>NW_028225311.1:0-708434 GCF_052327205.1 Somniosus microcephalus | reverse complement strand
GTGAATCAGAAGAAGCAGAAGAAGGAGAAGGAGAAGGTGAAGTCTGGAGGGTGAATCAGAAGAAGCAGAAGAAGGAGAAGGAGAAGGTGAAGTCAGGAGGGTGAATCAGAAGAAGCAGAAGAAGGAGAAGGAGAAGGTGTAGTTAGGAGGGTGAATCAGAAGAAGCAGAAGAAGGAGAAGGAGCAGGTGAAGTCAGGGGGGTGAAGCAGAAGAAGTAGAAGAAGGAGAAGGAGAAGGTGAAGTCAGGACGGTGAAGCAGAAGAAGCAGAAGAAGGAGAAGGAGAAGGTGAAGTCTGGAGGGTGCAGCAGAAGAAGCAGAAGAAGGAGAAGGAGAAGCTGAAGTCTGGAGGGTGAAGCAGAAGAAGCAGAAGAAGGAGAAGGAGAAGGTGAAGCCTGGAGGATGAATCAGAAGTAGCAGAAGAAGGAGAAGGAGAAGATGAAGTCTGGAGGGTGAATCAGAAGAAGTAGAAGAAGGAGAAGGAGAAGGTGAGGTCTGGAGGGTCAATCAGAAGAAGCAGAAGAAGGAGAAGGAGAAGGTGAAGTCTGGAGGGTGAATCAGAAGAAGCAGAAGAAGGAGAAGGAGAAGGTGAAGTCTGGAGGGTGAATCAGAAGAAGCAGAAGAAGGAGAAGGAGAAGGTGAAGTCAGGAGGGTGAATCAGAAGAAGCAGAAGAAGGAGAAGGAGAAGGTGTAGTTAGGAGGGTGAATCAGAAGAAGCAGAAGAAGGAGAAGGAGCAGGTGAAGTCAGGGGGGTGAAGCAGAAGAAGTAGAAGAAGGAGAAGGAGAAGGTGAAGTCAGGACGGTGAAGCAGAAGAAGCAGAAGAAAGAGAAGGAGAAGGTGAAGTCTGGAGGGTGAATCAGAAGAAGTAGAAGAAGGAGAATGAGAAGGTGTAGTCTGGAGGGTGAATCAGAAGAAGTAGACGAAGGAGAAGGAGAAGGTGAAGTCTGGAGGGTGAATCAGAAGAAGTAGAAGAAGGAGAAGGTGAAGTCTGGAGGGTGAATCAGAAGAAGCAGAAGAAGGAGAAGGAGAAGGTGAAGTCTGGAGGGTGAATCAGAAGAAGCAGAAGAAGGAGAAGGAGAAGGTGAAGTCTGGAGGGTGAAACAGAAGAAGCAGAATAAGGAGAAGGAGAAGGTGAAGTCAGGAGGGTGAATCAGAAGAAGCAGAAAAGGAGAAGGAGAAGGTGAAGTTTGGAGGGTGAATCAGAAGAATCAGAAGAAGGAGAAGGAGAAGGTGAAGTCTGGAGGGTGAATCAGAAGAAGCAGAAGAAAGAGAAGGAGAAGGTGAAGTCTGGAGGGTGAATCAGAAGAAGCAGAAGAAGGAGAAGGAGAAGGTGAAGTCTGGAGGGTGAATCAGAAGAAGCAGAAGAAGGAGAAGGAGAAGATGAAGTCTGGAGGGTGAATCAGAAGAAGCAGAAGAAGGAGAAGGAGAAGGTGAAGTCTGGAGGGTGTATCAGAAGAAGCAGAAGAAGGAGAAGGAGAACGTGAAGTTTGGAGGGTGAATCAGAAGAATCAGAAGAAGGAGAAGGAGAAGGTGAAGTCTGGAGGGTGAATCAGAAGAAGCAGAAGATAGAGAAGGAGAAGGTGAAGTCTGGAGGGTGAAGCAGAAGAAACAGAAGAAGGAGAAGGAGAAGGTGAAGACTGGAGGGTGAATCTGAAGAAGTAGAAGAAGGAGAAGGAGAAGGTGAAGTCTGGAGGGTGAATCAGAAGAAGTAGAAGAAGGAGAAGGAGAAGGTGAAGTCTGGAGGGTGAATCAGAAGAAGCAGAAGAAGGAGAAGGAGAAGGTGAAGTCTGGAGGGTGAATCAGAAGAAGCAGAAGAAGGAGAAGGAGAAGATGAAGTCTGGAGGGTGAATCAGAAGAAGCAGAAGAAGGAGAAGGAGAAGGTGAAGTCTGGAGGGTGAAACAGAAGAAGCAGAAGAAGGAGAAGGAGAAGGTGAAGTCTGGAGGGTGAATCAGAAGAAGCAGAAGAAGGAGAAGGAGAAGGTGAAGTCAGGAGGGTGAATCAGAAGAAGCAGAAGAAGGAGAAGGAGAAGGTGAAGTTAGGAGGGTGAATCAGAAGAAGCAGAAGAAGGAGAAGGAGCAGGTGAAGTCAGGGGGTGAAGCAGAAGAAGTAGAAGAAGGAGAAGGAGAAGGTGAAGTCAGGACGGTGAAGCAGAAGAAGCAGAAGAAGGAGAAGGAGAAGGTGAAGTCTGGAGGGCACAGCAGAAGAAGCAGAAGAAGGAGAAGGAGAAGCTGAAGTCTGGAGGGTGAAGCAGAAGAAGCAGAAGAAGGAGAAGGTGAAGTCTGGAGGGTGAATCAGAAGAAGTAGAAGAAGGAGAAGGAGAAGGTGAAGTCAGGAGAGTGAAGCAGAAGAAGCAGAAGATGGAGAAGGAGAAGGTGAAGTCTGGAGGGCGAAGCAGAAGAAGCAGAAGAAGGAGAAGGAGAAGGTGAAGTCTGGAGGGTGAAGCAGAAGAAGCAGAAGAAGGAGAAGGAGAAGGTGAAGTCTGGAGGGTGAATCAGAAGAAGTAGAAGAAGGAGTAGGAGAAGGTGAAGTCAGGAGGGTGAAGCAGAAGGAGCAGAAGAAGGAGAAGGAGAAGGTGAGGTCTGGAGGGTGAAGCAGAAGAAGCAGAAGAAGGAGCAGGAGAAGGTGAAGTCTGGAGGGTGAAGCAGAAGAAGCAGAAGAAGGAGAAGGAGAAGGTGAAGTCAGGAGGGTGAATCAGAAGAAGTAGAAGAAGGAGAAGGAGAAGGTGAAGTCTGGAGGGTGAATCAGAAGAAGCAGAAGAAGGAGAAGGAGAAGGTGAAGCCTGGAGGGTGAATCAGAAGAAGCAGAAGAAGGAGAAGGAGAAGATGAAGTCTGGAGGGTGAATCAGAAGAAGTAGAAGAAGGAGAAGGAGAAGGTGAGGTCTGGAGGGTCAATCAGAAGAAGCAGAAGAAGGAGAAGGTGAACTCTGGAGGGTGAATCAGAAGAAGCAGAAGAAGGAGAAGGAGAAGGTGAAGTCTGGAGGGAGAAGCAGAAGAAGTAGAAGAAGGAGAAGGAGAAGGTGAAGTCTGGAGGGTGAATCAGAAGAAGTAGAAGAAGGAGAATGAGAAGGTGTAGTCTGGAGGGTGAATCAGAAGAAGTAGACGAAGGAGAAGGAGAAGGTGAAGTCTGGAGGGTGAATCAGAAGAAGTAGAAGAAGGAGAAGGAGAAGGTGAAGTCTGGAGGGTGAATCAGAAGAAGCAGAAGAAGGAGAAGGAGAAGGTGAAGTCTGGAGGGTGAAACAGAAGAAGCAGAATAAGGAGAAGGAGAAGGTGAAGTCAGGAGGGTGAATCAGAAGAAGCAGAAGAAGGAGAAGGAGAAGGTGAAGTTTGGAGGGTGAATCAGAAGAATCAGAAGAAGGAGAAGGAGAAGGTGAAGTCTGGAGGGTGAATCAGAAGAAGCAGAAGAAAGAGAAGGAGAAGGTGAAGTCTGGAGGGTGAATCAGAAGAAGCAGAAGAAGGAGAAGGAGAAGGTGAAGTCTGGAGGGTGAATCAGAAGAAGCAGAAGAAGGAGAAGGAGAAGATGAAGTCTGGAGGGTGAATCAGAAGAAGCAGAAGAAGGAGAAGGAGAAGGTGAAGTCTGGAGGGTGTATCAGAAGAAGCAGAAGAAGGAGAAGGAGAACGTGAAGTTTGGAGGGTGAATCAGAAGAATCAGAAGAAGGAGAAGGAGAAGGTGAAGTCTGGAGGGTGAATCAGAAGAAGCAGAAGATAGAGAAGGAGAAGGTGAAGTCTGGAGGGTGAAGCAGAAGAAACAGAAGAAGGAGAAGGAGAAGGTGAAGACTGGAGGGTGAATCTGAAGAAGTAGAAGAAGGAGAAGGAGAAGGTGAAGTCTGGAGGGTGAATCAGAAGAAGTAGAAGAAGGAAAAGGAGAAGGTGAAGTCTGGAGGGTGAATCAGAAGAAGCAGAAGAAGGAGAAGGAGAAGGTGAAGTCTGGAAGGTGAATCAGAAGAAGCAGAAGAAGGAGAAGGAGAAGATGAAGTCTGGAGGGTGAATCAGAAGAAGCAGAAGAAGGAGAAGGAGAAGGTGAAGTCGGGAGGGTGAAACAGAAGAAGCAGAAGAAGGAGAAGGAGAAGGTGAAGTCTGGAGGGTGAATCAGAAGAAGCAGAAGAAGGAGAAGGAGAAGGTGAAGTCAGGAGGGTGAATCAGAAGAAGCAGAAGAAGGAGAAGGAGAAGGTGAAGTTAGGAGGGTGAATCAGAAGAAGCAGAAGAAGGAGAAGGAGCAGGTGAAGTCAGGGGGTGAAGCAGAAGAAGTAGAAGAAGGAGAAGGAGAAGGTGAAGTCAGGACGGTGAAGCAGAAGAAGCTGAAGAAGGAGAAGGAGAAGGTGAAGTCTGGAGGGCGCAGCAGAAGAAGCAGAAGAAGGAGAAGGAGAAGCTGAAGTCTGGAGGGTGAAGCAGAAGAAGCAGAAGAAGGAGAAGGTGAAGTCTGGAGGGTGAATCAGAAGAAGTAGAAGAAGGAGAAGGAGAAGGTGAAGTCAGGAGAGTGAAGCAGAAGAAGCAGAAGATGGAGAAGGAGAAGGTGAAGTCTGGAGGGCGAAGCAGAAGAAGCAGAAGAAGGAGAAGGAGAAGGTGAAGTCTGGAGGGTGAAGCAGAAGAAGCAGAAGAAGGAGAAGGAGAAGGTGACGTCTGGAGGGTGAATCAGAAGAAGTAGAAGAAGGAGTAGGAGAAGGTGAAGTCAGGAGGGTGAAGCAGAAGGAGCAGAAGAAGGAGAAGGAGAAGGTGAGGTCTGGAGGGTGAAGCAGAAGAAGCAGAAGAAGGAGCAGGAGAAGGTGAAGTCTGGAGGGTGAAGCAGAAGAAGCAGAAGAAGGAGAAGGAGAAGGTGAAGTCAGGAGGGTGAATCAGAAGAAGTAGAAGAAGGAGAAGGAGAAGGTGAAGTCTGGAGGGTGAATCAGAAGAAGCAGAAGAAGGAGAAGGAGAAGGTGAAGCCTGGAGGGTGAATCAGAAGAAGCAGAAGAAGGAGAAGGAGAAGATGAAGTCTGGAGGGTGAATCAGAAGAAGTAGAAGAAGGAGAAGGAGAAGGTGAGGTCTGGAGGGTCAATCAGAAGAAGCAGAAGAAGGAGAAGGAGAAGGTGAAGTCTGGAGGGTGAATCAGAAGAAGCAGAAGAAGGAGAAGGTGAAGTCTGGAGGGTGAATCAGAAGAAGCAGAAGAAGGAGAAGGAGAAGGTGAAGTCTGGAGGGTGAATCAGAAGAAGCAGAAGAAGGAGAAGGAGAAGGTGAAGTCAGGAGGGTGAATCAGAAGAAGCAGAAGGAGGAGAAGGAGAAGGTGTAGTTAGGAGGGTGAATCAGAAGAAGCAGAAGAAGGAGAAGGAGCAGGTGAAGTCAGGACGGTGAAGCAGAAGAAGCAGAAGAAGGAGAAGGAGAAGGTGAAGTCTGGAGGGTGAATCAGAAGAAGTAGACGAAGGAGAAGGAGAAGGTGAAGTCTGGAGGGTGAATCAGAAGAAGTAGAAGAAGGAGAAGGAGAAGGTGGAGTCTGGAGGGTGAATCAGAAGAAGCAGAAGAAGGAGAAGGAGAAGGTGAAGTCTGGAGGGTGAATCAGAAGAAGCAGAAGAAGGAGAAGGAGAAGGTGAAGTCTGGAGGGTGAAACAGAAGAAGCAGAATAAGGAGAAGGAGAAGGTGAAGTCAGGAGGGTGAATCAGAAGAAGCAGAAGAAGGAGAAGGAGAAGGTGAAGTTTGGAGGGTGAATCAGAAGAATCAGAAGAAGGAGAAGGAGAAGGTGAAGTCTGGAGGGTGAATCAGAAGAAGCAGAAGAAAGAGAAGGAGAAGGTGAAGTCTGGAGGGTGAATCAGAAGAAGCAGAAGAAGGAGAAGGAGAAGGTGAAGTCTGGAGGGTGAATCAGAAGAAGCAGAAGAAGGAGAAGGAGAAGATGAAGTCTGGAGGGTGAATCAGAAGAAGCAGAAGAAGGAGAAGGAGAAGGTGAAGTCTGGAGGGTGTATCAGAAGAAGCAGAAGAAGGAGAAGGAGAACGTGAAGTTTGGAGGGTGAATCAGAAGAATCAGAAGAAGGAGAAGGAGAAGGTGAAGTCTGGAGGGTGAATCAGAAGAAGCAGAAGATAGAGAAGGAGAAGGTGAAGTCTGGAGGGTGAAGCAGAAGAAACAGAAGAAGGAGAAGGAGAAGGTGAAGACTGGAGGGTGAATCTGAAGAAGTAGAAGAAGGAGAAGGAGAAGGTGAAGTCTGGAGGGTGAATCAGAAGAAGTAGAAGAAGGAGAAGGAGAAGGTGAAGTCTGGAGGGTGAATCAGAAGAAGCAGAAGAAGGAGAAGGAGAAGGTGAAGTCTGGAGGGTGAATCAGAAGAAGCAGAAGAAGGAGAAGGAGCAGGTGAAGTCAGGGGGTGAAGCAGAAGAAGTAGAAGAAGGAGAAGGAGAAGGTGAAGTCAGGACGGTGAAGCAGAAGAAGCTGAAGAAGGAGAAGGAGAAGGTGAAGTCTGGAGGGCGCAGCAGAAGAAGCAGAAGAAGGAGAAGGAGAAGCTGAAGTCTGGAGGGTGAAGCAGAAGAAGCAGAAGAAGGAGAAGGTGAAGTCTGGAGGGTGAATCAGAAGAAGTAGAAGAAGGAGAAGGAGAAGGTGAAGTCAGGAGAGTGAAGCAGAAGAAGCAGAAGATGGAGAAGGAGAAGGTGAAGTCTGGAGGGCGAAGCAGAAGAAGCAGAAGAAGGAGAAGGAGAAGGTGAAGTCTGGAGGGTGAAGCAGAAGAAGCAGAAGAAGGAGAAGGAGAAGGTGAAGTCAGGAGGGTGAATCAGAAGAAGCAGAAGAAGGAGAAGGAGAAGGTGAAGTTAGGAGGGTGAATCAGAAGAAGCAGAAGAAGGAGAAGGAGCAGGTGAAGTCAGGGGGTGAAGCAGAAGAAGTAGAAGAAGGAGAAGGAGAAGGTGAAGGCAGGACGGTGAAGCAGAAGAAGCTGAAGAAGGAGAAGGAGAAGGTGAAGTCTGGAGGGCGCAGCAGAAGAAGCAGAAGAAGGAGAAGGAGAAGCTGAAGTCTGGAGGGTGAAGCAGAAGAAGCAGAAGAAGGAGAAGGTGAAGTCTGGAGGGTGAATCAGAAGAAGTAGAAGAAGGAGAAGGAGAAGGTGAAGTCAGGAGAGTGAAGCAGAAGAAGCAGAAGATGGAGAAGGAGAAGGTGAAGTCTGGAGGGCGAAGCAGAAGAAGCAGAAGAAGGAGAAGGAGAAGGTGAAGTCTGGAGGGTGAAGCAGAAGAAGCAGAAGAAGGAGAAGGAGAAGGTGACGTCTGGAGGGTGAATCAGAAGAAGTAGAAGAAGGAGTAGGAGAAGGTGAAGTCAGGAGGGTGAAGCAGAAGGAGCAGAAGAAGGAGAAGGAGAAGGTGAGGTCTGGAGGGTGAAGCAGAAGAAGCAGAAGAAGGAGCAGGAGAAGGTGAAGTCTGGAGGGTGAAGCAGAAGAAGCAGAAGAAGGAGAAGGAGAAGGTGAAGTCAGGAGGGTGAATCAGAAGAAGTAGAAGAAGGAGAAGGAGAAGGTGAAGTCTGGAGGGTGAATCAGAAGAAGCAGAAGAAGGAGAAGGAGAAGGTGAAGCCTGGAGGGTGAATCAGAAGAAGCAGAAGAAGGAGAAGGAGAAGATGAAGTCTGGAGGGTGAATCAGAAGAAGTAGAAGAAGGAGAAGGAGAAGGTGAGGTCTGGAGGGTCAATCAGAAGAAGCAGAAGAAGGAGAAGGAGAAGGTGAAGTCTGGAGGGTGAATCAGAAGAAGCAGAAGAAGGAGAAGGTGAAGTCTGGAGGGTGAATCAGAAGAAGCAGAAGAAGGAGAAGGAGAAGGTGAAGTCTGGAGGGTGAATCAGAAGAAGCAGAAGAAGGAGAAGGAGAAGGTGAAGTCAGGAGGGTGAATCAGAAGAAGCAGAAGGAGGAGAAGGAGAAGGTGTAGTTAGGAGGGTGAATCAGAAGAAGCAGAAGAAGGAGAAGGAGCAGGTGAAGTCAGGACGGTGAAGCAGAAGAAGCAGAAGAAGGAGAAGGAGAAGGTGAAGTCTGGAGGGTGAATCAGAAGAAGTAGACGAAGGAGAAGGAGAAGGTGAAGTCTGGAGGGTGAATCAGAAGAAGTAGAAGAAGGAGAAGGAGAAGGTGGAGTCTGGAGGGTGAATCAGAAGAAGCAGAAGAAGGAGAAGGAGAAGGTGAAGTCTGGAGGGTGAATCAGAAGAAGCAGAAGAAGGAGAAGGAGAAGGTGAAGTCTGGAGGGTGAAACAGAAGAAGCAGAATAAGGAGAAGGAGAAGGTGAAGTCAGGAGGGTGAATCAGAAGAAGCAGAAGAAGGAGAAGGAGAAGGTGAAGTTTGGAGGGTGAATCAGAAGAATCAGAAGAAGGAGAAGGAGAAGGTGAAGTCTGGAGGGTGAATCAGAAGAAGCAGAAGAAAGAGAAGGAGAAGGTGAAGTCTGGAGGGTGAATCAGAAGAAGCAGAAGAAGGAGAAGGAGAAGGTGAAGTCTGGAGGGTGAATCAGAAGAAGCAGAAGAAGGAGAAGGAGAAGATGAAGTCTGGAGGGTGAATCAGAAGAAGCAGAAGAAGGAGAAGGAGAAGGTGAAGTCTGGAGGGTTTATCAGAAGAAGCAGAAGAAGGAGAAGGAGAACGTGAAGTTTGGAGGGTGAATCAGAAGAATCAGAAGAAGGAGAAGGAGAAGGTGAAGTCTGGAGGGTGAATCAGAAGAAGCAGAAGATAGAGAAGGAGAAGGTGAAGTCTGGAGGGTGAAGCAGAAGAAACAGAAGAAGGAGAAGGAGAAGGTGAAGACTGGAGGGTGAATCTGAAGAAGTAGAAGAAGGAGAAGGAGAAGGTGAAGTCTGGAGGGTGAATCAGAAGAAGTAGAAGAAGGAGAAGGAGAAGGTGAAGTCTGGAGGGTGAATCAGAAGAAGCAGAAGAAGGAGAAGGAGAAGGTGAAGTCTGGAGGGTGAATCAGAAGAAGCAGAAGAAGGAGAAGGAGAAGATGAAGTCTGGAGGGTGAATCAGAAGAAGCAGAAGAAGGAGAAGGAGAAGGTGAAGTCTGGAGGGTGAAACAGAAGAAGCAGAAGAAGGAGAAGGAGAAGATGAAGTCTGGAGGGTGAATCAGAAGAAGCAGAAGAAGGAGAAGGAGAAGGTGAAGTCAGGAGGGTGAATCAGAAGAAGCAGAAGAAGGAGAAGGAGAAGGTGAAGTTAGGAGGGTGAATCAGAAGAAGCAGAAGAAGGAGAAGGAGCAGGTGAAGTCAGGGGGTGAAGCAGAAGAAGTAGAAGAAGGAGAAGGAGAAGGTGAAGTCAGGACGGTGAAGCAGAAGAAGCAGAAGAAGGAGAAGGAGAAGGTGAAGTCTGGAGGGCGCAGCAGAAGAAGCAGAAGAAGGAGAAGGAGAAGCTGAAGTCTGGAGGGTGAAGCAGAAGAAGCAGAAGAAGGAGAAGGTGAAGTCTGGAGGGTGAATCAGAAGAAGTAGAAGAAGGAGAAGGAGAAGGTGAAGTCAGGAGAGTGAAGCAGAAGAAGCAGAAGATGGAGAAGGAGAAGGTGAAGTCTGGAGGGCGAAGCAGAAGAAGCAGAAGAAGGAGAAGGAGAAGGTGAAGTCTGGAGGGTGAAGCAGAAGAAGCAGAAGAAGGAGAAGGAGAAGGTGAAGTCTGGAGGGTGAATCAGAAGAAGTAGAAGAAGGAGTAGGAGAAGGTGAAGTCAGGAGGGTGAAGCAGAAGGAGCAGAAGAAGGAGAAGGAGAAGGTGAGGTCTGGAGGGTGAAGCAGAAGAAGCAGAAGAAGGAGCAGGAGAAGGTGAAGTCTGGAGGGTGAAGCAGAAGAAGCAGAAGAAGGAGAAGGAGAAGGTGAAGTCAGGAGGGTGAATCAGAAGAAGTAGAAGAAGGAGAAGGAGAAGGTGAAGTCTGGAGGGTGAATCAGAAGAAGCAGAAGAAGGAGAAGGAGAAGGTGAAGCCTGGTGGTTGAATCAGAAGAAGCAGAAGAAGGAGAAGGAGAAGATGAAGTCTGGAGGGTGAATCAGAAGAAGTAGAAGAAGGAGAAGGAGAAGGTGAGGTCTGGAGGGTCAATCAGAAGAAGCAGAAGAAGGAGAAGGAGAAGGTGAAGTCTGGAGGGTGAATCAGAAGAAGCAGAAGAAGGAGAAGGTGAAGTCTGGAGGGTGAATCAGAAGAAGCAGAAGAAGGAGAAGGAGAAGGTGAAGTCTGGAGGGTGAATCAGAAGAAGCAGAAGAAGGAGAAGGAGAAGGTGAAGTCAGGAGGGTGAATCAGAAGAAGCAGAAGAAGGAGAAGGAGAAGGTGTAGTTAGGAGGGTGAATCAGAAGAAGCAGAAGAAGGAGAAGGAGCAGGTGAAGTCAGGGGGGTGAAGCAGAAGAAGTAGAAGAAGGAGAAGGAGAAGGTGAAGTCAGGACGGTGAAGCAGAAGAAGCAGAAGAAGGAGAAGGAGAAGGTGAAGTCTGGAGGGTGCAGCAGAAGAAGCAGAAGAAGGAGAAGGAGAAGCTGAAGTCTGGAGGGTGAAGCAGAAGAAGCAGAAGAAGGAGAAGGAGAAGGTGAAGTCTGGAGGGTGAATCAGAAGAAGCAGAAGAAGGAGAAGGAGAAGGTGAAGTCTGGAGGGTGAAACAGAAGAAGCAGAATAAGGAGAAGGAGAAGGTGAAGTCTGGAGGGCGCAGCAGAAGAAGCAGAAGAAGGAGAAGGAGAAGCTGAAGTCTGGAGGGTGAAGCAGAAGAAGCAGAAGAAGGAGAAGGTGAAGTCTGGAGGGTGAATCAGAAGAAGTAGAAGAAGGAGAAGGAGAAGGTGAAGTCAGGAGAGTGAAGCAGAAGAAGCAGAAGATGGAGAAGGAGAAGGTGAAGTCTGGAGGGCGAAGCAGAAGAAGCAGAAGAAGGAGAAGGAGAAGGTGAAGTCTGGAGGGTGAAGCAGAAGAAGCAGAAGAAGGAGAAGGAGAAGGTGAAGTCAGGAGGGTGAATCAGAAGAAGCAGAAGAAGGAGAAGGAGAAGGTGAAGTTAGGAGGGTGAATCAGAAGAAGCAGAAGAAGGAGAAGGAGCAGGTGAAGTCAGGGGGTGAAGCAGAAGAAGTAGAAGAAGGAGAAGGAGAAGGTGAAGGCAGGACGGTGAAGCAGAAGAAGCTGAAGAAGGAGAAGGAGAAGGTGAAGTCTGGAGGGCGCAGCAGAAGAAGCAGAAGAAGGAGAAGGAGAAGCTGAAGTCTGGAGGGTGAAGCAGAAGAAGCAGAAGAAGGAGAAGGTGAAGTCTGGAGGGTGAATCAGAAGAAGTAGAAGAAGGAGAAGGAGAAGGTGAAGTCAGGAGAGTGAAGCAGAAGAAGCAGAAGATGGAGAAGGAGAAGGTGAAGTCTGGAGGGCGAAGCAGAAGAAGCAGAAGAAGGAGAAGGAGAAGGTGAAGTCTGGAGGGTGAAGCAGAAGAAGCAGAAGAAGGAGAAGGAGAAGGTGACGTCTGGAGGGTGAATCAGAAGAAGTAGAAGAAGGAGTAGGAGAAGGTGAAGTCAGGAGGGTGAAGCAGAAGGAGCAGAAGAAGGAGAAGGAGAAGGTGAGGTCTGGAGGGTGAAGCAGAAGAAGCAGAAGAAGGAGCAGGAGAAGGTGAAGTCTGGAGGGTGAAGCAGAAGAAGCAGAAGAAGGAGAAGGAGAAGGTGAAGTCAGGAGGGTGAATCAGAAGAAGTAGAAGAAGGAGAAGGAGAAGGTGAAGTCTGGAGGGTGAATCAGAAGAAGCAGAAGAAGGAGAAGGAGAAGGTGAAGCCTGGAGGGTGAATCAGAAGAAGCAGAAGAAGGAGAAGGAGAAGATGAAGTCTGGAGGGTGAATCAGAAGAAGTAGAAGAAGGAGAAGGAGAAGGTGAGGTCTGGAGGGTCAATCAGAAGAAGCAGAAGAAGGAGAAGGAGAAGGTGAAGTCTGGAGGGTGAATCAGAAGAAGCAGAAGAAGGAGAAGGTGAAGTCTGGAGGGTGAATCAGAAGAAGCAGAAGAAGGAGAAGGAGAAGGTGAAGTCTGGAGGGTGAATCAGAAGAAGCAGAAGAAGGAGAAGGAGAAGGTGAAGTCAGGAGGGTGAATCAGAAGAAGCAGAAGGAGGAGAAGGAGAAGGTGTAGTTAGGAGGGTGAATCAGAAGAAGCAGAAGAAGGAGAAGGAGCAGGTGAAGTCAGGACGGTGAAGCAGAAGAAGCAGAAGAAGGAGAAGGAGAAGGTGAAGTCTGGAGGGTGAATCAGAAGAAGTAGACGAAGGAGAAGGAGAAGGTGAAGTCTGGAGGGTGAATCAGAAGAAGTAGAAGAAGGAGAAGGAGAAGGTGGAGTCTGGAGGGTGAATCAGAAGAAGCAGAAGAAGGAGAAGGAGAAGGTGAAGTCTGGAGGGTGAATCAGAAGAAGCAGAAGAAGGAGAAGGAGAAGGTGAAGTCTGGAGGGTGAAACAGAAGAAGCAGAATAAGGAGAAGGAGAAGGTGAAGTCAGGAGGGTGAATCAGAAGAAGCAGAAGAAGGAGAAGGAGAAGGTGAAGTTTGGAGGGTGAATCAGAAGAATCAGAAGAAGGAGAAGGAGAAGGTGAAGTCTGGAGGGTGAATCAGAAGAAGCAGAAGAAAGAGAAGGAGAAGGTGAAGTCTGGAGGGTGAATCAGAAGAAGCAGAAGAAGGAGAAGGAGAAGGTGAAGTCTGGAGGGTGAATCAGAAGAAGCAGAAGAAGGAGAAGGAGAAGATGAAGTCTGGAGGGTGAATCAGAAGAAGCAGAAGAAGGAGAAGGAGAAGGTGAAGTCTGGAGGGTGTATCAGAAGAAGCAGAAGAAGGAGAAGGAGAACGTGAAGTTTGGAGGGTGAATCAGAAGAATCAGAAGAAGGAGAAGGAGAAGGTGAAGTCTGGAGGGTGAATCAGAAGAAGCAGAAGATAGAGAAGGAGAAGGTGAAGTCTGGAGGGTGAAGCAGAAGAAACAGAAGAAGGAGAAGGAGAAGGTGAAGACTGGAGGGTGAATCTGAAGAAGTAGAAGAAGGAGAAGGAGAAGGTGAAGTCTGGAGGGTGAATCAGAAGAAGTAGAAGAAGGAGAAGGAGAAGGTGAAGTCTGGAGGGTGAATCAGAAGAAGCAGAAGAAGGAGAAGGAGAAGGTGAAGTCTGGAGGGTGAATCAGAAGAAGCAGAAGAAGGAGAAGGAGAAGATGAAGTCTGGAGGGTGAATCAGAAGAAGCAGAAGAAGGAGAAGGAGAAGGTGAAGTCTGGAGGGTGAAACAGAAGAAGCAGAAGAAGGAGAAGGAGAAGATGAAGTCTGGAGGGTGAATCAGAAGAAGCAGAAGAAGGAGAAGGAGAAGGTGAAGTCAGGAGGGTGAATCAGAAGAAGCAGAAGAAGGAGAAGGAGAAGGTGAAGTTAGGAGGGTGAATCAGAAGAAGCAGAAGAAGGAGAAGGAGCAGGTGAAGTCAGGGGGTGAAGCAGAAGAAGTAGAAGAAGGAGAAGGAGAAGGTGAAGTCAGGACGGTGAAGCAGAAGAAGCAGAAGAAGGAGAAGGAGAAGGTGAAGTCTGGAGGGCGCAGCAGAAGAAGCAGAAGAAGGAGAAGGAGAAGCTGAAGTCTGGAGGGTGAAGCAGAAGAAGCAGAAGAAGGAGAAGGTGAAGTCTGGAGGGTGAATCAGAAGAAGTAGAAGAAGGAGAAGGAGAAGGTGAAGTCAGGAGAGTGAAGCAGAAGAAGCAGAAGATGGAGAAGGAGAAGGTGAAGTCTGGAGGGCGAAGCAGAAGAAGCAGAAGAAGGAGAAGGAGAAGGTGAAGTCTGGAGGGTGAAGCAGAAGAAGCAGAAGAAGGAGAAGGAGAAGGTGAAGTCTGGAGGGTGAATCAGAAGAAGTAGAAGAAGGAGTAGGAGAAGGTGAAGTCAGGAGGGTGAAGCAGAAGGAGCAGAAGAAGGAGAAGGAGAAGGTGAGGTCTGGAGGGTGAAGCAGAAGAAGCAGAAGAAGGAGCAGGAGAAGGTGAAGTCTGGAGGGTGAAGCAGAAGAAGCAGAAGAAGGAGAAGGAGAAGGTGAAGTCAGGAGGGTGAATCAGAAGAAGTAGAAGAAGGAGAAGGAGAAGGTGAAGTCTGGAGGGTGAATCAGAAGAAGCAGAAGAAGGAGAAGGAGAAGGTGAAGCCTGGTGGTTGAATCAGAAGAAGCAGAAGAAGGAGAAGGAGAAGATGAAGTCTGGAGGGTGAATCAGAAGAAGTAGAAGAAGGAGAAGGAGAAGGTGAGGTCTGGAGGGTCAATCAGAAGAAGCAGAAGAAGGAGAAGGAGAAGGTGAAGTCTGGAGGGTGAATCAGAAGAAGCAGAAGAAGGAGAAGGTGAAGTCTGGAGGGTGAATCAGAAGAAGCAGAAGAAGGAGAAGGAGAAGGTGAAGTCTGGAGGGTGAATCAGAAGAAGCAGAAGAAGGAGAAGGAGAAGGTGAAGTCAGGAGGGTGAATCAGAAGAAGCAGAAGAAGGAGAAGGAGAAGGTGTAGTTAGGAGGGTGAATCAGAAGAAGCAGAAGAAGGAGAAGGAGCAGGTGAAGTCAGGGGGGTGAAGCAGAAGAAGTAGAAGAAGGAGAAGGAGAAGGTGAAGTCAGGACGGTGAAGCAGAAGAAGCAGAAGAAGGAGAAGGAGAAGGTGAAGTCTGGAGGGTGCAGCAGAAGAAGCAGAAGAAGGAGAAGGAGAAGCTGAAGTCTGGAGGGTGAAGCAGAAGAAGCAGAAGAAGGAGAAGGAGAAGGTGAAGCCTGGAGGATGAATCAGAAGTAGCAGAAGAAGGAGAAGGAGAAGATGAAGTCTGGAGGGTGAATCAGAAGAAGTAGAAGAAGGAGAAGGAGAAGGTGAGGTCTGGAGGGTCAATCAGAAGAAGCAGAAGAAGGAGAAGGAGAAGGTGAAGTCTGGAGGGTGAATCAGAAGAAGCAGAAGAAGGAGAAGGAGAAGGTGAAGTCTGGAGGGTGAATCAGAAGAAGCAGAAGAAGGAGAAGGAGAAGGTGAAGTCAGGAGGGTGAATCAGAAGAAGCAGAAGAAGGAGAAGGAGAAGGTGTAGTTAGGAGGGTGAATCAGAAGAAGCAGAAGAAGGAGAAGGAGCAGGTGAAGTCAGGGGGGTGAAGCAGAAGAAGTAGAAGAAGGAGAAGGAGAAGGTGAAGTCAGGACGGTGAAGCAGAAGAAGCAGAAGAAAGAGAAGGAGAAGGTGAAGTCTGGAGGGTGAATCAGAAGAAGTAGAAGAAGGAGAATGAGAAGGTGTAGTCTGGAGGGTGAATCAGAAGAAGTAGACGAAGGAGAAGGAGAAGGTGAAGTCTGGAGGGTGAATCAGAAGAAGTAGAAGAAGGAGAAGGTGAAGTCTGGAGGGTGAATCAGAAGAAGCAGAAGAAGGAGAAGGAGAAGGTGAAGTCTGGAGGGTGAATCAGAAGAAGCAGAAGAAGGAGAAGGAGAAGGTGAAGTCTGGAGGGTGAAACAGAAGAAGCAGAATAAGGAGAAGGAGAAGGTGAAGTCAGGAGGGTGAATCAGAAGAAGCAGAAAAGGAGAAGGAGAAGGTGAAGTTTGGAGGGTGAATCAGAAGAATCAGAAGAAGGAGAAGGAGAAGGTGAAGTCTGGAGGGTGAATCAGAAGAAGCAGAAGAAAGAGAAGGAGAAGGTGAAGTCTGGAGGGTGAATCAGAAGAAGCAGAAGAAGGAGAAGGAGAAGGTGAAGTCTGGAGGGTGAATCAGAAGAAGCAGAAGAAGGAGAAGGAGAAGATGAAGTCTGGAGGGTGAATCAGAAGAAGCAGAAGAAGGAGAAGGAGAAGGTGAAGTCTGGAGGGTGTATCAGAAGAAGCAGAAGAAGGAGAAGGAGAACGTGAAGTTTGGAGGGTGAATCAGAAGAATCAGAAGAAGGAGAAGGAGAAGGTGAAGTCTGGAGGGTGAATCAGAAGAAGCAGAAGATAGAGAAGGAGAAGGTGAAGTCTGGAGGGTGAAGCAGAAGAAACAGAAGAAGGAGAAGGAGAAGGTGAAGACTGGAGGGTGAATCTGAAGAAGTAGAAGAAGGAGAAGGAGAAGGTGAAGTCTGGAGGGTGAATCAGAAGAAGTAGAAGAAGGAGAAGGAGAAGGTGAAGTCTGGAGGGTGAATCAGAAGAAGCAGAAGAAGGAGAAGGAGAAGGTGAAGTCTGGAGGGTGAATCAGAAGAAGCAGAAGAAGGAGAAGGAGAAGATGAAGTCTGGAGGGTGAATCAGAAGAAGCAGAAGAAGGAGAAGGAGAAGGTGAAGTCTGGAGGGTGAAACAGAAAAGCAGAAGAAGGAGAAGGAGAAGGTGAAGTCTGGAGGGTGAATCAGAAGAAGCAGAAGAAGGAGAAGGAGAAGGTGAAGTCAGGAGGGTGAATCAGAAGAAGCAGAAGAAGGAGAAGGAGAAGGTGAAGTTAGGAGGGTGAATCAGAAGAAGCAGAAGAAGGAGAAGGAGCAGGTGAAGTCAGGGGGTGAAGCAGAAGAAGTAGAAGAAGGAGAAGGAGAAGGTGAAGTCAGGACGGTGAAGCAGAAGAAGCAGAAGAAGGAGAAGGAGAAGGTGAAGTCTGGAGGGCGCAGCAGAAGAAGCAGAAGAAGGAGAAGGAGAAGCTGAAGTCTGGAGGGTGAAGCAGAAGAAGCAGAAGAAGGAGAAGGTGAAGTCTGGAGGGTGAATCAGAAGAAGTAGAAGAAGGAGAAGGAGAAGGTGAAGTCAGGAGAGTGAAGCAGAAGAAGCAGAAGATGGAGAAGGAGAAGGTGAAGTCTGGAGGGCGAAGCAGAAGAAGCAGAAGAAGGAGAAGGAGAAGGTGAAGTCTGGAGGGTGAAGCAGAAGAAGTAGAAGAAGGAGAAGGAGAAGGTGAAGTCTGGAGGGTGAATCAGAAGAAGTAGAAGAAGGAGTAGGAGAAGGTGAAGTCAGGAGGGTGAAGCAGAAGGAGCAGAAGAAGGAGAAGGAGAAGGTGAGGTCTGGAGGGTGAAGCAGAAGAAGCAGAAGAAGGAGCAGGAGAAGGTGAAGTCTGGAGGGTGAAGCAGAAGAAGCAGAAGAAGGAGAAGGAGAAGGTGAAGTCAGGAGGGTGAATCAGAAGAAGTAGAAGAAGGAGAAGGAGAAGGTGAAGTCTGGAGGGTGAATCAGAAGAAGCAGAAGAAGGAGAAGGAGAAGGTGAAGCCTGGAGGGTGAATCAGAAGAAGCAGAAGAAGGAGAAGGAGAAGATGAAGTCTGGAGGGTGAATCAGAAGAAGTAGAAGAAGGAGAAGGAGAAGGTGAGGTCTGGAGGGTCAATCAGAAGAAGCAGAAGAAGGAGAAGGTGAACTCTGGAGGGTGAATCAGAAGAAGCAGAAGAAGGAGAAGGAGAAGGTGAAGTCTGGAGGGTGAATCAGAAGAAGCAGAAGAAGGAGAAGGAGAAGGTGAAGTCAGGAGGGTGAATCAGAAGAAGCAGAAGAAGGAGAAGGAGAAGGTGTAGTTAGGAGGGTGAATCAGAAGAAGCAGAAGAAGGAGAAGGAGCAGGTGAAGTCAGGGGGGTGAAGCAGAAGAAGTAGAAGAAGGAGAAGGAGAAGGTGAAGTCAGGACGGTGAAGCAGAAGAAGCAGAAGAAGGAGAAGGAGAAGGTGAAGTCTGGAGGGTGCAGCAGAAGAAGCAGAAGAAGGAGAAGGAGAAGCTGAAGTCTGGAGGGTGAAGCAGAAGAAGCAGAAGAAGGAGAAGGAGAAGGTGAAGTCTGGAGGGTGAATCAGAAGAAGTAGAAGAAGGAGAAGGAGAAGGTGAAGTCAGGAGAGTGAAGCAGAAGAAGCAGAAGATGGAGAAGGAGAAGGTGAAGTCTGGAGGGCGAAGCAGAAGAAGCAGAAGAAGGAGAAGGAGAAGGTGAAGTCTGGAGGGTGAAGCAGAAGAAGCAGAAGAAGGAGAAGGAGAAGGTGAAGTCTGGAGGGTGAATCAGAAGAAGTAGAAGAAGGAGAAGGAGAAGGTGAAGTCAGGAGGGTGAAGCAGAAGAAGCAGAAGAAGGAGAAGGAGAAGGTGAAGTCTGGAGGGTGAAGCAGAAGAAGCAGAAGAAGGAGCAGGAGAAGGTGAAGTCTGGAGGGTGAAGCAGAAGAAGCAGAAGAAGGAGAAGGAGAAGGTGAAGTCAGGATGGTGAATCAGAAGAAGTAGAAGAAGGAGAAGGAGAAGGTGAAGTCTGGAGGATGAATCAGAAGAAGCAGAAGAAGGAGAAGGAGAAGGTGAAGTCTGGGGGGTGAATCAGAAGAAGCAGAAGAAGGAGAAGGAGAAGGTGAGGTCTGGAGGGTCAATCAGAAGAAGCAGAAGAAGGAGAAGGAGATGGTGAAGTCTTGAGGGTGAATCAGAAGAAGCAGAAGAAGGACAAGGAGAAGGTGAGTTCTGGAGGGTCAATCAGAAGAAGCAGAAGAAGGAGAAGGAGAAGGTGAAGTCTGGAGGGTGAATCAGAAGAAGCAGAAGAAGGACAAGGAGAAGGTGAAGTCTGGAGGGTGAATTAGAAGAAGCAGAAGAAGGAGAAGGAGAAGGTGAAGTCAGGAGGGTGAATCAGAAGAAGCAGAAGAAGGAGAAGGAGAAGGTAAAGTTAGGAGGGTGAATCAGAAGAAGCAGAAGAAGGAGAAGGAGCAGGTGAAGTCAGGGGGGTGAAGCAGAAGAAGTAGAAGAAGGAGAAGGAGAAGGTGAAGTCAGGAGGGTGAAGCAGAAGAAGCAGAAGAAGGAGAAGGAGAAGGTGAAGTCTGGAGGGCGCAGCAGAAGAAGCAGAAGAAGGAGAAGGAGAAGGTGAAGTCTGGAGGGTGAAGCAGAAGAAGCAGAAGAAGGGGAAGGAGAAGGTGAAGTCTGGAGGGTGAATCAGAAGAAGTAGAAGAAGGTGAAGGAGAAGGTGAAGTCAGGAGAGTGAAGCAGAAGAAGCAGAAGAAGGAGAAGGAGAAGGTGAAGTCTGGAGGGTGAAGCAGAAGAAGCAGAAGAAGGAGAAGGAGAAGGTGATGTCTGGAGGGCGAAGCAGAAGAAGCAGAAGAAGGAGAAGGAGAAGGTGAAGTCTGGAGGGTGAAGCAGAAGAAGCAGAAGAAGGAGAAGGAGAAGGTGAAGTCTGGAGGGTGAATCAGAAGAAGTAGAAGAAGGAGAAGGAGAAGGTGAAGTCAGGAGGGTGAAGCAGAAGAGGCAGAAGAAGGAGAAGGAGAAGGTGAAGTCAGGAGGGTGAATCGGAAGAAGTAGAAGAAGGAGAAGGAGAAGGTGAAGTCTGGAGGGTGAATCAGAAGAAGTAGAAGAAGGAGAAGGAGAAGGTGAAGTCTGGAGGGTGAATCAGAAGAAGTAGAAGAAGGAGAATGAGAAGGTGAAGTCTGGAGGGTGAATCAGAAGAAGTAGAAGAAGGAGAAGGAGAAGGTGAAGTCTGGAGGGTGAATCAGAAGAAGTAGAAGAAGGAGAAGGAGAAGGTGAAGTCTGGAGGGTGAATCAGAAGAAGTAGAAGAAGGAGAAGGAGAAGGTGAAGTCTGGAGGGTGAATCAGAAGAAACAGAAGAAGGAGAAGGAGAAGGTGAAGTCTGGAGGGTGAATCAGAAGAAGTAGAAGAAGGAGAATGAGAAGGTGTAGTCTGGAGGGTGAATCAGAAGAAGTAGACGAAGGAGAAGGAGAAGGTGAAGTCTGGAGGGTGAATCAGAAGAAGCAGAAGAAGGAGAAGGAGAAGGTGAAGTCTGGAGGGTGAATCAGAAGAAGTAGAAGAAGGAGAAGGAGAAGGTGAAGTCTGGAGGGTGAATCAGAAGAAGCAGAAGAAGGAGAAGGAGAAGGTGAAGTCTGGAGGGTGAATCAGAAGAAGCAGAAGAAGGAGAAGGAGAAGGTGAAGTCTGGAGGGTGAAACAGAAGAAGCAGAATAAGGAGAAGGAGAAGGTGAAGTCAGGAGGGTGAATCAGAAGAAGCAGAAGAAGGAGAAGGAGAAGGTGAAGTTTGGAGGGTGAATCAGAAGAATCAGAAGAAGGAGAAGGAGAAGGTGAAGTCTGGAGGGTGAATCAGAAGAATCAGAAGAAAGAGAAGGAGAAGGTGAAGTCTGGAGGGTGAAACAGAAGAAGCAGAAGAAGGAGAAGGAGAAGGTGAAGTCTGGAGGGTGAATCAGAAGAAGCAGAAGAAGGAGAAGGAGAAGATGAAGTCTGGAGGGTGAATCAGAAGAAGCAGAAGAAGGAGAAGGAGAAGGTGAAGTCTGGAGGGTGAATCAGAAGAAGCAGAAGAAGGAGAAGGAGAACGTGAAGTTTGGAGGGTGAATCAGAAGAATCAGAAGAAGGAGAAGGAGAAGGTGAAGTCTGGAGGGTGAATCAGAAGAAGCAGAAGAAAGAGAAGGAGAAGGTGAAGTCTGGAGGGTGAAGCAGAAGAAACAGAAGAAGGAGAAGGAGAAGGTGAAGACTGGAGGGTGAATCTGAAGAAGTAGAAGAAGGAGAAGGAGAAGGTGAAGTCTGGAGGGTGAATCAGAAGAAGTAGAAGAAGGAGAAGGAGAAGGTGAAGTCTGGAGGGTGAATCAGAAGAAGCAGAAGAAGGAGAAGGAGAAGGTGAAGTCTGGAGGGTGAATCAGAAGAAGCAGAAGAAGGAGAAGGAGAAGATGAAGTCTGGAGGGTGAATCAGAAGAAGCAGAAGAAGGAGAAGGAGAAGGTGAAGTCTGGAGGGTGAAACAGAAGAAGCAGAAGAAGGAGAAGGAGAAGGTGAAGTCTGGAGGGTGAATCAGAAGAAGCGGAAGAAAGAGAAGGAGAAGGTGAAGTCAGGAGGGTGAAGCAGAAGAAGCAGAAGAAGGAGAAGGAGATGGTGAAGTCTTGAGGGTGAATCAGAAGAAGCAGAAGAAGGAGAAGGAGAAGGTGAAGTCTGGAGGGTGAATCAGAAGAAGTAGAAGAAGGAGAAAGAGAAGGTGAAGTCTGGAGGGTGAATCAGAAGAAGCAGAAGAAGGAGAAGGAGAAGGTGAAGTCTGGAGGGTGAATCAGAAGAAGCAGAAGAAGGAGAAGGAGAAGATGAAGTCTGGAGGGTGAATCAGAAGAAGCAGAAGAAGGAGAAGGAGAAGGTGAAGTCTGGAGGGTGAATCAGAAGAAGCAGAAGAAGGAGAAGGAGAAGGTGAAGTCTGGAGGGTGAATCAGAAGAATCAGAAGAAGGAGAAGGAGAGGGTGAAGTCTGGAGGGTGAATCAGAAGAAGCAGAAGAAGGAGAAGGAGAAGGTGAAGTTAGGAGGGTGAATCAGAAGAAGCAAGAGAAGGAGAAGGAGCAGGTGAAGTCAGGGGGGTGAAGCAGAAGAAGTAGAAGAAGGAGAAGGAGAAGGTGAAGTCAGGACGGTGAAGCAGAAGAAGCAGAAGAAGGAGAAGGAGAAGGTGAAGTCTGGAGGGCGCAGCAGAAGAAGCAGAAGAAGGAGAAGGAGAAGGTGAAGTCTGGAGGGTGAAGCAGAAGAAGCAGAAGAAGGAGAAGGAGAAGGTAAAGTCTGGAGGGTGAATCAGAAGAAGTAGAAGAAGGAGAAGGAGAAGGTGAAGTCAGGAGAGTGAAGCAGAAGAAGCAGAAGAAGGAGAAGGAGAAGGTGAAGTCTGGAGGGTGAAGCAGAAGAAGCAGAAGAAGGAGAAGGAGAAGGTGATGTCTGGAGGGCGAAGCAGAAGAAGCAGAAGAAGGAGAAGGAGAAGGTGAAGTCTGGAGGGTGAAGCAGAGGAAGCAGAAGAAGGAGAAGGAGAAGGTGAAGTCTGGAGGGTGAATCAGAAGTAGTAGAAGAAGGAGAAGGAGAAGGTGAAGTCAGGAGGGTGAAGCAGAAGAAGCAGAAGAAGGAGAAGGAGAAGGTGAAGTCAGGAGGGTGAATCGGAAGAAGTAGAAGAAGGAGAAGGAGAAGGTGAAGTCTGGAGGGTGAATCAGAAGAAGTAGAAGAAGGAGAAGTAGAAGGTGAAGTCTGGAGGGTGAATCAGAAGAAGTAGAAGAAGGAGAAGGAGAAGGTGAAGTCTGGAGGGTGAATCAGAAGAAGCAGAAGAAGGAGAAGGAGAAGGTGAAGTCTGGAGGGTGAATCAGAAGAATCAGAAGAAGGAGAAGGAGAAGGTGAAGTCTGGAGGGTGAATCAGAAGAAGTAGAAGAAGGAGAAGGAGAAGGTGAAGTCTGGAGGGTGAAGCAGAAGAAGTAGAAGAAGGAGAAGGAGAAGGTGAAGTCAGGAGGGTGAATCAGAAGAAGTAGAAGAAGGAGAAGGAGAAGGTGAAGTCAGGAGGGTGAATCAGAAGAAGCAGAAGAAGGAGAAGGAGAAGGTGAAGTCTGGAGGGTGAATCAGAAGAATCAGAAGAAGGAGAAGGAGAAGGTGAAGTCTGGAGGGTGAATCAGAAGAAGCAGAAGAAAGAGAAGGAGAAGGTGAAGTCTGGAGGGTGAATCAGAAGAAGCAGAAGTAGGAGAAGGAGAAGGTGAAGTCTGGAGGGAGAAGCAGAAGAAGTAGAAGAAGGAGAAGGAGAAGGTGAAGTCTGGAGGGTGAATCAGAAGAAGTAGAAGAAGGAGAAGGAGAAGGTGAAGTCTGGAGGGTGAATCAGAAGAAGTAGAAGAAGGAGAAGGAGAAGGTGAAGTCTGGAGGGTGAATCAGAAGAAACAGAAGAAGGAGAAGGAGAAGGTGAAGTCTGGAGGGTGAATCAGAAGAAGTAGAAGAAGGAGAAGGAGAAGGTGTAGTCTGGAGGGTGAATCAGAAGAAGTAGACGAAGGAGAAGGAGAAGGTGAAGTCTGGAGGGTGAACCAGAAGAAGCAGAAGAAGGAGAAGGAGAAGGTGAAGTCTGGAGGGTGAATCAGAAGAAGTAGAAGAAGGAGAAGGAGAAGGTGAAGTCTGGAGGGTGAAGCATAAGAAGCAGAAGAAGGAGAAGGAGAAGGTGAAGTCTGGAGGGTGAATCAGAAGAAGTAGAAGAAGGAGAAGGAGAAGGTGAAGTCAGGAGGGTGAAGCAGAAGAGGCAGAAGAAGGAGAAGGAGAAGGTGAAGTCAGGAGGGTGAATCGGAAGAAGTAGAAGAAGGAGAAGGAGAAGGTGAAGTCTGGAGGGTGAATCAGAAGAAGTAGAAGAAGGAGAAGGAGAAGGTGAAGTCTGGAGGGTGAATCAGAAGAAGTAGAAGAAGGAGAATGAGAAGGTGAAGTCTGGAGGGTGAATCAGAAGAAGTAGAAGAAGGAGAAGGAGAAGGTGAAGTCTGGAGGGTGAATCAGAAGAAGTAGAAGAAGGAGAAGGAGAAGGTGAAGTCTGGAGGGTGAATCAGAAGAAGTAGAAGAAGGAGAAGGAGAAGGTGAAGTCTGGAGGGTGAATCAGAAGAAACAGAAGAAGGAGAAGGAGAAGGTGAAGTCTGGAGGGTGAATCAGAAGAAGTAGAAGAAGGAGAATGAGAAGGTGTAGTCTGGAGGGTGAATCAGAAGAAGTAGACGAAGGAGAAGGAGAAGGTGAAGTCTGGAGGGTGAATCAGAAGAAGCAGAAGAAGGAGAAGGAGAAGGTGAAGTCTGGAGGGTGAATCAGAAGAAGTAGAAGAAGGAGAAGGAGAAGGTGAAGTCTGGAGGGTGAATCAGAAGAAGCAGAAGAAGGAGAAGGAGAAGGTGAAGTCTGGAGGGTGAATCAGAAGAAGCAGAAGAAGGAGAAGGAGAAGGTGAAGTCTGGAGGGTGAAACAGAAGAAGCAGAATAAGGAGAAGGAGAAGGTGAAGTCAGGAGGGTGAATCAGAAGAAGCAGAAGAAGGAGAAGGAGAAGGTGAAGTTTGGAGGGTGAATCAGAAGAATCAGAAGAAGGAGAAGGAGAAGGTGAAGTCTGGAGGGTGAATCAGAAGAATCAGAAGAAAGAGAAGGAGAAGGTGAAGTCTGGAGGGTGAATCAGAAGAAGCAGAAGAAGGAGAAGGAGAAGGTGAAGTCTGGAGGGTGAATCAGAAGAAGCAGAAGAAGGAGAAGGAGAAGATGAAGTCTGGAGGGTGAATCAGAAGAAGCAGAAGAAGGAGAAGGAGAAGGTGAAGTCTGGAGGGTGAATCAGAAGAAGCAGAAGAAGGAGAAGGAGAACGTGAAGTTTGGAGGGTGAATCAGAAGAATCAGAAGAAGGAGAAGGAGAAGGTGAAGTCTGGAGGGTGAATCAGAAGAAGCAGAAGAAAGAGAAGGAGAAGGTGAAGTCTGGAGGGTGAAGCAGAAGAAACAGAAGAAGGAGAAGGAGAAGGTGAAGACTGGAGGGTGAATCTGAAGAAGTAGAAGAAGGAGAAGGAGAAGGTGAAGTCTGGAGGGTGAATCAGAAGAAGTAGAAGAAGGAGAAGGAGAAGGTGAAGTCTGGAGGGTGAATCAGAAGAAGCAGAAGAAGGAGAAGGAGAAGGTGAAGTCTGGAGGGTGAATCAGAAGAAGCAGAAGAAGGAGAAGGAGAAGATGAAGTCTGGAGGGTGAATCAGAAGAAGCAGAAGAAGGAGAAGGAGAAGGTGAAGTCTGGAGGGTGAAACAGAAGAAGCAGAAGAAGGAGAAGGAGAAGGTGAAGTCTGGAGGGTGAATCAGAAGAAGCGGAAGAAAGAGAAGGAGAAGGTGAAGTCAGGAGGGTGAAGCAGAAGAAGCAGAAGAAGGAGAAGGAGATGGTGAAGTCTTGAGGGTGAATCAGAAGAAGCAGAAGAAGGAGAAGGAGAAGGTGAAGTCTGGAGGGTGAATCAGAAGAAGTAGAAGAAGGAGAAAGAGAAGGTGAAGTCTGGAGGGTGAATCAGAAGAAGCAGAAGAAGGAGAAGGAGAAGGTGAAGTCTGGAGGGTGAATCAGAAGAAGCAGAAGAAGGAGAAGGAGAAGATGAAGTCTGGAGGGTGAATCAGAAGAAGCAGAAGAAGGAGAAGGAGAAGGTGAAGTCTGGAGGGTGAATCAGAAGAAGCAGAAGAAGGAGAAGGAGAAGGTGAAGTCTGGAGGGTGAATCAGAAGAATCAGAAGAAGGAGAAGGAGAGGGTGAAGTCTGGAGGGTGAATCAGAAGAAGCAGAAGAAGGAGAAGGAGAAGGTGAAGTTAGGAGGGTGAATCAGAAGAAGCAAGAGAAGGAGAAGGAGCAGGTGAAGTCAGGGGGGTGAAGCAGAAGAAGTAGAAGAAGGAGAAGGAGAAGGTGAAGTCAGGACGGTGAAGCAGAAGAAGCAGAAGAAGGAGAAGGAGAAGGTGAAGTCTGGAGGGCGCAGCAGAAGAAGCAGAAGAAGGAGAAGGAGAAGGTGAAGTCTGGAGGGTGAAGCAGAAGAAGCAGAAGAAGGAGAAGGAGAAGGTAAAGTCTGGAGGGTGAATCAGAAGAAGTAGAAGAAGGAGAAGGAGAAGGTGAAGTCAGGAGAGTGAAGCAGAAGAAGCAGAAGAAGGAGAAGGAGAAGGTGAAGTCTGGAGGGTGAAGCAGAAGAAGCAGAAGAAGGAGAAGGAGAAGGTGATGTCTGGAGGGCGAAGCAGAAGAAGCAGAAGAAGGAGAAGGAGAAGGTGAAGTCTGGAGGGTGAAGCAGAGGAAGCAGAAGAAGGAGAAGGAGAAGGTGAAGTCTGGAGGGTGAATCAGAAGTAGTAGAAGAAGGAGAAGGAGAAGGTGAAGTCAGGAGGGTGAAGCAGAAGAAGCAGAAGAAGGAGAAGGAGAAGGTGAAGTCAGGAGGGTGAATCGGAAGAAGTAGAAGAAGGAGAAGGAGAAGGTGAAGTCTGGAGGGTGAATCAGAAGAAGTAGAAGAAGGAGAAGTAGAAGGTGAAGTCTGGAGGGTGAATCAGAAGAAGTAGAAGAAGGAGAAGGAGAAGGTGAAGTCTGGAGGGTGAATCAGAAGAAGCAGAAGAAGGAGAAGGAGAAGGTGAAGTCTGGAGGGTGAATCAGAAGAATCAGAAGAAGGAGAAGGAGAGGGTGAAGTCTGGAGGGTGAATCAGAAGAAGCAGAAGAAGGAGAAGGAGAAGGTGAAGTTAGGAGGGTGAATCAGAAGAAGCAAGAGAAGGAGAAGGAGCAGGTGAAGTCAGGGGGGTGAAGCAGAAGAAGTAGAAGAAGGAGAAGGAGAAGGTGAAGTCAGGACGGTGAAGCAGAAGAAGCAGAAGAAGGAGAAGGAGAAGGTGAAGTCTGGAGGGCGCAGCAGAAGAAGCAGAAGAAGGAGAAGGAGAAGGTGAAGTCTGGAGGGTGAAGCAGAAGAAGCAGAAGAAGGAGAAGGAGAAGGTAAAGTCTGGAGGGTGAATCAGAAGAAGTAGAAGAAGGAGAAGGAGAAGGTGAAGTCTGGAGGGTGAATCAGAAGAAGCAGAAGAAGGAGAAGGAGAAGGTGAAGTCTGGAGGGTGAATCAGAAGAAGCAGAAGAAGGAGAAGGAGAAGGTGAAGTCTGGAGGGTGAAACAGAAGAAGCAGAATAAGGAGAAGGAGAAGGTGAAGTCAGGAGGGTGAATCAGAAGAAGCAGAAGAAGGAGAAGGAGAAGGTGAAGTTTGGAGGGTGAATCAGAAGAATCAGAAGAAGGAGAAGGAGAAGGTGAAGTCTGGAGGGTGAATCAGAAGAATCAGAAGAAAGAGAAGGAGAAGGTGAAGTCTGGAGGGTGAATCAGAAGAAGCAGAAGAAGGAGAAGGAGAAGGTGAAGTCTGGAGGGTGAATCAGAAGAAGCAGAAGAAGGAGAAGGAGAAGATGAAGTCTGGAGGGTGAATCAGAAGAAGCAGAAGAAGGAGAAGGAGAAGGTGAAGTCTGGAGGGTGAATCAGAAGAAGCAGAAGAAGGAGAAGGAGAACGTGAAGTTTGGAGGGTGAATCAGAAGAATCAGAAGAAGGAGAAGGAGAAGGTGAAGTCTGGAGGGTGAATCAGAAGAAGCAGAAGAAAGAGAAGGAGAAGGTGAAGTCTGGAGGGTGAAGCAGAAGAAACAGAAGAAGGAGAAGGAGAAGGTGAAGACTGGAGGGTGAATCTGAAGAAGTAGAAGAAGGAGAAGGAGAAGGTGAAGTCTGGAGGGTGAATCAGAAGAAGTAGAAGAAGGAGAAGGAGAAGGTGAAGTCTGGAGGGTGAATCAGAAGAAGCAGAAGAAGGAGAAGGAGAAGGTGAAGTCTGGAGGGTGAATCAGAAGAAGCAGAAGAAGGAGAAGGAGAAGATGAAGTCTGGAGGGTGAATCAGAAGAAGCAGAAGAAGGAGAAGGAGAAGGTGAAGTCTGGAGGGTGAAACAGAAGAAGCAGAAGAAGGAGAAGGAGAAGGTGAAGTCTGGAGGGTGAATCAGAAGAAGCGGAAGAAAGAGAAGGAGAAGGTGAAGTCAGGAGGGTGAAGCAGAAGAAGCAGAAGAAGGAGAAGGAGATGGTGAAGTCTTGAGGGTGAATCAGAAGAAGCAGAAGAAGGAGAAGGAGAAGGTGAAGTCTGGAGGGTGAATCAGAAGAAGTAGAAGAAGGAGAAAGAGAAGGTGAAGTCTGGAGGGTGAATCAGAAGAAGCAGAAGAAAGAGAAGGAGAAGGTGAAGTCTGGAGGGTGAATCAGAAGAAGCAGAAGAAGGAGAAGGAGAAGATGAAGTCTGGAGGGTGAATCAGAAGAAGCAGAAGAAGGAGAAGGAGAAGGTGAAGTCTGGAGGGTGAATCAGAAGAAGCAGAAGAAGGAGAAGGAGAAGGTGAAGTCTGGAGGGTGAATCAGAAGAATCAGAAGAAGGAGAAGGAGAGGGTGAAGTCTGGAGGGTGAATCAGAAGAAGCAGAAGAAGGAGAAGGAGAAGGTGAAGTTAGGAGGGTGAATCAGAAGAAGCAAGAGAAGGAGAAGGAGCAGGTGAAGTCAGGGGGGTGAAGCAGAAGAAGTAGAAGAAGGAGAAGGAGAAGGTGAAGTCAGGACGGTGAAGCAGAAGAAGCAGAAGAAGGAGAAGGAGAAGGTGAAGTCTGGAGGGCGCAGCAGAAGAAGCAGAAGAAGGAGAAGGAGAAGGTGAAGTCTGGAGGGTGAAGCAGAAGAAGCAGAAGAAGGAGAAGGAGAAGGTAAAGTCTGGAGGGTGAATCAGAAGAAGTAGAAGAAGGAGAAGGAGAAGGTGAAGTCAGGAGAGTGAAGCAGAAGAAGCAGAAGAAGGAGAAGGAGAAGGTGAAGTCTGGAGGGTGAAGCAGAAGAAGCAGAAGAAGGAGAAGGAGAAGGTGATGTCTGGAGGGCGAAGCAGAAGAAGCAGAAGAAGGAGAAGGAGAAGGTGAAGTCTGGAGGGTGAAGCAGAGGAAGCAGAAGAAGGAGAAGGAGAAGGTGAAGTCTGGAGGGTGAATCAGAAGTAGTAGAAGAAGGAGAAGGAGAAGGTGAAGTCAGGAGGGTGAAGCAGAAGAAGCAGAAGAAGGAGAAGGAGAAGGTGAAGTCAGGAGGGTGAATCGGAAGAAGTAGAAGAAGGAGAAGGAGAAGGTGAAGTCTGGAGGGTGAATCAGAAGAAGTAGAAGAAGGAGAAGTAGAAGGTGAAGTCTGGAGGGTGAATCAGAAGAAGTAGAAGAAGGAGAAGGAGAAGGTGAAGTCTGGAGGGTGAATCAGAAGAAGCAGAAGAAGGAGAAGGAGAAGGTGAAGTCTGGAGGGTGAATCAGAAGAATCAGAAGAAGGAGAAGGAGAGGGTGAAGTCTGGAGGGTGAATCAGAAGAAGCAGAAGAAGGAGAAGGAGAAGGTGAAGTTAGGAGGGTGAATCAGAAGAAGCAAGAGAAGGAGAAGGAGCAGGTGAAGTCAGGGGGTGAAGCAGAAGAAGTAGAAGAAGGAGAAGGAGAAGGTGAAGTCAGGACGGTGAAGCAGAAGAAGCAGAAGAAGGAGAAGGAGAAGGTGAAGTCTGGAGGGCGCAGCAGAAGAAGCAGAAGAAGGAGAAGGAGAAGGTGAAGTCTGGAGGGTGAAGCAGAAGAAGCAGAAGAAGGAGAAGGAGAAGGTAAAGTCTGGAGGGTGAATCAGAAGAAGTAGAAGAAGGAGAAGGAGAAGGTGAAGTCAGGAGAGTGAAGCAGAAGAAGCAGAAGAAGGAGAAGGAGAAGGTGAAGTCTGGAGGGTGAAGCAGAAGAAGCAGAAGAAGGAGAAGGAGAAGGTGATGTCTGGAGGGCGAAGCAGAAGAAGCAGAAGAAGGAGAAGGAGAAGGTGAAGTCTGGAGGGTGAAGCAGAGGAAGCAGAAGAAGGAGAAGGAGAAGGTGAAGTCTGGAGGGTGAATCAGAAGTAGTAGAAGAAGGAGAAGGAGAAGGTGAAGTCAGGAGGGTGAAGCAGAAGAAGCAGAAGAAGGAGAAGGAGAAGGTGAAGTCAGGAGGGTGAATCGGAAGAAGTAGAAGAAGGAGAAGGAGAAGGTGAAGTCTGGAGGGTGAATCAGAAGAAGTAGAAGAAGGAGAAGTAGAAGGTGAAGTCTGGAGGGTGAATCAGAAGAAGTAGAAGAAGGAGAAGGAGAAGGTGAAGTCTGGAGGGTGAATCAGAAGAAGCAGAAGAAGGAGAAGGAGAAGGTGAAGTCTGGAGGGTGAATCAGAAGAATCAGAAGAAGGAGAAGGAGAAGGTGAAGTCTGGAGGGTGAATCAGAAGAAGTAGAAGAAGGAGAAGGAGAAGGTGAAGTCTGGAGGGTGAAGCAGAAGAAGTAGAAGAAGGAGAAGGAGAAGGTGAAGTCAGGAGGGTGAATCAGAAGAAGTAGAAGAAGGAGAAGGAGAAGGTGAAGTCAGGAGGGTGAATCAGAAGAAGCAGAAGAAGGAGAAGGAGAAGGTGAAGTCTGGAGGGTGAATCAGAAGAATCAGAAGAAGGAGAAGGAGAAGGTGACGTCTGGAGGGTGAATCAGAAGAAGCAGAAGAAAGAGAAGGAGAAGGTGAAGTCTGGAGGGTGAATCAGAAGAAGCAGAAGTAGGAGAAGGAGAAGGTGAAGTCTGGAGGGAGAAGCAGAAGAAGTAGAAGAAGGAGAAGGAGAAGGTGAAGTCTGGAGGGTGAATCAGAAGAAGTAGAAGAAGGAGAAGGAGAAGGTGAAGTCTGGAGGGTGAATCAGAAGAAGTAGAAGAAGGAGAAGGAGAAGGTGAAGTCTGGAGGGTGAATCAGAAGAAACAGAAGAAGGAGAAGGAGAAGGTGAAGTCTGGAGGGTGAATCAGAAGAAGTAGAAGAAGGAGAAGGAGAAGGTGTAGTCTGGAGGGTGAATCAGAAGAAGTAGACGAAGGAGAAGGAGAAGGTGAAGTCTGGAGGGTGAACCAGAAGAAGCAGAAGAAGGAGAAGGAGAAGGTGAAGTCTGGAGGGTGAATCAGAAGAAGTAGAAGAAGGAGAAGGAGAAGGTGAAGTCTGGAGGGTGAAGCATAAGAAGCAGAAGAAGGAGAAGGAGAAGGTGAAGTCTGGAGGGTGAATCAGAAGAAGTAGAAGAAGGAGAAGGAGAAGGTGAAGTCAGGAGGGTGAAGCAGAAGAGGCAGAAGAAGGAGAAGGAGAAGGTGAAGTCAGGAGGGTGAATCGGAAGAAGTAGAAGAAGGAGAAGGAGAAGGTGAAGTCTGGAGGGTGAATCAGAAGAAGTAGAAGAAGGAGAAGGAGAAGGTGAAGTCTGGAGGGTGAATCAGAAGAAGTAGAAGAAGGAGAATGAGAAGGTGAAGTCTGGAGGGTGAATCAGAAGAAGTAGAAGAAGGAGAAGGAGAAGGTGAAGTCTGGAGGGTGAATCAGAAGAAGTAGAAGAAGGAGAAGGAGAAGGTGAAGTCTGGAGGGTGAATCAGAAGAAGTAGAAGAAGGAGAAGGAGAAGGTGAAGTCTGGAGGGTGAATCAGAAGAAACAGAAGAAGGAGAAGGAGAAGGTGAAGTCTGGAGGGTGAATCAGAAGAAGTAGAAGAAGGAGAATGAGAAGGTGTAGTCTGGAGGGTGAATCAGAAGAAGTAGACGAAGGAGAAGGAGAAGGTGAAGTCTGGAGGGTGAATCAGAAGAAGCAGAAGAAGGAGAAGGAGAAGGTGAAGTCTGGAGGGTGAATCAGAAGAAGTAGAAGAAGGAGAAGGAGAAGGTGAAGTCTGGAGGGTGAATCAGAAGAAGCAGAAGAAGGAGAAGGAGAAGGTGAAGTCTGGAGGGTGAATCAGAAGAAGCAGAAGAAGGAGAAGGAGAAGGTGAAGTCTGGAGGGTGAAACAGAAGAAGCAGAATAAGGAGAAGGAGAAGGTGAAGTCAGGAGGGTGAATCAGAAGAAGCAGAAGAAGGAGAAGGAGAAGGTGAAGTTTGGAGGGTGAATCAGAAGAATCAGAAGAAGGAGAAGGAGAAGGTGAAGTCTGGAGGGTGAATCAGAAGAATCAGAAGAAAGAGAAGGAGAAGGTGAAGTCTGGAGGGTGAATCAGAAGAAGCAGAAGAAGGAGAAGGAGAAGGTGAAGTCTGGAGGGTGAATCAGAAGAAGCAGAAGAAGGAGAAGGAGAAGATGAAGTCTGGAGGGTGAATCAGAAGAAGCAGAAGAAGGAGAAGGAGAAGGTGAAGTCTGGAGGGTGAATCAGAAGAAGCAGAAGAAGGAGAAGGAGAACGTGAAGTTTGGAGGGTGAATCAGAAGAATCAGAAGAAGGAGAAGGAGAAGGTGAAGTCTGGAGGGTGAATCAGAAGAAGCAGAAGAAAGAGAAGGAGAAGGTGAAGTCTGGAGGGTGAAGCAGAAGAAACAGAAGAAGGAGAAGGAGAAGGTGAAGACTGGAGGGTGAATCTGAAGAAGTAGAAGAAGGAGAAGGAGAAGGTGAAGTCTGGAGGGTGAATCAGAAGAAGTAGAAGAAGGAGAAGGAGAAGGTGAAGTCTGGAGGGTGAATCAGAAGAAGCAGAAGAAGGAGAAGGAGAAGGTGAAGTCTGGAGGGTGAATCAGAAGAAGCAGAAGAAGGAGAAGGAGAAGATGAAGTCTGGAGGGTGAATCAGAAGAAGCAGAAGAAGGAGAAGGAGAAGGTGAAGTCTGGAGGGTGAAACAGAAGAAGCAGAAGAAGGAGAAGGAGAAGGTGAAGTCTGGAGGGTGAATCAGAAGAAGCGGAAGAAAGAGAAGGAGAAGGTGAAGTCAGGAGGGTGAAGCAGAAGAAGCAGAAGAAGGAGAAGGAGATGGTGAAGTCTTGAGGGTGAATCAGAAGAAGCAGAAGAAGGAGAAGGAGAAGGTGAAGTCTGGAGGGTGAATCAGAAGAAGTAGAAGAAGGAGAAAGAGAAGGTGAAGTCTGGAGGGTGAATCAGAAGAAGCAGAAGAAGGAGAAGGAGAAGGTGAAGTCTGGAGGGTGAATCAGAAGAAGCAGAAGAAGGAGAAGGAGAAGATGAAGTCTGGAGGGTGAATCAGAAGAAGCAGAAGAAGGAGAAGGAGAAGGTGAAGTCTGGAGGGTGAATCAGAAGAAGCAGAAGAAGGAGAAGGAGAAGGTGAAGTCTGGAGGGTGAATCAGAAGAATCAGAAGAAGGAGAAGGAGAGGGTGAAGTCTGGAGGGTGAATCAGAAGAAGCAGAAGAAGGAGAAGGAGAAGGTGAAGTTAGGAGGGTGAATCAGAAGAAGCAAGAGAAGGAGAAGGAGCAGGTGAAGTCAGGGGGGTGAAGCAGAAGAAGTAGAAGAAGGAGAAGGAGAAGGTGAAGTCAGGACGGTGAAGCAGAAGAAGCAGAAGAAGGAGAAGGAGAAGGTGAAGTCTGGAGGGCGCAGCAGAAGAAGCAGAAGAAGGAGAAGGAGAAGGTGAAGTCTGGAGGGTGAAGCAGAAGAAGCAGAAGAAGGAGAAGGAGAAGGTAAAGTCTGGAGGGTGAATCAGAAGAAGTAGAAGAAGGAGAAGGAGAAGGTGAAGTCAGGAGAGTGAAGCAGAAGAAGCAGAAGAAGGAGAAGGAGAAGGTGAAGTCTGGAGGGTGAAGCAGAAGAAGCAGAAGAAGGAGAAGGAGAAGGTGATGTCTGGAGGGCGAAGCAGAAGAAGCAGAAGAAGGAGAAGGAGAAGGTGAAGTCTGGAGGGTGAAGCAGAGGAAGCAGAAGAAGGAGAAGGAGAAGGTGAAGTCTGGAGGGTGAATCAGAAGTAGTAGAAGAAGGAGAAGGAGAAGGTGAAGTCAGGAGGGTGAAGCAGAAGAAGCAGAAGAAGGAGAAGGAGAAGGTGAAGTCAGGAGGGTGAATCGGAAGAAGTAGAAGAAGGAGAAGGAGAAGGTGAAGTCTGGAGGGTGAATCAGAAGAAGTAGAAGAAGGAGAAGTAGAAGGTGAAGTCTGGAGGGTGAATCAGAAGAAGTAGAAGAAGGAGAAGGAGAAGGTGAAGTCTGGAGGGTGAATCAGAAGAAGCAGAAGAAGGAGAAGGAGAAGGTGAAGTCTGGAGGGTGAATCAGAAGAATCAGAAGAAGGAGAAGGAGAAGGTGAAGTCTGGAGGGTGAATCAGAAGAAGTAGAAGAAGGAGAAGGAGAAGGTGAAGTCTGGAGGGTGAAGCAGAAGAAGTAGAAGAAGGAGAAGGAGAAGGTGAAGTCAGGAGGGTGAATCAGAAGAAGTAGAAGAAGGAGAAGGAGAAGGTGAAGTCAGGAGGGTGAATCAGAAGAAGCAGAAGAAGGAGAAGGAGAAGGTGAAGTCTGGAGGGTGAATCAGAAGAATCAGAAGAAGGAGAAGGAGAAGGTGAAGTCTGGAGGGTGAATCAGAAGAAGCAGAAGAAAGAGAAGGAGAAGGTGAAGTCTGGAGGGTGAATCAGAAGAAGCAGAAGTAGGAGAAGGAGAAGGTGAAGTCTGGAGGGAGAAGCAGAAGAAGTAGAAGAAGGAGAAGGAGAAGGTGAAGTCTGGAGGGTGAATCAGAAGAAGTAGAAGAAGGAGAAGGAGAAGGTGAAGTCTGGAGGGTGAATCAGAAGAAGTAGAAGAAGGAGAAGGAGAAGGTGAAGTCTGGAGGGTGAATCAGAAGAAACAGAAGAAGGAGAAGGAGAAGGTGAAGTCTGGAGGGTGAATCAGAAGAAGTAGAAGAAGGAGAAGGAGAAGGTGTAGTCTGGAGGGTGAATCAGAAGAAGTAGACGAAGGAGAAGGAGAAGGTGAAGTCTGGAGGGTGAACCAGAAGAAGCAGAAGAAGGAGAAGGAGAAGGTGAAGTCTGGAGGGTGAATCAGAAGAAGTAGAAGAAGGAGAAGGAGAAGGTGAAGTCTGGAGGGTGAATCAGAAGAAGCAGAAGAAGGAGAAGGAGAAGGTGAAGTCTGGAGGGTGAATCAGAAGAAGCAGAAGAAGGAGAAGGAGAAGGTGAAGTCTGGAGGGTGAAACAGAAGAAGCAGAATAAGGAGAAGGAGAAGGTGAAGTCAGGAAGGTGAATCAGAAGAAGCAGAAGAAGGAGAAGGAGAAGGTGAAGTAAGGAGGGTGAATCAGAAGAAGCAGAAGAAGGAGAAGGAGAAGGTGAAGTCTGGAGTGTGAAGCAGAAGAAGCAAAAGAAGGAGAAGGAGAAGGTGAAGTCTGGAGGGTGAATCAGAAGAAGCAGAAGAAGGAGAAGGAGAAGGTGAAGTCTGGAGGGTGAAGCAGAAGAAGTAGAAGAAGGAGAAGGAGAAGGTGAAGTCAGGAGGGTGAATCAGAAGAAGTAGAAGAAGGAGAAGGAGAAGGTGAAGTCAGGAGGGTGAATCAGAAGAAGCAGAAGAAGGAGAAGGAGAAGGTGAAGTCTGGACGGTGAATCAGAAGAATCAGAAGAAGGAGAAGGAGAAGGTGAAGTCTGGAGGGTGAATCAGAAGAAGCAGAAGAAAGAGAAGGGGAAGGTGAAGTCTGGAGGGTGACTCAGAAGAAGTAGAAGAAGGAGAAGGAGAAGGTGAAGTCTGGAGGGTGAATCAGAAAAAGCAGAAGAAGGAGAAGGAGAAGGTGAAGTCTGGAGGGTGAATCAGAAGAAGCAGAAGGAGAAGGAGAAGGTGACGTCTGGAGGGTGAATCAGAAGAAGCAGAAGAAGGAGAAGGAGAAGTTGAAGTCTGGAGGGTGAATCAGAAGAAGCAGAATAAGGAGAAGGAGAAGGTGAAGTCTGGAGGGTGAATCAGAAGAAGCAGAAAAAGGAGAAGGAGAAGGTGAAGTCAGGAGGGTGAATCAGAAGAAGTAGAAGAAGGAGAAGGAGAAGGTGAAGTCTGGAGGGTGAATCAGAAGAAGTAGAAGAAGGAGAAGGAGAAGGTGAAGTCTGGAGGGTGAAGCAGAAGAAGTAGAAGAAGGAGAAGGAGAAGGTGAAGTCAGGAGGGTGAATCAGAAGAAGTAGAAGAAGGAGAAGGAGAAGGTGAAGTCAGGAGGGTGAATCAGAAGAAGCAGAAGAAGGAGAAGGAGAAGGTGAAGTCTGGAGGGTGAATCAGAAGAATCAGAAGAAGGAGAAGGAGAAGGTGAAGTCTGGAGGGTGAATCAGAAGAAGTAGAAGAAGGAGAAGGAGAAGGTGAAGTCTGGAGGGTGAATCAGAAGAAGCAGAAGAAGGAGAAGGAGAAGGTGAAGTCTGGAGGGTGAATCAGAAGAAGCAGAAGAAGGAGAAGGAGAAGATGAAGTCTGGAGGGTGAATCAGAAGAAGCAGAAGAAGGAGAAGGAGAAGGTGAAGTCTGGAGGGTGAAACAGAAGAAGCAGAAGAAGGAGAAGGAGAAGGTGAAGTCTGGAGGGTGAATCAGAAGAAGCAGAAGAAGGAGAAGGAGAAGGTGAAGTCTGTAGGGTGAATCAGAAGAAGTAGAAGAAGGAGAAGGAGAAGGTGAAGTCAGGAGGGTGAAGCAGAAGAAGCAGAAGAAGGAGAAGGAGAAGGTGAAGTCAGGAGGGTGAATCGGAAGAAGTAGAAGAAGGAGAAGGAGAAGGTGAAGTCTGGAGGGTGAATCAGAAGAAGTAGAAGAAGGAGAAGGAGAAGGTGAAGTCTGGAGGGTGAATCAGAAGAAGTAGAAGAAGGAGAAGGGGAAGGTGAAGTCTGGAGGGTGAATCAGAAGAAGCAGAAGAAGGAGAAGGAGAAGGTGAAGTCTGGAGGGAGAAGCAGAAGAAGTAGAAGAAGGAGAAGGAGAAGGTGAAGTCTGGAGGGTGAATCAGAAGAAGTAGAAGAAGGAGAAGGAGAAGGTGAAGTCTGGAGGGTGAATCAGAAGAAGTAGAAGAAGGAGAAGGAGAAGATGTAGTCTGGAGGGTGAATCAGAAGAAACAGAAGAAGGAGAAGGAGAAGGTGAAGTCTGGAGGGTGAATCAGAAGAAGCAGAAGAAGGAGAAGGAGAAGGTGAAGTCTGGAGGGTGAAACAGAAGAAGCAGAATAAGGAGAAGGAGAAGGTGAAGTCAGGAGGGTGAATCAGAAGAAGCAGAAGAAGGAGAAGGAGAAGGTGAAGTAAGGAGGGTGAATCAGAAGAAGCAGAAGAAGGAGAAGGAGAAGGTGAAGTCTGGAGTGTGAAGCAGAAGAAGCAAAAGAAGGAGAAGGAGAAGGTGAAGTCTGGAGGGTGAATCAGAAGAAGTAGAAGAAGGAGAAGGAGAAGGTGAAGTCTGGAGGGTGAAGCAGAAGAAGTAGAAGAAGGAGAAGGAGAAGGTGAAGTCAGGAGGGTGAATCAGAAGAAGTAGAAGAAGGAGAAGGAGAAGGTGAAGTCAGGAGGGTGAATCAGAAGAAGCAGAAGAAGGAGAAGGAGAAGGTGAAGTCTGGAGGGTGAATAAGAAGAATCAGAAGAAGGAGAAGGAGAAGTTGAAGTCTGGAGGGTGAATCAGAAGAAGCAGAAGAAAGAGAAGGAGAAGGTGAAGTCTGGAGGGTGAAGCAGAAGAAGTAGAAGAAGGAAAAGGAGAAGGTGAAGTCTGGAGGGTGAATCAGAAGAAGCAGAAGAAGGAGAAGGAGAAGGTGAAGTCTGGAGGGTGAATCAGAAGAAGCAGAAGAAGGAGAAGGAGAAGTTGAAGTCTGGAGGGTGAATCAGAAGAAGCAGAAGAAGGAGAAGGAGAAGGTGAAGTCTGGAGGGTGAATCAGAAGAAGCAGAAGAAGGAGAAGGAGAAGGTGAAGTCTGGAGGGTGAATCAGAAGAATCAGAAGGAGGAGAAGGAGAGGGTGAAGTCTGGAGGGTGAATCAGAAGAAGCAGAAGAAAGAGAAGGAGAAGGTGAAGTCTGGAGGGTGAAGCAGAAGAAACAGAAGAAGGAGAAGGAGAAGGTGAAGACTGGAGGGTGAATCTGAAGAAGGAGAAGAAGGAGAAGGAGAAGGTGAAGTCTGGAGGGTGAATCAGAAGAAGTAGAAGAAGGAGAAGGAGAAGGTGAAGTCTGGAGGGTGAATCAGAAGAAGCAGAAGAAGGAGAAGGTAAAGTCTGGAGGGTGAATCAGAAGAAGCAGAAGAAGGAGAAGGAGAAGATGAAGTCTGGAGGGTGAATCAGAAGAAGCAGAAGAAGGAGAAGGAGAAGGTGAAGTCTGGAGGGTGAAACAGAAGAAGCAGAAGAAGTAGAAGGAGAAGGTGAAGTCTGGAGGGTGAATCAGAAGAAGTAGAAGAAGGAGAAGGAGAAGGTGAAGTCAGGAGAGTGAAGCAGAAGAAGCAGAAGAAGGAGAAGGAGAAGGTGAAGTCTGGAGGGTGAAGCAGAAGAAGCAGAAGAAGGAGAAGGAGAAGGTGATGTCTGGAGGGCGAAGCAGAAGAAGCAGAAGAAGGAGAAGGAGAAGGTGAAGTCTGGAGGGTGAAGCAGAGGAAGCAGAAGAAGGAGAAGGAGAAGGTGAAGTCTGGAGGTTGAATCAGAAGAAGTAGAAGAAGGAGAAGGAGAAGGTGAAGTCAGGAGGGTGAAGCAGAAGAAGCAGAAGAAGGAGAAGGAGAAGGTGAAGTCAGGAGGGTGAATCGGAAGAAGTAGAAGAAGGAGAAGGAGAAGGTGAAGTCTGGAGGGTGAATCAGAAGAAGTAGAAGAAGGAGAAGTAGAAGGTGAAGTCTGGAGGGTGAATCGGAAGAAGTAGAAGAAGGAGAAGGAGAAGGTGAAGTCTGGAGGGTGAATCAGAAGAAGCAGAAGAAGGAGAAGGAGAAGGTGATGTCTGGAGGGCGAATCAGAAGAAGCAGAAGAAGGAGAAGGAGAAGGTGAAGTCTGGAGGGTGAAGCAGAAGAAGCAGAAGAAGGAGAAGGAGAAGGTGAAGTCTGGAGGGTGAATCAGAAGAAGTAGAAGAAGGAGAAGGAGAAGGTGAAGTCAGGAGGGTGAAGCAGAAGAAGCAGAAGAAGGAGAAGGAGAAGGTGAAGTCAGGAGGGTGAATCGGAAGAAGTAGAAGAAGGAGAAGGAGAAGGTGAAGTCTGGAGGGTGAATCAGAAGAAGTAGAAGAAGGAGAAGGAGAAGGTGAAGTCTGGAGGGTGAATCAGAAGAAGTAGAAGAAGGAGAAGGGGAAGGTGAAGTCTGGAGGGTGAATCAGAAGAAGCAGAAGAAGGAGAAGGAGAAGGCGAAGTCTGGAGGGAGAAGCAGAAGAAGTAGAAGAAGGAGAAGGAGAAGGTGAAGTCTGGAGGGTGAATCAGAAGAAGTAGAAGAAGGAGAAGGAGAAGGTGAAGTCTGGAGGGTGAATCAGAAGAAGTAGAAGAAGGAGAAGGAGAAGGTGAAGTCTGGAGGGTGAATCAGAAGAAACAGAAGAAGGAGAAGGAGAAGGTGAAGTCTGGAGGGTGAATCAGAAGAAGTAGAAGAAGGAGAAGGAGAAGGTGTAGTCTGGAGGGTGAATCAGAAGAAGTAGACGAAGGAGAAGGAGAAGGTGAAGTCTGGAGGGTGAATCAGAAGAAGCAGAAGAAGGAGAAGGAGAAGGTGAAGTCTGGAGGGTGAATCAGAAGAAGTAGAAGAAGGAGAAGGAGAAGGTGAAGTCTGGAGGGTGAATCAGAAGAAGCAGAAGAAGGAGAAGGAGAAGGTGAAGTCTGGAGGGTGAATCAGAAGAAGCAGAAGAAGGAGAAGGAGAAGGTGAAGTCTGGAGGGTGAAACAGAAGAAGCAGAATAAGGAGAAGGAGAAGGTGAAGTCAGGAGGGTGAATCAGAAGAAGCAGAAGAAGGAGAAGGAGAAGGTGAAGTCTGGAGTGTGAAGCAGAAGAAGCAAGAGAAGGAGAAGGTGAAGTCTGGAGGGTGAATCAGAAGAAGTAGAAGAAGGAGAAGGAGAAGGTGAAGTCTGGAGGGTGAAGCAGAAGAAGTAGAAGAAGGAGAAGGAGAAGGTGAAGTCAGGAGGGTGAATCAGAAGAAGTAGAAGAAGGAGAAGGAGAAGTTGAAGTCAGGAGGGTGAATCAGAAGAAGCAGAAGAAGGAGAAGGAGAAGGTGAAGTCTGGAGGGTGAATCAGAAGAATCAGAAGAAGGAGGAGGAGAAGTTGAAGTCTAGAGGGTGAATCAGAAGAAGCAGAAGAAAGAGAAGGAGAAGGTGAAGTCTGGAGGGTGAAGCAGAAGAAACAGAAGAAGGAGAAGGAGAAGGTGAAGACTGGAGGGTGAATCTGAAGAAGTAGAAGAAGTAGAAGGAGAAGGTGAAGTCTGGAGGGTGAATCAGAAGAAGTAGAAGAAGGAGAAGGAGAAGGTGAAGTCTGGAGGGTGAATCAGAAGAAGCAGAAGAAGGAGAAGGAGAAGGTGAAGTCTGGAGGGTGAATCAGAAGAAGCAGAAGAAGGAGAAGGAGAAGATGAAGTCTGGAGGGTGAATCAGAAGAAGCAGAAGAAGGAGAAGGAGAAGGTGAAGTCTGGAGGGTGAATCAGAAGAAGCAGAAGAAGGAGAAGGAGAAGGTGAAGTCTGGAGGGTGAATCAGAAGAATCAGAAGAAGGAGAAGGAGAGGGTGAAGTCTGGAGGGTGAATCAGAAGAAGCAGAAGAAAGAGAAGGAGAAGGTGAAGTCTGGAGGGTGAAGCAGAAGAAACAGAAGAAGGAGAAGGAGAAGGTGAAGACTGGAGGGTGAATCTGAAGAAGTAGAAGAAGGAGAAGGAGAAGGTGAAGTCTGGAGGGTGAATCAGAAGAAGCAGAAGAAGGAGAAGGAGAAGGTGAAGTCTGGAGGGTGAATCAGAAGAAGCAGAAGAAGGAGAAGGAGAAGGTGAAGTCTGGAGGGTGAATCAGAAGAAGCAGAAGAAGGAGAAGGAGAAGGTGAAGTCTGGAGGGTGAATCAGAAGAATCAGAAGAAGGAGAAGGAGAAGTTGAAGTCTAGAGGGTGAATCAGAAGAAGCAGAAGAAAGAGAAGGAGAAGGTGAAGTCTGGAATTTGAAGCAGAAGAAACAGAAGAAGGAGAAGGAGAAGGTGAAGACTGGAGGGTGAATCTGAAGAAGTAGAAGAAGTAGAAGGAGAAGGTGAAGTCTGGAGGGTGAATCAGAAGAAGTAGAAGAAGGAGAAGGAGAAGGTGAAGTCTGGAGGGTGAATCAGAAGAAGCAGAAGAAGGAGAAGGAGAAGGTGAAGTCTGGAGGGTGAATCAGAAGAAGCAGAAGAAGGAGAAGGAGAAGATGAAGTCTGGAGGGTGAATCAGAAGAAGCAGAAGAAGGAGAAGGAGAAGGTGAAGTCTGGAGGGTAAATCAGAAGAAGCAGAAGAAGGAGAAGGAGAAGGTGAAGTCTGGAGGGTGAATCAGAAGAATCAGAAGAAGGAGAAGGAGAGGGTGAAGTCTGGAGGGTGAATCAGAAGAAGCAGAAGAAAGAGAAGGAGAAGGTGAAGTCTGGAGGGTGAAGCAGAAGAAACAGAAGAAGGAGAAGGAGAAGGTGAAGACTGGAGGGTGAATCTGAAGAAGTAGAAGAAGGAGAAGGAGAAGGTGAAGTCTGGAGGGTGAATCAGAAGAAGTAGAAGAAGGAGAAGGAGAAGGTGAAGTCTGGAGGGTGAATCAGAAGAAGCAGAAGAAGGAGAAGGAGAAGGTGAAGTCTGGAGGGTGAATCAGAAGAAGCAGAAGAAGGAGAAGGAGAAGATGAAGTCTGGAGGGTGAATCAGAAGAAGCAGAAGAAGGAGAAGGAGAAGGTGAAGTCTGGAGGGTGAAACAGAAGAAGCAGAAGAAGGAGAAGGAGAAGGTGAAGTCTGGAGGGAGAAGCAGAAGAAACAGAAGAAGGAGAAGGAGAAGGTGAAGACTGGAGGGTGAAGCAGAAGAAGTAGAAGAAGGAGAAGGAGAAGCTGAAGTCTGGAGGGTGAATCAGAAGAAGTAGAAGAAGGAGAAGGAGAAGGTGAAGTCTGGAGGGTGAATCAGAAGAAGTAGAAGAAGGAGAAGGAGAAGGTGAAGTCTGGAGGGTGAATCAGAAGAAACAGAAGAAGGAGAAGGAGAAGGTGAAGTCTGGAGGGTGAATCAGAAGAAGTAGAAGAAGGAGAAGGAGAAGGTGTAGTCTGGAGGGCGAATCAGAAGAAGTAGACGAAGGAGAAGGAGAAGGTGAAGTCTGGAGGGTGAACCAGAAGAAGCAGAAGAAGGAGAAGGAGAAGGTGAAGTCTGGAGGGTGAATCAGAAGAAGTAGAAGAAGGAGAAGGAGCAGGTGAAGTCTGGAGGGTGAATCAGAAGAAGCAGAAGAAGGAGAAGGAGAAGGTGAAGTCTGGAGGGTGAATCAGAAGAAGCAGAAGAAGGAGAAGGAGAAGGTGAAGTCTGGAGGGTGAAACAGAAGAAGCAGAATAAGGAGAAGGAGAAGGTGAAGTCAGGAGGGTGAATCAGAAGACGCAGAAGAAGGAGAAGGAGAAGGTGAAGTAAGGAGGGTGAATCAGAAGAAGCAGAAGAAGGAGAAGGAGAAGGTGAAGTCTGGAGTGTGAAGCAGAAGAAGCAAAAGAAGGAGAAGGAGAAGGTGAAGTCTGGAGGGTGAATCAGAAGAAGCAGAAGAAGGAGAAGGAGAAGGTGAAGTCTGGAGGGTGAAGCAGAAGAAGTAGAAGAAGGAGAAGGAGAAGGTGAAGTCAGGAGGGTGAATCAGAAGAAGTAGAAGAAGGAGAAGGAGAAGGTGAAGTCAGGAGGGTGAATCAGAAGAAGCAGAAGAAGGAGAAGGAGAAGGTGAAGTCTGGACGGTGAATCAGAAGAATCAGAAGAAGGAGAAGGAGAAGGTGAAGTCTGGAGGGTGAATCAGAAGAAGCAGAAGAAAGAGAAGGAGAAGGTGAAGTCTGGAGGGTGAATCAGAAGAAGTAGAAGAAGGAGAAGGAGAAGGTGAAGTCTGGAGGGTGAATCAGAAAAAGCAGAAGAAGGAGAAGGAGAAGGTGAAGTCTGGAGGGTGAATCAGAAGAAGCAGAAGAAGGAGAAGGAGAAGGTGAAGTCTGGAGGGTGAATCAGAAGAAGCAGAAGAAGGAGAAGGAGAAGGTGAAGTCTGGAGGGTGAATCAGAAGAAGCAGAATAAGGAGAAGGAGAAGGTGAAGTCTGGAGGGTGAATCAGAAGAAGCAGAAAAAGGAGAAGGAGAAGGTGAAGTCTGAAGGGTGAATCAGAAGAAGTAGAAGAAGGAGAAGGAGAAGGTGAAGTCTGGAGGGTGAAGCAGAAGAAGTAGAAGAAAGAGAAGGAGAAGGTGAAGTCAGGAGGGTGAATCAGAAGAAGTAGAAGAAGGAGAAGGAGAAGGTGAAGTCTGGAGGGTGAATCAGAAGAAGTAGAAGAAGGAGAAGGAGAAGGTGAAGTCTGGAGGGTGAAGCAGAAGAAGTAGAAGAAGGAGAAGGAGAAGGTGAAGTCAGGAGGGTGAATCAGAAGAAGTAGAAGAAGGAGAAGGAGAAGGTGAAGTCAGGAGGGTGAATCAGAAGAAGCAGAAGAAGGAGAAGGAGAAGGTGAAGTCTGGAGGGTGAATCAGAAGAATCAGAAGAAGGAGAAGGAGAAGGTGAAGTCTGGAGGGTGAATCAGAAGAAGTAGAAGAAGGAGAAGGAGATGGTGAAGTCTGGAGGGTGAATCAGAAGAAGCAGAAGAAGGAGAAGGAGAAGGTGAAGTCTGGAGGGTGAATCAGAAGAAGCAGAAGAAGGAGAAGGAGAAGATGAAGTCTGGAGGGTGAATCAGAAGAAGCAGAAGAAGGAGAAGGAGAAGGTGAAGTCTGGAGGGTGAAACAGAAGAAGCAGAAGAAGGAGAAGGAGAAGGTGAAGTCTGGAGGGTGAATCAGAAGAAGCAGAAGAAGAAGAAGGAGAAGGTGAAGTCAGGAGGGTGAATCAGAAGAAGCAGAAGAAGGAGAAGGAGAAGGTGAAGTTAGGAGGGTGAATCAGAAGAAGCAAGAGAAGGAGAAGGAGCAGGTGAAGTCAGGGGGGTGAAGCAGAAGAAGTAGAAGAAGGAGAAGGAGAAGGTGAAGTCAGGACGGTGAAGCAGAAGAAGCAGAAAAAGGAGAAGGAGAAGGTGAAGTCTGGAGGGCGCAGCAGAAGAAGCAGAAGAAGGAGAAGGAGAAGGTGAAGTCTGGAGGGTGAAGCAGAAGAAGCAGAAGAAGGAGAAGGAGAAGGTGAAGTCTGGAGGGTGAATCAGAAGAAGTAGAAGAAGGAGAAGGAGAAGGTGAAGTCAGGAGAGTGAAGCAGATGAAGCAGAAGAAGGAGAAGGAGAAGGTGAAGTCTGGAGGGTGAAGCAGAAGAAGCAGAAGAAGGAGAAGGAGAAGGTGATGTCTGGAGGGCGAAGCAGAAGAAGCAGAAGAAGGAGAAGGAGAAGGTGAAGTCTGGAGGGTGAAGCAGAGGAAGCAGAAGAAGGAGAAGGAGAAGGTGAAGTCTGGAGGGTGAATCAGAAGAAGTAGAAGAAGGAGAATGAGAAGGTGAAGTCAGGAGGGTGAAGCAGAAGAAGCAGAAGAAGGAGAAGGAGAAGGTGAAGTCAGGAGGGTGAATCGGAAGAAGTAGAAGAAGGAGAAGGAGAAGGTGAAGTCTGGAGGGTGAATCAGAAGATGTAGAAGAAGGAGAAGTAGAAGGTGAAGTCTGGAGGGTGAATCAGAAGAAGTAGAAGAAGGAGAAGGAGAAGGTGAAGTCTGGAGGGTGAATCAGAAGAAGCAGAAGAAGGAGAAGGAGAAGGTGAAGTCTGGAGGGAGAAGCAGAAGAAGTAGAAGAAGGAGAAGGAGAAGGTGAAGTCTGGAGGGTGAATCAGAAGAAGTAGAAGAAGGAGAAGGAGAAGGTGAAGTCTGGAGGGTGAATCAGAAGAAGCAGAAGAAGGAGAAGGAGAAGGTGAAGTCTGGAGGGTGAATCAGAAGAAGCAGAAGAAGGAGAAGGAGAAGGTGAAGTCTGGAGGGTGAAACAGAAGAAGCAGAATAAGGAGAAGGAGAAGGTGAAGTCAGGAGGGTGAATCAGAAGAAGCAGAAGAAGGAGAAGGAGAAGGTGAAGTAAGGAGGGTGAATCAGAAGAAGCAGAAGAAGGAGAAGGAGAAGGTGAAGTCTGGAGTGTGAAGCAGAAGAAGCAAAAGAAGGAGAAGGAGAAGGTGAAGTCTGGAGGGTGAATCAGAAGAAGTAGAAGAAGGAGAAGGAGAAGGTGAAGTCTGGAGGGTGAAGCAGAAGAAGTAGAAGAAGGAGAAGGAGAAGGTGAAGTCAGGAGGGTGAATCAGAAGAAGTAGAAGAAGGAGAAGGAGAAGGTGAAGTCAGGAGGGTGAATCAGAAGAAGCAGAAGAAGGAGAAGGAGAAGGTGAAGTCTGGAGGGTGAATCAGAAGAATCAGAAGAAGGAGAAGGAGAAGGTGAAGTCTGGAGGGTGAATCAGAAGAAGCAGAAGAAAGAGAAGGAGAAGGTGAAGTCTGGAGGGTGAATCAGAAGAAGCAGAAGAAGGAGAAGGAGAAGGTGAAGTCTGGAGGGAGAAGCAGAAGAAGTAGAAGAAGGAGAAGGAGAAGGTGAAGGCTGGAGGGTGAATCAGAAGAAGTAGAAGAAGGAGAAGGAGAACGTGAAGTCTGGAGGGTGAATCAGAAGAAGTAGAAGAAGGAGAAGGAGAAGGTGAAGTCTGGAGGGTGAATCAGAAGAAACAGAAGAAGGAGAAGGAGAAGGTGAAGTCTGGAGGGTGAAGCAGAAGAAGTAGAAGAAGGAGAAGGAGAAGGTGAAGTCAGGAGGGTGAATCAGAAGAAGTAGAAGAAGGAGAAGGAGAAGGTGAAGTCAGGAGGGTGAATCAGAAGAAGCAGAAGAAGGAGAAGGAGAAGGTGAAGTCTGGACGGTGAATCAGAAGAATCAGAAGAAGGAGAAGGAGAAGGTGAAGTCTGGAGGGTGAATCAGAAGAAGCAGAAGAAAGAGAAGGAGAAGGTGAAGTCTGGAGGGTGAATCAGAAGAAGTAGAAGAAGGAGAAGGAGAAGGTGAAGTCTGGAGGGTGAATCAGAAAAAGCAGAAGAAGGAGAAGGAGAAGGTGAAGTCTGGAGGGTGAATCAGAAGAAGCAGAAGAAGGAGAAGGAGAAGGTGAAGTCTGGAGGGTGAATCAGAAGAAGCAGAAGAAGGAGAAGGAGAAGGTGAAGTCTGGAGGGTGAATCAGAAGAAGCAGAATAAGGAGAAGGAGAAGGTGAAGTCTGGAGGGTGAATCAGAAGAAGCAGAAAAAGGAGAAGGAGAAGGTGAAGTCTGAAGGGTGAATCAGAAGAAGTAGAAGAAGGAGAAGGAGAAGGTGAAGTCTGGAGGGTGAAGCAGAAGAAGTAGAAGAAAGAGAAGGAGAAGGTGAAGTCAGGAGGGTGAATCAGAAGAAGTAGAAGAAGGAGAAGGAGAAGGTGAAGTCTGGAGGGTGAATCAGAAGAAGTAGAAGAAGGAGAAGGAGAAGGTGAAGTCTGGAGGGTGAAGCAGAAGAAGTAGAAGAAGGAGAAGGAGAAGGTGAAGTCAGGAGGGTGAATCAGAAGAAGTAGAAGAAGGAGAAGGAGAAGGTGAAGTCAGGAGGGTGAATCAGAAGAAGCAGAAGAAGGAGAAGGAGAAGGTGAAGTCTGGAGGGTGAATCAGAAGAATCAGAAGAAGGAGAAGGAGAAGGTGAAGTCTGGAGGGTGAATCAGAAGAAGTAGAAGAAGGGGAAGGAGATGGTGAAGTCTGGAGGGTGAATCAGAAGAAGCAGAAGAAGGAGAAGGAGAAGGTGAAGTCTGGAGGGTGAATCAGAAGAAGCAGAAGAAGGAGAAGGAGAAGATGAAGTCTGGAGGGTGAATCAGAAGAAGCAGAAGAAGGAGAAGGAGAAGGTGAAGTCTGGAGGGTGAAACAGAAGAAGCAGAAGAAGGAGAAGGAGAAGGTGAAGTCTGGAGGGTGAATCAGAAGAAGCAGAAGAAGAAGAAGGAGAAGGTGAAGTCAGGAGGGTGAATCAGAAGAAGCAGAAGAAGGAGAAGGAGAAGGTGAAGTTAGGAGGGTGAATCAGAAGAAGCAAGAGAAGGAGAAGGAGCAGGTGAAGTCAGGGGGGTGAAGCAGAAGAAGTAGAAGAAGGAGAAGGAGAAGGTGAAGTCAGGACGGTGAAGCAGAAGAAGCAGAAAAAGGAGAAGGAGAAGGTGAAGTCTGGAGGGCGCAGCAGAAGAAGCAGAAGAAGGAGAAGGAGAAGGTGAAGTCTGGAGGGTGAAGCAGAAGAAGCAGAAGAAGGAGAAGGAGAAGGTGAAGTCTGGAGGGTGAATCAGAAGAAGTAGAAGAAGGAGAAGGAGAAGGTGAAGTCAGGAGAGTGAAGCAGATGAAGCAGAAGAAGGAGAAGGAGAAGGTGAAGTCTGGAGGGTGAAGCAGAAGAAGCAGAAGAAGGAGAAGGAGAAGGTGATGTCTGGAGGGCGAAGCAGAAGAAGCAGAAGAAGGAGAAGGAGAAGGTGAAGTCTGGAGGGTGAAGCAGAGGAAGCAGAAGAAGGAGAAGGAGAAGGTGAAGTCTGGAGGGTGAATCAGAAGAAGTAGAAGAAGGAGAATGAGAAGGTGAAGTCAGGAGGGTGAAGCAGAAGAAGCAGAAGAAGGAGAAGGAGAAGGTGAAGTCAGGAGGGTGAATCGGAAGAAGTAGAAGAAGGAGAAGGAGAAGGTGAAGTCTGGAGGGTGAATCAGAAGATGTAGAAGAAGGAGAAGTAGAAGGTGAAGTCTGGAGGGTGAATCAGAAGAAGTAGAAGAAGGAGAAGGAGAAGGTGAAGTCTGGAGGGTGAATCAGAAGAAGCAGAAGAAGGAGAAGGAGAAGGTGAAGTCTGGAGGGAGAAGCAGAAGAAGTAGAAGAAGGAGAAGGAGAAGGTGAAGTCTGGAGGGTGAATCAGAAGAAGTAGAAGAAGGAGAAGGAGAAGGTGAAGTCTGGAGGGTGAATCAGAAGAAGCAGAAGAAGGAGAAGGAGAAGGTGAAGTCTGGAGGGTGAATCAGAAGAAGCAGAAGAAGGAGAAGGAGAAGGTGAAGTCTGGAGGGTGAAACAGAAGAAGCAGAATAAGGAGAAGGAGAAGGTGAAGTCAGGAGGGTGAATCAGAAGAAGCAGAAGAAGGAGAAGGAGAAGGTGAAGTAAGGAGGGTGAATCAGAAGAAGCAGAAGAAGGAGAAGGAGAAGGTGAAGTCTGGAGTGTGAAGCAGAAGAAGCAAAAGAAGGAGAAGGAGAAGGTGAAGTCTGGAGGGTGAATCAGAAGAAGTAGAAGAAGGAGAAGGAGAAGGTGAAGTCTGGAGGGTGAAGCAGAAGAAGTAGAAGAAGGAGAAGGAGAAGGTGAAGTCAGGAGGGTGAATCAGAAGAAGTAGAAGAAGGAGAAGGAGAAGGTGAAGTCAGGAGGGTGAATCAGAAGAAGCAGAAGAAGGAGAAGGAGAAGGTGAAGTCTGGAGGGTGAATCAGAAGAATCAGAAGAAGGAGAAGGAGAAGGTGAAGTCTGGAGGGTGAATCAGAAGAAGCAGAAGAAAGAGAAGGAGAAGGTGAAGTCTGGAGGGTGAATCAGAAGAAGTAGAAGAAGGAGAAGGAGAAGGTGAAGTCTGGAGGGTGAATCAGAAGAAACAGAAGAAGGAGAAGGAGAAGGTGAAGTCTGGAGGGTGAAGCAGAAGAAGTAGAAGAAGGAGAAGGAGAAGGTGAAGTCAGGAGGGTGAATCAGAAGAAGTAGAAGAAGGAGAAGGAGAAGGTGAAGTCAGGAGGGTGAATCAGAAGAAGCAGAAGAAGGAGAAGGAGAAGGTGAAGTCTGGACGGTGAATCAGAAGAATCAGAAGAAGGAGAAGGAGAAGGTGAAGTCTGGAGGGTGAATCAGAAGAAGCAGAAGAAAGAGAAGGAGAAGGTGAAGTCTGGAGGGTGAATCAGAAGAAGTAGAAGAAGGAGAAGGAGAAGGTGAAGTCTGGAGGGTGAATCAGAAAAAGCAGAAGAAGGAGAAGGAGAAGGTGAAGTCTGGAGGGTGAATCAGAAGAAGCAGAAGAAGGAGAAGGAGAAGGTGAAGTCTGGAGGGTGAATCAGAAGAAGCAGAAGAAGGAGAAGGAGAAGGTGAAGTCTGGAGGGTGAATCAGAAGAAGCAGAATAAGGAGAAGGAGAAGGTGAAGTCTGGAGGGTGAATCAGAAGAAGCAGAAAAAGGAGAAGGAGAAGGTGAAGTCTGAAGGGTGAATCAGAAGAAGTAGAAGAAGGAGAAGGAGAAGGTGAAGTCTGGAGGGTGAAGCAGAAGAAGTAGAAGAAAGAGAAGGAGAAGGTGAAGTCAGGAGGGTGAATCAGAAGAAGTAGAAGAAGGAGAAGGAGAAGGTGAAGTCTGGAGGGTGAATCAGAAGAAGTAGAAGAAGGAGAAGGAGAAGGTGAAGTCTGGAGGGTGAAGCAGAAGAAGTAGAAGAAGGAGAAGGAGAAGGTGAAGTCAGGAGGGTGAATCAGAAGAAGTAGAAGAAGGAGAAGGAGAAGGTGAAGTCAGGAGGGTGAATCAGAAGAAGCAGAAGAAGGAGAAGGAGAAGGTGAAGTCTGGAGGGTGAATCAGAAGAATCAGAAGAAGGAGAAGGAGAAGGTGAAGTCTGGAGGGTGAATCAGAAGAAGTAGAAGAAGGAGAAGGAGATGGTGAAGTCTGGAGGGTGAATCAGAAGAAGCAGAAGAAGGAGAAGGAGAAGGTGAAGTCTGGAGGGTGAATCAGAAGAAGCAGAAGAAGGAGAAGGAGAAGATGAAGTCTGGAGGGTGAATCAGAAGAAGCAGAAGAAGGAGAAGGAGAAGGTGAAGTCTGGAGGGTGAAACAGAAGAAGCAGAAGAAGGAGAAGGAGAAGGTGAAGTCTGGAGGGTTAATCAGAAGAAGCTGAAGAAGAAGAAGGAGAAGGTGAAGTCAGGAGGGTGAATCAGAAGAAGCAGAAGAAGGAGAAGGAGAAGGTGAAGTTAGGAGGGTGAATCAGAAGAAGCAAGAGAAGGAGAAGGAGCAGGTGAAGTCAGGGGGGTGAAGCAGAAGAAGTAGAAGAAGGAGAAGGAGAAGGTGAAGTCAGGACGGTGAAGCAGAAGAAGCAGAAAAAGGAGAAGGAGAAGGTGAAGTCTGGAGGGCGCAGCAGAAGAAGCAGAAGAAGGAGAAGGAGAAGGTGAAGTCTGGAGGGTGAAGCAGAATAAGCAGAAGAAGGAGAAGGAGAAGGTGAAGTCTGGAGGGTGAATCAGAAGAAGTAGAAGAAGGAGAAGGAGAAGGTGAAGTCAGGAGAGTGAAGCAGATGAAGCAGAAGAAGGAGAAGGAGAAGGTGAAGTCTGGAGGGTGAAGCAGAAGAAGCAGAAGAAGGAGAAGGAGAAGGTGATGTCTGGAGGGCGAAGCAGAAGAAGCAGAAGAAGGAGAAGGAGAAGGTGAAGTCTGGAGGGTGAAGCAGAGGAAGCAGAAGAAGGAGAAGGAGAAGGTGAAGTCTGGAGGGTGAATCAGAAGAAGTAGAAGAAGGAGAATGAGAAGGTGAAGTCAGGAGGGTGAAGCAGAAGAAGCAGAAGAAGGAGAAGGAGAAGGTGAAGTCAGGAGGGTGAATCGGAAGAAGTAGAAGAAGGAGAAGGAGAAGGTGAAGTCTGGAGGGTGAATCAGAAGATGTAGAAGAAGGAGAAGTAGAAGGTGAAGTCTGGAGGGTGAATCAGAAGAAGTAGAAGAAGGAGAAGGAGAAGGTGAAGTCTGGAGGGTGAATCAGAAGAAGCAGAAGAAGGAGAAGGAGAAGGTGAAGTCTGGAGGGAGAAGCAGAAGAAGCAGAAGAAGGAGAAGGAGAAGGTGAAGTCTGGAGGGTGAATCAGAAGAAGTAGAAGAAGGAGAAGGAGAAGGTGAAGTCTGGAGGGTGAATCAGAAGAAGCAGAAGAAGGAGAAGGAGAAGGTGAAGTCTGGAGGGTGAATCAGAAGAAGCAGAAGAAGGAGAAGGAGAAGGTGAAGTCTGGAGGGTGAAACAGAAGAAGCAGAATAAGGAGAAGGAGAAGGTGAAGTCAGGAGGGTGAATCAGAAGAAGCAGAAGAAGGAGAAGGAGAAGGTGAAGTAAGGAGGGTGAATCAGAAGAAGCAGAAGAAGGAGAAGGAGAAGGTGAAGTCTGGAGTGTGAAGCAGAAGAAGCAAAAGAAGGAGAAGGAGAAGGTGAAGTCTGGAGGGTGAATCAGAAGAAGCAGAAGAAGGAGAAGGAGAAGATGAAGTCTGGAGGGTGAATCAGAAGAAGCAGAAGAAGGAGAAGGAGAAGGTGAAGTCTGGAGGGTGAAACAGAAGAAGCAGAAGAAGGAGAAGGAGAAGGTGAAGTCTGGAGGGTTAATCAGAAGAAGCTGAAGAAGAAGAAGGAGAAGGTGAAGTCAGGAGGGTGAATCAGAAGAAGCAGAAGAAGGAGAAGGAGAAGGTGAAGTTAGGAGGGTGAATCAGAAGAAGCAAGAGAAGGAGAAGGAGCAGGTGAAGTCAGGGGGGTGAAGCAGAAGAAGTAGAAGAAGGAGAAGGAGAAGGTGAAGTCAGGACGGTGAAGCAGAAGAAGCAGAAAAAGGAGAAGGAGAAGGTGAAGTCTGGAGGGCGCAGCAGAAGAAGCAGAAGAAGGAGAAGGAGAAGGTGAAGTCTGGAGGGTGAAGCAGAATAAGCAGAAGAAGGAGAAGGAGAAGGTGAAGTCTGGAGGGTGAATCAGAAGAAGTAGAAGAAGGAGAAGGAGAAGGTGAAGTCAGGAGAGTGAAGCAGATGAAGCAGAAGAAGGAGAAGGAGAAGGTGAAGTCTGGAGGGTGAAGCAGAAGAAGCAGAAGAAGGAGAAGGAGAAGGTGATGTCTGGAGGGCGAAGCAGAAGAAGCAGAAGAAGGAGAAGGAGAAGGTGAAGTCTGGAGGGTGAAGCAGAGGAAGCAGAAGAAGGAGAAGGAGAAGGTGAAGTCTGGAGGGTGAATCAGAAGAAGTAGAAGAAGGAGAATGAGAAGGTGAAGTCAGGAGGGTGAAGCAGAAGAAGCAGAAGAAGGAGAAGGAGAAGGTGAAGTCAGGAGGGTGAATCGGAAGAAGTAGAAGAAGGAGAAGGAGAAGGTGAAGTCTGGAGGGTGAATCAGAAGATGTAGAAGAAGGAGAAGTAGAAGGTGAAGTCTGGAGGGTGAATCAGAAGAAGTAGAAGAAGGAGAAGGAGAAGGTGAAGTCTGGAGGGTGAATCAGAAGAAGCAGAAGAAGGAGAAGGAGAAGGTGAAGTCTGGAGGGAGAAGCAGAAGAAGCAGAAGAAGGAGAAGGAGAAGGTGAAGTCTGGAGGGTGAATCAGAAGAAGTAGAAGAAGGAGAAGGAGAAGGTGAAGTCTGGAGGGTGAATCAGAAGAAGCAGAAGAAGGAGAAGGAGAAGGTGAAGTCTGGAGGGTGAATCAGAAGAAGCAGAAGAAGGAGAAGGAGAAGGTGAAGTCTGGAGGGTGAAACAGAAGAAGCAGAATAAGGAGAAGGAGAAGGTGAAGTCAGGAGGGTGAATCAGAAGAAGCAGAAGAAGGAGAAGGAGAAGGTGAAGTAAGGAGGGTGAATCAGAAGAAGCAGAAGAAGGAGAAGGAGAAGGTGAAGTCTGGAGTGTGAAGCAGAAGAAGCAAAAGAAGGAGAAGGAGAAGGTGAAGTCTGGAGGGTAAATCAGAAGAAGTAGAAGAAGGAGAAGGAGAAGGTGAAGTCTGGAGGGTGAAGCAGAAGAAGTAGAAGAAGGAGAAGGAGAAGGTGAAGTCAGGAGGGTGAATCAGAAGAAGTAGAAGAAGGAGAAGGAGAAGGTGAAGTCAGGAGGGTGAATCAGAAGAAGCAGAAGAAGGAGAAGGAGAAGGTGAAGTCTGGAGGGTGAATCAGAAGAATCAGAAGAAGGAGAAGGAGAAGGTGAAGTCTGGAGGGTGAATCAGAAGAAGCAGAAGAAAGAGAAGGAGAAGGTGAAGTCTGGAGGGTGAATCAGAAGAAGCAGAAGAAGGAGAAGGAGAAGGTGAAGTCTGGAGGGAGAAGCAGAAGAAGTAGAAGAAGGAGAAGGAGAAGGTGAAGTCTGGAGGGTGAATCAGAAGAAGTAGAAGAAGGAGAAGGAGAACGTGAAGTCTGGAGGGTGAATCAGAAGAAGTAGAAGAAGGAGAAGGAGAAGGTGAAGTCTGGAGGGTGAATCAGAAGAAACAGAAGAAGGAGAAGGAGAAGGTGAAGTCTGGAGGGTGAATCAGAAGAAGTAGAAGAAGGAGAAGGAGAAGGTGTAGTCTGGAGGGTGAATCAGAAGAAGTAGACGAAGGAGAAGGAGAAGGTGAAGTCTGGAGGGTGAACCAGACGAAGCAGAAGAAGGAGAAGGAGAAGGTGAAGTCTGGAGGGTGAATCAGAAGAAGTAGAAGAAGGAGAAGGAGAAGGTGAAGTCTGGAGGGTGAATCAGAAGAAGCAGAAGAAGGAGAAGGAGAAGGTGAAGTCTGGAGGGTGAATCAGAAGAAGCAGAAGAAGGAGAAGGAGAAGGTGAAGTCTGGAGGGTGAAACAGAAGAAGCAGAATAAGGAGAAGGAGAAGGTGAAGTCAGGAGGGTGTATCAGAAGAAGCAGAAGAAGGAGAAGGAGAAGGTGAAGTAAGGAGGGTGAATCAGAAGAAGCAGAAGAAGGAGAAGGAGAAGGTGAAGTCTGGAGTGTGAAGCAGAAGAAGCAAAAGAAGGAGAAGGAGAAGGTGAAGTCTGGAGGGTGAATCAGAAGAAGCAGAAGAAGGAGAAGGAGAAGGTGAAGTCTGGAGGGTGAAGCAGAAGAAGTAGAAGAAGGAGAAGGAGAAGGTGAAGTCAGGAGGGTGAATCAGAAGAAGTAGAAGAAGGAGAAGGAGAAGGTGAAGTCAGGAGGGTGAATCAGAAGAAGCAGAAGAAGGAGAAGGAGAAGGTGAAGTCTGGACGGTGAATCAGAAGAATCAGAAGAAGGAGAAGGAGAAGGTGAAGTCTGGAGGGTGAATCAGAAGAAGCAGAATAAAGAGAAGGAGAAGGTGAAGTCTGGAGGGTGAATCAGAAGAAGTAGAAGAAGGAGAAGGAGAAGGTGAAGTCTGGAGTGTGAAGCAGAAGAAGCAAAAGAAGGAGAAGGAGAAGGTGAAGTCTGGAGGGTGAATCAGAAGAAGCAGAAGAAGGAGAAGGAGAAGGTGAAGTCTGGAGGGTGAAGCAGAAGAAGTAGAAGAAGGAGAAGGAGAAGGTGAAGTCAGGAGGGTGAATCAGAAGAAGTAGAAGAAGGAGAAGGAGAAGGTGAAGTCAGGAGGGTGAATCAGAAGAAGCAGAAGAAGGAGAAGGAGAAGGTGAAGTCTGGAGGGTGAATCAGAAGAAGTAGAAGAAGGAGGAGGAGAAGGTGAAGTCTGGAGGGTGAATCAGAAAAAGCAGAAGAAGGAGAAGGAGAAGGTGAAGTCTGGAGGGTGAATCAGAAGAAGCAGAAGAAGGAGAAGGAGAAGGTGAAGTCTGGAGGGTGAATCAGAAGAAGCAGAAGAAGGAGAAGGAGAAGGTGAAGTCTGGAGGGTGAATCAGAAGAAGCAGAATAAGGAGAAGGAGAAGGTGAAGTCTGGAGGGTGAATCAGAAGAAGCAGAAAAAGGAGAAGGAGAAGGTGAAGTCTGAAGGGTGAATCAGAAGAAGTAGAAGAAGGAGAAGGAGAAGGTGAAGTCTGGAGGGTGAAGCAGAAGAAGAAAAGAAGGAGAAGGAGAAGGTGAAGTCAGGAGGGTGAATCAAAAGAAGTAGAAGAAGGAGAAGGAGAAGGTGAAGTCTGGAGGGTGAATCAGAAGAAGTAGAAGAAGGAGAAGGAGAAGGTGAAGTCTGGAGGGTGAAGCAGAAGAAGTAGAAGAAGGAGAAGGAGAAGGTGAAGTCAGGAGGGTGAATCAGAAGTAGTAGAAGAAGGAGAAGGAGAAGGTGAAGTCAGGAGGGTGAATCAGAAGAAGCAGAAGAAGGAGAAGGAGAAGGTGAAGTCTGGAGGGTGAATCAGAAGAATCAGAAGAAGGAGAAGAAGAAGGTGAAGTCTGGAGGGTGAATCAGAAGAAGCAGAAGAAAGAGAAGGAGAAGGTGAAGTCTGGAGGGTGAATCAGAAGAAGTAGAAGAAGGAGAAGGAGAAGGTGAAGTCTGGAGGGTGAATCAGAAAAAGCAGAAGAAGGAGAAGGAGAAGGTGAAGTCTGGAGGGTGAATCAGAAGAAGCAGAAGAAGGAGAAGGAGAAGGTGAAGTCTGGAGGGTGAATCAGAAGAAGCAGAAGAAGGAGAAGGAGAAGGTGAAGTCTGGAGGGTGAATCAGAAGAAGCAGAATAAGGAGAAGGAGAAGGTGAAGTCTGGAGGGTGAATCAGAAGAAGCAGAAAAAGGAGAAGGAGAAGGTGAAGTCTGAAGGGTGAATCAGAAGAAGTAGAAGAAGGAGAAGGAGAAGGTGAAGTCTGGAGGGTGAAGCAGAAGATGTAGAAGAAGGAGAAGGAGAAGGTGAAGTCAGGAGGGTGAATCAGAAGAAGTAGAAGAAGGAGAAGGAGAAGGTGAAATCAGGAGGGTGAATCAGAAGAAGGAGAAGGAGAAGATGAAGTCTGGAGGGTGAATCAGAAGAATCAGAAGAAGGAGAAGGAGAAGGTGAAGTCTGGAGGGTGAATCAGAAGAAGCAGAAGAAAGAGAAGGAGAAGGTGAAGTCTGGAGGGTGAAGCAGAAGAAACAGAAGAAGGAGAAGGAGAAGGTGAAGACTGGAGGGTGAATCAGAAGAAGTAGAAGAAGGAGAAGGAGAAGGTGAAGTCTGGAGGGTGAATCAGAAGAAGTAGAAAAAGGAGAAGGAGAAGGTGAAGTCTGGAGGGTGAATCAGAAGAAGCAGAAGAAGGAGAAGGAGAAGGTGAAGTCTGGAGGGTGAATCAGAAGAAGCAGAAGAAGGAGAAGGAGAAGATGAAGTCTGGAGGGTGAATCAGAAGAAGTAGAAGAAGGAGAAGGAGAAGGTGAGGTCTGGAGGGTGAATCAGAAGAAGCTGAAGAAGGAGAAGGAGAAGGTGAAGTCTGGAGGGTGAATCAGAAGAAGCAGAAGAAGGAGAAGGAGAAGGTGAAGTCAGGAGGGTGAATCAGAAGAAGCAGAAGAAGGAGAAGGAGAAGGTGAAGTTAGGAGGGTGAATCAGAAGAAACAGAAGAAGGAGAAGGAGCAGGTGATGTCAGGGGGATGAAGCAGAAGAAGTAGAAGAAGGAGAAGGAGAAGGTGAAGTCAGGACGGTGAAGCAGAAGAAGCAGAAGAAGGAGAAGGAGAAGGTGAAGTCTGGAGGGTGAATCAGAAGAAGTAGAAGAAGGAGAAGGAGAAGGTCAAGTCTGGAGGGTGAATCAGAAGAAGTAGAATAAGGAGAAGGAGAAGGTGAAGTCTGGAGGGTGAAGCAGAAGAAGTAGAAGAAGGAGAAGGAGAAGGTGAAGTCAGGAGGGTGAATCAGAAGAAGTAGAAGAAGGAGAAGGAGAAGGTGAAGTCAGGAGGGTGAATCAGAAGAAGCAGAAGAAGGAGAAGGAAAAGGTGAAGTCTGGAGGGTGAATCAGAAGAATCAGAAGAAGGAGAAGGAGAAGGTGAAGTCTGGAGGGTGAATCAGAAGAAGCAGAAGAAAGAGAAGGAGAAGGTGAAGTCTGGAGGGTGAATCAGAAGAAGTAGAAGAAGGAGAAGGAGAAGGGGAAGTCTGGAGTGTGAATCAGAAGAAGCAGAATAAGGAGAAGGAGAAGGTGAAGTCTGGAGGGTGAATCAGAAGAAGCAGAAGAAGGAGAAGGAGAAGGTGAAGTCTGGAGGGTGAAGCAGAAGAAGTAGAAGAAGTAGAAGGAGAAGGTGAAGTCAGGAGGGTGAATCAGAAGAAGTAGAAGAAGAAGAAGGAGAAGGTGAAGTCAGGAGGGTGAATCAGATGAAGCAGAAGAAGGAGAAGGAGAAGGTGAAGTCTGGAGGGTGAATCAGAAGAATCAGAAGAAGGAGAAGTAGAAGGTGAAGTCTGGAGGGTGAATCAGAAGAAGCAGAAGAAAGAGAAGGAGAAGGTGAAGTCTGGAGGGTGAAGCAGAAGAAACAGAAGAAGGAGAAGGTGAAGTCTGGGGGGTGAATCAGAAGAAGCAGAAGAAGGAGAAGAAGAAGGTGAAGTCTGGAGGGTGAATCAGAAGAAGCAGAAGAAGGAGAAGGAGAAGATGAAGTCTGGAGGGTGAATCAGAAGAAGTAGAAGAAGGAGAAGGAGAAGGTGAAGTCTGGAGGGTGAATCAGAAGTAGTAGAAGAAGGAGAAGGAGAAGGTGAAGTCTGGACGGTGAATCAGAAGAAACAGAAGAAGGAGAAGGAGAAGGTGAAGTCTGGAGGGTGAATCAGAAGAAGTAGAAGAAGGAGAAGGAGAAGGTATAGTCTGGAGCGTGAATCAGAAGAAGTAGACGAAGGAGAAGGAGAAGGTGAAGTCTGGAGGGTGAATCAGAAGAAGCAGAAGAAGGAGAAGGAGAAGGTGAAGTCTGGAGGGTGAATCAGAAGAAGCAGAAGAAGTAGAAGGAGAAGGTGAAGTCTGGAGGGTGAAGCAGAAGAAGTAGAAGAAGGAGAAGGAGAAGGTGAAGTCAGGAGGGTGAATCAGAAGAAGTAGAAGAAGGAGAAGGAGAAGGTGAAGTCAGGAGGGTGAATCAGAAGAAGCAGAAGAAGGAGAAGGAGAAGGTGAAGTCTGGAGGGTGAATCAGAAGAAGTAGAAGAAGGAGAAGGAGAAGGTGAAGTCTGGAGGGTGAAGCAGAAGAAGTAGAAGAAGGAGAAGGAGAAGGTGAAGTCAGGAGGGTGAATCAGAAGAAGTAGAAGAAGAAGAAGGAGAAGGTGAAGTCAGGAGGGTGAATCAGATGAAGCAGAAGAAGGAGAAGGAGAAGGTGAAGTCTGGAGGGTGAATCAGAAGAATCAGAAGAAGGAGAAGGAGAAGGTGAAGTCTGGAGGGTGAATCAGAAGAAGCAGAATAAGGAGAAGGAGAAGGTGAAGTCTGGAGGGTGAATCAGAAGAAGCAGAAAAAGGAGAAGGAGAAGGTGAAGTCTGAAGGGTGAATCAGAAGAAGTAGAAGAAGGAGAAGGAGAAGGTGAAGTCTGGAGGGTGAAGCAGAAGAAGTAGAAGAAGGAGCAGGAGAAGGTGAAGTCAGGAGGGTGAATCAGAAGAAGTAGAAGAAGGAGAAGGAGAAGATGAAGTCAGGAGGGTGAATCATAAGAAGCAGAAGAAGGAGAAGGAGAAGGTGAAGTCTGGAGGGTGAATCAGAAGAATCAGAAGAAGGAGAAGGAGAAGGTGAAGTCTGGAGGGTGAATCAGAAGAAGCAGAAGAAGGAGAAGGAGAAGGTGAAGTCTGGAGGGAGAAGCAGAAGAAGTAGAAGAAGGAGAAGGAGAAGGTGAAGTCTGGAGGGTGAATCAGAAGAAGTAGAAGAAGGAGAAGGAGAAGGTGAAGTCTGGAGGGTGAATCAGAAGAAGCAGAAGAAGGAGAAGGAGAAGGTGAAGTCTGGAGGGTGAAGCAGAAGAAGTAGAAGAAGGAGAAGGAGAAGGTGAAGTCAGGAGGGTGAATCAGAAGAAGTAGAAGAAGGAGAAGGAGAAGGTGAAGTCAGGAGGGTGAATCAGAAGAAGCAGAAGAAGGAGAAGGAGAAGGTGAAGTCTGGAGGGTGAATCAGAAGAATCAGAAGAAGGAGAAGGAGAAGGTGAAGTCTGGAGGGTGAATCAGAAGAAGCAGAAGAAAGAGAAGGAGAAGGTGAAGTCTGGAGGATGAATCAGAAGAAGTAGAAGAAGGAGAAGGAGAAGGTGAAGTCTGGAGGGTGAATCAGAAAAAGCAGAAGAAGGAGAAGGAGAAGGTGAAGTCTGGAGGGTGAATCAGAAGAAGCAGAAGAAGGAGAAGGAGAAGGTGAAGTCTGGATGGTGAATCAGAAGAAGCAGAAGAAGGAGAAGGAGAAGGTGAAGTCTGGAGGATGAATCAGAAGAATCAGAATAAGGAGAAGGAGAAGGTGAAGTCTGGAGGGTGAAGCAGAAGAAGTAGAAGAAGGAGAAGGAGAAGGTGAAGTCAGGAGGGTGAATCAGAAGAAGTAGAAGAAGGAGAAGGAGAAGGTGAAGTCAGGAGGGTGAATCAGAAGAAGCAGAAGAAGGAGAAGGAGAAGGTGAAGTCTGGAGGGTGAATCAGAAGAATCAGAAGAAGGAGAAGGAGAAGGTGAAGTCTGGAGGGTGAATCAGAAGAAGCAGAAGAAAGAGAAGGAGAAGGTGAAGTCTGGAGGGTGAAGCAGAAGAAATAGAAGAAGGAGAAGGAGAAGGTGAAGACTGGAGGGTGAATCAGAAGAAGTAGAAGAAGGAGAAGGAGAAGGTGAAGTCTGGAGGGTGAATCAGAAGAAGTAGAAGAAGGAGAAGGAGAAGGTGAAGTCTGGAGGGTGAATCAGAAGAAGCAGAAGAAGGAGAAGGAGAAGGTGAAGTCTGGAGGGTGAATCAGAAGAAGCAGAAGAAGGAGAAGGAGAAGATGAAGTCTGGAGGGTGAATCAGAAGAAGTAGAAGAAGGAGAAGGAGAAGGTGAGGTCTGGAGGGTGAATCAGAAGAAGCAGAAGAAGGAGAAGGAGAAGGTGAAGTCTGGAGGGTGAATCAGAAGAAGCAGAAGAAGGAGAAGGAGAAGGTGAAGTCTGGAGGGTGAATCAGAAGAAGCAGAAGAAGGAGAAGGAGAAGGTGAAGTCAGGAGGGTGAATCAGAAGAAGCAGAAGAAGGAGAAGGAGAAGGTGAAGTTAGGAGTGTGAATCAGAAGAAGCAGAAGAAGGAGAAGGAGCAGGTGATGTCAGGGTGATGAAGCAGAAGAAGTAGAAGAAGGAGAAGGAGAAGGTGAAGTCAGGACGGTGAAGCAGAAGAAGCAGAAGAAGGAGAAGGAGAAGGTGAAGTCTGGAGGGTGAATCAGAAGAAGTAGAAGAAGGAGAAGGAGAAGGTCAAGTCTGGAGGGTGAATCAGAAGAAGTAGAATAAGGAGAAGGAGAAGGTGAAGTCTGGAGGGTGAAGCAGAAGAAGTAGAAGAAGGAGAAGGAGAAGGTGAAGTCAGGAGGGTGAATCAGAAGAAGTAGAAGAAGGAGAAGGAGAAGGTGAAGTCAGGAGGGTGAATCAGAAGAAGCAGAAGAAGGAGAAGGAGAAGGTGAAGTCTGGAGGGTGAATCAGAAGACTCAGAAGAAGGAGAAGGAGAAGGTGAAGTCTGGAGGGTGAATCAGAAGAAGCAGAAGAAAGAGAAGGAGAAGGTGAAGTCTGGAGGGTGAATCAGAAGAAGTAGAAGAAGGAGAAGGAGAAGGTGAAGTCTGGAGTGTGAATCAGAAGAAGCAGAAGAAGGAGAAGGAGAAGGTGAAGTCTAGAGGGTGAATCAGAAGAAGCAGAATAAGGAGAAGGAGAAGGTGAAGTCTGGAGGGTGAATCAGAAGAAGCAGAAGAAGGAGAAGGAGAAGGTGAAGTCTGGAGGGTGAATCAGAAGAAGTAGAAGAAGGAGAAGGAGAAGGTGAAGTCTGGAGGGTGAAGCAGAAGAAGTAGAAGAAGGAGAAGGAGAAGGTGAAGTCAGGAGGGTGAATCAGAAGAAGTAGAAAAAGGAGAAGGAGAAGGTGAAGTCAGGAGGGTGAATCAGAAGAAGCAGAAGAAGGAGAAGGAGAAGATGAAGTCTGAGGGTGAATCAGAAGAAGTAGAAGAAGGAGAAGGAGAAGGTGAAGTCTGGAGGGTGAATCAGAAGTAGAAGAAGAAGGAGAAGGAGAAGGTGAAGTCTGGACGGTGAATCAGAAGAAACAGAAGAAGGAGAAGGAGAAGGTGAAGTCTGGAGGGTGAATCAGAAGAAGTAGAAGAAGGATAAGGAGAAGGTGTAGTCTGGAGGGTGAATCAGAAGAAGTAGACGAAGGAGAAGGAGAAGGTGAAGTCTGGAGGGTGAATCAGAAGAAGCAGAAGAAGGAGAAGGAGAAGGTGAAGTCTGGAGGGTGAATCAGAAGAAGCAGAAGAAGGAGAAGGAGAAGGTGAAGTCTGGAGGGTGAATCAGAAGAAGTAGAAGAAGGAGAAGGAGAAGGTGAGGTCTGGAGGGTGAATCAGAAGAAGCAGAAGAAGGAGAAGGAGAAGGTGAAGTCTGGAGGGTGAATCAGAAGAAGCAGAAGAAGGAGAAGGAGAAGGTGAAGTCTGGAAGGTGAATCAGAAGAAGCAGAAGAAGGAGAAGGAGAAGGTGAAGTCAGGAGGTGAATCAGAAGAAGCAGAATAAGGAGAAGGAGAAGGTGAAGTTAGGAGGGTGAATCAGAAGAAGCAGAAGAAGGAGAAGGAGCAGGTGAAGTCAGGGGGGTGTAGCAGAAGAAGTAGAAGAAGGAGAAGGAGAAGGTGAAGTCAGGACGGTGAAGCAGAAGAAGCAGAAGAAGGAGAAGGAGAAGGTGAAGTCTGGAGGGCGCAGCAGAAGAAGCAGAAGAAGGAGAATGAGAAGGTGAAGTCTGGAGGGTGAATCAGAAGAAGCAGAAGAAGGAAAAGGAGAAGGTGAAGTCTGGAGGTTGAATCAGAAGAAGTAGAAGAAGGAGAAGGAGAAGGTGAAGTCTGGAGGGTGAAGCAGAAGAAGTAGAAGAAGGAGAAGGAGAAGGTGAAGTCAGGAGGGTGAATCAGAAGAAGTAGAAGAAGGAGAAGGAGAAGGTGAAGTCAGGAGGGTGAATCAGAAGAAGCAGAAGAAGGAGAAAGAGAAGGTGAAGTCTGGAGGGTGAATCAGAAGAATCAGAAGAAGGAGAAGGAGAAGGTGAAGTCTGGAGGGTGAATCAGAAGAAGCAGAAGAAAGAGAAGGAGAAGGTGAAGTCTGGAGGGGTGAAGCAGAAGAAACAGAAGAAGGAGAAGGAGAAGGTGAAGACTGGAGGGTGAATCAGAAGAAGTAGAAGAAGGAGAAGGAGAAGGTGAAGTCTGGAGGGTGAATCAGAAGAAGTAGAAGAAGGAGAAGGAGAAGGTGAAGTCTGGAGGGTGAATCAGAAGAAGCAGAAGAAGGAGAAGGAGAAGGTGAAGTCTGGAGGGTGAATCAGAAGAAGCAGAAGAAGGAGAAGGAGAAGATGAAGTCTGGAGGGTGAATCAGAAGAAGTAGAAGAAGGAGAAGGAGAAGGTGAAGTCTGGAGGGTGAATCAGATGTAGTAGAAGAAGGAGAAGGAGAAGGTGAAGTCTGGAGGGTGAATCAGAAGAAACAGAAGAAGGAGAAGGAGAAGGTGAAGTCTGGAGGGTGAATCAGAAGAAGTAGAAGAAGGAGAAGGAGAAGGTGTAGTCTGGAGGGTGAATCAGAAGAAGTAGACGAAGGAGAAGGAGAAGGTGAAGTCTGGAGGGTGAATCAGAAGAAGCAGAAGAAGGAGATGGAGAAGGTGAAGTCTGGAGGGTGAATCAGAAGAAGTAGAAGAAGGAGAAGGAGAAGGTGAAGTCTGGAGGGTGAATCAGAAGAAGCAGAAGAAGGAGAAGGAGAAGGTGAAGTCTGGAGGGTGAATCAGAAGAAGCAGAAGAAGGAGAAGGAGAAGGTGAAGTCTGGAGGGTGATTCAGAAGAAGCAGAATAAGGAGAAGGAGAAGGTGATGTCTGGAGGGTGAATCTGAAGAAGCAGAAGAAGGAGAAGGAGAAGGTGAAGTCTGGAGGGTGAATCAGAAGAAGTAGAAGAAGGAGAAGGAGAAGGTGAAGTCTGGAGGGTGAATCAGAAGAAGTAGAAGAAGGAGAAGGAGAAGGTGAAGTCTGGAGGGTGAATCAGAAGAAGTAGAAGAAGGAGAAGGAGAAGGTGAAGTCTGGAGGGGGAAGCAGAAGAAGTAGAAGAAGGAGAAGGAGAAGGTGAAGTCAGGAGGGTGAATCAGAAGATGTAGAAGAAGGAGAAGGAGAAGGTGAAGTCAGGAGGGTGAATCAGAAGAAGCAGAAGAAGGAGAAGGAGAAGGTGAAGTCTGGAGGGTGAATCAGAAGAAGTAGAAGAAGGAGAAGGAGAAGGTGAAGTCTGGAGGGTGAATCAGAAGAAGCAGAAGAAGGAGAAGGAGAAGGTGAAGTCTGGAGGGTGAATCAGAAGAAGTAGACGAAGGAGAAGGTGAAGGTGAAGTCTGGAGGGTGAATCAGAAGAAGCAGAAGAAGGAGAATGAGAAGGTGAAGTCTGGAGGGTGAATCAGAAGAAGCAGAAGAAGGAGAAGGAGAAGGTGAAGTCTGGAGGGTGATTCAGAAGAAGCAGAATAAGGAGAAGGAGAAGGTGAAGTCTGGAGGGTGACTCAGAAGAAGCAGAAGAAGGAGAAGGAGAAGGTGAAGTCTGGAGGGTGAATCAGAAGAAGTAGAAGAAGGAGAAGGAGAAGGTGAAGTCTGGAGGGTGAATCAGAAGAAGTAGATGAAGGAGAAGGAGAAGGTGAAGTCTGGAGGGTGAATCAGAAGAAGTAGAAGAAGGAGAAGGAGAAGGTGAAGTCTGGAGGGTGATTCAGAAGAAGCAGAATAAGGAGAAGGAGAAGGTGAAGTCTGGAGGGTGACTCAGAAGAAGCAGAAGAAGGAGAAGGAGAAGGTGAAGTCTGGAGGGTGAATCAGAAGAAGTAGAAGAAGGAGAAGGAGAAGGTGAAGTCTGGAGGGTGAATCAGAAGAAGTAGAAGAAGGAGAAGGAGAAGGTGAAGTCTGGAGGGTGAATCAGAAGAAGTAGATGAAGGAGAAGGAGAAGGTGAAGTCTGGAGGTTGAAGCAGAAGAAGTAGAAGAAGGAGAAGGAGAAGGTGAAGTCAGGAGGGTGAATCAGAAGATGTAGAAGAAGGAGAAGGAGAAGGTGAAGTCAGGAGGGTGAATTAGAAGAAGCAGAAGAAGGAGAAGGAGAAGGTGAAGTCTGGAGGGTGAATCAGAAGAAGTAGAAGAAGGAGAAGGAGAAGGTGAAGTCTGGAGGGTGAATCAGAAGAAGCAGAAGAAGGAGAAGGAGAAGGTGAAGTCTGGAGGGTGAATCAGAAGAAGCAGAAGAAGGAGAAGGAGAAGGTGAAGTCTGGAGGGTGAATCAGAAATAGCAGAAGAAGGAGAAGGAGAAGGTGAAGTCTGGAGGGTGAATCAGAAGAAGCAGAATAAGTAGAAGGAGAAGGTGAAGTCTGGAGGGTGAATCAGAAGAAGCAGAAGAAGGAGAAGGAGAAGGTGAAGTCTGGAGGGTGAATCAGAAGAAGTAGAAGGAGAAGGAGAAGGTGAAGTCTGGAGGGTGAAGCAGAAGAAGTAGAAGAAGGAGAAGGAGAAGGTGAAGTCAGGAGGGTGAATCAGAAGAAGGAGAAGAAGGAGAAGGAGAAGGTGAAGTCAGGAGGGTGAATCAGAAGAAGCAGAAGAAGGAGATAGAGAAGGTGAAGTCTGGAGGGTGAATCAGAAGAATCAGAAGAAGGAGAAGGAGAAGGTGAAGTCTGGAGGGTGAAGCAGAAGAAGCAGAAGAAAGAGAAGGAGAAGGTGAAGTCTGGAGGGTGAAGCAGAAGAAACAGAAGAAGGAGAAGGAGAAGGTGAAGACTGGAGGGTGAACCAGAAGAAGTAGAAGAAGGAGAAGGAGAAGGTGAAGTCTGGAGGGTGAATCAGAAGAAGTAGAACAAGGAGAAGGAGAAGGTGAAGTCTGGAGGGTGAATCAGAAGAAGCAGAAGAAGGAGAAGGAGAAGGTGAAGTCTGGAGGGTGAATCAGAAGAAGCAGAAGAAGGAGAAGGAGAAGATGAAGTCTGGAGGGTGAATCAGAAGAAGTAGAAGAAGGAGAAGGAGAAGGTGAGGTCTGGAGGGTGAATCAGAAGAAGCAGAAGAAGGAGAAGGAGAAGGTGAAGTCTGGAGGGTGAATCAGAAGAAGCAGAAGAAGGAGAAGGAGAAGGTGAAGTCTGGAGGGTGAATCAGAAGAAGCAGAAGAAGGAGAAGGAGAAGGTGAAGTCAGGAGGGTGAATCAGAAGAAGCAGAAGAAGGAGAAGGAGTAGGTGAAGTCTGGAGGGTGAATCAGAAGAAGTAGAAGAAGGAGAAGGAGAAGGTGAAGTCAGGAGAGTGAAGCAGAAGAATCAGAAGAAGGAGAAGGAGAAGGTGAAGTCTGGAGGATGAATCAGAAGAAGTAGAAGAAGGAGAAGGAGAAGGTGAAGTCTGGAGGGTGAATCAGAAGAAGTAGAAGAAGGAGAAGGAGAAGGTGAAGTCTGGAGGGTGAATCAGAAGAAGCAGAAGAAGGAGAAGGAGAAGGTGAAGTCTGGAGGGTGAATCAGAAGAAGCAGAAGAAGGAGAAGGAGAAGATGAAGTCTGGAGGGTGAATCAGAAGAAGTAGAAGAAGGAGAAGGAGAAGGTGAAGTCTGGAGGGTGAATCAGATGTAGTAGAAGAAGGAGAAGGAGAAGGTGAAGTCTGGAGGGTGAATCAGAAGAAACAGAAGAAGGAGAAGGAGAAGGTGAAGTCTGGAGGGTGAATCAGAAGAAGTAGAAGAAGGAGAAGGAGAAGGTGTAGTCTGGAGGGTGAATCAGAAGAAGTAGACGAAGGAGAAGGAGAAGGTGAAGTCTGGAGGGTGAATCAGAAGAAGCAGAAGAAGGAGATGGAGAAGGTGAAGTCTGGAGGGTGAATCAGAAGAAGTAGAAGAAGGAGAAGGAGAAGGTGAAGTCTGGAGGGTGAATCAGAAGAAGCAGAAGAAGGAGAAGGAGAAGGTGAAGTCTGGAGGGTGAATCAGAAGAAGCAGAAGAAGGAGAAGGAGAAGGTGAAGTCTGGAGGGTGATTCAGAAGAAGCAGAATAAGGAGAAGGAGAAGGTGATGTCTGGAGGGTGAATCTGAAGAAGCAGAAGAAGGAGAAGGAGAAGGTGAAGTCTGGAGGGTGAATCAGAAGAAGTAGAAGAAGGAGAAGGAGAAGGTGAAGTCTGGAGGGTGAATCAGAAGAAGTAGAAGAAGGAGAAGGAGAAGGTGAAGTCTGGAGGGTGAATCAGAAGAAGTAGAAGAAGGAGAAGGAGAAGGTGAAGTCTGGAGGGGGAAGCAGAAGAAGTAGAAGAAGGAGAAGGAGAAGGTGAAGTCAGGAGGGTGAATCAGAAGATGTAGAAGAAGGAGAAGGAGAAGGTGAAGTCAGGAGGGTGAATCAGAAGAAGCAGAAGAAGGAGAAGGAGAAGGTGAAGTCTGGAGGGTGAATCAGAAGAAGTAGAAGAAGGAGAAGGAGAAGGTGAAGTCTGGAGGGTGAATCAGAAGAAGCAGAAGAAGGAGAAGGAGAAGGTGAAGTCTGGAGGGTGAATCAGAAGAAGTAGACGAAGGAGAAGGTGAAGGTGAAGTCTGGAGGGTGAATCAGAAGAAGCAGAAGAAGGAGAATGAGAAGGTGAAGTCTGGAGGGTGAATCAGAAGAAGCAGAAGAAGGAGAAGGAGAAGGTGAAGTCTGGAGGGTGATTCAGAAGAAGCAGAATAAGGAGAAGGAGAAGGTGAAGTCTGGAGGGTGACTCAGAAGAAGCAGAAGAAGGAGAAGGAGAAGGTGAAGTCTGGAGGGTGAATCAGAAGAAGTAGAAGAAGGAGAAGGAGAAGGTGAAGTCTGGAGGGTGAATCAGAAGAAGTAGAAGAAGGAGAAGGAGAAGGTGAAGTCTGGAGGGTGAATCAGAAGAAGTAGAAGAAGGAGAAGGAGAAGGTGAAGTCTGGAGGTTGAAGCAGAAGAAGTAGAAGAAGGAGAAGGAGAAGGTGAAGTCAGGAGGGTGAATCAGAAGATGTAGAAGAAGGAGAAGGAGAAGGTGAAGTCAGGAGGGTGAATTAGAAGAAGCAGAAGAAGGAGAAGGAGAAGGTGAAGTCTGGAGGGTGAATCAGAAGAAGTAGAAGAAGGAGAAGGAGAAGGTGAAGTCTGGAGGGTGAATCAGAAGAAGCAGAAGAAGGAGAAGGAGAAGGTGAAGTCTGGAGGGTGAATCAGAAGAAGCAGAAGAAGGAGAAGGAGAAGGTGAAGTCTGGAGGGTGAATCAGAAATAGCAGAAGAAGGAGAAGGAGAAGGTGAAGTCTGGAGGGTGAATCAGAAGAAGCAGAATAAGTAGAAGGAGAAGGTGAAGTCTGGAGGGTGAATCAGAAGAAGCAGAAGAAGGAGAAGGAGAAGGTGAAGTCTGGAGGGTGAATCAGAAGAAGTAGAAGAAGGAGAAGGAGAAGGTGAAGTCTGGAGGGTGAAGCAGAAGAAGTAGAAGAAGGAGAAGGAGAAGGTGAAGTCAGGAGGGTGAATCAGAAGAAGGAGAAGAAGGAGAAGGAGAAGGTGAAGTCAGGAGGGTGAATCAGAAGAAGCAGAAGAAGGAGATAGAGAAGGTGAAGTCTGGAGGGTGAATCAGAAGAATCAGAAGAAGGAGAAGGAGAAGGTGAAGTCTGGAGGGTGAAGCAGAAGAAGCAGAAGAAAGAGAAGGAGAAGGTGAAGTCTGGAGGGTGAAGCAGAAGAAACAGAAGAAGGAGAAGGAGAAGGTGAAGACTGGAGGGTGAACCAGAAGAAGTAGAAGAAGGAGAAGGAGAAGGTGAAGTCTGGAGGGTGAATCAGAAGAAGTAGAACAAGGAGAAGGAGAAGGTGAAGTCTGGAGGGTGAATCAGAAGAAGCAGAAGAAGGAGAAGGAGAAGGTGAAGTCTGGAGGGTGAATCAGAAGAAGCAGAAGAAGGAGAAGGAGAAGATGAAGTCTGGAGGGTGAATCAGAAGAAGTAGAAGAAGGAGAAGGAGAAGGTGAGGTCTGGAGGGTGAATCAGAAGAAGCAGAAGAAGGAGAAGGAGAAGGTGAAGTCTGGAGGGTGAATCAGAAGAAGCAGAAGAAGGAGAAGGAGAAGGTGAAGTCTGGAGGGTGATTCAGAAGAAGCAGAATAAGGAGAAGGAGAAGGTGATGTCTGGAGGGTGAATCTGAAGAAGCAGAAGAAGGAGAAGGAGAAGGTGAAGTCTGGAGGGTGAATCAGAAGAAGTAGAAGAAGGAGAAGGAGAAGGTGAAGTCTGGAGGGTGAATCAGAAGAAGTAGAAGAAGGAGAAGGAGAAGGTGAAGTCTGGAGGGTGAATCAGAAGAAGTAGAAGAAGGAGAAGGAGAAGGTGAAGTCTGGAGGGGGAAGCAGAAGAAGTAGAAGAAGGAGAAGGAGAAGGTGAAGTCAGGAGGGTGAATCAGAAGATGTAGAAGAAGGAGAAGGAGAAGGTGAAGTCAGGAGGGTGAATCAGAAGAAGCAGAAGAAGGAGAAGGAGAAGGTGAAGTCTGGAGGGTGAATCAGAAGAAGTAGAAGAAGGAGAAGGAGAAGGTGAAGTCTGGAGGGTGAATCAGAAGAAGCAGAAGAAGGAGAAGGAGAAGGTGAAGTCTGGAGGGTGAATCAGAAGAAGTAGACGAAGGAGAAGGTGAAGGTGAAGTCTGGAGGGTGAATCAGAAGAAGCAGAAGAAGGAGAAGGAGAAGGTGAAGTCTGGAGGGTGAATCAGAAGAAGCAGAAGAAGGAGAAGGAGAAGGTGAAGTCTGGAGGGTGATTCAGAAGAAGCAGAATAAGGAGAAGGAGAAGGTGAAGTCTGGAGGGTGACTCAGAAGAAGCAGAAGAAGGAGAAGGAGAAGGTGAAGTCTGGAGGGTGAATCAGAAGAAGTAGAAGAAGGAGAAGGAGAAGGTGAAGTCTGGAGGGTGAATCAGAAGAAGTAGAAGAAGGAGAAGGAGAAGGTGAAGTCTGGAGGGTGAATCAGAAGAAGTAGATGAAGGAGAAGGAGAAGGTGAAGTCTGGAGGTTGAAGCAGAAGAAGTAGAAGAAGGAGAAGGAGAAGGTGAAGTCAGGAGGGTGAATCAGAAGATGTAGAAGAAGGAGAAGGAGAAGGTGAAGTCAGGAGGGTGAATTAGAAGAAGCAGAAGAAGGAGAAGGAGAAGGTGAAGTCTGGAGGGTGAATCAGAAGAAGTAGAAGAAGGAGAAGGAGAAGGTGAAGTCTGGAGGGTGAATCAGAAGAAGCAGAAGAAGGAGAAGGAGAAGGTGAAGTCTGGAGGGTGAATCAGAAGAAGCAGAAGAAGGAGAAGCAGAAGGTGAAGTCTGGAGGGTGAATCAGAAGAAGCAGAAGAAGGAGAAGGAGAAGCTGAAGTCTGGAGGGTGAATCAGAAGAAGCAGAATAAGGAGAAGGAGAAGGTGAAGTCTGGAGGGTGAATCAGAAGAAGCAGAAGAAGGAGAAGTAGAAGGTGAAGTCTGGAGGGTGAATCAGAAGAAGTAGAAGAAGGAGAAGGAGAAGGTGAAGTCTGGAGGGTGAATCAGAAGAAGTAGAAGAAGGAGAAGGAGAAGGTGAAGTCTGGAGGGTGAATCAGAAGAAGTAGAAGAAGGAGAAGGAGAAGGTGAAGTCTGGAGGGTGAAGCAGAAGAAGTAGAAGAAGGAGAAGGAGAAGGTGAAGTCAGGAGGGTGAATCAGAAGATGTAGAAGAAGGAGAAGGAGAAGGTGAAGTCAGGAGGGTGAATCAGAAGAAGCAGAAGAAGGAGAAGGAGAAGGTGAAGTCTGGAGGGTGAATCAGAAGAAGTAGAAGAAGGAGAAGGAGAAGGTGAAGTCTGGAGGGTGAATCAGAAGAAGCAGAAGAAGGAGAAGGAGAAGGTGAAGTCTGGAGGGTGAATCAGAAGAAGCAGAAGAAGGAGAAGGAGAAGGTGAAGTCTGGAGGGTGAATCAGAAGAAGCAGAAGAAGGATAAGGAGAAGGTGAAGTCTGGAGGGTGAATCAGAAGAAGCAGAATAAGGAGAAGGAGAAGGTGAAGTCTGGAGGGTGAATCAGAAGAAGCAGAAGAAGGAGAAGGAGAAGGTGAAGTCTGGAGGGTGAATCAGAAGAAGTAGAAGAAGGAGAAGGAGAAGGTGAAGTCTGGAGGGTGAAGCTGAAGAAGTAGAAGAAGGAGAAGGAGAAGGTGAAGTCAGGAGGGTGAATCAGAAGAAGTAGAAGAAGGAGAAGGAGAAGGTGAAGTCAGGAGGGTGAATCAGAAGAAGCAGAAGAAGGAGATAGAGAAGGTGAAGTCTGGAGGGTGAATCAGAAGAATCAGAAGAAGGAGAAGGAGAAGGTGAAGTCTGGAGGGTGAAGCAGAAGAAGCAGAAGAAAGAGAAGGAGAAGGTGAAGTCTGGAGGGTGAAGCAGAAGAAACAGAAGAAGGAGAAGGAGAAGGTGAAGACTGGAGGGTGAATCAGAAGAAGTAGAAGAAGGAGAAGGAGAAGGTGAAGTCTGGAGGGTGAATCAGAAGAAGTAGAAGAAGGAGAAGGAGAAGGTGAAGTCTGGAGGGTGAATCAGAAGAAGCAGAAGAAGGAGAAGGAGAAGGTGAAGTCTGGAGGGTGAATCAGAAGAAGCAGAAGAAGGAGAAGGAGAAGGTGAAGTCTGGAGGGTGAATCAGAAGAAGCAGAAGAAGGAGAAGGAGAAGGTGAAGTCTGGAGGGTGAATCAGAAGAAGCAGAAGAAGGAGAAGGAGAAGGTGAAGTCAGGAGGGTGAATCAGAAGAAGCAGAAGAAGGAGAAGGAGCAGGTGAAGTCAGGGGGGTGTAGCAGAAGAAGTAGAAGAAGGAGAAGGAGAAGGTGAAGTCAGGACGGTGAAGCAGAAGAAGCAGAAGAAGGAGAAGGAGAAGGTTAAGCCTGGAGGGCGCAGCAGAAGAAGCAGAAGAAGGAGAAGGAGAAGGTGAAGTCTGGAGTGTGAAGCAGAAGAAGTAGAAGAAGGAGAAGGAGAAGGTGAAGTCTGGAGGGCGCAGCAGAAGAAGGAGAAGAAGGAGAATGAGAAGGTGAAGTCTGGAGGGTGAATCAGAAGAAGCAGAAGAAGGAGAAGGAGAAGGTGAAGTCTGGAGGGTGAATCAGAAGAAGTAGAAGAAGGAGAAGGAGAAGGTGAAGTCTGGAGGGTGAAGCAGAAGAAGTAGAAGAAGGAGAAGGAGAAGGTGAAGTCAGGAGGGTGAATCAGAAGAAGTAGAAGAAGGAGAAGGAGAAGGTGAAGTCAGGAGGGTGAATCAGAAGAAGCAGAAGAAGGAGAAGGAGAAGGTGAAGTCTGGAGGGTGAATCAGAAGAATCAGAAGAAGGAGAAGGAGAAGGTGAAGTCTGGAGGGTGAATCAGAAGAAGCAGAAGAAAGAGAAGGAGAAGGTGAAGTCTGGAGGGTGAAGCAGAAGAAACAGGAGAAGGAGAAGGAGAAGGTGAAGACTGGAGGGTGAATCAGAAGAAGTAGAAGAAGGAGAAGGAGAAGGTGAAGTCTGGAGGGTGAATCAGAAGAAGTAGAAGAAGGAGAAGGAGAAGTTGAAGTCTGGAGGGTGAATCAGAAGAAGCAGAAGAAGGAGAAGGAGAAGGTGAAGTCTGGAGGGTGAATCAGAAGAAGCAGAAGAAGGAGAAGGAGAAGATGAAGTCCGGAGGGTGAATCAGAAGAAGTAGAAGAAGGAGAAGGAGAAGGTGAAGTCTGGAGGGTGAATCAGAAGAAGTAGAAGAAGGAGAAGGAGAAGATGAAGTCTGGAGGGTGAATCAGAAGAAACAGAAGAAGGAGAAGGAGAAGGTGAAGTCTGGAGGGTGAATCAGAAGAAGTAGAAGAAGGAGAAGGAGAAGGTGTCGTCTGGAGGGTGAATCAGAAGAAGTAGACGAAGGAGAAGGAGAAGGTGAAGTCTGGAGGGTGAATCAGAAGAAGCAGAAGAAGGAGAAGGAGAAGGTTAAGTCTGGAGGGTGAATCAGAAGAAGTAGAAGAAGGAGAAGGAGAAGGTGAAGTCTGGAGGGTGAATCAGAAGAAGCAGAAGAAGGAGAAGGAGAAGGTGAAGTCTGGAGGGTGAATCAGAAGAAGCAGAAGAAGGAGAAGGAGAATGTGAAGTCTGGAGGTGAATCAGAAGAAGCAGAATAAGGAGAAGGAGAAGGTGAAGTCTGGAGGGTGAATCAGAAGAAGCAGAAGAAGGAGAAGGAGAAGGTGAAGTCTGGAGGGTGAATCAGAAGAAGTAGAAGAAGGAGAAGGAGAAGATGAAGTCTGGAGGGTGAATCAGAAGAAGTAGAAGAAGGAGAAGGAGAAGGTGAAGTCTGGAGGGTGAATCAGAAGAAGTAGAAGAAGGAGAAGGAGAAGATGAAGTCTGGAGGGTGAATCAGAAGAAACAGAAGAAGGAGAAGGAGAAGGTGAAGTCTGGAGGGTGAATCAGAAGAAGTAGAAGAAGGAGAAGGAGAAGGTGTAGTCTGGAGGGTGAATCAGAAGAAGTAGACGAAGGAGAAGGAGAAGGTGAAGTCTGGAGGGTGAATCAGAAGAAGCAGAAGAAGGAGAAGGAGAAGGTGAAGTCTGGAGGGTGAATCAGAAGAAGTAGAAGAAGGAGAAGGAGAAGGTGAAGTCTGGAGGGTGAAGCAGAAGAACCAGAAGAAAGAGAAGGAGAAGGTGAAGTCTGGAGGGTGAAGCAGAAGAAACAGAAGAAGGAGAAGGAGAAGGTGAAGACTGGAGGGTGAATCAGAAGAAGCAGAAGAAGGAGAAGGAGAAGGTGAAGTCTGGAGGTTGAATCAGAAGAAGTAGAAGAAGGAGAAGGAGAAGGTGAAGTCTGGAGGGTGAATCAGAAGAAGCAGAAGAAGGAGAAGGAGAAGGTGAAGTCTGGAGGGTGAATCAGAAGAAGCAGAAGAAGGAGAAGGAGAAGGTGAAGTCTGGAGGGTGAATCAGAAGAAGCAGAAGAAGGAGAAGGTGAAGTCTGGAGGGTGAATCAGAAGAAGCAGAAGAAGGAGAAGGAGAAGGTGAAGTCAGGAGGGTGAATCAGAAGAAGCAGAAGAAGGAGAAGGAGCAGGTGAAGTCAGGGGGGTGTAGCAGAAGAAGTAGAAGAAGGAGAAGGAGAAGGTGAAGTCAGGACGGTGAAGCAGAAGAAGCAGAAGAAGGAGAAGGAGAAGGTTAAGCCTGGAGGGCGCAGCAGAAGAAGCAGAAGAAGGAGAAGGAGAAGGTGAAGTCTGGAGTGTCAAGCAGAAGAAGCTGAAGAAGGAGAAGGAGAAGGTGAAGTCTGGAGGGCGCAGCAGAAGAAGGAGAAGAAGGAGAATGAGAAGGTGAAGTCTGGAGGGTGAATCAGAAGAAGCAGAAGAAGGAGAAGGAGAAGGTGAAGTCTGGAGGGTGAATCAGAAGAAGTAGAAGAAGGAGAAGGAGAAGGTGAAGTCTGGAGGGTGAAGCAGAAGAAGTAGAAGAAGGAGAAGGAGAAGGTGAAGTCAGGAGGGTGAATCAGAAGAAGTAGAAGACGGAGAAGGAGAAGGTGAAGTCAGGAGGGTGAATCAGAAGAAGCAGAAAAAGGAGAAGGAGAAGGTGAAGTCTGGAGGGTGAATCAGAAGAATCAGAAGAAGGAGAAGGAGAAGGTGAAGTCTGGAGGGTGAAGCAGAAGAAACAGAAGAAGGAGAAGGAGAAGGTGAAGACTGGAGGGTGAATCAGAAGAAGTAGAAGAAGGAGAAGGAGAAGGTGAAGTCTGGAGGGTGAATCAGAAGAAGTAGAAGAAGGAGAAGGAGAAGTTGAAGTCTGGAGGGTGAATCAGAAGAAGCAGAAGAAGGAGAAGGAGAAGGTGAAGTCTGGAGGGTGAATCAGAAGAAGCAGAAGAAGGAGAAGGAGAAGATGAAGTCCGGAGGGTGAATCAGAAGAAGTAGAAGAAGGAGAAGGAGAAGGTGAAGTCTGGAGGGTGAATCAGAAGAAGTAGAAGAAGGAGAAGGAGAAGATGAAGTCTGGAGGGTGAATCAGAAGAAACAGAAGAAGGAGAAGGAGAAGGTGAAGTCTGGAGGGTGAATCAGAAGAAGTAGAAGAAGGAGAAGGAGAAGGTGTCGTCTGGAGGGTGAATCAGAAGAAGTAGACGAAGGAGAAGGAGAAGGTGAAGTCTGGAGGGTGAATCAGAAGAAGCAGAAGAAGGAGAAGGAGAAGGTTAAGTCTGGAGGGTGAATCAGAAGAAGTAGAAGAAGGAGAAGGAGAAGGTGAAGTCTGGAGGGTGAATCAGAAGAAGCAGAAGAAGGAGAAGGAGAAGGTGAAGTCTGGAGGGTGAATCAGAAGAAGCAGAAGAAGGAGAAGGAGAATGTGAAGTCTGGAGGTGAATCAGAAGAAGCAGAATAAGGAGAAGGAGAAGGTGAAGTCTGGAGGGTGAATCAGAAGAAGCAGAAGAAGGAGAAGGAGAAGGTGAAGTCTGGAGGGTGAATCAGAAGAAGTAGAAGAAGGAGAAGGAGAAGATGAAGTCTGGAGGGTGAATCAGAAGAAGTAGAAGAAGGAGAAGGAGAAGGTGAAGTCTGGAGGGTGAATCAGAAGAAGGAGAAGAAGGAGAAGGAGAAGATGAAGTCTGGAGGGTGAATCAGAAGAAACAGAAGAAGGAGAAGGAGAAGGTGAAGTCTGGAGGATGAATCATAAGAAGAAGTAGAAGAAGGAGAAGGAGAAGGTGTAGTCTGGAGGGTGAATCAGAAGAAGTAGACGAAGGAGAAGGAGAAGGTGAAGTCTGGAGGGTGAATCAGAAGAAGCAGAAGAAGGAGAAGGAGAAGGTGAAGTCTGGAGGGTGAATCAGAAGAAGTAGAAGAAGGAGAAGGAGAAGGTGAAGTCTGGAGGGTGAATCAGAAGAAGCAGAATAAGGAGAAGGAGAAGGTGAAGTCTGGAGGGTGAATCAGAAGAAGCAGAAGAAGGAGAAGGAGAAGGTGAAGTCTGGAGGGTGAATCAGAAGAAGTAGAAGAAGGAGAAATAGAAGATGAAGTCTGGAGGGTGAATCAGAAGAAGTAGAAGAAGGAGAAGGAGAAGATGAAGTCTGGAGGGTGAATCAGAAGAAACAGAAGAATGAGAAGGAGAAGGTGAAGTCTGGAGGGTGAATCAGAAGAAGTAGAAGAAGGAGAAGGAGAAGGTGTAGTCTGGAGGGTGAATCAGAAGAAGGAGACGAAGGAGAAGGAGAAGGTGAAGTCTGGAGGGTGAATCAGAAGAAGCAGAAGAAGGAGAAGGAGAAGGTGAAGTCTAGAGGGTGAATCAGAAGAAGTAGAAGAAGAAGAAGGAGAAGGTGAAGTCTGGAGGGTGAATCAGAAGAAGCAGAAGAAGGAGAAGGAGAAGGTGAAGTCTGGAGGGTGAATCAGAAGAAGCAGCAGAAGGAGAAGGAGAAGGTGAAGTCTGGAGGGTGAATCAGAAGAAGTAGAAGAAGGAGAAGGAGAAGTTGAAGTCTGGAGGGTGAAGCAGAAGAAGTAGAAGATGGAGAAGGAGAAGGTGAAGTCAGGAGGGTGAATCAGAAGAAGTAGAAGAAGGAGAAGGAGAAGGTGAAGTCAGGAGGGTGAATCAGAAGAAGCAGAAGATGGAGAAGGAGAAGGTGAAGTCTGGAGGGTGAATCAGAAGAATCAGAAGAAGGAGAAGGAGAAGGTGAAGTCTGGAGGGTGAATCAGAAGAAGCAAAGGAAGGGGAAGGAGAAGGTGAAGTCTGGAGGGTGAATCAGAAGAAGCAGAATAAGGAGAAGGAGAAGTTGAAGTCTGGAGGGTGAATCAGAAGAAGCAGAATAAGGAGAAGGAGAAGGTGAAGTCTGGAGGGTGAATCAGAAGAAGCAGAAGAAGGAGAAGGAGAAGGTGAAGTCTGGAGGGTGAATCAGAAGAAGTAGAAGAAGGAGAAAGAGAAGGTGAAGTCTGGAGGGTGAAGCAGAAGAAGTAGAAGAAGGAGAAGGAGAAGGTGAAGTCAGGAGGGTGAATCAGAAGAAACAGAAGAAGGAGATGGAGAAGGTGAAGTCTGGAGGGTGAATCAGAAGAAGTAGAAGAAGGAGAAGGAGAAGGTGAAGTCTGGAGGGTGAATCGGAAGAAGTAGAAGAAGGAGAAGGAGAAGGTGAAGTCTGGAGGGTGAATCAGAAGAAGCAGAAGAAGGAGAAGGAGAAGATGAAGTCTGGAGGGTGAATCAGAAGAAGTAGAAGAAGGAGAAGGAGAAGGTGAAGTCTGGAGGGTGAATCAGAAGTAGTAGAAGAAGGAGAAGGAGAAGGTGAAGTCTGGAGGGTGAATCAGAAGAAACAGAAGAAGGAGAAGGAGAAGGTGAAGTCTGGAGGGTGAATCAGAAGAAGTAGAAGAAGGAGAAGGAGAAGGTGTAGTCTGGAGGGTGAATCAGAAGAAGTAGACGAAGGAGAAGGATAAGGTGAAGTCTGGAGTGTGAATCAGAAGAAGCAGAAGAAGGAGATGGAGAAGGTGAAGTCTGGAGGGTGAATCAGAAGAAGTAGAAGAAGGAGAAGGAGAAAGTGAAGTCTGGAGGGTGAATTAGAAGAAGTAGAAGAAGGAGAAGGAGAAGGTGAAGTCTGGAGGGTGAAGCAGAAGAAGTAGAAGAAGGAGAAGGAGAAGGTGAAGTCAGGAGGGTGAATCAGAAGATGTAGAAGAAGGAGAAGGAGAAGGTGAAGTCAGGAGGGTGAATCAGAAGAAGCAGAAGAAGGAGAAGGAGAAGGTGAAGTCTGGAGGGTGAATCAGAAGAATCAGAAGAAGGAGAAGGAGAAGGTGAAGTCTGGAGGGTGAATCAGAAGAAGCAGAAGAAAGAGAAGGAGAAGGTGAAGTCTGGAGGGTGAATCAGAAGAAGTAGAAGAAGGAGAAGGAGAAGGTGAAGTCTGGAGGGTGAATCAGAAGAAGCAGAAGAAGGAGAAGGAGAAGGTGAAGTCTGGAGGGTGAATCAGAAGAAGCAGACGAAGGAGAAGGAGAAGGTGAAGTCTGGAGGGTGAATCAGAAGAAGCAGAAGAAGGAGATGGAGAAGGTGAAGTCTGGAGGGTGAATCAGAAGAAGTAGAAGAAGGAGAAGGTGAAGGTGAAGTCTGGAGTGTGAATCAGAAGAAGCAGAAGAAGGAGAAGGAGAAGGTGAAGTCTGGAGGGTGAATCAGAAGAAGCAGAAGAAGGAGAAGGAGAAGGTGAAGTCTGGAGGGTGATTCAGAAGAAGCAGAATAAGGAGAAGGAGAAGGTGAAGTCTGGAGGGTGAATCAGAAGAAGCAGAAGAAGGAGAAGGAGAAGGTGAAGTCTGGAGGGTGAATCAGAAGAAGTAGAAGAAGGAGAAGGAGAAGGTGAAGTCTGGAGGGTGAATCAGAAGAAGTAGAAGAAGGAGAAGGAGAAGGTGAAGTCTGGAGGGTGAATCCGAAGAAGTAGAAGAAGGAGAAGGAGAAGGTGAAGTCTGGAGGGTGAAGCAGAAGAAGTAGAAGAAGGAGAAGGAGAAGGTGAAGTCAGGAGGGTGAATCAGAAGATGTAGAAGAAGGAGAAGGAGAAGGTGAAGTCAGGAGGGTGAATCAGAAGAAGCAGAAGAAGGAGAAGGAGAAGGTGAAGTCTGGAGGGTGAATCAGAAGAAGCAGAAGAAGGAGAAGGAGAAGGTGAAGTCTGGAGGGTGAATCAGAAGAAGCAGAAGAAGGAGAAGGAGAAGGTGAAGTCTGGAGGGTGAATCAGAAGAAGCAGAAGAAGGAGAAGGAGAAGGTGAAGTCAGGAGGGCGAATCAGAAGAAGCAGAAGAAGGAGAAGGAGCAGGTGAAGTCAGGGGGGTGTAGCAGAAGAAGTAGAAGAAGGAGAAGGAGAAGGTGAAGTCAGGACGGTGAAGCAGAAGAAGCAGAAGAAGGAGAAGGAGAAGGTGAAGCCTGGAGGGCGCAGCAGAAGAAGCAGAAGAAGGAGAAGGAGAAGGTGAAGTCTGGAGTGTGAAGCAGAAGAAGCAGAAGAAGGAGAAGGAGAAGGTGAAGTCTGGAGGGCGCAGCAGAAGAAGGAGAAGAAGGAGAATGAGAAGGTGAAGTCTGGAGGGTGAATCAGAAGAAGCAGAAGAAGGAGAAGGAGAAGGTGAAGTCTGGAGGGTGAATCAGAAGAAGTAGAAGAAGGAGAAGGAGAAGGTGAAGTCTGGAGGGTGAAGCAGAAGAAGTAGAAGAAGGAGAAGGAGAAGGTGAAGTCAGGAGGGTGAATCAGAAGAAGTAGAAGAAGGAGAAGGAGAAGGTGAAGTCAGGAGGGTGAATCAGAAGAAGCAGAAGAAGGAGAAGGAGAAGGTGAAGTCTGGAGGGTGAATCAGAAGAATCAGAAGAAGGAGAAGGAGAAGGTGAAGTCTGGAGGGTGAATCAGAAGAAGCAGAAGAAAGAGAAGGAGAAGGTGAAGTCTGGAGGGTGAAGCAGAAGAAACAGAAGAAGGAGAAGGAGAAGGTGAAGACTGGAGGGTGAATCAGAAGAAGTAGAAGAAGGAGAAGGAGAAGGTGAAGTCTGGAGGGTGAATCAGAAGAAGTAGAAGAAGGAGAAGGAGAAGTTGAAGTCTGGAGGGTGAATCAGAAGAAGCAGAAGAAGGAGAAGGAGAAGGTGAAGTCTGGAGGGTGAATCAGAAGAAGCAGAAGAAGGAGAAGGAGAAGATGAAGTCCGGAGGGTGAATCAGAAGAAGTAGAAGAAGGAGAAGGAGAAGGTGAAGTCTGGAGGGTGAATCAGAAGAAGTAGAAGAAGGAGAAGGAGAAGATGAAGTCTGGAGGGTGAATCAGAAGAAACAGAAGAAGGAGAAGGAGAAGGTGAAGTCTGGAGGGTGAATCAGAAGAAGTAGAAGAAGGAGAAGGAGAAGGTGTCGTCTGGAGGGTGAATCAGAAGAAGTAGAAGAAGGAGAAGGAGAAGGTGAAGTCTGGAGGGTGAATCAGAAGAAGCAGAAGAAGGAGAAGGAGAAGGTTAAGTCTGGAGGGTGAATCAGAAGTTGTAGAATAAGGAGAAGGAGAAGGTGAAGTCTGGAGGGTGAATCAGAAGAAGCAGAAGAAGGAGAAGGAGAAGGTGAAGTCTGGAGGGTGAATCAGAAGAAGCAGAAGAAGGAGAAGGAGAATGTGAAGTCTGGAGGTGAATCAGAAGAAGCAGAATAAGGAGAAGGAGAAGGTGAAGTCTGGAGGGTGAATCAGAAGAAGCAGAAGAAGGAGAAGGAGAAGGTGAAGTCTGGAGGGTGAATCAGAAGAAGTAGAAGAAGGAGAAGGAGAAGATGAAGTCTGGAGGGTGAATCAGAAGAAGTAGAAGAAGGAGAAGGAGAAGGTGAAGTCTGGAGGGTGAATCAGAAGAAGGAGAAGAAGGAGAAGGAGAAGATGAAGTCTGGAGGGTGAATCAGAAGAAACAGAAGAAGGAGAAGGAGAAGGTGAAGTCTGGAGGGTGAATCAGAAGAAGTAGAAGAAGGAGAAGAAGAAGGTGTAGTCTGGAGGGTGAATCAGAAGAAGTAGACGAAGGAGAAGGAGAAGGTGAAGTCTGGAGGGTGAATCAGAAGAAGCAGAAGAAGGAGAAGGAGAAGGTGAAGTCTGGACGGTGAATCAGAAGAAGTAGAAGAAGGAGAAGGAGAAGGTGAAGTCTGGAGGGTGAATCAGAAGAAGCAGAATAAGGAGAAGGAGAAGGTGAAGTCTGGAGGGTGAATCAGAAGAAGCAGAAGAAGGAGAAGGAGAAGGTGAAGTCTGGAGGGTGAATCAGAAGAAGTAGAAGAAGGAGAAATAGAAGATTAAGTCTGGAGGGTGAATCAGAAGAAGTAGAAGAAGGAGAAGGAGAAGGTGAAGTCTGGAGGGTGAATCAGAAGAAGTAGAAGAAGGAGAAGGAGAAGATGAAGTCTGGAGGGTGAATCAGAAGAAACAGAAGAATGAGAAGGAGAAGGTGAAGTCTGGAGGGTGAATCAGAAGAAGTAGAAGAAGGAGAAGGAGAAGGTGTAGTCTGGAGGGTGAATCAGAAGAAGGAGACGAAGGAGAAGGAGAAGGTGAAGTCTGGAGGGTGAATCAGAAGAAGCAGAAGAAGGAGAAGGAGAAGGTGAAGTCTGGAGGGTGAATCAGAAGAAGTAGAAGAAGGAGAAGGAGAAGGATAAGTCTGGAGGGTGAATCAGAAGAAGCAGAAGAAGGAGAAGGAGAAGGTGAAGTCTGGAGGGTGAATCAGAAGAAGCAGAAGAAGGAGAAGGAGAAGGTGAAGTCTGGAGGGTGAATCAGAAGAACTAGAAGTAGGAGAAGGAGAAGTTGAAGTCTGGAGGGTGAAGCAGAAGAAGTAGAAGATGGAGAAGGAGAAGGTGAAGTCAGGAGGGTGAATCAGAAGAAGTAGAAGAAGGAGAAGGAGAAGGTGAAGTCAGGAGGGTGAATCAGAAGAAGCAGAAGATGGAGAAGGAGAAGGTGAAGTCTGGAGGGTGAATCAGAAGAATCAGAAGAAGGAGAAGGAGAAGGTGAAGTCTGGAGGGTGAATCAGAAGAAGCAAAGGAAGGAGAAGGAGAAGGTGAAGTCTGGAGGGTGAATCAGAAGAAGCAGAATAAGGAGAAGGAGAAGTTGAAGTCTGGAGGGTGAATCAGAAGAAGCAGAATAAGGAGAAGGAGAAGGTGAAGTCTGGAGGGTGAATCAGAAGAAGCAGAAGAAGGAGAAGGAGAAGGTGAAGTCTGGAGGGTGAATCAGAAGAAGTAGAAGAAGGAGAAGGAGAAGGTGAAGTCTGGAGGGTGAAGCAGAAGAAGTAGAAGAAGGAGAAGGAGAAGGTGAAGTCAGGAGGGTGAATCAGAAGAAGTAGAAGAAGGAGAAGGAGAAGGTGAAGTCAGGAGGGTGAATCAGAAGAAGCAGAAGAAGGAGAAGGAGAAGGTGAAGTCTGGAGGGTGAATCAGAAGAATCAGAAGAAGAAGAAGGAGAAGGTGAAGTCTGGAGGATGAATCAGAAGAAGCAGAAGAAAGAGAAGGAGAAGTTGAAGTCTGGAGGGTGAAGCAGAAGAAACAGAAGAAGGAGAAGGAGAAGGTGAAGACTGGAGGGTGAATCAGAAGAAGTAGAAGAAGGAGAAGGAGAAGGTGAAGTCTGGAGGGTGAATCAGAAGAAGTAGAAGAAGGAGAAGGAGAAGGTGAAGTCTGGAGGGTGAATCAGAAGAAGCAGAAGAAAGAGAAGGAGAAGATGAAGTCTGGAGGGTGAATCAGAAGAAGTAGAAGAAGGAGAAGGAGAAGGTGAAGTCTGGAGGGTGAATCAGAAGTAGTAGAAGAAGGAGAAGGAGAAGGTGAAGTCTGGAGGGTGAATCAGAAGAAACAGAAGAAGGAGAAGGAGAAGGTGAAGTCTGGAGGGTGAATCAGAAGAAGTAGAAGAAGGAGAAGGAGAAGGTGTAGTCTGGAGGGTGAATCAGAAGAAGTAGACGAAGGAGAAGGATAAGGTGAAGTCTGGAGGGTGAATCAGAAGAAGCAGAAGAAGGAGATGGAGAAGGTGAAGTCTGGAGGGTGAATCAGAAGAAGTAGAAGAAGGAGAAGGAGAAAGTGAAGTCTGGAGGGTGAATTAGAAGAAGTAGAAGAAGGAGAAGGAGAAGGTGAAGTCTGGAGGGTGAAGCAGAAGAAGTAGAAGAAGGAGAAGGAGAAGGTGAAGTCAGGAGGGTGAATCAGAAGATGTAGAAGAAGGAGAAGGAGAAGGTGAAGTCAGGAGGGTGAATCAGAAGAAGCAGAAGAAGGAGAAGGAGAAGGTGAAGTCTGGAGGGTGAATCAGAAGAATCAGAAGAAGGAGAAGGAGAAGGTGAAGTCTGGAGGGTGAATCAGAAGAAGCAGAAGAAAGAGAAGGAGAAGGTGAATTCTGGAGGGTGAATCAGAAGAAGTAGAAGAAGGAGAAGGAGAAGGTGAAGTCTGGAGGGTGAATCAGAAGAAGCAGAAGAAGGAGAAGGAGAAGGTGAAGTCTGGAGGGTGAATCAGAAGAAGCAGACGAAGGAGAAGGAGAAGGTGAAGTCTGGAGGGTGAATCAGAAGAAGCAGAAGAAGGAGATGGAGAAGGTGAAGTCTGGAGGGTGAATCAGAAGAAGTAGAAGAAGGAGAAGGTGAAGGTGAAGTCTGGAGTGTGAATCAGAAGAAGCAGAAGAAGGAGAAGGAGAAGGTGAAGTCTGGAGGGTGAATCAGAAGAAGCAGAAGAAGGAGAAGGAGAAGGTGAAGTCTGGAGGGTGATTCAGAAGAAGCAGAATAAGGAGAAGGAGAAGGTGAAGTCTGGAGGGTGAATCAGAAGAAGCAGAAGAAGGAGAAGGAGAAGGTGAAGTCTGGAGGGTGAATCAGAAGAAGTAGAAGAAGGAGAAGGAGAAGGTGAAGTCTGGAGGGTGAATCAGAAGAAGTAGAAGAAGGAGAAGGAGAAGGTGAAGTCTGGAGGGTGAATCAGAAGAAGTAGAAGAAGGAGAAGGAGAAGGTGAAGTCTGGAGGGTGAAGCAGAAGAAGTAGAAGAAGGAGAAGGAGAAGGTGAAGTCAGGAGGGTGAATCAGAAGATGTAGAAGAAGGAGAAGGAGAAGGTGAAGTCAGGAGGGTGAATCAGAAGAAGCAGAAGAAGGAGAAGGAGAAGGTGAAGTCTGGAGGGTGAATCAGAAGAAGTAGAAGAAGGAGAAGGAGAAGGTGAAGTCTGGAGGGTGAATCAGAAGAAGCAGAAGAAGGAGAAGGAGAAGGGGAAGTCTGGAGGGTGAATCAGAAGAAGCAGAAGAAGGAGAAGGAGAAGGTGAAGTCTGGAGGGTGAATCAGAAGAAGCAGAAGAAGGAGAAGGAGAAGGTGAAGTCTGGAGGGTGAATCAGAAGAAGCAGAATAAGGAGAAGGAGAAGGTGAAGTCTGGAGGGTGAATCAGAAGAAGCAGAAGAAGGAGAAGGAGAAGGTGAAGTCTGGAGGGTGAATCAGAAGAAGCAGAAGAAGGAGAAGGAGAAGGTGAAGTCAGGAGGGTGAATCAGAAGAAGCAGAAGAAGGAGAAGGAGAAGGTGAAGTTAGGAGGGTGAATCAGAAGAAGCAGAAGAAGGAGAAGGAGCAGGTGAAGTCAGGGGGGTGTAGCAGAAGAAGTAGAAGAAGGAGAAGGAGAAGGTGAAGTCAGGACGGTGAAGCAGAAGAAGCAGAAGAAGGAGAAGGAGAAGGTGAAGCCTGGAGGGCGCAGCAGAAGAAGCAGAAGAAGGAGAAGGAGAAGGTGAAGTCTGGAGGGTGAATCAGAAGAAGTAGAAGAAGGAGAAGGAGAAGGTGAAGTCTGGAGGGTGAATCAGAAGAAGTAGAAGAAGAAGAAGGAGAAGTTGAAGTCTGGAGGGTGAATCAGAAGAAGTAGAAGAAGGAGAAGGAGAAGGTGAAGTCTGGAGGGTGAAGCAGAAGAAGTAGAAGAAGGAGAAGGAGAAGGTGAAGTCAGGAGGGTGAATCAGAAGATGTAGAAGAAGGAGAAGGAGAAGGTGAAGTCAGGAGGGTGAATCAGAAGAAGCAGAAGAAGGAGAAGGAGAAGGTGAAGTCTGGAGGGTGAATCAGAAGAAGTAGAAGAAGGAGAAGGAGAAGGTGAAGTCTGGAGGGTGAATCAGAAGAAGCAGAAGAAGGAGAAGGAGAAGGTGAAGTCTGGAGGGTGAATCAGAGGAAGCAGAATAAGGAGAAGGAGAAGGTGAAGTCTGGAGGGTGAATCAGAAGAAGCAGAAGAAGGAGAAGGAGAAGGTGAAGTCTGGAGGGTGAATCAGAAGAAGCAGAAGAAGGAGAAGGAGAAGGTGAAGTCAGGAGGGTGAATCAGAAGAAGCAGAAGAAGGAGAAGGAGAAGGTGAAGTTAGGAGGGTGAATCAGAAGAAGCAGAAGAAGGAGAAGGAGCAGGTGAAGTCAGGGGGGTGTAGCAGAAGAAGTAGAAGAAGGAGAAGGAGAAGGTGAAGTCAGGACGGTGAAGCAGAAGAAGCAGAAGAAGGAGAAGGAGAAGGTGAAGCCTGGAGGGCGCAGCAGAAGAAGCAGAAGAAGGAGAAGGAGAAGGTGAAGTCTGGAGTGTGAAGCAGAAGAAGCAGAAGAAGGAGAAGGAGAAGGTGAAGTCTGGAGGGCGCAGCAGAAGAAGCAGAAGAAGGAGAATGAGAAGGTGAAGTCTGGAGGGTGAATCAGAAGAAGCAGAAGAAGGAGAAGGAGAAGGTGAAGTCTGGAGGGTGAATCAGAAGAAGTAGAAGAAGGAGAAGGAGAAGGTGAAGTCTGGAGGGTGAAGCAGAAGAATTAGAAGAAGGAGAAGGAGAAGGTGAAGTCAGGAGGGTGAATCAGAAGAAGTAGAAGAAGGAGAAGGAGAAGGTGAAGTCAGGAGGTTGAATCAGAAGAAGCAGAAGAAGGAGAAGGAGAATGTGAAGTCTGGAGGGTGAATCAGAAGAAGTAGAAGAAGGAGAAGGAGAAGGTGAAGTCTGGAGGGTGAATCAGAAGAAGCAGAAGAAGGAGAAGGAGAAGGTGAAGTCTGGAGGGTGAATCAGAAGAAGCAGAAGAAGGAGAAGGAGAAGGTGAAGTCTGGAGGGTGAATCAGAAGAAGCAGAAGAAGGAGAAGGAGAAGGTGAAGTCAGGGGGGTGTAGCAGAAGAAGTAGAAGAAGGAGAAGGAGAAGGTGAAGTCAGGACGGTGAAGCAGAAGAAGCAGAAGAAGGAGAAGGAGAAGGTGAAGCCTGGAGGGCGCAGCAGAAGAAGCAGAAGAAGGAGAAGGAGAAGGTGAAGTCTGGAGTGTGAAGCAGAAGAAGCAGAAGAAGGAGAAGGAGAAGGTGAAGTCTGGAGGGCGCAGCAGAAGAAGCAGAAGAAGGAGAATGAGAAGGTGAAGTCTGGAGGGTGAATCAGAAGAAGCAGAAGAAGGAGAAGGAGAAGGTGAAGTCTGGAGGGTGAATCAGAAGAAGTAGAAGAAGGAGAAGGAGAAGGTGAAGTCTGGAGGGTGAAGCAGAAGAATTAGAAGAAGGAGAAGGAGAAGGTGAAGTCAGGAGGGTGAATCAGAAGAAGTAGAAGAAGGAGAAGGAGAAGGTGAAGTCAGGAGGTTGAATCAGAAGAAGCAGAAGAAGGAGAAGGAGAATGTGAAGTCTGGAGGGTGAATCAGAAGAAGTAGAAGAAGGAGAAGGAGAAGGTGAAGTCTGGAGGGTGAATCAGAAGAAGCAGAAGAAGGAGAAGGAGAAGGTGAAGTCTGGAGGGTGAATCAGAAGAAGCAGAAGAAGGAGAAGGAGAAGGTGAAGTCTGGAGGGTGAATCAGAAGAAGCAGAAGAAGGAGAAGGAGAAGGTGAAGTCTGGAGGGTGAATCAGAAGAAGCAGAATAAGGAGAAGGAGAAGGTGAAGTCTGGAGGGTGAATCAGAAGAAGCAGAAGAAGGAGAAGGAGAAGGTGAAGTCTGGAGGGTGAATCAGAAGAAGTAGAAGAAGGAGAAGGAGAAGGTGAAGTCTGGAGGGTGAAGCAGAAGAAGTAGAAGAAGGAGAAGGAGAAGGTGAAGTCAGGAGGGTGAATCAGAAGAAGTAGAAGAAGGAGAAGGAGAAGGTGAAGTCAGGAGGGTGAATCAGAAGAAGCAGAAGAAGGAGATAGAGAAGGTGAAGTCTGGAGGGTGAATCAGAAGAATCAGAAGAAGGAGAAGGAGAAGGTGAAGTCTGGAGGGTGAAGCAGTAGAAGCAGAAGAAAGAGAAGGAGAAGGTGAAGTCTGGAGGGTGAAGCAGAAGAAACAGAAGAAGGAGAAGGAGAAGGTGAAGACTGGAGGGTGAATCAGAAGAAGTCGAAGAAGGAGAAGGAGAAGGTGAAGTCTGGAGGGTGAATAGGAAGAAGTAGAAGAAGGAGAAGGAGAAGGTGAAGTCTGGAGGGTGAATCAGAAGAAGCAGAAGAAGGAGAAGGAGAAGGTGAAGTCTGGAGGGTGAATCAGAAGAAGCAGAAGAAGGAGAAGGAGAAGATGAAGTCTGGAGGGTGAATCAGAAGAAGTAGAAGAAGGAGAAGGAGAAGGTGAGGTCTGGAGGGTGAATCAGAAGAAGCAGAAGAAGGAGAAGGAGAAGGTGAAGTCTGGAGGGTGAATCAGAAGAAGCAGAAGAAGGAGAAGGAGAAGGTGAAGTCTGGAGGGTGAATCAGAAGAAGCAGAAGAAGGAGAAGGAGAAGGTGAAGTCAGGAGGGTGAATCAGAAGAAGCAGAAGAAGGAGAAGGAGAAGGTGAAGTCTGGAGGGTGAATCAGAAGAATCAGAAGAAGGAGAAGGAGAAGGTGAAGTCTGGAGGGTGAATCAGAAGAAGCAGAAGAAAGAGAAGGAGAAGGTGAAGTCTGGAGGGTGAAGCAGAAGAAACAGAAGAAGGAGAAGGAGAAGGTGAAGACTGGAGGGTGAATCAGAAGAAGTAGAAGAAGGAGAAGGAGAAGGTGAAGTCTGGAGGGTGAATCAGAAGAAGTAGAAGAAGGAGAAGGAGAAGTTGAAGTCTGGAGGGTGAATCAGAAGAAGCAGAAGAAGGAGAAGGAGAAGGTGAAGTCTGGAGGGTGAATCAGAAGAAGCAGAAGAAGGAGAAGGAGAAGATGAAGTCCGGAGGGTGAATCAGAAGAAGTAGAAGAAGGAGAAGGAGAAGGTGAAGTCTGGAGGGTGAATCAGAAGAAGTAGAAGAAGGAGAAGGAGAAGATGAAGTCTGGAGGGTGAATCAGAAGAAACAGAAGAAGGAGAAGGAGAAGGTGAAGTCTGGAGGGTGAATCAGAAGAAGTAGAAGAAGGAGAAGGAGAAGGTGTCGTCTGGAGGGTGAATCAGAAGAAGTAGAAGAAGGAGAAGGAGAAGGTGAAGTCTGGAGGGTGAATCAGAAGAAGCAGAAGAAGGAGAAGGAGAAGGTTAAGTCTGGAGGGTGAATCAGAAGTAGTAGAATAAGGAGAAGGAGAAGGTGAAGTCTGGAGGGTGAATCAGAAGAAGCAGAAGAAGGAGAAGGAGAAGGTGAAGTCTGGAGGGTGAATCAGAAGAAGCAGAAGAAGGAGAAGGAGAATGTGAAGTCTGGAGGTGAATCAGAAGAAGCAGAATAAGGAGAAGGAGAAGGTGAAGTCTGGAGGGTGAATCAGAAGAAGCAGAAGAAGGAGAAGGAGAAGGTGAAGTCTGGAGGGTGAATCAGAAGAAGTAGAAGAAGGAGAAGGAGAAGATGAAGTCTGGAGGGTGAATCAGAAGAAGTAGAAGAAGGAGAAGGAGAAGGTGAAGTCTGGAGGGTGAATCAGAAGAAGGAGAAGAAGGAGAAGGAGAAGATGAAGTCTGGAGGGTGAATCAGAAGAAACAGAAGAAGGAGAAGGAGAAGGTGAAGTCTGGAGGGTGAATCAGAAGAAGTAGAAGAAGGAGAAGAAGAAGGTGTAGTCTGGAGGGTGAATCAGAAGAAGTAGACGAAGGAGAAGGAGAAGGTGAAGTCTGGAGGGTGAATCAGAAGAAGCAGAAGAAGGAGAAGGAGAAGGTGAAGTCTGGAGGGTGAATCAGAAGAAGTAGAAGAAGGAGAAGGAGAAGGTGAAGTCTGGAGGGTGAATCAGAAGAAGCAGAATAAGGAGAAGGAGAAGGTGAAGTCTGGAGGGTGAATCAGAAGAAGCAGAAGAAGGAGAAGGAGAAGGTGAAGTCTGGAGGGTGAATCAGAAGAAGTAGAAGAAGGAGAAATAGAAGATTAAGTCTGGAGGGTGAATCAGAAGAAGTAGAAGAAGGAGAAGGAGAAGGTGAAGTCTGGAGGGTGAATCAGAAGAAGTAGAAGAAGGAGAAGGAGAAGATGAAGTCTGGAGGGTGAATCAGAAGAAACAGAAGAATGAGAAGGAGAAGGTGAAGTCTGGAGGGTGAATCAGAAGAAGTAGAAGAAGGAGAAGGAGAAGGTGTAGTCTGGAGGGTGAATCAGAAGAAGGAGACGAAGGAGAAGGAGAAGGTGAAGTCTGGAGGGTGAATCAGAAGAAGCAGAAGAAGGAGAAGGAGAAGGTGAAGTCTGGAGGGTGAATCAGAAGAAGTAGAAGAAGGAGAAGGAGAAGGATAAGTCTGGAGGGTGAATCAGAAGAAGCAGAAGAAGGAGAAGGAGAAGGTGAAGTCTGGAGGGTGAATCAGAAGAAGCAGAAGAAGGAGAAGGAGAAGGTGAAGTCTGGAGGGTGAATCAGAAGAACTAGAAGAAGGAGAAGGAGAAGTTGAAGTCTGGAGGGTGAAGCAGAAGAAGTAGAAGATGGAGAAGGAGAAGGTGAAGTCAGGAGGGTGAATCAGAAGAAGTAGAAGAAGGAGAAGGAGAAGGTGAAGTCAGGAGGGTGAATCAGAAGAAGCAGAAGATGGAGAAGGAGAAGGTGAAGTCTGGAGGGTGAATCAGAAGAATCAGAAGAAGGAGAAGGAGAAGGTGAAGTCTGGAGGGTGAATCAGAAGAAGCAAAGGAAGGAGAAGGAGAAGGTGAAGTCTGGAGGGTGAATCAGAAGAAGCAGAATAAGGAGAAGGAGAAGTTGAAGTCTGGAGGGTGAATCAGAAGAAGCAGAATAAGGAGAAGGAGAAGGTGAAGTCTGGAGGGTGAATCAGAAGAAGCAGAAGAAGGAGAAGGAGAAGGTGAAGTCTGGAGGGTGAATCAGAAGAAGTAGAAGAAGGAGAAGGAGAAGGTGAAGTCTGGAGGGTGAAGCAGAAGAAGTAGAAGAAGGAGAAGGAGAAGGTGAAGTCAGGAGGGTGAATCAGAAGAAGTAGAAGAAGGAGAAGGAGAAGGTGAAGTCAGGAGGGTGAATCAGAAGAAGCAGAAGAAGGAGAAGGAGAAGGTGAAGTCTGGAGGGTGAATCAGAAGAATCAGAAGAAGAAGAAGGAGAAGGTGAAGTCTGGAGGATGAATCAGAAGAAGCAGAAGAAAGAGAAGGAGAAGTTGAAGTCTGGAGGGTGAAGCAGAAGAAACAGAAGAAGGAGAAGGAGAAGGTGAAGACTGGAGGGTGAATCAGAAGAAGTAGAAGAAGGAGAAGGAGAAGGTGAAGTCTGGAGGGTGAATCAGAAGAAGTAGAAGAAGGAGAAGGAGAAGGTGAAGTCTGGAGGGTGAATCAGAAGAAGCAGAAGAAAGAGAAGGAGAAGATGAAGTCTGGAGGGTGAATCAGAAGAAGTAGAAGAAGGAGAAGGAGAAGGTGAAGTCTGGAGGGTGAATCAGAAGTAGTAGAAGAAGGAGAAGGAGAAGGTGAAGTCTGGAGGGTGAATCAGAAGAAACAGAAGAAGGAGAAGGAGAAGGTGAAGTCTGGAGGGTGAATCAGAAGAAGTAGAAGAAGGAGAAGGAGAAGGTGTAGTCTGGAGGGTGAATCAGAAGAAGTAGACGAAGGAGAAGGATAAGGTGAAGTCTGGAGGGTGAATCAGAAGAAGCAGAAGAAGGAGATGGAGAAGGTGAAGTCTGGAGGGTGAATCAGAAGAAGTAGAAGAAGGAGAAGGAGAAAGTGAAGTCTGGAGGGTGAATTAGAAGAAGTAGAAGAAGGAGAAGGAGAAGGTGAAGTCTGGAGGGTGAAGCAGAAGAAGTAGAAGAAGGAGAAGGAGAAGGTGAAGTCAGGAGGGTGAATCAGAAGATGTAGAAGAAGGAGAAGGAGAAGGTGAAGTCAGGAGGGTGAATCAGAAGAAGCAGAAGAAGGAGAAGGAGAAGGTGAAGTCTGGAGGGTGAATCAGAAGAATCAGAAGAAGGAGAAGGAGAAGGTGAAGTCTGGAGGGTGAATCAGAAGAAGCAGAAGAAAGAGAAGGAGAAGGTGAATTCTGGAGGGTGAATCAGAAGAAGTAGAAGAAGGAGAAGGAGAAGGTGAAGTCTGGAGGGTGAATCAGAAGAAGCAGAAGAAGGAGAAGGAGAAGGTGAAGTCTGGAGGGTGAATCAGAAGAAGCAGACGAAGGAGAAGGAGAAGGTGAAGTCTGGAGGGTGAATCAGAAGAAGCAGAAGAAGGAGATGGAGAAGGTGAAGTCTGGAGGGTGAATCAGAAGAAGTAGAAGAAGGAGAAGGTGAAGGTGAAGTCTGGAGTGTGAATCAGAAGAAGCAGAAGAAGGAGAAGGAGAAGGTGAAGTCTGGAGGGTGAATCAGAAGAAGCAGAAGAAGGAGAAGGAGAAGGTGAAGTCTGGAGGGTGATTCAGAAGAAGCAGAATAAGGAGAAGGAGAAGGTGAAGTCTGGAGGGTGAATCAGAAGAAGCAGAAGAAGGAGAAGGAGAAGGTGAAGTCTGGAGGGTGAATCAGAAGAAGTAGAAGAAGAAGGAGAAGGTGAAGTCTGGAGGGTGAATCAGAAGAAGTAGAAGAAGGAGAAGGAGAAGGTGAAGTCTGGAGGGTGAATCAGAAGAAGTAGAAGAAGGAGAAGGAGAAGGTGAAGTCTGGAGGGTGAAGCAGAAGAAGTAGAAGAAGGAGAAGGAGAAGGTGAAGTCAGGAGGGTGAATCAGAAGATGTAGAAGAAGGAGAAGGAGAAGGTGAAGTCAGGAGGGTGAATCAGAAGAAGCAGAAGAAGGAGAAGGAGAAGGTGAAGTCTGGAGGGTGAATCAGAAGAAGTAGAAGAAGGAGAAGGAGAAGGTGAAGTCTGGAGGGTGAATCAGAAGAAGCAGAAGAAGGAGAAGGAGAAGGGGAAGTCTGGAGGGTGAATCAGAAGAAGCAGAAGAAGGAGAAGGAGAAGGTGAAGTCTGGAGGGTGAATCAGAAGAAGCAGAAGAAGGAGAAGGAGAAGGTGAAGTCTGGAGGGTGAATCAGAAGAAGCAGAATAAGGAGAAGGAGAAGGTGAAGTCTGGAGGGTGAATCAGAAGAAGCAGAAGAAGGAGAAGGAGAAGGTGAAGTCTGGAGGGTGAATCAGAAGAAGCAGAAGAAGGAGAAGGAGAAGGTGAAGTCAGGAGGGTGAATCAGAAGAAGCAGAAGAAGGAGAAGGAGAAGGTGAAGTTAGGAGGGTGAATCAGAAGAAGCAGAAGAAGGAGAAGGAGCAGGTGAAGTCAGGGGGGTGTAGCAGAAGAAGTAGAAGAAGGAGAAGGAGAAGGTGAAGTCAGGACGGTGAAGCAGAAGAAGCAGAAGAAGGAGAAGGAGAAGGTGAAGCCTGGAGGGCGCAGCAGAAGAAGCAGAAGAAGGAGAAGGAGAAGGTGAAGTCTGGAGGGTGAATCAGAAGAAGTAGAAGAAGGAGAAGGAGAAGGTGAAGTCTGGAGGGTGAATCAGAAGAAGTAGAAGAAGAAGAAGGAGAAGTTGAAGTCTGGAGGGTGAATCAGAAGAAGTAGAAGAAGGAGAAGGAGAAGGTGAAGTCTGGAGGGTGAAGCAGAAGAAGTAGAAGAAGGAGAAGGAGAAGGTGAAGTCAGGAGGGTGAATCAGAAGATGTAGAAGAAGGAGAAGGAGAAGGTGAAGTCTGGAGGGTGAATCAGAAGAAGCAGAAGAAGGAGAAGGAGAAGGTGAAGTCTGGAGGGTGAATCAGAAGAAGTAGAAGAAGGAGAAGGAGAAGGTGAAGTCTGGAGGGTGAATCAGAAGAAGCAGAAGAAGGAGAAGGAGAAGGTGAAGTCTGGAGGGTGAATCAGAGGAAGCAGAATAAGGAGAAGGAGAAGGTGAAGTCTGGAGGGTGAATCAGAAGAAGCAGAAGAAGGAGAAGGAGAAGGTGAAGTCTGGAGGGTGAATCAGAAGAAGCAGAAGAAGGAGAAGGAGAAGGTGAAGTCAGGAGGGTGAATCAGAAGAAGCAGAAGAAGGAGAAGGAGAAGGTGAAGTTAGGAGGGTGAATCAGAAGAAGCAGAAGAAGGAGAAGGAGCAGGTGAAGTCAGGGGGGTGTAGCAGAAGAAGTAGAAGAAGGAGAAGGAGAAGGTGAAGTCAGGACGGTGAAGCAGAAGAAGCAGAAGAAGGAGAAGGAGAAGGTGAAGCCTGGAGGGCGCAGCAGAAGAAGCAGAAGAAGGAGAAGGAGAAGGTGAAGTCTGGAGTGTGAAGCAGAAGAAGCAGAAGAAGGAGAAGGAGAAGGTGAAGTCTGGAGGGCGCAGCAGAAGAAGCAGAAGAAGGAGAATGAGAAGGTGAAGTCTGGAGGGTGAATCAGAAGAAGCAGAAGAAGGAGAAGGAGAAGGTGAAGTCTGGAGGGTGAATCAGAAGAAGTAGAAGAAGGAGAAGGAGAAGGTGAAGTCTGGAGGGTGAAGCAGAAGAATTAGAAGAAGGAGAAGGAGAAGGTGAAGTCAGGAGGGTGAATCAGAAGAAGTAGAAGAAGGAGAAGGAGAAGGTGAAGTCAGGAGGTTGAATCAGAAGAAGCAGAAGAAGGAGAAGGAGAATGTGAAGTCTGGAGGGTGAATCAGAAGAAGTAGAAGAAGGAGAAGGAGAAGGTGAAGTCTGGAGGGTGAATCAGAAGAAGCAGAAGAAGGAGAAGGAGAAGGTGAAGTCTGGAGGGTGAATCAGAAGAAGCAGAAGAAGGAGAAGGAGAAGGTGAAGTCTGGAGGGTGAATCAGAAGAAGCAGAAGAAGGAGAAGGAGAAGATGAAGTCTGGAGGGTGAATCAGAAGAAGCAGAATAAGGAGAAGGAGAAGGTGAAGTCTGGAGGGTGAATCAGAAGAAGCAGAAGAAGGAGAAGGAGAAGGTGAAGTCTGGAGGGTGAATCAGAAGAAGTAGAAGAAGGAGAAGGAGAAGGTGAAGTCTGGAGGGTGAAGCAGAAGAAGTAGAAGAAGGAGAAGGAGAAGGTGAAGTCAGGAGGGTGAATCAGAAGAAGTAGAAGAAGGAGAAGGAGAAGGTGAAGTCAGGAGGGTGAATCAGAAGAAGCAGAAGAAGGAGATAGAGAAGGTGAAGTCTGGAGGGTGAATCAGAAGAATCAGAAGAAGGAGAAGGAGAAGGTGAAGTCTGGAGGGTGAAGCAGTAGAAGCAGAAGAAAGAGAAGGAGAAGGTGAAGTCTGGAGGGTGAAGCAGAAGAAACAGAAGAAGGAGAAGGAGAAGGTGAAGACTGGAGGGTGAATCAGAAGAAGTCGAAGAAGGAGAAGGAGAAGGTGAAGTCTGGAGGGTGAATAGGAAGAAGTAGAAGAAGGAGAAGGAGAAGGTGAAGTCTGGAGGGTGAATCAGAAGAAGCAGAAGAAGGAGAAGGAGAAGGTGAAGTCTGGAGGGTGAATCAGAAGAAGCAGAAGAAGGAGAAGGAGAAGATGAAGTCTGGAGGGTGAATCAGAAGAAGTAGAAGAAGGAGAAGGAGAAGGTGAGGTCTGGAGGGTGAATCAGAAGAAGCAGAAGAAGGAGAAGGAGAAGGTGAAGTCTGGAGGGTGAATCAGAAGAAGCAGAAGAAGGAGAAGGAGAAGGTGAAGTCTGGAGGGTGAATCAGAAGAAGCAGAAGAAGGAGAAGGAGAAGGTGAAGTCAGGAGGGTGAATCAGAAGAAGCAGAAGAAGGAGAAGGAGAAGGTGAATTTAGGAGGGTGAATCAGAAGAAGCAGAAAAAGGAGAAGGAGCAGGTGAAGTCAAGGGGGTGTAGCAGAAGAAGTAGAAGAAGGAGAAGGAGAAGGTGAAGTCAGGACGGTGAAGCAGAAGAAGCAGAAGAAGGAGAAGGAGAAGGTGAAGCCTGGAGGGCGCAGCAGAAGAAGCAGAAGAAGGAGAAGGAGAAGGTGAAGTCTGGAGTGTGAAGCAGAAGAAGCAGAAGAAGGAGAAGGAGAAGGTGAAGTCTGGAGGGCGCAGCATAAGAAGCAGAAGAAGGAGAATGAGAAGGTGAAGTCTGGAGGGTGAATCAGAAGAAGCAGAAGAAGGAGAAGGAGAAGGTGAAGTCTGGAGGGTGAATCAGAAGAAGTAGAAGAAGGAGAAGGAGAAGGTGAATTCTGGAGGGTGAAGCAGAAGAAGTAGAAGAAGGAGAAGGAGAAGGTGAAGTCAGGAGGGTGAATCAGAAGAAGTAGAAGAAGGAGAAGGAGAAGGTGAAGTCAGGAGGGTGAATCAGAAGAAGCAGAAGATGGAGAAGTAGAAGGTGAAGTCTGGAGGGTGAATCAGAAGAATCAGAAGAAGGAGAAGGAGAAGGTGAAGTCTGGAGGGTGAATCAGAAGAAGCAGTAGAAAGAGAAGGAGAAGGTGAAGTCTGGAGGGTGAAGCAGAAGAAACAGAAAAAGGAGAAGGAGAAGGTGAAGACTGGAGGGTGAATCAGAAGAAGTAGAAGAAGGAGAAGGAGAAGGTGAAGTCTGGAGGGTGAATCAGAAGAAGTGGAAGAAGGAGAAGGAGAAGTTGAAGTCTGGAGGGTGAATCAGAAGAAGCAGAAGAAGGAGAAGGAGAAGATGAAGTCTGGAGGGTGAATCAGAAGAAGTAGAAGAAGGAGAAGGAGAAGGTGATATCTGGAGGGTGAATCAGAAGAAGTAGAAGAAGGAGAAGGAGACGGTGAAGTCTGGAGGGTGAATCAGAAGAAACAGAAGAAGGAGAAGGAGAAGGTGAAGTCTGGAGGGTGAATCAGAAGAAGTAGAAGAAGGAGAAGGAGAAGGTGTAGTCTGGAGGGTGTATCAGAAGAAGTAGACGAAGGAGAAGGAGAAGGTGAAGTCTGGAGGGTGAATCAGAAGAAGCAGAAGAAGGAGAAGGAGAAGGTGAAGTCTGGAGGGTGAATCAGAAGAAGTAGAAGAAGGAGAAGGAGAAGGTGAAGTCTGGAGGGTGAATCAGAAGAAGCAGAAGAAGGAGAAGGAGAAGGTGAAGTCTGGAGGGTGAATCAGAAGAAGCAGAAGAAGGAGAAGGAGAAGGTGAAGTCTGGAGGGTGAATCAGAAGAAGCAGAATAAGGAGAAGGAGAAGGTGAAGTCTGGAGGGTGAATCAGAAGAAGCAGAAGAAGGAGAAGGAGAAGGTGAAGTCTGGAGGGTGAATCAGAAGAAGTAGAAGAAGGAGAAGGAGAAGGTGAAGTCTGGAGGGTGAATCAGAAGAAGTATAAGAAGGAGAAGGAGAAGGTGAAGTCTGGAGGGTGAATCAGAAGAAGTAGAAGAAGGACAAGGAGAAGGTGAAGTCTGGAGGGTGAAGCAGAAGAAGTAGATGAAGGAGAAGGAGAAGGTGAAGTCAGGAGGGTGAATCAGAAGAAGTAGAAGAAGGAGAAGGAGAAGGTGAGTTCTGGAGGGTGAATCAGAAGAAGCAGAAGAAGGAGAAGGAGAAGGTGAAGTCTGGAGGGTGAATCAGAAGAATCAGAAGAAGGAGAAGGAGAAGGTGAAGTCTGGAGGGTGAATCAGAAGAAGCAGAAGAAAGAGAAGGAGAAGGTGAAGTCTGGAGGGTGAAGCAGAAGAAACAGAAGAAGGAGAAGGAGAAGGTGTAGACTGGAGAGTGAATCAGAAGAAGTAGAAGAAGGAGAAGGAGAAGGTGAAGTCTGGAGGGTGAATCAGAAGAAGTAGAAGAAGGAGAAGGAGAAGGTGAAGTCTGGAGGGTGAATCAGAAGAAGCAGAAGAAGGAGAAGGAGAAGGTGAAGTCTGGAGGGTGAATCAGAAGAAGGAGAAGAAGGAGAAGGAGAAGATGAAGTCTGGAGGGTGAATCAGAAGAAGTAGAAGAAGGAGAAGGAGAAGGTGAAGTCTGGAGGCTGAATCAGAAGAAGTAGAAGAAGGAGAAGGAGAAGGTGAAGTCTGGAGGGTGAATCAGAAGAAGCAGAAGAAGGAGAAGGAGAAGATGAAGTCTGGAGGGTGAATCAGAAGAAGCAGAAGAAGGAGAAGGAGAAGGTGAAGCCTGGAGGGCGCAGCAGAAGAAGCAGAAGAAGGAGAAGGAGAAGGTGAAGTCTGGAGTGTGAAGCAGAAGAAGCAGAAGAAGGAGAAGGAGAAGGTGAAGTCTGGAGGGCGCAGCATAAGAAGCAGAAGAAGGAGAATGAGAAGGTGAAGTCTGGAGGGTGAATCAGAAGAAGCAGAAGAAGGAGAAGGAGAAGGTGAAGTCTGGAGGGTGAATCAGAAGAAGTAGAAGAAGGAGAAGGAGAAGGTGAAGTCTGGAGGGTGAAGCAGAAGAAGTAGAAGAAGGAGAAGGAGAAGGTGAAGTCAGGAGGGTGAATCAGAAGAAGTAGAAGAAGGAGAAGGAGAAGGTGAAGTCAGGAGGGTGAATCAGAAGAAGCAGAAGATGGAGAAGTAGAAGGTGAAGTCTGGAGGGTGAATCAGAAGAATCAGAAGAAGGAGAAGGAGAAGGTGAAGTCTGGAGGGTGAATCAGAAGAAGCAGTAGAAAGAGAAGGAGAAGGTGAAGTCTGGAGGGTGAAGCAGAAGAAACAGAAAAAGGAGAAGGAGAAGGTGAAGACTGGAGGGTGAATCAGAAGAAGTAGAAGAAGGAGAAGGAGAAGGTGAAGTCTGGAGGGTGAATCAGAAGAAGTGGAAGAAGGAGAAGGAGAAGTTGAAGTCTGGAGGGTGAATCAGAAGAAGCAGAAGAAGGAGAAGGAGAAGATGAAGTCTGGAGGGTGAATCAGAAGAAGTAGAAGAAGGAGAAGGAGAAGGTGATATCTGGAGGGTGAATCAGAAGAAGTAGAAGAAGGAGAAGGAGACGGTGAAGTCTGGAGGGTGAATCAGAAGAAACAGAAGAAGGAGAAGGAGAAGGTGAAGTCTGGAGGGTGAATCAGAAGAAGTAGAAGAAGGAGAAGGAGAAGGTGTAGTCTGGAGGGTGTATCAGAAGAAGTAGACGAAGGAGAAGGAGAAGGTGAAGTCTGGAGGGTGAATCAGAAGAAGCAGAAGAAGGAGAAGGAGAAGGTGAAGTCTGGAGGGTGAATCAGAAGAAGTAGAAGAAGGAGAAGGAGAAGGTGAAGTCTGGAGGGTGAATCAGAAGAAGCAGAAGAAGGAGAAGGAGAAGGTGAAGTCTGGAGGGTGAATCAGAAGAAGCAGAAGAAGGAGAAGGAGAAGGTGAAGTCTGGAGGGTGAATCAGAAGAAGCAGAATAAGGAGAAGGAGAAGGTGAAGTCTGGAGGGTGAATCAGAAGAAGCAGAAGAAGGAGAAGGAGAAGGTGAAGTCTGGAGGGTGAATCAGAAGAAGTAGAAGAAGGAGAAGGAGAAGGTGAAGTCTGGAGGGTGAATCAGAAGAAGTATAAGAAGGAGAAGGAGAAGGTGAAGTCTGGAGGGTGAATCAGAAGAAGTAGAAGAAGGAGAAGGAGAAGGTGAAGTCTGGAGGGTGAATCAGAAGAAGTAGAAGAAGGAGAAGGAGAAGGTGAAGTCAGGAGGGTGAATCAGAAGAAGCAGAAGAAGGAGAAGGAGAAGGTGAAGTCTGGAGGGTGAATCAGAAGAAGGAGAAGAAGGAGAAGGAGAAGATGAAGTCTGGAGGGTGAATCAGAAGAAGTAGAAGAAGGAGAAGGAGAAGGTGAAGTCTGGAGGCTGAATCAGAAGAAGTAGAAGAAGGAGAAGGAGAAGGTGAAGTCTGGAGGGTGAATCAGAAGAAGCAGAAGAAGGAGAAGGAGAAGATGAAGTCTGGAGGGTGAATCAGAGGAAGTAGAAGAAGGAGAAGGAGAAGGTGAGGTCTGGAGGGTGAATCAGAAGAAGCAGAAGAAGGAGAAGTAGAAGGTGAAGTCTGGAGGGTGAATCAGAAGAAGCAGAAGAAGGAGAAGGAGAAGGGGAAGTCTGGAGGGTGAATCAGAAGAAGCAGAAGAAGGAGAAGGAGAAGGTGAAGTCAGGAGGGTGAATCAGAAGAAGCAGAAGAAGGAGAAGGAGAAGGTGAATTTAGGAGGGTGAATCAGAAGAAGCAGAAGAAGGAGAAGGAGCAGGTGAAGTCAGGGGGTGTAGCAGAAGAAGTAGAAGAAGGAGAAGGAGAAGGTGAAGTCAGGACGGTGAAGCAGAAGAAGCAGAAGAAGGAGAAGGAGAAGGTGAAGCCTGGAGGGCGCAGCAGAAGAAGCAGAAGAAGGAGAAGGAGAAGGTGAAGTCTGGAGTGTGAAGCAGAAGAAGCAGAAGAAGCAGAAGAAGGAGAAGGAGAAGGTGAAGTCTGGAGGGCGCAGCAGAAGAAGCAGAAGAAGGAGAATGAGAAGGTGAAGTCTGGAGGGTGAATCAGAAGAAGCAGAAGAAGGAGAAGGAGAAGGTGAAGTCTGGAGGGTGAATCAGAAGAAGTAGAAGAAGGAGAAGGAGAAGGTGAAGTCTGGAGGGTGAAGCAGAAGAAGTAGAAGAAGGAGAAGGAGAAGGTGACGACAGGAGGGTGAATCAGAAGAAGTAGAAGAAGGAGAAGGAGAAGGTGAAGTCAGGAGGGTGAATCAGAAGAAGCAGATGAAGGAGAAGGAGAAGGTGAAGTCTGGAGGGTGAATCAGAAGAATCAGAAGAAGGAGAAGGAGAAGGTGAAGTCTGGAGGGTGAATCAGAAGAAGCAGAAGAAAGAGAAGGAGAAGGTAAAGTATGGAGGGTGAAGCAGAAGAAACAAAAAAAGGAGAAGGAGAAGGTGAAGACTGGAGGGTGAATCAGAAGAAGTAGAAGAAGGAGAAGGAGAAGGTGAAGTCTGGAGGGTGGATCAGAAGAAGTGGAAGAAGGAGAAGGAGAAGTTGAAGTCTGGAGGGTGAATCAGAAGAAGCAGAAGAAGGAGAAGGAGAAGGTGAAGTCTGGAGGGTGAATCAGAAGAAGCAGAAGAAGGAGAAGGAGAAGATGAAGTCTGGAGGGTGAATCAGAAGAAGTAGAAGAAGGAGAAGGAGAAGGTGAAGTCTGGAGGGTGAATCAGAAGAAGTAGAAGAAGGAGAAGGAGAAGATGAAGTCTGGAGGGTGAATCAGAAGAAACAGAAGAAGGAGAAGGAGAAGGTGAAGTCTGGAGGGTGAATCAGAAGAAGTAGAAGAAGGAGAAGGAGAAGGTGTAGTCTGGAGGGTGAATCAGAAGAAGTAGACGAAGGAGAAGGAGAAGGTGAAGTCTGGAGGGTGAATCAGAAGAAGCAGAAGAAGGAGAAGGAGAAGGTGAAGTCTGGAGGGTGAATCAGAAGAAGTAGAAGAAGGAGAAGGAGAAGGTGAAGTCTGGAGGGTGAATCAGAAGAAGCAGAAGAAGGAGAAGGAGAAGGTGAAGTCTGGAGGGTGAATCAGAAGAAGCAGAAGAAGGAGAAGGAGAAGGTGAAGTCTGGAGGGTGAATCAGAAGAAGCAGAATAAGGAGAAGGAGAAGGTGAAGTCTGGAGGGTGAATCAGAAGAAGCAGAAGAAGGAGAAGGAGAAGGTGAAGTCTGGAGGGTGAATCAGAAGAAGTAGAAGAAGGAGAAGGAGAAAGTGAAGTCTGGAGGGTGAATCAGAAGAAGTATAAGAAGGAGAAGGAGAAGGTGAAGTCTGGAGGGTGAATCAGAAGAAGTAGAAGAAGGAGAAGGAGAAGGTGAAGTCTGGAGGGTGAAGCAGAAGAAGTAGATGAAGGAGAAGGAGAAGGTGAAGTCAGGAGGGTGAATCAGAAGAAGTAGAAGAAGGAGAAGGAGAATGTGAGTTCTGGAGGGTGAATCAGAAGAAGCAGAAGAAGGAGAAGGAGAAGGTGAAGTCTGGAGGGTGAATCAGATGAATCAGAAGAAGGAGAAGGAGAAGGTGAAGTCTGGAGGGTGAATCAGAAGAAGCAGAAGAAAGAGAAGGAGAAGGTGCTGTCTGGAGGGTGAAGCAGAAGAAACAGTAGAAGGAGAAGGAGAAGGTGAAGACTGGAGGGTGAATCAGAAGAAGTAGAAGAAGGAGAAGGAGAAGGTGAAGTCTGGAGGGTGAATCAGAAGAAGTAGAAGAAGGAGAAGGAGAAGGTGAAGTCTGGAGGGTGAATCAGAAGAAGCAGAAGAAGGAGAAGGAGAAGGTGAAGTCTGGAGGGTGAATCAGAAGAAGGAGAAGAAGGAGAAGGAGAAGATGAAGTCTGGAGGGTGAATCAGAAGAGGTAGAAGAAGGAGAAGGAGAAGGTGAAGTCTGGAGGCTGAATCAGAAGAAGTAGAAGAAGGAGAAGGAGAAGGTGAAGTCTGGAGGGAGAATCAGAAGAAGCAGAAGAAGGAGAAGGAGAAGATGAAGTCTGGAGGGTGAATCAGAAGAAGTAGAAGAAGGAGAAGGAGAAGGTGAGGTCTGGAGGGTGAATCAGAAGAAGCAGAAGAAGGAGAAGGAGAAGGTGAAGTCTGGAGGGTGAATCAGAAGAAGCAGAAGAAGGATAAGGAGAAGGTGAAGTCTGGAGGGTGAATCAGAAGAAGCAGAAGAAGGAGAAGGAGAAGGTGAAGTCAGGAGGGTGAATCAGAAGAAGCAGAAGAAGGAGAAGGAGAAGGTGAATTTAGGAGGGTGAATCAGAAGAAGCAGAAGAAGGAGAAGGAGCAGGTGAAGTCAGGGGGGTGTAGCAGAAGAAGTAGAAGAAGGAGAAGGAGAAGGTGAAGTCAGGACGGAGAAGCAGAAGAAGCAGAAGAAGGAGAAGGAGAAGGTGAAGCCTGGAGGGCGCAGCAGAAGAAGCAGAAGAAGGAGAAGGAGAAGGTGAAGTCTGGAGTGTGAAGCAGAAGAAGCAGAAGAAGGAGAAGGAGAAGGTGAAGTCTGGAGGGCGCAGCAGAAGAAGCAGAAGAAGGAGAATGAGAAGGTGAAGTCTGGAGGGTGAATCAGAAGAAGCAGAAGAAGGAGAAGGAGAAGGTGAAGTCTGGAGGGTGAATCAGAAGAAGTAGAAGAAGAAGAAGGAGAAGGTGAAGTCTGGAGGGTGAATCAGAAGAAGTAGAAGAAGGAGAAGGAGAAGGTGAAGTCAGGAGGGTGAATCAGAAGAAGTAGAAGAAGGAGAAGGAGAAGGTGAAGTCAGGAGGGTGAATCAGAAGAAGCAGAAGAAGGAGAAGGAGAAGGTGAAGTCTGGAGGGTGAATCAGAAGAATCAGAAGAAGGAGAAGGAGAAGGTGAAGTCTGGAGGGTGAATCAGAAGAAGCAGAAGAAAGAGAAGGAGAAGGTGAAGTAGGAGGGTGAAGCAGAAGAAACAAAAAAAGGAGAAGGAGAAGGTGAAGACTGGAGGGTGAATCAGAAGACGTAGAAGAAGGAGAAGGAGAAGGTGAAGTCTGGAGGGTGAATCAGAAGAAGTGGAAGAAGGAGAAGGAGAAGTTGAAGTCTGGAGGGTGAATCAGAAGAAGCAGAAGAAGGAGAAGGAGAAGGTGAAGTCTGGAGGGTGAATCAGAAGAAGCAGAAGAAGGAGAAGGAGAAGATGAAGTCTGGAGGGTGAATCAGAAGAAGTAGAAGAAGGAGAAGGAGAAGGTGAAGTCTGGAGGGTGAATCAGAAGAAGTAGAAGAAGGAGAAGGAGAAGGTGAAGTCTGGAGGGTGAAGCAGAAGAAGTAGAAGAAGGAGAAGGAGAAGGTGAAGTCAGGAGGGTGAATCAGAAGAAGTAGAAGAAGGAGAAGGAGAAGGTGAAGTCAGGAGGGTGAATCAGAAGAAGCAGAAGAAGGAGAAGGAGAAGGTGAAGTCTGGAGGGTGAATCAGAAGAATCAGAAGAAGGAGAAGGAGAAGGTGAAGTCTGGAGGGTGAATCAGAAGAAGCAGAAGAAAGAGAAGGAGAAGGTGAAGTCTGGAGGGTGAAGCAGAAGAAACAAAAAAAGGAGAAGGAGAAGGTGAAGACTGGAGGGTGAATCAGAAGAAGTAGAAGAAGGAGAAGGAGAAGGTGAAGTCTGGAGGGTGAATCAGAAGAAGTGGAAGAAGGAGAAGGAGAAGTTGAAGTCTGGAGGGTGAATCAGAAGAAGCAGAAGAAGGAGAAGGAGAAGGTGAAGTCTGGAGGGTGAATCAGAAGAAGCAGAAGAAGGAGAAGGAGAAGATGAAGTCTGGAGGGTGAATCAGAAGAAGTAGAAGAAGGAGAAGGAGAAGGTGAAGTCTGGAGGGTGAATCAGAAGAAGTAGAAGAAGGAGAAGGAGAAGATGAAGTCTGGAGGGTGAATCAGAAGAAGCAGAAGAAGGAGAAGGAGAAGGTGAAGTCTGGAGGGTGAATCAGAAGAAGTAGAAGAAGGAGAAGGAGAAGGTGTAGTCTGGAGGGTGAATCAGAAGAAGTAGACGAAGGAGAAGGAGAAGGTGAAGTCTGGAGGGTGAATCAGAAGAAGCAGAAGAAGGAGAAGGAGAAGGTGAAGTCTGGAGGGTGAATCAGAAGAAGTAGAAGAAGGAGAAGGAGAAGGTGAAGTCTGGAGGGTGAATCAGAAGAAGCAGAAGAAGGAGAAGGAGAAGGTGAAGTCTGGAGGGTGAATCAGAAGAAGCAGAAGAAGGAGAAGGAGAAGGTGAAGTCTGGAGGGTGAATCAGAAGAAGCAGAATAAGGAGAAGGAGAAGGTGAAGTCTGGAGGGTGAATCAGAAGAAGCAGAAGAAGGAGAAGGAGAAGGTGAAGTCTGGAGGGTGCATCAGAAGAAGTAGAAGAAGGAGAAGGAGAAGGTGAAGTCTGGAGGGTGAATCAGAAGCAGTATAAGAAGGAGAAGGAGAAGGTGAAGTCTGGAGGGTGAATCAGAAGAAGTAGAAGAAGGAGAAGGAGAAGGTGAAGTCTGGAGGGTGAAGCAGAAGGAGTAGATGAAGGAGAAGGAGAAGGTGAAGTCAGGAGGGTGAACCAGAAGAAGTAGAAGAAGGAGAAGGAGAAGGTGAGGTCTGGAGGGTGAATCAGAAGAAGCAGAAGAAGGAGAGGGAGAAGGTGAAGTCTGGAGGGTGAATCAGAAGAATCAGAAGAAGGTGAAGGAGAAGGTGAAGTCTGGAGGGTGAATCAGAAGAAGCAGAAGAAAGAGAAGGAGAAGGTGAAGTCTGGAGGGTGAAGCAGAAGAAACAGAAGAAGGAGAAGGAGAAGGTGAAGACTGGAGGGTGAATCAGAAGAAGTAGAATAAGGAGAAGGAGAAGGTGAAGTCTGGAGGGTGAATCAGAAGAAGTAGAAGAAGGAGAAGGAGAAGGTGAAGTCTGGAGGGTGAATCAGAAGAAGCAGAAGAAGGAGAAGGAGAAGGTGAAGTCTGGAGGGTGAATCAGAAGAAGGAGAAGAAGGAGAAGGAGAAGATGAAGTCTGGAGGGTGAATCAGAAGAAGTAGAAGAAGGAGAAGGAGAAGGTGAAGTCTGGAGGCTGAATCAGAAGAAGTAGAAGAAGGAGAAGGAGAAGGTGAAGTCTGGAGGGTGAATCAGAAGAAACAGAAGAAGGAGAAGGAGAAGGTGAAGTCTGGAGGGTGTATCAGAAGAAGTAGAAGAAGGAGAAGGAGAAGGTGTAGTCTGGAGGGTGAATCAGAAGAAGTAGACGAAGGAGAAGGAGAAGGTGAAGTCTGGAGGGTGAATCAGAAGAAGCAGAAGAAGGAGAAGGAGAAGGTGAAGTCTGGAGGGTGAATCAGAAGAAGTAGAAGAAGGAGAAGGAGAAGGTGTAGTCTGGAGGGTGAATCAGAAGAAGTAGACGAAGGAGAAGGAGAAGGTGAAGTCTGGAGGGTGAATCAGAAGAAGTAGAAGAAGGAGAAGGAGAAGGTGAAGTCTGGAGGGTGAATCAGAAGAAGCAGAAGAAGGAGAAGGAGAAGGTGAAGTCTGGAGGGTGAATCAGAAGAAGCAGAAGAAGGAGAAGGAGAAGGTGAAGTCTGGAGGGTGAATCAGAAGAAGCAGAATAAGGAGAAGGAGAAGGTGAAGTCTGGAGGGTGAATCAGAAGAAGCAGAAGAAGGAGAAGGAGAAGGTGAAGTCTGGAGGATGAATCAGAAGAAGTAGAAGAAGGAGAAGGAGAAGGTGAAGTCTGGAGGCTGAATCAGAAGAAGTAGAAGAAGGAGAAGGAGAAGGTGAAGTCTGGAGGGTGAATCAGAAGAAACAGAAGAAGGAGAAGGAGAAGGTGAAGTCTGGAGGGTGTATCAGAAGAAGTAGAAGAAGGAGAAGGAGAAGGTGTAGTCTGGAGGGTGAATCAGAAGAAGTAGTCGAAGGAGAAGGAGAAGGTGAAGTCTGGAGGGTGAATCAGAAGAAGCAGAAGAAGCAGAAGGAGAAGGTGAAGTCTGGAGGGTGAATCAGAAGAAGTAGAAGAAGGAGAAGGAGAAGGTGAAGTCTGGAGGGTGAATCAGAAGAAGCAGAAGAAGGAGAAGGAGAAGGTGAAGTCTGGAGGGTGAATCAGAAGAAGCAGAAGAAGGAGAATGAGAAGGTGAAGTCTGGAGGGTGAATCAGAAGAAACAGAAGAAGGAGAAGGAGAAGGTGAAGTCTGGAGGGTGAATCAGAAGAAGTAGAAGAAGGAGAAGGAGAAGGTGTAGTCTGGAGGGTGAATCAGAAGAAGTAGACGAAGGAGAAGGAGAAGGTGAAGTCTGGAGGGTGAATCAGAAGAAGTAGAAGAAGGAGAAGGAGAAGGTGAAGTCTGGAGGGTGAATCAGAAGAAACAGAAGAAGGAGAAGGAGAAGGTGAAGTCTGGAGGGTGAATCAGAAGAAGTAGAAGAAGGAGAAGGAGAAGGTGTAGTCTGGAGGGTGAATCAGAAGAAGTAGACGAAGGAGAAGGAGAAGGTGAAGTCTGGAGGGTGAATCAGAAGAAGCAGAAGAAGGAGAAGGAGAAGATGAAGTCTGGAGGGTGAATCAGAAGAAGTAGAAGAAGGAGAAGGAGAAGGTGATGTCTGGAGGGTGAATCAGAAGAAGCAGAAGAAGGAGAAGGAGAAGGTGAAGTCTGGAGGGTGAATCAGAAGAAGCAGAAGAAGGAGAAGGAGAAGGTGAAGTCTGGAGGGTGAATCAGAAGAAGCAGAATAAGGAGAAGGAGAAGGTGAAGTCTGGAGGGTGAATCAGAAGAAGCAGAAGAAGGAGAAGGAGAAGGTGAAGTCTGGAGGATGAATCAGAAGAAGTAGAAGAAGGAGAAGGAGAAGGTGAAGTCTGGAGGGTGAATCAGAAAAAGTAGAAGAAGGAGAAGGAGAAGGTGAAGTCTGGAGGGTGAATCAGAAGAAGTAGAAGAAGGAGATGGAGAAGGTGAAGTCTGGAGGGTGAAGCAGAAGAAGTAGAAGAAGGAGAAGGAGAAGGTGAAGTCAGGAGGGTGAAGCAGAAGAAGCAGAAGAAGGAGAAGGAGAAGGTGAAGTCTGGAGGGTGAAGCAGAAGAAGCAGAAGAAGGAGAAGGAGAAGGTGAAGTCTGGAGGGTGAATCAGAAGAAGCAGAATAAGGAGAAGGAGAAGGTGAATTTAGGAGGGTGAATCAGAAGAAGCAGAAGAAGGAGAAGGAGCAGGTGAAGTCAGGGGGGTGTAGCAGAAGAAGTAGAAGAAGGAGAAGGAGAAGGTGAAGTCAGGACGGTGAAGCAGAAGAAGCAGAAGAAGGAGAAGGAGAAGGTGAAGCCTGGAGGGCGCAGCAGAAGAAGCAGAAGAAGGAGAAGGAGAAGGTGAAGTCTGGAGTGTGAAGCAGAAGAAGCAGAAGAAGGAGAAGGAGAAGGTGAAGTCTAGAGGGCGCAGCAGAAGAAGCAGAAGAAGGAGAATGAGAAGGTGAAGTCTGGAGGGTGAATCAGAAGAAGCAGAAGAAGGAGAAGGAGAAGGTGAAGCCTGGAGGGCGCAGCAGAAGAAGCAGAAGAAGGAGAAGGAGAAGGTGAAGTCTGGAGTGTGAAGCAGAAGAAGCAGAAGAAGGAGAAGGAGAAGGTGAAGTCTGGAGGGCGCAGCAGAAGAAGCAGAAGAAGGAGAATGAGAAGGTGAAGTCTGGAGGGTGAATCAGAAGAAGCAGAAGAAGGAGAAGGAGAAGGTGAAGTCTGGAGGGTGAATCAGAAGAAGTAGAAGAAGGAGAAGGAGAAGGTGAAGTCAGGAGGGTGAATCAGAAGAAGTAGAAGAAGGAGAAGGAGAAGGTGAAGTCAGGAGGGTGAATCAGAAGAAGCAGAAGAAGGAGAAGGAGAAGGTGAAGTCTGGAGGGCGAATCAGAAGAAACAGAAGAAGGAGAAGGAGAAGGTGAAGTCTGGAGGGTGAATCAGAAGAAGCAGAAGAAGGAGAAGGAGAAGGTGAAGTCTGGAGGTTGAATCAGAAGAAGCAGAATAACGAGAAGGAGAAGGTGAAGTCTGGAGGGTGAATCAGAAGAAGCAGAATAAGGAGAAGGAGAAGGTGAAGTCTGGAGGGTGAATCAGAAGAAGCAGAAGAAGGAGAAGGAGAAGGTGAAGTCTGGAGGGTGAAACAGAAGAGGTAGAAGAAGGAGAAGGAGAAGGTGAAGTCTGGAGGGTGAAGCAGAAGAAGGAGAAGAAGGAGAAGGAGAAGGTGAAGTCAGGAGGGTGAATCAGAAGAAGTAGAAGAAGGAGAAGGAGAAGGTGAAGCCAGGAGGGTGAATCAGAAGAAGCAGAAGAAGGAGAATGAGAAGGTGAAGTCTGGAGGGTGAATCAGAAGAATCAGAAGAAGGAGAAGGAGAAGGTGAAGTCTGGAGGGTGAATCAGAATAATCAGAAGAAAGAGAAGGAGAAGGTGAAGTCTGGAGGCTGAAGCAGAAGAAACAGAAGAAGGAGAAGGAGAATGTGAAGACTGGAGGGTGAATCAGAAGAAGTAGAAGAAGGAGAAGGAGAAGGTGAAGTCTGGAGGGTGAATCAGAAGAAGTAGAAGAAGGAGAAGGAGAAGGTGAAGTCTGGAGGGTGAATCAGAAGAAGCAGAAGAAGGAGAAGGAGAAGGTGAAGTCTGGAGGGTGAATCAGAAGATGCAGAAGAAGGAGAAGGAGAAGATGAAGTCTGGAGGGTGAATCAGAAGAAGTAGAAGAAGGAGAAGGAGAAGGTGAAGTCTGGAGGGTGAATCAGAAGAAGTAGAAGAAGGAGAAGGAGAAGGTGAAGTCTGGAGTGTGAATCAGAAGAGGTAGAAGAAGGAGAAGGAGAAGGTGAAGTCTGGAGGGTGAAGCAGAAGAAGGAGAAGAAGGAGAAGGAGAAGGTGAAGTCAGGAGGGTGAATCAGAAGAAGCAGAAGAAGGAGAAGGAGAAGGTGAAGTCTGGAGGTTGAATCAGAAGAAGCAGAATAACGAGAAGGAGAAGGTGAAGTCTGGAGGGTGAATCAGAAGAAGCAGAATAAGGAGAAGGAGAAGGTGAAGTCTGGAGGGTGAATCAGAAGAAGCAGAAGAAGGAGAAGGAGAAGGTGAAGTCTGGAGGGTGAATCAGAAGAGGTAGAAGAAGGAGAAGGAGAAGGTGAAGTCAGGAGGGTGAAGCAGAAGAAGCAGAAGAAGGAGAAGGAGAAGGTGAAGTCTGGTGGGTGAAGCAGAAGAAGCAGAAGAAGGAGAAGGAGAAGGTGAAGTCTGGAGGGTGAAGCAGAAGAAGCAGAAAAGGAGAAGGAGAAGGTGAAGTCAGGAGGGTGGATCAGAAGAAGTAGAAGAAGGAGAAGGAGAAGGTGAAGTCTGGAGGGTGAATCAGATGAAGCAGATGAAGGAGAAGGAGAAGGTGAAGTCTGGAGGGCGCAGCAGAAGAAGCAGAAGAAGGAGAAAGAGAAGGTGAAGTCTGGAGGGTGAAGCAGAAGAAGCAGAAGAAGGAGAAGGAGAGGGTGAAGTCTGGAGGGTGAATCAGAAGAAGTAGAAGAAGGAGAAGGAGAAGGTGAAGTCAGGAGAGTGAAGCAGAAGAAGCAGAAGAAGGAGAAGGAGAAGGTGAAGTCTGGAGGGCGAAGCAGAAGAAGCAGAAGAAGGAGAAGGAGAAGGTGAAGTCTGGAGGGTGAAGCAGAAGAAGCAGAAGAAGGAGAAGGAGTAGGTGAAGTCTGGAGGGTGAATCAGAAGAAGTAGAAGAAGGAGAAGGAGAAGGTGAAGTCAGGAGGTTGAAGCAGAAGAAGCAGAAGAAGGAGAAGGAGAAGGTGAAGTCTGGAGGGTGAAGCAGAAGAAGCAGAAGAAGGAGAAGGAGAAGGTGAAGTCTGGAGGGAGAATCAGAAGAAGCAGAAGAAGGAGAAGGAGAAGGTGAAGTCTGGAGGGTGAATCAGAAGAAGCAGAAGAAGGAGAAGGAGAAGGTGAAGTCAGGAGGGTGAATCAGAAGAAGCAGAAGAAGGAGAAGGAGAAGGTGAATTTAGGAGGGTGAATCAGAAGAAGCAGAAGAAGGAGAAGGAGCAGGTGAAGTCAGGGGGGTGTAGCAGAAGAAGTAGAAGAAGGAGAAGGAGAAGGTGAAGTCAGGACGGTGAAGCAGAAGAAGCAGAAGAAGGAGAAGGAGAAGGTGAAGCCTGGAGGGCGCAGCAGAAGAAGCAGAAGAAGGAGAAGGAGAAGGTGAAGTCTGGAGTGTGAAGCAGAAGAAGCAGAAGAAGGAGAAGGAGAAGCTGAAGTCTGGAGGGCGCAGCAGAAGAAGCAGAAGAAGGAGAATGAGAAGGTGAAGTCTGGAGGGTGAATCAGAAGAAGAAGAAGAAGGAGAAGGAGAAGGTGAAGTCTGGAGGGTGAATCAGAAGAAGTAGAAGAAGGAGAAGGAGAAGGTGAAGTCAGGAGGGTGAATCAGAAGAAGTAGAAGAAGGAGAAGGAGAAGGTGAAGTCAGGAGGGTGAATCAGAAGAAGCAGAAGAAGGAGAAGGAGAAGGTGAAGTTTGGAGGGCGAATCAGAAGAAACAGAAGAAGGAGAAGGAGAAGGTGAAGTCTGGAGGGTGAATCAGAAGAAGCAGAAGAAGGAGAAGGAGAAGGTGAAGTCTGGAGGTTGAATCAGAAGAAGCAGAATAACGAGAAGGAGAAGGTGAAGTCTGGAGGGTGAATCAGAAGAAGCAGAATAAGGAGAAGGAGAAGGTGAAGTCTGGAGGGTGAATCAGAAGAAGCAGAAGAAGGAGAAGGAGAAGGTGAAGTCTGGAGGGTGAATCAGAAGAGGTAGAAGAAGGAGAAGGAGAAGGTGAAGTCTGGAGGGTGAAGCAGAAGAAGGAGAAGAAGGAGAAGGAGAAGGTGAAGTCAGGAGGGTGAATCAGAAGAAGTAGAAGAAGGAGAAGGAGAAGGTGAAGCCAGGAGGGTGAATCAGAAGAAGCAGAAGAAGGAGAAGGAGAAGGTGAAGTCAGGAGGGTGGATCAGAAGAAGTAGAAGAAGGAGAAGGAGAAGGTGCAGTCTGGAGGGTGAATCAGAAGAAGCAGAAGAAGGAGAAGGAGAAGGTGAAGTCTGGAGGTTGAATCAGAAGAAGCAGAATAACGAGAAGGAGAAGGTGAAGTCTGGAGGGTGAATCAGAAGAAGCAGAATAAGGAGAAGGAGAAGGTGAAGTCTGGAGGGTGAATCAGAAGAAGCAGAAGAAGGAGAAGGAGGAGGTGAAGTCTGGAGGGTGAATCAGAAGAGGTAGAAGAAGGAGAAGGAGAAGGTGAAGTCAGGAGGGTGAAGCAGAAGAAGCAGAAGAAGGAGAAGGAGAAGATGAAGTCTGGAGGGTGAATCAGAAGAAGTAGAAGAAGGAGAAGGAGAAGGTGAAGTCAGGAGGGTGAATCAGAAGAAGCAGAAGAAGGAGAAGGAGAAGGTGAAGTCTGGAGGGCGAATCAGAAGAAACAGAAGAAGGAGAAGGAGAAGGTGAAGTCTGGAGGGTGAATCAGAAGAAGCAGAAGAAGGAGAAGGAGAAGGTGAAGTCTGGAGGTTGAATCAGAAGAAGCAGAATAACGAGAAGGAGAAGGTGAAGTCTGGAGGGTGAATCAGAAGAAGCAGAAGAAGGAGAAGGAGAAGGTGAAGTCTGGAGGGTGAATCAGAAGAAGTAGAAGAAGGAGAAGGAGAAGGTGAAGTCAGGAGGGTGAAGCAGAAGAAGCAGAAGAAGGAGAAGGAGAAGGTGAAGTCTGGAGGGTGAAACAGAAGAAGCCGAAGAAGGAGAAGGAGAAGGTGAAGTCTGGAGGGTGAAGCAGAAGAAGCAGAAGAAGGAGAAGGAGAAGGTGAAGTCAGGAGGGTGAATCAGAAGAAGTAGAAGAAGGAGAAGGAGAAGGTGAAGTCTGGAGGGTGAATCAGAAGAAGTAGAAGAAGGAGAAGGAGAAGGTGAAGTCTGGAGGTTGAATCAGAAGAAGTAGAAGAAGAAGAAGGAGAAGGGGAAGTCTGGAGGGTGAATCAGAAGAAGCAGAAGAAGGAGAAGGAGAAGGTGAAGTCAGGAGGGTGAATCAGAAGAAGCAGAAGAAGGAGAAGGAGAAGGTGAAGTTAGGAGGGTGAATCAGAAGAAGCAGAAGAAGGAGAAGGAGAAGGTGAAGTCAGGGGGGTGAAGCAGAAGAAGTAGAAGAAGGAGAAGGAGAAGGTGAAGTCAGGAGGGTGAAGCAGAAGAAGCAGAAGAAGGAGAAGGAGAAGGTGAAGTCAGGAGGGTGAAGCAGAAGAAGCAGAAGAAGGAGATGGAGACGGTGAAGCCTGGAGGGCGCAGCAGAAGAAGCAGAAGGAGGAGAAGGAGAAGGTGAAGTCCTAAGGGTGAAGCAGAAGAAGCAGAAGAAGGAGAAGGAGAAGGTGAAGTCTGGAGGGTGAATCAGAAGAAGTAGAAGAAGGAGAAGGAGAAGGTGAAGTCAGGAGGGTGAAGCAGAAGAGGCAGAAGAAGGAGAAGGAGAAGGTGAAATCTGGAGGGTGAAGCAGAAGAAGCAGAAGAAGGAGAAGGAGAAGGTGAAGTCTGGAGGGCGAAGCAGAAGAAGCAGAAGAAGGAGAAGGAGAAGGTGAAGTCTGGAGGGTGAAGCAGAAGAAGCAGAAGAAGGAGAAGGAGAAGGTGAAGTCTGGAGGGTGAATCACAAGAAGTAGAAGAAGGAGAAGGAGAAGCTGAAGTAAGGAGGGTGAAGCAGAAGAAGCAGAAGAAGGAGAAGGAGAAGGTGAAGTCTGGAGGGTGAAGCAGAAGAAGCAGAAGAAGGAGAAGGAGAAGGTGAAGTCTGGAGGGTGAAGCAGAAGAAGCAGAAGAAGGAGAAGGAGAAGGTGAAGTCAGGAGGGTGAATCAGAAGAAGTAGAAGAAGGAAAAGGAGAAGGTGAAGTCTGGAGGGTGAATCAGAAGAAGTAGAAGAAGGAGAAGGAGAAGGTGAAGTCTGGAGGGTGAATCAGAAGAAGTGGAAGAAGGAGAAGGAGAAGGTGAAGTCTGGAGGGTGAATCAGAAGAAGCAGAAGAAGGAGAAGGAGAAGGTGAAGTCTGGAGGGAGAAGCAGAAGAAGTAGAAGAAGGAGAAGGAGAAGGTGAAGTCTGGATTGTGAATCAGAAGAAGTAGAAGAAGGAGAAGGAGGAGGTGAAGTCTGGAGGGTGAATCAGAAGAAGTAGAAGAAGGAGAAGGAGAAGGTCAAGTCTGGAGGGTGAATCAAAAGGAGCAGAAGAAGGAGAAGGAGAAGGTGAAGTCTGGAGGGTGAATCAGAAGAAGTAGAAGAAGGAGAAGGAGAAGGTGTAGTCTGGAGGATGAATCAGAAGAAGTAGAAGAAGGAGAAGGAGAAGGTGAAGTCTGGAGGGTGAATCAGAAGAAGCAGAATAAGGAGAAGGAGAAGGTGAAGTCTGGAGGGTGAATCAGAAGAAGCAGAAGAAGGAGAAGGAGAAGGTGAAGTCTGGAGGGTGAATCAGAAGAAGTAGAAGAAGGAGAAGGAGAAGGTGAAGTCTGGAGCGTGAAGCAGAAGAAGTAGAAGAAGGAGAAGGAGAAGTTGAAGTCTGGAGGGCGAAGCAGAAGAAGCAGAAGAAGGAGAAGGAGAAGGTGAAGTCTGGAGGGTGAAGCAGAAGAAGCAGAAGAAGGAGAAGAAGAAGGTGAAGTCTGGAGGGTGAATCAGAAGAAGTAGAAGAAGGAGAAGGAGAAGGTGAAGTAAGGAGGGTGAAGCAGAAGAAGCAGAAGAAGGAGAAGGAGAAGGTGAAGTCTGGAGGGAGAAGCAGAAGAAGCAGAAGAAGGAGAAGGAGGAGGTGAAGTCTGGAGGGAGAATCAGAAGAAGCAGAAGAAGGAGAAGGAGAAGGTGAAGTCTGGAGGGTGAATCAGAAGAAGTTGAAGAAGGAGAAGGAGAAGGTGAAGTCTGGAGGGTGAATCAGAAGAAGCAGAATAAGGAGAAGGAGAAGGTGAAGTCTGGAGGGTGAATCAGAAGAAGCAGAAGAAGGAGAAGGTGAAGTCTGGAGGGTGAATCAGAAGAAGTAGAAGAAGGAGAAGGAGAAGGTGAAGTCTGGAGGGTGAAGCGGAAGAAGTAGAAGAAGGAGAAGGAGAAGGCGAAGTCTGGAGGGTGAATCAGAAGAAGCAGAAGAAGGAGAAGGAGAAGGTGAAGTCTGGAGGGTGAATCAGAAGAAGTAGAAGAAGGAGGAGAAGGCGAAGTCTGGAGGGTGAATCAGAAGAAGTTGAAGAAGGAGAAGGAGAAGGTGAAGACTGGAGGTTGAATCAGAAGAAGTAGAAGAAGGAGAAGGAGAAGGTGAAGTCTGGAGGGTGAATCAGAAGAAGTAGAAGAAGGAGAAGGAGAAGGCGAAGTCTGGAGGGTGAATCAGAAGAAGCAGAAGAAGGAGAAGGAGAAGGTGAAGTCTGGAGGGTGAATCAGAAGAAGCAGAAGAAGGAGAAGGAGAAGATGAAGTCTGGAGGGTGAATCAGAAGAATTAGAAGAAGGAGAAGGAGAAGTTGAGGTCTGGAGGGTGAATCAGAAGAAGTAGAACAAGGAGAAGGAGAAGTTGAAGTCTGGAGGGTGAATCAGAAGAAGCAGAAGAAGGAGAAGGAGAAGGTGAAGTCTGGAGGGTGAATCAGAAGAAGCAGAAGAAGGAGAAGGAGAAGATGAAGTCTGGAGGGTGAATCAGAATAAGTAGAAGAAGGAGAAGGAGAAGGTGAAGTCTGGAGGGTGAATCAGAAGAAGCAGAAGAAGGGGAAGGAGAAGGTGAAGTCTGAAGAGTGAATCAGAAGAAGCAGAAGAAGGAGAAGGAGAAGGTGAAGTCTGGAGGGTGAATCAGAAGAAGCAGAATAAGGAGAAGGAGAAGGTGAAGTCTGGAGGGTGAGTCAGAAGAAGCAGAAGAAGGAGAAGGAGAAGGTGAAGTCTGGAGGGTGAATCAGAAGAAGTAGAAGAAGGAGAAGGAGAAGGTGAAGTCTGGAGGGTGAAGCAGAAGAAGTAGAAGAAGGAGAAGGAGAAGGTGAAGTCTAGAGGGTGAAGCAGAAGAAGCAGAAGAAGGAGAAGGAGAAGGTGAAGTCAGGAGGGTGAATCAGAAGAAGTAGAAGAAGGAAAAGGAGAAGGTGAAGTCTGGAGGGTGAATCAGAAGAAGTAGAAGAAGGAGAAGGAGAAGGTGAAGTCTGGAGGGTGAATCAGAAGAAGTGGAGAAGGAGAAGGAGAAGGTGAAGTCTGGAGGGTGAATCAGAAGAAGCAGAAGAAGGAGAAGAAGAAGGTGAAGTCTGGAGTGTGAAGCAGAAGAAGCAGAAGAAGGAGAAGGAGAAGGTGAAGTCTGGAGGGCGCAGCAGAAGAAGCAGAAGAAGGAGAATGAGAAGGTGAAGTCTGGAGGGTGAACTAGAAGATGCAGAAGAAGGAGAAGGAGAAGATGAAGTCTGGAGGTTGAATCAGAAGAAGTAGAAGAAGGAGAAGGAGAAGGTGATGTCTGGAGGGTGAAGCAGAAGAAGTAGAAGAAGGAGAAGGAGAAGGTGAAGTCAGGAGGGTGAATCAGAAGAAGCAGAAGAAGGAGAAGGAGAAGGTGAAGTCTGGAGGGTGAATCAGAAGAATCAGAAGAAGGAGAAGGAGAAGGTGAAGTCTGGAGGGTGAATCAGAAGAAGCAGAAGAAAGAGAAGGAGAAGGTGAAGTCTGGAGGGTGAAGCAGAAGAAACAGAAGAAGGAGAAGGAGAAGGTGAAGACTGGAGGGTGAATCAGAAGAAGTAGAAGAAGGAGAAGGAGAAGGTGAAGTCTGGAGGGTGAATCAGAAGAAGTAGAAGAAGGAGAAGGAGAAGTTGAAGTCTGGAGGGTGAATCAGAAGAAGCAGAAGAAGGAGAAGGAGAAGGTGAAGTCTGGAGGGTGAATCACAAGAAACAGAAGAAGGAGAAGGAGAAGATGAAGTCTGGAGGGTGAATCAGAAGAAGTAGAAGAAGGAGAAGGAGAAGGTGAAGTCTGGAGGGTGAATCAGAAGAAGTAGAAGAAGGAGAAGGAGAAGATGAAGTCTGGAGGGTGAATCAGAAGAAACAGAAGAAGGAGAAGGAGAAGGTGAAGTCTGGAGGGTGAATCAGAAGAAGTAGAAGAAGGAGAAGGAGAAGGTGAAGTCAGGAGGGTGAATCAGAAGAAGTAGAAGAAGGAGAAGGAGAAGGTGAAGTCAGGAGGGTGAATCAGAAGAAGCAGAAGATGGAGAAGGAGAAGGTGAAGTCTGGAGGGTGAATCAGAAGAATCAGAAGAAGGAGAAGGAGAAGCTGAAGTCTGGAGGGTGAATCAGAAGAAGCAGAGGAAGGAGAAGGAGAAGGTGAAGTCTGGAGGGTGAATCAGAAGAAGCAGAATAAGGAGAAGGAGAAGGTGAAGTCTGGAGTGTGAATCAGAAGAAGTAGAAGAAGGAGAAGGAGAAGGTGAAGTCTGGAGGGTGAATCAGAAGAAGAAGAAGAAGGAGAAGGAGAAGGTGAAGACTGGAGGGTGAATCAGAAGAAGTAGAAGAAGGAGAAGGAGAAGGTGAAGTCTGGAGGGTGAATCAGAAGAAGTAGAAGAAGGAGAAGGAGAAGGTGAAGTCTGGAGGGTGAATCAGAAGAAGCAGAAGAAGGAGAAGGAGAAGGTGAAGTCTGGAGGGTGAATCAGAAGAAGCAGAAGAAGGAGAAGGAGAAGGTGAAGTCTGGAGGGTGAATCAGAAGAAGCAGAAGAAGGAGAAGGAGAAGGTGAAGTCAGGAGGGTGAATCAGAAGAAGCAGAAGAAGGAGAAGGAGAAGGTGAAGTTAGGAGGGTGAATCAGAAGAAGCAGAAGAAGGAGAAGGAGCAGGTGAAGTCAGGGGGGTGTAGCAGAAGAAGTAGAAGAAGGAGAAGGAGAAGGTGAAGTCAGGACGGTGAAGCAGAAGAAGCAGAAGAAGGAGAAGGAGAAGGTGAAGCCTGGAGGGCGCAGCAGAGGAAGCAGAAGAAGGAGAAGGAGAAGGTGAAGTCTGGAGTGTGAAGCAGAAGAAGCAGAAGAAGGAGAAGGAGAAGGTGAAGTCTGGAGGGCGCAGCAGAAGAAGCAGAAGACGGAGAATGAGAAGGTGAAGTCTGGAGGGTGAATCAGAAGAAGTAGAAGAAGGAGAAGGAGAAGGTGAAGTCAGGAGGGTGAATCAGAAGATGTAGAAGAAGGAGAAGGAGAAGTTGAAGTCAGGAGGGTGAATCAGAAGAAGGAGAAGGAGAAGGTGAAGTCTGGAGGGTGAATCAGAAGAAGTAGAAGAAGGAGAAGGAGAAGGTGAAGTCTGGAGGGTGAATCAGAAGAAGCAGAAGAAGGAGAAGGAGAAGGTGAAGTCTGGAGGGTGAATCAGAAGAAGCAGAAGAAGGAGAAGGAGAAGGTGAATTCTGGAGGGTGAATCAGAAGAAGCAGAATAAGGAGAAGGAGAAGGTTAAGTCTGGAGGATGAATCAGAAGAAGCAGAAGAAGGAGAAGGAGAAGGTGAAGTCTGGAGGGTGAATCAGAAGAAGTAGAAGAAGGAGAAGGAGAAGGTGAAGTCTGGAGGGTGAAGCAGAAGAAGTAGAAGAAGGAGAAGGAGAAGGTGAAGTCAGGAGGGTGAATCAGAAGAAGTAGAAGAAGGAGAAGGAGAAGGTGAAGTCAGGAGGGTGAATCAGAAGAAGCAGAAGAAGGAGATAGAGAAGATGAAGTCTGGAGGGTGAATCAGAAGAATCAGAAGAAGGAGAAGGAGAAGGTGAAGTCTGGAGGGTGAAGCAGAAGAAGCAGAAGAAAGAGAAGGAGAAGGTGAAGTCTGGAGGGTGAAGCAGAAGAAACAGAAGAAGGAGAAGGAGAAGGTGAAGACTGGAGGGTGAATCAGAAGAAGTAGAAGAAGGAGAAGGAGAAGGTGAAGTCTGGAGGATGAATCAGAAGAAGCAGAAGAAGGAGAAGGAGAAGATGAAGTCTGGAGGGTGAATCAGAAGAAGAAGAAGAAGGAGAAGGAGAAGGTGAGGTCTGGAGGGTGAATCAGAAGAAGCAGAAGAAGGAGAAGGAGAAGGTGAAGTCTGGAGGGTGAATCAGAAGAAGCAGAAGAAGGAGAAGGAGAAGGTGAAGTCTGGAGGGTGAATCAGAAGAAGCAGAAGAAGGAGAAGGAGAAGGTGAAGTCAGGAGGGTGAATCAGAAGAAGCAGAAGAAGGAGAAGGAGAAGGTGAAGTTAGGAGGGTGAATCAGAAGAAGCAGAAGAAGGAGAAGGAGCAGGTGAAGTCAGGGGGGTGTAGCAGAAGAAGTAGAAGAAGGAGAAGGAGAAGGTGAAGTCAGGACGGTGAAGCAGAAGAAGCAGAAGAAGGAGAAGGAGAAGGTGAAGCCTGGAGGGCGCAGCAGAAGAAGCAGAAGAAGGAGAAGGAGAAGGTGAAGTCTGGAGTGTGAAGCAGAAGAAGCAGAAGAAGGAGAAGGAGAAGGTGAAGTCTGGAGGGCGCAGCAGAAGAAGCAGAAGAAGGAGAATGAGAAGGTGAAGTCTGGAGGGTGAATCAGAAGAAGCAGAAGAAGGAGAAGGAGAAGGTGAAGTCTGGAGGTTGAATCAGAAGAAGTAGAAGAAGGAGAAGGAGAAGGTGAAGTCTGGAGGGTGAAGCAGAAGAAGTAGAAGAAGGAGAAGGAGAAGGTGAAGTCAGGAGGGTGAATCAGAAGAAGTAGAAGAAGGAGAAGGAGAAGGTGAAGTCAGGAGGGTGAATCAGAAGAAGCAGAAGAAGGAGAAGGAGAAGGTGAAGTCTGGAGGGTGAATCAGAAGAATCAGAAGAAGGAGAAGGAGAAGGTGAAGTCAGGAGGGTGAATCAGAAGAAGCAGAATAAGGAGAAGGAGAAGGTGAAGTCTGGAGGGTGAATCAGAAGAAGTAGAAGAAGGAGAAGGAGAACATGAAGTCTGGAGGGTGAATCAGAAGAAACAGAAGAAGGAGAAGGAGAAGGTGAAGTCTGGAGGGTGAATCAGAAGAAGTAGAAGAAGGAGAAGGAGAAGTTGAAGTCTGGAGGGTGAATCAGAAGAAGCAGAAGAAGGAGAAGGAGGAGGTGAAGTCTGGAGGGTGAATCAGAAGAAGCAGAAGAAGGAGAAGGAGAAGATGAAGTCTGGAGGGTGAATCAGAAGAAGTAGAAGAAGGAGAAGGAGAAGGTGAAGTCTGGAGGGTGCATCAGAAGAAGTAGAAGAAGGAGAAGGAGAACATGAAGTCTGGAGGGTGAATCAGAAGAAACAGAAGAAGGAGAAGGAGAAGGTGAAGTCTGGAGGGTGAATCAGAAGAAGTAGAAGAAGGAGCAGGAGAAGGTGTAGTCTGGAGGGTGAATCAGAAGAAGTAGACGAAGGAGAAGGAGAAGGTGAAGTCTGGAGGGTGAATCAGAAGAAGCAGAAGAAGGAGAAGGAGAAGGTGAAGTCTGGAGGGTGAATCAGAAGAAGCAGAAGAAGGAGAAGGAGAAGGTGAAGTCTGGAGGGTGAATCAGAAGAAGTAGAAGAAGGAGAAGGAGAAGTTGAAGTCTGGAGGGTGAAGCAGAGGAAGTAGAAGATGGAGAAGGAGAAGGTGAAGTCAGGAGGGTGAATCAGAAGATGTAGAAGAAGGAGAAGGAGAAGGTGAAGTCAGGAGGGTGAATCAGAAGAAGCAGAAGAAGGAGAAGGAGAAGGTGAAGTCTGGAGGGTGAATCAGAAGAAGTAGAAGAAGGAGAAGGAGAAGATGAAGTCTGGAGGGTGAATCAGAAGAAGCAGAAGAAGGAGAAGGAGAAGGTGAAGTCTGGAGGGTGAATCAGAAGAAGCAGAAGAAGGAGAAGGAGAAGGTGAAGTCTGGAGGGTGAATCAGAAGAAGCAGAATAAGGAGAAGGAGATGGTTAAGTCTGGAGGGTGAATCAGAAGAAGCAGAAGAAGGAGAAGGAGAAGGTGAAGTCTGGAGGGTGAATCAGAAGAAGTAGAAGAAGGAGAAGGAGAAGGTGAAGTCTGGAGGGTGAAGCAGAAGAAGTAGAAGAAGGAGAAGGAGAAGGTGAAGTCAGGAGGGTGAATCAGAAGAAGTAGAAGAAGGAGAAGGAGAAGGTGAAGTCAGGAGGGTGAATCAGAAGAAGCAGAAGAAGGAGATAGAGAAGGTGAAGTCTGGAGGGTGAATCAGAAGAATCAGAAGAAGGAGAAGGAGAAGGTGAAGTCTGGAGGGTGAAGCAGAAGAAGCAGAAGAAAGAGAAGGAGAAGGTGAAGTCTGGAGGGTGAAGCAGAAGAAACAGAAGAAGGAGAAGGAGAAGGTGAAGACTGGAGGGTGAATCAGAAGAAGTAGAAGAAGGAGAAGCAGAAGGTGAAGTCTGGAGGGTGAATCAGAAGAAGTAGAAGAAGGAGAAGGAGAAGGTGAAGTCTGGAGGGTGAATCAGAAGAAGCAGAAGAAGGAGAAGGAGAAGGTGAAGTCTGGAGGGTGAATCAGAAGAAGCAGAAGAAGGAGAAGGAGAAGATGAAGTCTGGAGGGTGAATCAGAAGAAGTAGAAGAAGGAGAAGGAGAAGGTGAGGTCTGGAGGGTGAATCAGAAGAAGCAGAAGAAGGAGAAGGAGAAGGTGAAGTCTGGAGGGTGAATCAGAAGAAGCAGAAGAAGGAGAAGGAGAAGGTGAAGTCTGGAAGGTGAATCAGAAGAAGCAGAAGAAGGAGAAGGAGAAGGTGAAGTCAGGAGGGTGAATCAGAAGAAGCAGAATAAGGAGAAGGAGAAGGTGAAGTTAGGAGGGTGAATCAGAAGAAGCAGAAGAAGGAGAAGGAGCAGGTGAAGTCAGGGGGGTGTAGCAGAAGAAGTAGAAGAAGGAGAAGGAGAAGGTGAAGTCAGGACGGTGAAGCAGAAGAAGCAGAAGAAGGAGAAGGAGAAGGTGAAGCCTGGAGGGCGCAGCAAAAGAAGCAGAAGAAGGAGTAGGAGAAGGTGAAGTCTGGAGTGTGAAGCAGAAGAAGCAGAAGAAGGAGAAGTAGAAGGTGAAGTCTGGAGGGCGCAGCAGAAGAAGCAGAAGAAGGAGAATGAGAAGGTGAAGTCTGGAGGGTGAATCAGAAGAAGCAGAAGAAGGAGAAGGAGAAGGTGAAGTCTGGAGGTTGAATCAGAAGAAGTAGAAGAAGGAGAAGGAGAAGGTGAAGTCTGGAGGGTGAAGCAGAAGAAGTAGAAGAAGGAGAAGGAGAAGGTGAAGTCAGGAGGGTGAATCAGAAAAAGTAGAAGAAGGAGAAGGAGAAGGTGAAGTCAGGAGGGTGAATCAGAAGAAGCAGAAGAAGGAGAAGGTGAAGTCTGGAGGGTGAATCAGAAGAATCAGAAGAAGGAGAAGGAGAAGGTGAAGTCTGGAGGGTGAATCAGAAGAAGCAGAAGAAAGAGAAGGAGAAGGTGAAGTCTGGAGGGTGAAGCAGAAGAAACAGAAGAAGGAGAAGGAGAAGGTGAAGACTGGAGGGTGAATCAGAAGAAGTAGAAGAATGAGAAGGAGAAGGTGAAGTCTGGAGGGTGAATCAGAAGAAGTAGAAGAAGGAGAAGGAGAAGGTGAAGTCTGGAGGGTGAATCAGAAGAAGCAGAAGAAGGAGAAGGAGAAGGTGAAGTCTGGAGGGTGAATCAGAAGAAGCAGAAGAAGGAGAAGGAGAAGATGAAGTCTGCAGGGTGAATCAGAAGAAGTAGAAGAAGGAGAAGGAGAAGGTGAAGTCTGGAGGGTGAATCAGAAGTAGTAGAAGAAGGAGAAGGTGAAGTCTGGAGGGTGAATCAGAAGAAACAGAAGAAGGAGAAGGAGAAGGTGAAGTCTGGAGGGTGAATCAGAAGAAGTAGAAGAAGGAGAAGGAGAAGGTGTAGTCTGGAGGGTGAATCAGAAGAAGTAGACGAAGGAGAAGGAGAAGGTGAAGTCTGGAGTGTGAATCAGAAGAAGCAGAAGAAGGAGATGGAGAAGGTGAAGTCGGGAGGGTGAATCAGAAGAAGTAGAAGAAGGAGAAGGAGAAGGTGAAGTCTGGAGGGTGAATCAGAAGAAGCAGAAGAAGGAGAAGGAGAAGGTGAAGTCTGGAGGGTGAATCAGAAGAAGCAGAAGAAGGAGAAGGAGAAGGTGAAGTCTGGAGGGTGATTCAGAAGAAGCAGAATAAGGAGAAGGAGAAGGTGATGTCTGGAGGGTGAATCTGAAGAAGCAGAAGAAGGAGAAGGAGAAGGTGAAGTCTGGAGGGTGAATCAGAAGAAGTAGAAGAAGGAGAAGGAGAAGGTGAAGTCTGGAGGGTGAATCAGAAGAAGTAGAAGAAGGAGAAGGAGAAGGTGAAGTCTGGATGTGAATCAGAAGAAGTAGAAGAAGGAGAAGGAGAAGGTGAAGTCTGGAGGGGGAAGCAGAAGAAGTAGAAGAAGGAGAAGGAGAAGGTGAAGTCAGGAGGGTGAATCAGAAGATGTAGAAGAAGGAGAAGAAGAAGGTGAAGTCAGGAGGGTGAATCAGAAGAAGCAGAAGAAGGAGAAGGAGAAGGTGAAGTCTGGAGGGTGAATCAGAAGAATCAGAAGAAGGAGAAGGAGAAGGTGAAGTCTGGAGGGTGAATCAGAAGAAGTAGAAGAAGGAGAAGGAGAAGGTGAAGTCTGGAGGGTGAATCAGAAGAAGCAGAAGAAGGAGAAGGAGAAGGTGAAGTCTGGAGGGTGAATCAGAAGAAGTAGACGAAGGAGAAGGAGAAGGTGAAGTCTGGAGGGTGAATCAGAAGAAGCAGAAGAAGGAGATGGAGAAGGTGAAGCCTGGAGGGCGCAGCAGAAGAAGCAGAAGAAGGAGAAGGAGAAGGTGAAGTCTGGAGTGTGAAGCAGAAGAAGCAGAAGAAGGAGAAGGAGAAGGTGAAGTCTGGAGGGCGCAGCAGAAGAAGCAGAAGAAGGAGAATGAGAAGGTGAAGTCTGGAGGGTGAATCAGAAGAAGCAGAAGAAGGAGAAGGAGAAGGTGAAGTCTGGAGGTTGAATCAGAAGAAGTAGAAGCAGGAGAAGGAGAAGGTGAAGTCTGGAGGGTGAAGCAGAAGAAGTAGAAGAAGGAGAAGGAGAAGGTGAAGTCAGGAGGGTGAATCAGAAGAAGTAGAAGAAGGAGAAGGAGAAGGTGAAGTCAGGAGGGTGAATCAGAAGAAGCAGAAGAAGGAGAAGGAGAAGGTGAAGTTTGGAGGGTGAATCAGAAGAATCAGAAGAAGGAGAAGGAGAAGTCTGGAGGGTGAATCAGAAGAAGTAGAAGAAGGAGAAGGAGAACATGAAGTCTGGAGGGTGAATCAGAAGAAGCAGAAGAAGGAGAAGGAGAAGGTGAAGTCTGGAGGGTGAATCAGAAGAAGCAGAAGAAGGAGAAGGAGAAGATGAAGTCTGGAGGGTGAATCAGAAGAAGTAGAAGAAGGAGAAGGAGAAGGTGAAGTCTGGAGGGTGAATCAGAAGAAGTAGAAGAAGGAGAAGGAGAACATGAAGTCTGGAGGGTGAATCAGAAGAAACAGAAGAAGGAGAAGGAGAAGGTGAAGTCTGGAGGGTGAATCAGAAGAAGTAGAAGAAGGAGAAGGAGAAATTGTAGTCTGGAGGGTGAATCAGAAGAAGTAGACGAAGGAGAAGGAGAAGGTGAAGTCTGGAGGGTGAATCAGAAGAAGCAGAAGAAGGAGAAGGAGAAGGTGAAGTCTGGAGGGTGAATCAGATGAAGTAGAAGAAGGAGAAGGAGAAGGTGAAGTCTGGAGGGTGAATCGGAAGAAGCAGAAGAAGGAGAAGGAGAAGGTGAAGTCTGGAGGGTGAATCAGAAGAAGCAGAAGCAGGAGAAGGAGAAGGTGAAGTCTGGAGGGTGAATCAGAAGAAGTAGAAGAAGGAGAAGCAGAAGGTGAAGTCTGGAGGGTGAATCAGAAGAAGTAGAAGAAGGAGAAGGAGAAGGTGAAGTCTGGAGGGTGAATCAGAAGAAGCAGAAGAAGGAGAAGGAGAAGGTGAAGTCTGGAGGGTGAATCAGAAGAAGCAGAAGAAGGAGAAGGAGAAGATGAAGTCTGGAGGGTGAATCAGAAGAAGTAGAAGAAGGAGAAGGAGAAGGTGAGGTCTGGAGGGTGAATCAGAAGAAGCAGAAGAAGGAGAAGGAGAAGGCGAAGTCTGGAGGGTAAATCAGAAGAAGCAGAAGAAGGAGAAGGAGAAGGTGAAGTCTGGAAGGTGAATCAGAAGAAGCAGAAGAAGGAGAAGGAGAAGGTGAAGTCAGGAGGGTGAATCAGAAGAAGCAGAATAAGGAGAAGGAGAAGGTGAAGTTAGGAGGGTGAATCAGAAGAAGCAGAAGAAGGAGAAGGAGCAGGTGAAGTCAGGGGGGTGTAGCAGAAGAAGTAGAAGAAGGAGAAGGAGAAGGTGAAGTCAGGACGGTGAAGCAGAAGAAGCAGAAGAAGGAGAAGGAGAAGGTGAAGCCTGGAGGGCGCAGCAAAAGAAGCAGAAGAAGGAGTAGGAGAAGGTGAAGTCTGGAGTGTGAAGCAGAAGAAGCAGAAGAAGGAGAAGGAGAAGGTGAAGTCTGGAGGGCGCAGCAGAAGAAGCAGAAGAAGGAGAATGAGAAGGTGAAGTCTGGAGGGTGAATCAGAAGAAGCAGAAGAAGGAGAAGGAGAAGGTGAAGTCTGGAGGTTGAATCAGAAGAAGTAGAAGAAGGAGAAGGAGAAGGTGAAGTCTGGAGGGTGAAGCAGAAGAAGTAGAAGAAGGAGAAGGAGAAGGTGAAGTCAGGAGGGTGAATCAGAAAAAGTAGAAGAAGGAGAAGGAGAAGGTGAAGTCAGGAGGGTGAATCAGAAGAAGCAGAAGAAGGAGAAGGAGAAGGTGAAGTCTGGAGGGTGAATCAGAAGAATCAGAAGAAGGAGAAGGAGAAGGTGAAGTCTGGAGGGTGAATCAGAAGAAGCAGAAGAAAGAGAAGGAGAAGGTGAAGTCTGGAGGGTGAAGCAGAAGAAACAGAAGAAGGAGAAGGAGAAGGTGAAGACTGGAGGGTGAATCAGAAGAAGTAGAAGAATGAGAAGGAGAAGGTGAAGTCTGGAGGGTGAATCAGAAGAAGTAGAAGAAGGAGAAGGAGAAGGTGAAGTCTGGAGGGTGAATCAGAAGAAGCAGAAGAAGGAGAAGGAGAAGGTGAAGTCTGGAGGGTGAATCAGAAGAAGCAGAAGAAGGAGAAGGAGAAGATGAAGTCTGCAGGGTGAATCAGAAGAAGTAGAAGAAGGAGAAGGAGAAGGTGAAGTCTGGAGGGTGAATCAGAAGTAGTAGAAGAAGGAGAAGGTGAAGTCTGGAGGGTGAATCAGAAGAAACAGAAGAAGGAGAAGGAGAAGGTGAAGTCTGGAGGGTGAATCAGAAGAAGTGGAAGAAGGAGAAGGAGAAGGTGTAGTCTGGAGGGTGAATCAGAAGAAGTAGACGAAGGAGAAGGAGAAGGTGAAGTCTGGAGGGTGAATCAGAAGAAGCAGAAGAAGGAGATGGAGAAGGTGAAGTCGGGAGGGTGAATCAGAAGAAGTAGAAGAAGGAGAAGGAGAAGGTGAAGTCTGGAGGGTGAATCAGAAGAAGCAGAAGAAGGAGAAGGAGAAGGTGAAGTCTGGAGGGTGAATCAGAAGAAGCAGAAGAAGGAGAAGGAGAAGGTGAAGTCTGGAGGGTGATTCAGAAGAAGCAGAATAAGGAGAAGGAGAAGGTGATGTCTGGAGGGTGAATCTGAAGAAGCAGAAGAAGGAGAAGGAGAAGGTGAAGTCTGGAGGGTGAATCAGAAGAAGTAGAAGAAGGAGAAGGAGAAGGTGAAGTCTGGAGGGTGAATCAGAAGAAGTAGAAGAAGGAGAAGGAGAAGGTGAAGTCTGGATGTGAATCAGAAGAAGTAGAAGAAGGAGAAGGAGAAGGTGAAGTCTGGAGGGGGAAGCAGAAGAAGTAGAAGAAGGAGAAGGAGAAGGTGAAGTCAGGAGGGTGAATCAGAAGATGTAGAAGAAGGAGAAGAAGAAGGTGAAGTCAGGAGGGTGAATCAGAAGAAGCAGAAAAAGGAGAAGGAGAAGGTGAAGTCTGGAGGGTGAATCAGAAGAATCAGAAGAAGGAGAAGGAGAAGGTGAAGTCTGGAGGGTGAATCAGAAGAAGTAGAAGAAGGAGAAGGAGAAGGTGAAGTCTGGAGGGTGAATCAGAAGAAGCAGAAGAAGGAGAAGGAGAAGGTGAAGTCTGGAGGGTGAATCAGAAGAAGTAGACGAAGGAGAAGGAGAAGGTGAAGTCTGGAGGGTGAATCAGAAGAAGCAGAAGAAGGAGATGGAGAAGGTGAAGCCTGGAGGGCGCAGCAGAAGAAGCAGAAGAAGGAGAAGGAGAAGGTGAAGTCTGGAGTGTGAAGCAGAAGAAGCAGAAGAAGGAGAAGGAGAAGGTGAAGTCTGGAGGGCGCAGCAGAAGAAGCAGAAGAAGGAGAATGAGAAGGTGAAGTCTGGAGGGTGAATCAGAAGAAGCAGAAGAAGGAGAAGGAGAAGGTGAAGTCTGGAGGTTGAATCAGAAGAAGTAGAAGCAGGAGAAGGAGAAGGTGAAGTCTGGAGGGTGAAGCAGAAGAAGTAGAAGAAGGAGAAGGAGAAGGTGAAGTCAGGAGGGTGAATCAGAAGAAGTAGAAGAAGGAGAAGGAGAAGGTGAAGTCAGGAGGGTGAATCAGAAGAAGCAGAAGAAGGAGAAGGAGAAGGTGAAGTCTGGAGGGTGAATCAGAAGAATCAGAAGAAGGAGAAGGAGAAGTCTGGAGGGTGAATCAGAAGAAGTAGAAGAAGGAGAAGGAGAACATGAAGTCTGGAGGGTGAATCAGAAGAAGCAGAAGAAGGAGAAGGAGAAGGTGAAGTCTGGAGGGTGAATCAGAAGAAGCAGAAGAAGGAGAAGGAGAAGATGAAGTCTGGAGGGTGAATCAGAAGAAGTAGAAGAAGGAGAAGGAGAAGGTGAAGTCTGGAGGGTGAATCAGAAGAAGTAGAAGAAGGAGAAGGAGAACATGAAGTCTGGAGGGTGAATCAGAAGAAACAGAAGAAGGAGAAGGAGAAGGTGAAGTCTGGAGGGTGAATCAGAAGAAGTAGAAGAAGGAGAAGGAGAAATTGTAGTCTGGAGGGTGAATCAGAAGAAGTAGACGAAGGAGAAGGAGAAGGTGAAGTCTGGAGGGTGAATCAGAAGAAGCAGAAGAAGGAGAAGGAGAAGGTGAAGTCTGGAGGGTGAATCAGATGAAGTAGAAGAAGGAGAAGGAGAAGGTGAAGTCTGGAGGGTGAATCGGAAGAAGCAGAAGAAGGAGAAGGAGAAGGTGAAGTCTGGAGGGTGAATCAGAAGAAGCAGAAGCAGGAGAAGGAGAAGGTGAAGTCTGGAGGGTGAATCAGAAGAAGTAGAAGAAGGAGAAGGAGAAGTTGAAGTCTGGAGGGTGAAGCAGAGGAAGTAGAAGATGGAGAAGGAGAAGGTGAAGTCAGGAGTGTGAATCAGAAGATGTAGAAGAAGGAGAAGGAGAAGGTGAAGTCAGGAGGGTGAATCAGAAGAAGCAGAAGAAGGAGAAGGAGAAGGTGAAGTCTGGAGGGTGAATCAGAAGAAGTAGAAGAAGGAGAAGGAGAAGGTGAAGTCTGGAGGGTGAATCAGAAGAAGCAGAAGAAGGAGAAGGAGAAGGTGAAGTCTGGAGGGTGAATCAGAAGAAGCAGAAGAAGGAGAAGGAGAAGGTGAAGTCTGGAGGGTGAATCAGAAGAAGCAGAATAAGGAGAAGGAGATGGTTAAGTCTGGAGGGTGAATCAGAAGAAGCAGAAGAAGGAGAAGGAGAAGGTGAAGTCTGGAGGGTGAATCAGAAGAAGTAGAAGAAGGAGAAGGAGAAGGTGAAGTCTGGAGGGTGAAGCAGAAGAAGTAGAAGAAGGAGAAGGAGAAGGTGAAGTCAGGAGGGTGAATCAGAAGAAGTAGAAGAAGGAGAAGGAGAAGGTGAAGTCAGGAGGGTGAATCAGAAGAAGCAGAAGAAGGAGATAGAGAAGGTGAAGTCTGGAGGATGAATCAGAAGAATCAGAAGAAGGAGAAGGAGAAGGTGAAGTCTGGAGGGTGAAGCAGAAGAAGCAGAAGAAAGAGAAGGAGAAGGTGAAGTCTGGAGGGTGAAGCAGAAGAAACAGAAGAAGGAGAAGGAGAAGGTGAAGACTGGAGGGTGAATCAGAAGAAGTAGAAAAGGAGAAGCAGAAGGTGAAGTCTGGAGGGTGAATCAGAAGAAGTAGAAGAAGGAGAAGGAGAAGGTGAAGTCTGGAGGGTGAATCAGAAGAAGCAGAAGAAGGAGAAGGAGAAGGTGAAGTCTGGAGGGTGAATCAGAAGAAGCAGAAGAAGGAGAAGGAGAAGATGAAGTCTGGAGGGTGAATCAGAAGAAGTAGAAGAAGGAGAAGGAGAAGGTGAGGTCTGGAGGGTGAATCAGAAGAAGCAGAAGAAGGAGAAGGAGAAGGTGAAGTCTGGAGGGTGAATCAGAAGAAGCAGAAGAAGGAGAAGGAGAAGGTGAAGTCTGGAAGGTGAATCAGAAGAAGCAGAAGAAGGAGAAGGAGAAGGTGAAGTCAGGAGGGTGAATCAGAAGAAGCAGAATAAGGAGAAGGAGAAGGTGAAGTTAGGAGGGTGAATCAGAAGAAGCAGAAGAAGGAGAAGGAGCAGGTGAAGTCAGGGGGGTGTAGCAGAAGAAGTAGAAGAAGGAGAAGGAGAAGGTGAAGTCAGGACGGTGAAGCAGAAGAAGCAGAAGAAGGAGGAGGAGAAGGTGAAGCCTGGAGGGCGCAGCAGAAGAAGCAGAAGAAGGAGTAGGAGAAGGTGAAGTCTGGAGTGTGAAGCAGAAGAAGCAGAAGAAGGAGAAGGAGAAGGTGAAGGTGAAGTCAGGAGGGTGAATCAGAAGAAGTAGAAGAAGGAGAAGGAGAAGGTGAAGTCAGGAGGGTAAATCAGAAGAAGCAGAAGAAGGAGATAGAGAAGATGAAGTCTGGAGGGTGAATCAGAAGAATCAGAAGAAGGAGAAGGAGAAGGTGAAGTCTGGAGGGTGAAGCAGAAGAAGCAGAAGAAAGAGAAGGAGAAGGTGAAGTCTGGAGGGTGAAGCAGAAGAAACAGAAGAAGGAGAAGGAGAAGGTGAAGACTGGAGGGTGAATCAGAAGAAGTAGAAGAAGGAGAAGGAGAAGGTGAAGTCTGGAGGGTGAATCAGAAGAAGTAGAAGAAGGAGAAGGAGAAGGTGAAGTCTGGAGGGTGAATCAGAAGAAGCAGAAGAAGGAGAAGGAGAAGGTGAAGTCTGGAGGGTGAATCAGAAGAAGCAGAAGAAGGAGAAGGAGAAGATGAAGTCTGGAGGGTGAATCAGAAGAAGTAGAAGAAGGAGAAGGAGAAGGTGAGGTCTGGAGGGTGAATCAGAAGAAGCAGAAGAAGGAGAAGGAGAAGGTGAAGTCTGGAGGGTGAATCAGAAGAAGCAGAAGAAGGAGAAGGAGAAGGTGAAGTCTGGAGGGTGAATCAGAAGAAGCAGAAGAAGGAGAAGGAGAAGGTGAAGTCAGGAGGGTGAATCAGAAGAAGCAGAAGAAGGAGAAGGAGTAGGTGAAGTCTGGAGGGTGAATCAGAAGAAGTAGAAGAAGGAGAAGGAGAAGGTGAAGTCAGGAGAGTGAAGCAGAAGAATCAGAAGAAGGAGAAGGAGAAGGTGAAGTCTGGAGGGTGAATCAGAAGAAGCAAAGGAAGGAGAAGGAGAAGGTGAAGTCTGGAGGGTGAATCAGAAGAAGCAGAATAAGGAGAAGGAGAAGGTGAAGTCTGGAGGGTGAATCAGAAGAAGCAGAATAAGGAGAAGGAGAAGTTGAAGTCTGGAGGGTGAATCAGAAGAAGCAGAATAAGGAGAAGGAGAAGGTGAAGTCTGGAGGGTGAATCAGAAGAAGCAGAAGAAGGAGAAGGAGAAGGTGAAGTCTGGAGGGTGAATCAGAAGAAGTAGAAGAAGGAGAAGGAGAAGGTGAAGTCTGGAGGGTGAAGCAGAAGAAGTAGAAGAAGGAGAAGGAGAAGGTGAAGTCTGGAGGGTGAATCAGAAGAAACAGAAGAAGGAGAAGGAGAAGGTGAAGTCTGGAGGGTGAATCAGAAGAAGTAGAAGAAGGAGAAGGAGAAGGTGTAGTCTGGAGGGTGAATCAGAAGAAGTAGACGAAGGAGAAGGAGAAGGTGAAGTCTGGAGGGTGAATCAGAAGAAGCAGAAGAAGGAGAAGGAGAAGATGAAGTCTGGAGGGTGAATCAGAAGAAGTAGAAGAAGGAGAAGGAGAAGGTGAAGTCTGGAGGGTGAATCAGAAGAAGCAGAAGAAGGAGAAGGAGAAGGTGAAGTCTGGAGGGTGAATCAGAAGAAGCAGAAGAAGGAGAAGGAGAAGGTGAAGTCTGGAGGGTGAATCAGAAGAAGCAGAATAAGGAGAAGGAGAAGGTGAAGTCTGGAGGGTGAATAAGAAGAAGCAGAAGAAGGAGAAGGAGAAGGTGAAGTCTGGAGGATGAATCAGAAGAAGGAGAAGGAGAAGGTGAAGTCTGGAGGGTGAATCAGAAAAAGTAGAAGAAGGAGAAGGAGAAGGTGAAGTCTGGAGGGTGAATCAGAAGAAGTAGAAGAAGGAGATGGAGAAGGTGAAGTCTGGAGGGTGAAGCAGAAGAAGTAGAAGAAGGAGAAGGAGAAGGTGAAGTCAGGAGGGTGAAGCAGAAGAAGCAGAAGAAGGAGAAGGAGAAGGTGAAGTCTGGAGGGTGAAGCAGAAGAAGCAGAAGAAGGAGAAGGAGAAGGTGAAGTCTGGAGGGTGAATCAGAAGAAGCAGAAGAAGGAGAAGGTGAAGGTGAAGTCTGGAGGGTGAATCAGAAGAAGCAGAAGAAGGAGAAGGAGAAGGTGAAGTCAGGAGGGTGAATCAGAAGAAGCAGAAGAAGGAGAAGGAGAAGGTGAATTTAGGAGGGTGAATCAGAAGAAGCAGAAGAAGGAGAAGGAGCAGGTGAAGTCAGGGGGGTGTAGCAGAAGAAGTAGAAGAAGGAGAAGGAGAAGGTGAAGTCAGGACGGTGAAGCAGAAGAAGCAGAAGAAGGAGAAGGAGAAGGTGAAGCCTGGAGGGCGCAGCAGAAGAAGCAGAAGAAGGAGAAGGAGAAGGTGAAGTCTGGAGTGTGAAGCAGAAGAAGCAGAAGAAGGAGAAGGAGAAGGTGAAGTCTGGAGGGCGCAGCAGAAGAAGCAGAAGAAGGAGAATGAGAAGGTGAAGTCTGGAGGGTGAATCAGAAGAAGCAGAAGAAGGAGAAGGAGAAGGTGAAGCCTGGAGGGCGCAGCAGAAGAAGCAGAAGAAGGAGAAGGAGAAGGTGAAGTCTGGAGTGTGAAGCAGAAGAAGCAGAAGAAGGAGAAGGAGAAGGTGAAGTCTGGAGGGCGCAGCAGAAGAAGCAGAAGAAGGAGAATGAGAAGGTGAAGTCTGGAGGGTGAATCAGAAGAAGCAGAAGAAGGAGAAGGAGAAGGTGAAGTCTGGAGGGTGAATCAGAAGAAGTAGAAGAAGGAGAAGGAGAAGGTGAAGTCAGGAGGGTGAATCAGAAGAAGTAGAAGAAGGAGAAGGAGAAGGTGAAGTCAGGAGGGTGAATCAGAAGAAGCAGAAGAAGGAGAAGGAGAAGGTGAAGTCTGGAGGGCGAATCAGAAGAAACAGAAGAAGGAGAAGGAGAAGGTGAAGTCTGGAGGGTGAATCAGAAGAAGCAGAAGAAGAAGAAGGAGAAGGTGAAGTCTGGAGGTTGAATCAGAAGAAGCAGAATAACGAGAAGGAGAAGGTGAAGTCTGGAGGGTGAATCAGAAGAAGCAGAATAAGGAGAAGGAGAAGGTGAAGTCTGGAGGGTGAATCAGAAGAAGCAGAAGAAGGAGAAGGAGAAGGTGAAGTCTGGAGGGTGAAACACAAGAGGTAGAAGAAGGAGAAGGAGAAGGTGAAGTCTGGAGGGTGAAGCAGAAGAAGGAGAAGAAGGAGAAGGAGAAGGTGAAGCCAGGAGGGTGAATCAGAAGAAGCAGAAGAAGGAGAATGAGAAGGTGAAGTCTGGAGGGTGAATCAGAAGAATCAGAAGAAGGAGAAGGAGAAGGTGAAGTCTGGAGGGTGAATCAGAATAATCAGAAGAAAGAGAAGGAGAAGGTGAAGTCTGGAGGCTGAAGCAGAAGAAACAGAAGAAGGAGAAGGAGAATGTGAAGACTGGAGGGTGAATCAGAAGAAGTAGAAGAAGGAGAAGGAGAAGGTGAAGTCTGGAGGGTGAATCAGAAGAAGTAGAAGAAGGAGAAGGAGAAGGTGAAGTCTGGAGGGTGAATCAGAAGAAGCAGAAGAAGGAGAAGGAGAAGGTGAAGTCTGGAGGGTGAATCAGAAGATGCAGAAGAAGGAGAAGGAGAAGATGAAGTCTGGAGGGTGAATCAGAAGAAGTAGAAGAAGGAGAAGGAGAAGGTGAAGTCTGGAGGGTGAATCAGAAGAAGTAGAAGAAGGAGAAGGAGAAGGTGAAGTCTGGAGTGTGAATCAGAAGAGGTAGAAGAAGGAGAAGGAGAAGGTGAAGTCTGGAGGGTGAAGCAGAAGAAGGAGAAGAAGGAGAAGGAGAAGGTGAAGTCAGGAGGGTGAATCAGAAGAAGCAGAAGAAGGAGAAGGAGAAGGTGAAGTCTGGAGGTTGAATCAGAAGAAGCAGAATAACGAGAAGGAGAAGGTGAAGTCTGGAGGGTGAATCAGAAGAAGCAGAATAAGGAGAAGGAGAAGGTGAAGTCTGGAGGGTGAATCAGAAGAAGCAGAAGAAGGAGAAGGAGAAGGTGAAGTCTGGAGGGTGAATCAGAAGAGGTAGAAGAAGGAGAAGGAGAAGGTGAAGTCAGGAGGGTGAAGCAGAAGAAGCAGAAGAAGGAGAAGGAGAAGGTGAAGTCTGGTGGGTGAAGCAGAAGAAGCAGAAGAAGGAGAAGGAGAAGGTGAAGTCTGGAGGGTGAAGCAGAAGAAGCAGAAGAAGGAGAAGGAGAAGGTGAAGTCAGGAGGGTGGATCAGAAGAAGTAGAAGAAGGAGAAGGAGAAGGTGAACTCTGGAGGGTGAATCAGATGAAGCAGAAGAAGGAGAAGGAGAAGGTGAAGTCTGGAGGGCGCAGCAGAAGAAGCAGAAGAAGGAAAAAGAGAAGGTGAAGTCTGGAGGGTGAAGCAGAAGAAGCAGAAGAAGGAGAAGGAGAGGGTGAAGTCTGGAGGGTGAATCAGAAGAAGTAGAAGAAGGAGAAGGAGAAGGTGAAGTCAGGAGAGTGAAGCAGAAGAAGCAGAAGAAGGAGAAGGAGAAGGTGAAGTCTGGAGGGCGAAGCAGAAGAAGCAGAAGAAGGAGAAGGAGAAGGTGAAGTCTGGAGGGTGAAGCAGAAGAAGCAGAAGAAGGAGAAGGAGTAGGTGAAGTCTGGAGGGTGAATCAGAAGAAGTAGAAGAAGGAGAAGGAGAAGGTGAAGTCAGGAGGTTGAAGCAGAAGAAGCAGAAGAAGGAGAAGGAGAAGGTGAAGTCTGGAGGGTGAAGCAGAAGAAGCAGAAGAAGGAGAAGGAGAAGGTGAAGTCTGGAGGGAGAATCAGAAGAAGCAGAAGAAGGAGAAGGAGAAGGTGAAGTCTGGAGGGTGAATCAGAAGAAGCAGAAGAAGGAGAAGGAGAAGGTGAAGTCAGGAGGGTGAATCAGAAGAAGCAGAAGAAGGAGAAGGAGAAGGTGAATTTAGGAGGGTGAATCAGAAGAAGCAGAAGAAGGAGAAGGAGCAGGTGAAGTCAGGGGGGTGTAGCAGAAGAAGTAGAAGAAGGAGAAGGAGAAGGTGAAGTCAGGACGGTGAAGCAGAAGAAGCAGAAGAAGGAGAAGGAGAAGGTGAAGCCTGGAGGGCGCAGCAGAAGAAGCAGAAGAAGGAGAAGGAGAAGGTGAAGTCTGGAGTGTGAAGCAGAAGAAGCAGAAGAAGGAGAAGGAGAAGGTGAAGTCTGGAGGGCGCAGCAGAAGAAGCAGAAGAAGGAGAATGAGAAGGTGAAGTCTGGAGGGTGAATCAGAAGAAGAAGAAGAAGGAGAAGGAGAAGGTGAAGTCTGGAGGGTGAATCAGAAGAAGTAGAAGAAGGAGAAGGAGAAGGTGAAGTCAGGAGGGTGAATCAGAAGAAGTAGAAGAAGGAGAAGGTGAAGGTGAAGTCAGGAGGGTGAATCAGAAGAAGCAGAAGAAGGAGAAGGAGAAGGTGAAGTTTGGAGGGCGAATCAGAAGAAACAGAAGAAGGAGAAGGAGAAGGTGAAGTCTGGAGGGTGAATCAGAAGAAGCAGAAGAAGGAGAAGGAGAAGGTGAAGTCTGGAGGTTGAATCAGAAGAAGCAGAATAACGAGAAGGAGAAGGTGAAGTCTGGAGGGTGAATCAGAAGAAGCAGAATAAGGAGAAGGAGAAGGTGAAGTCTGGAGGGTGAATCAGAAGAAGCAGAAGAAGGAGAAGGAGAAGGTGAAGTCTGGAGGGTGAATCAGAAGAGGTAGAAGAAGGAGAAGGAGAAGGTGAAGTCTGGAGGGTGAAGCAGAAGAAGGAGAAGAAGGAGAAGGAGAAGGTGAAGTCAGGAGGGTGAATCAGAAGAAGTAGAAGAAGGAGAAGGAGAAGGTGAAGCCAGGAGGGTGAATCAGAAGAAGCAGAAGAAGGAGAAGGAGAAGGTGAAGTCAGGAGGGTGGATCAGAAGAAGTAGAAGAAGGAGAAGGAGAAGGTGCAGTCTGGAGGGTGAATCAGAAGAAGCAGAAGAAGGAGAAGGAGAAGGTGAAGTCTGGAGGTTGAATCAGAAGAAGCAGAATAACGAGAAGGAGAAGGTGAAGTCTGGAGGGTGAATCAGAAGAAGCAGAATAAGGAGAAGGAGAAGGTGAAGTCTGGAGGGTGAATCAGAAGAAGCAGAAGAAGGAGAAGGAGAAGGTGAAGTCTGGAGGGTGAATCAGAAGAGGTAGAAGAAGGAGAAGGAGAAGGTGAAGTCAGGAGGGTGAAGCAGAAGAAGCAGAAGAAGGAGAAGGAGAAGATGAAGTCTGGAGGGTGAATCAGAAGAAGTAGAAGAAGGAGAAGGAGAAGGTGAAGTCAGGAGGGTGAATCAGAAGAAGCAGAAGAAGGAGAAGGAGAAGGTGAAGTCTGGAGGGCGAATCAGAAGAAACAGAAGAAGGAGAAGGAGAAGGTGAAGTCTGGAGGGTGAATCAGAAGAAGCAGAAGAAGGAGAAGGAGAAGGTGAAGTCTGGAGGTTGAATCAGAAGAAGCAGAATAACGAGAAGGAGAAGGTGAAGTCTGGAGGGTGAATCAGAAGAAGCAGAAGAAGGAGAAGGAGAAGGTGAAGTCTGGAGGGTGAATCAGAAGAAGTAGAAGAAGGAGAAGGAGAAGGTGAAGTCAGGAGGGTGAAGCAGAAGAAGCAGAAGAAGGAGAAGGAGAAGGTGAAGTCTGGAGGGTGAAACAGAAGAAGCCGAAGAAGGAGAAGGAGAAGGTGAAGTCTGGAGGGTGAAGCAGAAGAAGCAGAAGAAGGAGAAGGAGAAGGTGAAGTCAGGAGGGTGAATCAGAAGAAGTAGAAGAAGGAGAAGGAGAAGGTGAAGTCTGGAGGGTGAATCAGAAGAAGTAGAAGAAGGAGAAGGAGAAGGTGAAGTCTGGAGGTTGAATCAGAAGAAGTAGAAGAAGAAGAAGGAGAAGGGGAAGTCTGGAGGGTGAATCAGAAGAAGCAGAAGAAGGAGAAGGAGAAGGTGAAGTCAGGAGGGTGAATCAGAAGAAGCAGAAGAAGGAGAAGGAGAAGGTGAAGTTAGGAGGGTGAATCAGAAGAAGCAGAAGAAGGAGAAGGAGAAGGTGAAGTCAGGGGGGTGAAGCAGAAGAAGTAGAAGAAGGAGAAGGAGAAGGTGAAGTCAGGAGGGTGAAGCAGAAGAAGCAGAAGAAGGAGAAGGAGAAGGTGAAGTCAGGAGGGTGAAGCAGAAGAAGCAGAAGAAGGAGATGGAGACGGTGAAGCCTGGAGGGCGCAGCAGAAGAAGCAGAAGGAGGAGAAGGAGAAGGTGAAGTCCTAAGGGTGAAGCAGAAGAAGCAGAAGAAGGAGAAGGAGAAGGTGAAGTCTGGAGGGTGAATCAGAAGAAGTAGAAGAAGGAGAAGGAGAAGGTGAAGTCAGGAGGGTGAAGCAGAAGAGGCAGAAGAAGGAGAAGGAGAAGGTGAAATCTGGAGGGTGAAGCAGAAGAAGCAGAAGAAGGAGAAGGAGAAGGTGAAGTCTGGAGGGCGAAGCAGAAGAAGCAGAAGAAGGAGAAGGAGAAGGTGAAGTCTGGAGGGTGAAGCAGAAGAAGCAGAAGAAGGAGAAGGAGAAGGTGAAGTCTGGAGGGTGAATCACAAGAAGTAGAAGAAGGAGAAGGAGAAGCTGAAGTAAGGAGGGAGAAGCAGAAGAAGTAGAAGAAGGAGAAGGAGAAGGTGAAGTCTGGATTGTGAATCAGAAGAAGTAGAAGAAGGAGAAGGAGGAGGTGAAGTCTGGAGGGTGAATCAGAAGAAGTAGAAGAAGGAGAAGGAGAAGGTCAAGTCTGGAGGGTGAATCAAAAGGAGCAGAAGAAGGAGAAGGAGAAGGTGAAGTCTGGAGGGTGAATCAGAAGAAGTAGAAGAAGGAGAAGGAGAAGGTGTAGTCTGGAGGATGAATCAGAAGAAGTAGAAGAAGGAGAAGGAGAAGGTGAAGTCTGGAGGGTGAATCAGAAGAAGCAGAATAAGGAGAAGGAGAAGGTGAAGTCTGGAGGGTGAATCAGAAGAAGCAGAAGAAGGAGAAGGAGAAGGTGAAGTCTGGAGGGTGAATCAGAAGAAGTAGAAGAAGGAGAAGGAGAAGGTGAAGTCTGGAGCGTGAAGCAGAAGAAGTAGAAGAAGGAGAAGGAGAAGGTGAAGTCTGGAGGGCGAAGCAGAAGAAGCAGAAGAAGGAGAAGGAGAAGGTGAAGTCTGGAGGGTGAAGCAGAAGAAGCAGAAGAAGGAGAAGAAGAAGGTGAAGTCTGGAGGGTGAATCAGAAGAAGTAGAAGAAGGAGAAGGAGAAGGTGAAGTAAGGAGGGTGAAGCAGAAGAAGCAGAAGAAGGAGAAGGAGAAGGTGAAGTCTGGAGGGAGAAGCAGAAGAAGCAGAAGAAGGAGAAGGAGGAGGTGAAGTCTGGAGGGAGAATCAGAAGAAGCAAAAGAAGGAGAAGGAGAAGGTGAAGTCTGGAGGGTGAATCAGAAGAAGTTGAAGAAGGAGAAGGAGAAGGTGAAGTCTGGAGGGTGAATCAGAAAAAGCAGAATAAGGAGAAGGAGAAGGTGAAGTCTGGAGGGTGAATCAGAAGAAGCAGAAGAAGGAGAAGGTGAAGTCTGGAGGGTGAATCAGAAGAAGTAGAAGAAGGAGAAGGAGAAGGTGAAGTCTGGAGGGTGAAGCGGAAGAAGTAGAAGAAGGAGAAGGAGAAGGCGAAGTCTGGAGGGTGAATCAGAAGAAGCAGAAGAAGGAGAAGGAGAAGGTGAAGTCTGGAGGGTGAATCAGAAGAAGTAGAAGAAGGAGAAGGAGAAGGCGAAGTCTGGAGGGTGAATCAGAAGAAGTTGAAGAAGGAGAAGGAGAAGGTGAAGACTGGAGGTTGAATCAGAAGAAGTAGAAGAAGGAGAAGGAGAAGGTGAAGTCTGGAGGGTGAATCAGAAGAAGTAGAAGAAGGAGAAGGAGAAGGCGAAGTCTGGAGGGTGAATCAGAAGAAGCAGAAGAAGGAGAAGGAGAAGGTGAAGTCTGGAGGGTGAATCAGAAGAAGCAGAAGAAGGAGAAGGAGAAGATGAAGTCTGGAGGGTGAATCAGAAGAATTAGAAGAAGGAGAAGGAGAAGTTGAGGTCTGGAGGGTGAATCAGAAGAAGCAGAAGAAGGAGAAGGAGAAGGTGAAGTCTGAAGGGTGAACCAGAAGAAGCAGAAGAAGGAGAAGGAGAAGGTGAAGTCTGGAGGGTGTATCAGAAGAAGCAGAAGAAGGAGAAGGAGAAGGTGAAGTCTGGAGGGTGAATCAGAAGAAGCAGAAGAAGGAGAAGGAGAAGGTGAAGTCTGGAGGGTGAATCAGAAGAAGTAGAAGAAGGAGAAGGAGAAGGTGAAGTCTGGAGGGTGAATCAGAAGAAGTAGAACAAGGAGAAGGAGAAGTTGAAGTCTGGAGGGTGAATCAGAAGAAGCAGAAGAAGGAGAAGGAGAAGGTGAAGTCTGGAGGGTGAATCAGAAGAAGCAGAAGAAGGAGAAGGAGAAGATGAAGTCTGGAGGGTGAATCAGAATAAGTAGAAGAAGGAGAAGGAGAAGGTGAAGTCTGGAGGGTGAATCAGAAGAAGCAGAAGAAGGGGAAGGAGAAGGTGAAGTCTGAAGAGTGAATCAGAAGAAGCAGAAGAAGGAGAAGGAGAAGGTGAAGTCTGGAGGGTGAATCAGAAGAAGCAGAATAAGGAGAAGGAGAAGGTGAAGTCTGGAGGGTGAATCAGAAGAAGCAGAAGAAGGAGAAGGAGAAGGTGAAGTCTGGAGGGTGAATCAGAAGAAGTAGAAGAAGGAGAAGGAGAAGGTGAAGTCTGGAGGGTGAAGCAGAAGAAGTAGAAGAAGGAGAAGGAGAAGGTGAAGTCATGAGGGTGAATCAGAAGAAGTAGAAGAAGGAGAAGGAGAAGGTGAAGTCAGGAGGGTGAATCAGAAGAAGCAGAAGAAGGAGAAGGAGAAGGTGAAGTCTGGAGTGTGAATCAGAAGAATCAGAAGAAGGAGAAGGAGAAGGTGAAGTCTGGAGGGTGAATCAGAAGAAGCAGAAGAAAGAGAAGGAGAAGGTGAAGTCTAGAGGGTGAAGCAGAAGAAGCAGAAGAAGGAGAAGGAGAAGGTGAAGTCAGGAGGGTGAATCAGAAGAAGTAGAAGAAGGAAAAGGAGAAGGTGAAGTCTGGAGGGTGAATCAGAAGAAGTAGAAGAAGGAGAAGGAGAAGGTGAAGTCTGGAGGGTGAATCAGAAGAAGTGGAAGAAGGAGAAGGAGAAGGTGAAGTCTGGAGGGTGAATCAGAAGAAGCAGAAGAAGGAGAAGGAGAAGGTGAAGTCTGGAGGGAGAAGCAGAAGAAGTAGAAGAAGGAGAAGGAGAAGGTGAAGTCTGGATTGTGAATCAGAAGAAGTAGAAGAAGGAGAAGGAGGAGGTGAAGTCTGGAGGGTGAATCAGAAGAAGTAGAAGAAGGAGAAGGAGAAGGTGAAGTCTGGAGGGTGAAACAAAAGGAGCAGAAGAAGGAGAAGGAGAAGGTGAAGTCTGGAGGGTGAATCAGAAGAAGTAGAAGAAGGAGAAGGAGAAGGTGAAGTCTGGAGGGTGAAGCAGAAGAAGTAGAAGAAGGAGAAGGAGAAGGTGAAGTCATGAGGGTGAATCAGAAGAAGTAGAAGAAGGAGAAGGAGAAGGTGAAGTCAGGAGGGTGAATCAGAAGAAGCAGAAGAAGGAGAAGGAGAAGGTGAAGTCTGGAGTGTGAATCAGAAGAATCAGAAGAAGGAGAAGGAGAAGGTGAAGTCTGGAGGGTGAATCAGAAGAAGCAGAAGAAAGAGAAGGAGAAGGTGAAGTCTAGAGGGTGAAGCAGAAGAAGCAGAAGAAGGAGAAGGAGAAGGTGAAGTCAGGAGGGTGAATCAGAAGAAGTAGAAGAAGGAAAAGGAGAAGGTGAAGTCTGGAGGGTGAATCAGAAGAAGCAGAAGAAGGAGAAGGAGAAGGTGAAGTCTGGAGGGTGAATCAGAAGAAGCAGAAGAAGGAGAAGGAGAAGGTGAAGTCTGGAGGGAGAAGGAGAAGAAGTAGAAGAAGGAGAAGGAGAAGGTGAAGTCTGGAGGGTGAATCAGAAGAAGTAGAAGAAGGAGAAGGAGAAGGTCAAGTCTGGAGGGTGAATCAAAAGGAGCAGAAGAAGGAGAAGGAGAAGGTGAAGTCTGGAGGGTGAATCAGAACAAGTAGAAGAAGGAGAAGGAGAAGGTGTAGTCTGGAGGATGAATCAGAAGAAGTAGAAGAAGGAGAAGGAGAAGGTGAAGTCTGGAGGGTGAATCAGAAGAAGCAGAATAAGGAGAAGGAGAAGGTGAAGTCTGGAGGGTCAATCAGAAGAAGCAGAAGAAGGAGAAGGAGAAGGTGAAGTCTGGAGGGTGAATCAGAAGAAGTAGAAGAAGGAGAAGGAGAAGGTGAAGTCTGGAGCGTGAAGCAGAAGAAGTAGAAGAAGGAGAAGGAGAAGGTGAAGTCTGGAGGGCGAAGCAGAAGAAGCAGAAGAAGGAGAAGGAGAAGGTGAAGTCTGGAGGGTGAAGCAGAAGAAGCAGAAGAAGGAGAAGTAGAAGGTGAAGTCTGGAGGGTGAATCAGAAGAAGTAGAAGAAGGAGAAGGAGAAGGTGAAGTAAGGAGGGTGAAGCAGAAGAAGCAGAAGAAGGAGAAGGAGAAGGTGAAGTCTGGAGGGAGAAGCAGAAGAAGCAGAAGAAGGAGAAGGAGGAGGTGAAGTCTGGAGGGTGAATCAGAAGAAGCAGAAGAAGGAGAAGGAGAAGGTGAAGTCTGGAGGGTGAATCAGAAGAAGTTGAAGAACGAGAAGGAGAAGGTGAAGTCTGGAGGGTGAATCAGAAGAAGCAGAATAAGGAGAAGGAGAAGGTGAAGTCTGGAGGGTGAATCAGAAGAAGCAGAAGAAGGAGAAGGAGAAGGTGAAGTCTGGAGGGTGAATCAGAAGAAGTAGAAGAAGGAGAAGGAGAAGGTGAAGTCTGGAGGGTGAAGCGGAAGAAGTAGAAGAAGGAGAAGGAGAAGGCGAAGTCTGGAGGGTGAATCAGAAGAAGCAGGAGAAGGAGAAGGAGAAGGTGAAGTCTGGAGGGTGAATCAGAAGAAGTAGAAGAAGGAGAAGGAGAAGGCGAAGTCTGGAGGGTGAATCAGAAGAAGTTGAAGAAGGAGAAGGAGAAGGTGAAGACTGGAGGTTGAATCAGAAGAAGTAGAAGAAGGAGAAGGAGAAGGTGAAGTCTGGAGGGTGAATCAGAAGAAGTAGAAGAAGGAGAAGGAGAAGGCGAAGTCTGGAGGGTGAATCAGAAGAAGCAGAAGAAGGAGAAGGAGAAGGTGAAGTCTGGAGGGTGAATCAGAAGAAGCAGAAGAAGGAGAAGGAGAAGATGAAGTCTGGAGGGTGAATCAGAAGAATTAGAAGAAGGAGAAGGAGAAGTTGAGGTCTGGAGGGTGAATCAGAAGAAGCAGAAGAAGGAGAAGGAGAAGGTGAAGTCTGAAGGGTGAACCAGAAGAAGCAGAAGAAGGAGAAGGAGAAGGTGAAGTCTGGAGGGTGTATCAGAAGAAGCAGAAGAAGGAGAAGGAGAAGGTGAAGTCTGGAGGGTGAATCAGAAGAAGCAGAAGAAGGAGAAGGAGAAGGTGAAGTCTGGAGGGTGAATCAGAAGAAGTAGAAGAAGGAGAAGGAGAAGGTGAAGTCTGGAGGGTGAATCAGAAGAAGTAGAACAAGGAGAAGGAGAAGTTGAAGTCTGGAGGGTGAATCAGAAGAAGCAGAAGAAGGAGAAGGAGAAGATGAAGTCTGGAGGGTGAATCAGAATAAGTAGAAGAAGGAGAAGGAGAAGGTGAAGTCTGGAGGGTGAATCAGAAGAAGCAGAAGAAGGGGAAGGAGAAGGTGAAGTCTGAAGAGTGAATCAGAAGAAGCAGAAGAAGGAGAAGGAGAAGGTGAAGTCTGGAGGGTGAATCAGAAGAAGCAGAATAAGGAGAAGGAGAAGGTGAAGTCTGGAGGGTGAATCAGAAGAAGCAGAAGAAGGAGAAGGAGAAGGTGAAGTCTGGAGGGTGAAGCAGAAGAAGTAGAAGAAGGAGAAGGAGAAGGTGAAGTCTGGAGGGTGAAGCAGAAGAAGTAGAAGAAGGAGAAGGAGAAGGTGAAGTCATGAGGGTGAATCAGAAGAAGTAGAAGAAGGAGAAGGAGAAGGTGAAGTCAGGAGGGTGAATCAGAAGAAGCAGAAGAAGGAGAAGGAGAAGGTGAAGTCTGGAGTGTGAATCAGAAGAATCAGAAGAAGGAGAAGGAGAAGGTGAAGTCTGGAGGGTGAATCAGAAGAAGCAGAAGAAAGAGAAGGAGAAGGTGAAGTCTAGAGGGTGAAGCAGAAGAAGCAGAAGAAGGAGAAGTAGAAGGTGAAGACTGGAGGGTGAATCAGAAGAAGTAGAAGAAGGAGAAGGAGAAGGTGAAGTCTGGAGGGTGAATCAGAAGAGGTAGAAGAAGGAGAAGGAGAAGATGAAGTCTGGAGGGTGAATCAGAAGAAGTCGAAGAAGGAGAAGGAAATGGTGAAGTCTGGAGGGTGAATCAGAAGAAGTAGAAGAAGGAGAAGGAGAAGGTGAAGTCAGGAGGGTGAATCAGAAGAAGCAGAAGAAGGAGAAGGAGAAGCTGAAGTTAGGAGGGTGAATCAGAAGAAGCAGAAGAAGGAGAAGGAGAAGGTGAAGTCAGGGGGGTGAAGCAGAAAAAGTAGAAGAAGGAGAAGGAGAAGGCGAAGTCAGGAAGGTGAAGCAGAAGAAGCAGAAGAAGGAGAAGGAGAAGGTGAAGTCTGGCGGGCGCAGCAGAAGAAGCAGAAGAAGGAGAAGGTGAAGGTGAAGTCTGGAGGGTGAAGCAGAAGAAGCAGAAGAAGGAGAAGGAGAAGGTGAAGTCTGGAGGGTGAATCAGAAGAAGTAGAAGAAGGAGAAGGAGAAGGTGAAGTCAGGAGGGTGAAGCAGAAGAAGCAGAAGAAGGAGAAGTAGAAGGTGAAGTCTGGAGGGTGAAGCAGAAGAAGCAGAAGAAGGAGAAGGAGAAGGTGAAGTCTGGAGGGCGAAGCAGAAGAAGTAGAAGAAGGAGAAGGAGAAGGTGAAGTCTGGATGGTGAAGCAGAAGAAGCAGAAGAAGGAGAAGGAGAAGGTGAAGTCTGGAGGGTGAATCAGAAGAAGTAGAAGAAGGAGAAGGAGAAGGTGAAGTCAGGAGGGTGAAGCAGAAGAAGCAGAAGAAGGAGAAGGAGAAGGTGAAGTCTGGAGGGTGAAACAGAAGAAGCAGAAGAAGGAGAAGGAGAAGGTGAAGTCTGGAGGGTGAAGCAGAAGAAGCAGAAGAAGGAGAAGGAGAAGCTGAAGTCAGGAGGGTGAATCAGAAGAAGTAGAAGAAGGAGAAGGAGAAGGTGAAGTCTGGAGGGTGAATCAGAAGAAGCAGAAGAAGGAGAAGGAGAAGGTGAAGTCTGGAGGTTGAATCAGAAGAAGTAGAAGAAGAAGAAGGAGAAGGGGAAGTCTGGAGGGTGAATCAGAAGTAGCAGAAGAAGGAGAAGGAGAAGGTGAAGTCTGGAGGGAGAAGCAGAAGAAGTAGAAGAAGAAGGAGAAGGTGAAATCTGGAGGGTGAATAAGAAGAAGTAGAAGAAGGAGAAGGAGAAGGTGAAGTCTGGAGGGTGAATCAGAAGAAGTAGAAGAAGGAGAAGGAGAAGGTGAAGTCTGGAGGGTGAATCAGAAGAAGCAGAAGAAGGAGAAGGAGAAGGTGGAGTCTGGAGGCTGAATCAGAAGAAGTAGAAGAAGGAGAAGGAGAAGGTGAAGTCTGGAGGGTGAATCTGAAGAAGCAGAAGAAGGAGAAGGAGAAGGTGAAGTCTGGAGGGTGAATCAGAAGAAGCAGAAGAAGGAGAAGGAGAAGGTGAAGTCTGGAGGGTGAATCAGAAGAAGTCGAAGAAGGAGAAGGAAATGGTGAAGTCTGGAGGGTGAATCAGAAGAAGCAGAAGAAGGAGAAGGAGAAGGTGAAGTCTGGAGGGTGAATCAGAAGAAGTCGAAGAAGGAGAAGGAAATGGTGAAGTCTGGAGGGTGAATCAGAAGAAGCAGAAGAAGGAGAAGGAGAAGGTGAAGTCTGGAGGGTGAATCAGAAGAAGCAGAAGAAGGAGAAGGAGAAGGTGAAGACTGGCGGGTGAATCAGAAGAAGTAGAAGAAGGAGAAGGAGAAGATGAAGTCTGGAGGGTGAATCAGAAGAAGTAGAAGAAGGAGAAGGAGAAGGTGAGGTCTGGAGGGTGAATCAGAAGAAGCAGAAGAAGGAGAAGGAGAAGGTGAAGTCTGGAGGGTGAATCAGAAGAAGCAGAAGAAGGAGAAGGAGAAGGTGAAGTCTGGAGGGTGAATCAGAAGAAGCAGAAGAAGGAGAAGGAGAAGGTGAAGTCAGGAGGGTGAATCAGAAGAAGTAGAAGAAGGAGAAGGAGAAGGTGAAGTCTGGAGGGTGAATCAGAAGAGGTAGAAGAAGGAGAAGGAGAAGGTGAAGTCTGGAGGGTGAATCAGAAGAAGTCGAAGAAGGAGAAGGAAATGGTGAAGTCTGGAGGGTGAATCAGAAGAAGTAGAAGAAGGAGAAGGAGAAGGTGAAGTCAGGAGGGTGAATCAGAAGAAGCAGAAGAAGGAGAAGGAGAAGCTGAAGTTAGGAGGGTGAATCAGAAGAAGCAGAAGAAGGAGAAGGAGAAGGTGAAGTCAGGGGGGTGAAGCAGAAAAAGTAGAAGAAGGAGAAGGAGAAGGCGAAGTCAGGAAGGTGAAGCAGAAGAAGCAGAAGAAGGAGAAGGAGAAGGTGAAGTCTGGCGGGCGCAGCAGAAGAAGCAGAAGAAGGAGAAGGTGAAGGTGAAGTCTGGAGGGTGAAGCAGAAGAAGCAGAAGAAGGAGAAGGAGAAGGTGAAGTCTGGAGGGTGAATCAGAAGAAGTAGAAGAAGGAGAAGGAGAAGGTGAAGTCAGGAGGGTGAAGCAGAAGAAGCAGAAGAAGGAGAAGTAGAAGGTGAAGTCTGGAGGGTGAAGCAGAAGAAGCAGAAGAAGGAGAAGGAGAAGGTGAAGTCTGGAGGGCGAAGCAGAAGAAGTAGAAGAAGGAGAAGGAGAAGGTGAAGTCTGGATGGTGAAGCAGAAGAAGCAGAAGAAGGAGAAGGAGAAGGTGAAGTCTGGAGGGTGAATCAGAAGAAGTAGAAGAAGGAGAAGGAGAAGGTGAAGTCAGGAGGGTGAAGCAGAAGAAGCAGAAGAAGGAGAAGGAGAAGGTGAAGTCTGGAGGGTGAAACAGAAGAAGCAGAAGAAGGAGAAGGAGAAGGTGAAGTCTGGAGGGTGAAGCAGAAGAAGCAGAAGAAGGAGAAGGAGAAGGTGAAGTCAGGAGGGTGAATCAGAAGAAGTAGAAGAAGGAGAAGGAGAAGGTGAAGTCTGGAGGTTGAATCAGAAGAAGTAGAAGAAGAAGAAGGAGAAGGGGAAGTCTGGAGGGTGAATCAGAAGAAGCAGAAGAAGGAGAAGGAGAAGGTGAAGTCTGGAGGGAGAAGCAGAAGAAGTAGAAGAAGAAGGAGAAGGTGAAATCTGGAGGGTGAATAAGAAGAAGTAGAAGAAGGAGAAGGAGAAGGTGAAGTCTGGAGGGTGAATCAGAAGAAGTAGAAGAAGGAGAAGGAGAAGGTGAAGTCTGGAGGGTGAATCAGAAGAAGCAGAAGAAGGAGAAGGAGAAGGTGGAGTCTGGAGGCTGAATCAGAAGAAGTAGAAGAAGGAGAAGGAGAAGGTGTAGTCTGGAGAGTGAATCAGAAGAAGTAGACGAAGGAGAAGGAGAAGGTGAAGTCTGGAGGGTGAATCAGAAAAAGCAGAAGAAGGAGAAGGAGAAGGCGAAGTCTGGAGGGTGAATCAGAAGAAGTAGAAGAAGGAGAAGGAGAAGGTGAAGTCTGGAGGGTGAATCAGAAGAAGCAGAAGAAGGAAAAGGAGAAGGTGAAGTCTGGAGGGTGAATCAGAAGAAGCAGAAGAAGGAGAAGGAGAAGGTGAAGTCTGGAGGGTGAATCAGAAGAAGCAGAAGAAGGAGAAGGAGAAGGTGAAGTCTGGAGGGAGAAGGAGAAGAAGTAGAAGAAGGAGAAGGAGAAGGTGAAGTCTGGAGGGTGAATCAGAAGAAGTAGAAGAAGGAGAAGGAGAAGGTCAAGTCTGGAGGGTGAATCAAAAGGAGCAGAAGAAGGAGAAGGAGAAGGTGAAGTCTGGAGGGTGAATCAGAACAAGTAGAAGAAGGAGAAGGAGAAGGTGTAGTCTGGAGGATGAATCAGAAGAAGTAGAAGAAGGAGAAGGAGAAGGTGAAGTCTGGAGGGTGAATCAGAAGAAGCAGAATAAGGAGAAGGAGAAGGTGAAGTCTGGAGGGTCAATCAGAAGAAGCAGAAGAAGGAGAAGGAGAAGGTGAAGTCTGGAGGGTGAATCAGAAGAAGTAGAAGAAGGAGAAGGAGAAGGTGAAGTCTGGAGCGTGAAGCAGAAGAAGTAGAAGAAGGAGAAGGAGAAGGTGAAGTCTGGAGGGCGAAGCAGAAGAAGCAGAAGAAGGAGAAGGAGAAGGTGAAGTCTGGAGGGTGAAGCAGAAGAAGCAGAAGAAGGAGAAGTAGAAGGTGAAGTCTGGAGGGTGAATCAGAAGAAGTAGAAGAAGGAGAAGGAGAAGGTGAAGTAAGGAGGGTGAAGCAGAAGAAGCAGAAGAAGGAGAAGGAGAAGGTGAAGTCTGGAGGGAGAAGCAGAAGAAGCAGAAGAAGGAGAAGGAGGAGGTGAAGTCTGGAGGGTGAATCAGAAGAAGCAGAAGAAGGAGAAGGAGAAGGTGAAGTCTGGAGGGTGAATCAGAAGAAGTTGAAGAACGAGAAGGAGAAGGTGAAGTCTGGAGGGTGAATCAGAAGAAGCAGAATAAGGAGAAGGAGAAGGTGAAGTCTGGAGGGTGAATCAGAAGAAGCAGAAGAAGGAGAAGGAGAAGGTGAAGTCTGGAGGGTGAATCAGAAGAAGTAGAAGAAGGAGAAGGAGAAGGTGAAGTCTGGAGGGTGAAGCGGAAGAAGTAGAAGAAGGAGAAGGAGAAGGCGAAGTCTGGAGGGTGAATCAGAAGAAGCAGGAGAAGGAGAAGGAGAAGGTGAAGTCTGGAGGGTGAATCAGAAGAAGTAGAAGAAGGAGAAGGAGAAGGCGAAGTCTGGAGGGTGAATCAGAAGAAGTTGAAGAAGGAGAAGGAGAAGGTGAAGACTGGAGGTTGAATCAGAAGAAGTAGAAGAAGGAGAAGGAGAAGGTGAAGTCTGGAGGGTGAATCAGAAGAAGTAGAAGAAGGAGAAGGAGAAGGCGAAGTCTGGAGGGTGAATCAGAAGAAGCAGAAGAAGGAGAAGGAGAAGGTGAAGTCTGGAGGGTGAATCAGAAGAAGCAGAAGAAGGAGAAGGAGAAGATGAAGTCTGGAGGGTGAATCAGAAGAATTAGAAGAAGGAGAAGGAGAAGTTGAGGTCTGGAGGGTGAATCAGAAGAAGCAGAAGAAGGAGAAGGAGAAGGTGAAGTCTGAAGGGTGAACCAGAAGAAGCAGAAGAAGGAGAAGGAGAAGGTGAAGTCTGGAGGGTGTATCAGAAGAAGCAGAAGAAGGAGAAGGAGAAGGTGAAGTCTGGAGGGTGAATCAGAAGAAGCAGAAGAAGGAGAAGGAGAAGGTGAAGTCTGGAGGGTGAATCAGAAGAAGTAGAAGAAGGAGAAGGAGAAGGTGAAGTCTGGAGGGTGAATCAGAAGAAGTAGAACAAGGAGAAGGAGAAGTTGAAGTCTGGAGGGTGAATCAGAAGAAGCAGAAGAAGGAGAAGGAGAAGATGAAGTCTGGAGGGTGAATCAGAATAAGTAGAAGAAGGAGAAGGAGAAGGTGAAGTCTGGAGGGTGAATCAGAAGAAGCAGAAGAAGGGGAAGGAGAAGGTGAAGTCTGAAGAGTGAATCAGAAGAAGCAGAAGAAGGAGAAGGAGAAGGTGAAGTCTGGAGGGTGAATCAGAAGAAGCAGAATAAGGAGAAGGAGAAGGTGAAGTCTGGAGGGTGAATCAGAAGAAGCAGAAGAAGGAGAAGGAGAAGGTGAAGTCTGGAGGGTGAAGCAGAAGAAGTAGAAGAAGGAGAAGGAGAAGGTGAAGTCTGGAGGGTGAAGCAGAAGAAGTAGAAGAAGGAGAAGGAGAAGGTGAAGTCATGAGGGTGAATCAGAAGAAGTAGAAGAAGGAGAAGGAGAAGGTGAAGTCAGGAGGGTGAATCAGAAGAAGCAGAAGAAGGAGAAGGAGAAGGTGAAGTCTGGAGTGTGAATCAGAAGAATCAGAAGAAGGAGAAGGAGAAGGTGAAGTCTGGAGGGTGAATCAGAAGAAGCAGAAGAAAGAGAAGGAGAAGGTGAAGTCTAGAGGGTGAAGCAGAAGAAGCAGAAGAAGGAGAAGTAGAAGGTGAAGACTGGAGGGTGAATCAGAAGAAGTAGAAGAAGGAGAAGGAGAAGGTGAAGTCTGGAGGGTGAATCAGAAGAGGTAGAAGAAGGAGAAGGAGAAGATGAAGTCTGGAGGGTGAATCAGAAGAAGTCGAAGAAGGAGAAGGAAATGGTGAAGTCTGGAGGGTGAATCAGAAGAAGTAGAAGAAGGAGAAGGAGAAGGTGAAGTCAGGAGGGTGAATCAGAAGAAGCAGAAGAAGGAGAAGGAGAAGCTGAAGTTAGGAGGGTGAATCAGAAGAAGCAGAAGAAGGAGAAGGAGAAGGTGAAGTCAGGGGGGTGAAGCAGAAAAAGTAGAAGAAGGAGAAGGAGAAGGCGAAGTCAGGAAGGTGAAGCAGAAGAAGCAGAAGAAGGAGAAGGAGAAGGTGAAGTCTGGCGGGCGCAGCAGAAGAAGCAGAAGAAGGAGAAGGTGAAGGTGAAGTCTGGAGGGTGAAGCAGAAGAAGCAGAAGAAGGAGAAGGAGAAGGTGAAGTCTGGAGGGTGAATCAGAAGAAGTAGAAGAAGGAGAAGGAGAAGGTGAAGTCAGGAGGGTGAAGCAGAAGAAGCAGAAGAAGGAGAAGTAGAAGGTGAAGTCTGGAGGGTGAAGCAGAAGAAGCAGAAGAAGGAGAAGGAGAAGGTGAAGTCTGGAGGGCGAAGCAGAAGAAGTAGAAGAAGGAGAAGGAGAAGGTGAAGTCTGGATGGTGAAGCAGAAGAAGCAGAAGAAGGAGAAGGAGAAGGTGAAGTCTGGAGGGTGAATCAGAAGAAGTAGAAGAAGGAGAAGGAGAAGGTGAAGTCAGGAGGGTGAAGCAGAAGAAGCAGAAGAAGGAGAAGGAGAAGGTGAAGTCTGGAGGGTGAAACAGAAGAAGCAGAAGAAGGAGAAGGAGAAGGTGAAGTCTGGAGGGTGAAGCAGAAGAAGCAGAAGAAGGAGAAGGAGAAGCTGAAGTCAGGAGGGTGAATCAGAAGAAGTAGAAGAAGGAGAAGGAGAAGGTGAAGTCTGGAGGGTGAATCAGAAGAAGCAGAAGAAGGAGAAGGAGAAGGTGAAGTCTGGAGGTTGAATCAGAAGAAGTAGAAGAAGAAGAAGGAGAAGGGGAAGTCTGGAGGGTGAATCAGAAGTAGCAGAAGAAGGAGAAGGAGAAGGTGAAGTCTGGAGGGAGAAGCAGAAGAAGTAGAAGAAGAAGGAGAAGGTGAAATCTGGAGGGTGAATAAGAAGAAGTAGAAGAAGGAGAAGGAGAAGGTGAAGTCTGGAGGGTGAATCAGAAGAAGTAGAAGAAGGAGAAGGAGAAGGTGAAGTCTGGAGGGTGAATCAGAAGAAGCAGAAGAAGGAGAAGGAGAAGGTGGAGTCTGGAGGCTGAATCAGAAGAAGTAGAAGAAGGAGAAGGAGAAGGTGAAGTCTGGAGGGTGAATCTGAAGAAGCAGAAGAAGGAGAAGGAGAAGGTGAAGTCTGGAGGGTGAATCAGAAGAAGCAGAAGAAGGAGAAGGAGAAGGTGAAGTCTGGAGGGTGAATCAGAAGAAGTCGAAGAAGGAGAAGGAAATGGTGAAGTCTGGAGGGTGAATCAGAAGAAGCAGAAGAAGGAGAAGGAGAAGGTGAAGTCTGGAGGGTGAATCAGAAGAAGTCGAAGAAGGAGAAGGAAATGGTGAAGTCTGGAGGGTGAATCAGAAGAAGCAGAAGAAGGAGAAGGAGAAGGTGAAGTCTGGAGGGTGAATCAGAAGAAGCAGAAGAAGGAGAAGGAGAAGGTGAAGACTGGCGGGTGAATCAGAAGAAGTAGAAGAAGGAGAAGGAGAAGATGAAGTCTGGAGGGTGAATCAGAAGAAGTAGAAGAAGGAGAAGGAGAAGGTGAGGTCTGGAGGGTGAATCAGAAGAAGCAGAAGAAGGAGAAGGAGAAGGTGAAGTCTGGAGGGTGAATCAGAAGAAGCAGAAGAAGGAGAAGGAGAAGGTGAAGTCTGGAGGGTGAATCAGAAGAAGCAGAAGAAGGAGAAGGAGAAGGTGAAGTCAGGAGGGTGAATCAGAAGAAGTAGAAGAAGGAGAAGGAGAAGGTGAAGTCTGGAGGGTGAATCAGAAGAGGTAGAAGAAGGAGAAGGAGAAGGTGAAGTCTGGAGGGTGAATCAGAAGAAGTCGAAGAAGGAGAAGGAAATGGTGAAGTCTGGAGGGTGAATCAGAAGAAGTAGAAGAAGGAGAAGGAGAAGGTGAAGTCAGGAGGGTGAATCAGAAGAAGCAGAAGAAGGAGAAGGAGAAGCTGAAGTTAGGAGGGTGAATCAGAAGAAGCAGAAGAAGGAGAAGGAGAAGGTGAAGTCAGGGGGGTGAAGCAGAAAAAGTAGAAGAAGGAGAAGGAGAAGGCGAAGTCAGGAAGGTGAAGCAGAAGAAGCAGAAGAAGGAGAAGGAGAAGGTGAAGTCTGGCGGGCGCAGCAGAAGAAGCAGAAGAAGGAGAAGGTGAAGGTGAAGTCTGGAGGGTGAAGCAGAAGAAGCAGAAGAAGGAGAAGGAGAAGGTGAAGTCTGGAGGGTGAATCAGAAGAAGTAGAAGAAGGAGAAGGAGAAGGTGAAGTCAGGAGGGTGAAGCAGAAGAAGCAGAAGAAGGAGAAGTAGAAGGTGAAGTCTGGAGGGTGAAGCAGAAGAAGCAGAAGAAGGAGAAGGAGAAGGTGAAGTCTGGAGGGCGAAGCAGAAGAAGTAGAAGAAGGAGAAGGAGAAGGTGAAGTCTGGATGGTGAAGCAGAAGAAGCAGAAGAAGGAGAAGGAGAAGGTGAAGTCTGGAGGGTGAATCAGAAGAAGTAGAAGAAGGAGAAGGAGAAGGTGAAGTCAGGAGGGTGAAGCAGAAGAAGCAGAAGAAGGAGAAGGAGAAGGTGAAGTCTGGAGGGTGAAACAGAAGAAGCAGAAGAAGGAGAAGGAGAAGGTGAAGTCTGGAGGGTGAAGCAGAAGAAGCAGAAGAAGGAGAAGGAGAAGGTGAAGTCAGGAGGGTGAATCAGAAGAAGTAGAAGAAGGAGAAGGAGAAGGTGAAGTCTGGAGGTTGAATCAGAAGAAGTAGAAGAAGAAGAAGGAGAAGGGGAAGTCTGGAGGGTGAATCAGAAGAAGCAGAAGAAGGAGAAGGAGAAGGTGAAGTCTGGAGGGAGAAGCAGAAGAAGTAGAAGAAGAAGGAGAAGGTGAAATCTGGAGGGTGAATAAGAAGAAGTAGAAGAAGGAGAAGGAGAAGGTGAAGTCTGGAGGGTGAATCAGAAGAAGTAGAAGAAGGAGAAGGAGAAGGTGAAGTCTGGAGGGTGAATCAGAAGAAGCAGAAGAAGGAGAAGGAGAAGGTGGAGTCTGGAGGCTGAATCAGAAGAAGTAGAAGAAGGAGAAGGAGAAGGTGTAGTCTGGAGAGTGAATCAGAAGAAGTAGACGAAGGAGAAGGAGAAGGTGAAGTCTGGAGGGTGAATCAGAAAAAGCAGAAGAAGGAGAAGGAGAAGGCGAAGTCTGGAGGGTGAATCAGAAGAAGTAGAAGAAGGAGAAGGAGAAGGTGAAGTCTGGAGGGTGAATCAGAAGAAGCAGAAGAAGGAGAAGGAGAAGGTGAAGTCTGGAGGGTGAATCTGAAGAAGCAGAAGAAGGAGAAGGAGAAGGTGAAGTCTGGAGGGTGAATCAGAAGAAGCAGAAGAAGGAGAAGGAGAAGGTGAAGTCTGGAGGGTGAATCAGAAGAAGCAGAAGAAGTAGAAGGAGAAGGTGAAGTCTGGAGGGTGAACCAGAAGAAGTAGAAGAAGGAGAAGGAGAAGGTGAAGTCTGGAGGGTGAATCAGAAGAAGCAGAAGAAGGAGAAGGAGAAGGTGAAGTCAGGAGTGTGAATCAGAAGAAGCAGAAACAGGAGAAGGAGAAGGTGAAGACTGGAGGGTGAATCAGAAGAAGTAGAAGAAGCAGAAGGAGAAGGTGAAGTCTGGAGGGTGAATCAGAAGAAGTAGAAGAAGGAGAAGGAGATGGTGAGGTCTGGAGGGTGAATCAGAAGAAGCAGAAGAAGGAGAAGGAGAAGGTGAAGTCTGGAGGGTGAATCAGAAGAAGCAGAAGAAGGAGAAGGAGAAGGTGAAGACTGGCGGGTGAATCAGAAGAAGTAGAAGAAGGAGAAGGAGAAGATGAAGTCTGGAGGGTGAATCAGAAGAAGTAGAAGAAGGAGAAGGAGAAGGTGAGGTCTGGAGGGTGAATCAGAAGAAGCAGAAGAAGGAGAAGGAGAAGGTGAAGTCTGGAGGGTGAATCAGAAGAAGCAGAAGAAGGAGAAGGAGAAGGTGAAGTCTGGAGGGTGAATCAGAAGAAGCAGAAGAAGGAGAAGGAGAAGGTGAAGTCAGGAGGGTGAATCAGAAGAAGCAGAAGAAGGAGAAGGAGAAGGTGAAGTTAGGAGGGTGAATCAGAAGAAGTAGAAGAAGGAGAAGGAGAAGGTGAAGTCTGGAGGGTGAATCAGAAGAAGTAGAAGAAGGAGAAGGAGAAGGTGAAGTCAGGAGGGTGAAGCAGAAGAAGCAGAAGAAGGAGAAGGAGAAGGTGAAATCTGGAGGGTGAAGCAGAAGAAGCAGAAGAAGGAGAAGGAGAAGGTGAAGTCTGGAGGGCGAAGCAGAAGAAGCAGAAGAAGGAGAAGGAGAAGGTGAAGTCTGGAGGGTGAAGCAGAAGAAGCAGAAGAAGGAGAAGGAGAAGGTGAAGTCTGGAGGGTGAATCACAAGAAGTAGAAGAAGGAGAAGGAGAAGGTGAAGTAAGGAGGGTGAAGCAGAAGAAGCAGAAGAAGGAGAAGGAGAAGGTGAAGTCTGGAGGGTGAATCAGAAGAAGCAGAATAAGGAGAAGGAGAAGGTGAAGTCTGGAGGGTGAATCAGAAGAAGCAGTAGAAGGAGAAGGAGAAGGTGAAGTCTGGAGGGTGAATCAGAAGAAGTAGAAGAAGGAGAAGGAGAAGGTGAAGTCTGGAGCGTGAAGCAGAAGAAGTAGAAGAAGGAGAAGGAGAAGGTGAAGTCTGGAGGGCGAAGCAGAAGAAGCAGAAGAAGGAGAAGGAGAAGTTGAAGTCTGGAGGGTGAAGCAGAAGAAGCAGAAGAAGGAGAAGAAGAAGGTGAAGTCTGGAGGGTGAATCAGAAGAAGTAGAAGAAGGAGAAGGAGAAGGTGAAGTAAGGAGGGTGAAGCAGAAGAAGCAGAAGAAGGAGAAGGAGAAGGTGAAGTCTGGAGGGAGAAGCAGAAGAAGCAGAAGAAGGAGAAGGAGGAGGTGAAGTCTGGAGGGTGAATCAGAAGAAGCAGAAGAAGGAGAAGGAGAAGGTGAAGTCTGGAGGGTGAATCAGAAGAAGTTGAAGAAGGAGAAGGAGAAGGTGAAGTCTGGAGGGTGAATCAGAAGAAGCAGAATAAGGAGAATGAGAAGGTGAAGTCTGGAGGGTGAATCAGAAGAAGCAGAAGAAGGAGAAGGAGAAGGTGAAGTCTGGAGGGTGAATCAGAAGAAGTAGAAGAAGGAGAAGGAGAAGGTGAAGTCTGGAGGGTGAAGCGGAAGAAGTAGAAGAAGGAGAAGGAGAAGGCGAAGTCTGGAGGGTGAATCAGAAGAAGCAGAAGAAGGAGAAGGAGAAGGTGAAGTCTGGAGGGTGAATCAGAAGAAGTAGAAGAAGGAGAAGGAGAAGGCGAAGTCTGGAGGGTGAATCAGAAGAAGTTGAAGAAGGAGAAGGAGAAGGTGAAGACTGGAGGTTGAATCAGAAGAAGTAGAAGAAGGAGAAGGAGAAGGTGAAGTCTGGAGGGTGAATCAGAAGAAGTAGAAGAAGGAGAAGGAGAAGGCGAAGTCTGGAGGGTGAATCAGAAGAAGCAGAAGAAGGAGAAGGAGAAGGTGAAGTCTGGAGGGTGAATCAGAAGAAGCAGAAGAAGGAGAAGGAGAAGATGAAGTCTGGAGGGTGAATCAGAAGAATTAGAAGAAGGAGAAGGAGAAGTAGAGGTCTGGAGGGTGAATCAGAAGAAGCAGAAGAAGGAGAAGGAGAAGGTGAAGTCTGAAGGGTGAACCAGAAGAAGCAGAAGAAGGAGAAGGAGAAGGTGAAGTCTGGAGGGTGTATCAGAAGAAGCAGAAGAAGGAGAAGGAGAAGGTGAAGTCTGGAGGGTGAATCAGAAGAAGCAGAAGAAGGAGAAGGAGAAGGTGAAGTCTGGAGGGTGAATCAGAAGAAGTAGAAGAAGGAGAAGGAGAAGGTGAAGTCTGGAGGGTGAATCAGAAGAAGTAGAAGAAGGAGAAGGAGAAGGTGAAGTCAGGAGGGTGAAGCAGAAGAAGCAGAAGAAGGAGAAGTAGAAGGTGAAGTCTGGAGGGTGAAGCAGAAGAAGCAGAAGAAGGAGAAGGAGAAGGTGAAGTCTGGAGGGCGAAGCAGAAGAAGTAGAAGAAGGAGAAGGAGAAGGTGAAGTCTGGATGGTGAAGCAGAAGAAGCAGAAGAAGGAGAAGGAGAAGGTGAAGTCTGGAGGGTGAATCAGAAGAAGTAGAAGAAGGAGAAGGAGAAGGTGAAGTCAGGAGGGTGAAGCAGAAGAAGCAGAAGAAGGAGAAGGAGAAGGTGAAGTCTGGAGGGTGAAACAGAAGAAGCAGAAGAAGGAGAAGGAGAAGGTGAAGTCTGGAGGGTGAAGCAGAAGAAGCAGAAGAAGGAGAAGGAGAAGGTGAAGTCAGGAGGGTGAATCAGAAGAAGTAGAAGAAGGAGAAGGAGAAGGTGAAGTCTGGAGATTGAATCAGAAGAAGTAGAAGAAGAAGAAGGAGAAGGGGAAGTCTGGAGGGTGAATCAGAAGAAGCAGAAGAAGGAGAAGGAGAAGGTGAAGTCTGGAGGGAGAAGCAGAAGAAGTAGAAGAAGAAGGAGAAGGTGAAATCTGGAGGGTGAATAAGAAGAAGTAGAAGAAGGAGAAGGAGAAGGTGAAGTCTGGAGGGTGAATCAGAAGAAGTAGAAGAAGGAGAAGGAGAAGGTGAAGTCTGGAGGGTGAATCAGAAGAAGTAGAAGAAGGAGAAGGAGAAGGTGAAGTCAGGAGGGTGAAGCAGAAGAAGCAGAAGAAGGAGAAGGAGAAGGTGAAATCTGGAGGGTGAAGCAGAAGAAGCAGAAGAAGGAGAAGGAGAAGGTGAAGTCTGGAGGGCGAAGCAGAAGAAGCAGAAGAAGGAGAAGGAGAAGGTGAAGTCTGGAGGGTGAAGCAGAAGAAGCAGAAGAAGGAGAAGGAGAAGGTGAAGTCTGGAGGGTGAATCACAAGAAGTAGAAGAAGGAGAAGGAGAAGGTGAAGTAAGGAGGGTGAAGCAGAAGAAGCAGAAGAAGGAGAAGGAGAAGGTGAAGTCTGGAGGGTGAATCAGAAGAAGCAGAATAAGGAGAAGGAGAAGGTGAAGTCTGGAGGGTGAATCAGAAGAAGCAGAAGAAGGAGAAGGAGAAGGTGAAGTCTGGAGGGTGAATCAGAAGAAGTAGAAGAAGGAGAAGGAGAAGGTGAAGTCTGGAGCGTGAAGCAGAAGAAGTAGAAGAAGGAGAAGGAGAAGGTGAAGTCTGGAGGGCGAAGCAGAAGAAGCAGAAGAAGGAGAAGGAGAAGTTGAAGTCTGGAGGGTGAAGCAGAAGAAGCAGAAGAAGGAGAAGAAGAAGGTGAAGTCTGGAGGGTGAATCAGAAGAAGTAGAAGAAGGAGAAGGAGAAGGTGAAGTAAGGAGGGTGAAGCAGAAGAAGCAGAAGAAGGAGAAGGAGAAGGTGAAGTCTGGAGGGAGAAGCAGAAGAAGCAGAAGAAGGAGAAGGAGGAGGTGAAGTCTGGAGGGTGAATCAGAAGAAGCAGAAGAAGGAGAAGGAGAAGGTGAAGTCTGGAGGGTGAATCAGAAGAAGTTGAAGAAGGAGAAGGAGAAGGTGAAGTCTGGAGGGTGAATCAGAAGAAGCAGAATAAGGAGAAGGAGAAGGTGAAGTCTGGAGGGTGAATCAGAAGAAGCAGAAGAAGGAGAAGGAGAAGGTGAAGTCTGGAGGGTGAATCAGAAGAAGTAGAAGAAGGAGAAGGAGAAGGTGAAGTCTGGAGGGTGAAGCGGAAGAAGTAGAAGAAGGAGAAGGAGAAGGCGAAGTCTGGAGGGTGAATCAGAAGAAGCAGAAGAAGGAGAAGGAGAAGGTGAAGTCTGGAGGGTGAATCAGAAGAAGTAGAAGAAGGAGAAGGAGAAGGCGAAGTCTGGAGGGTGAATCAGAAGAAGTTGAAGAAGGAGAAGGAGAAGGTGAAGACTGGAGGTTGAATCAGAAGAAGTAGAAGAAGGAGAAGGAGAAGGTGAAGTCTGGAGGGTGAATCAGAAGAAGTAGAAGAAGGAGAAGGAGAAGGCGAAGTCTGGAGGGTGAATCAGAAGAAGCAGAAGAAGGAGAAGGAGAAGGTGAAGTCTGGAGGGTGAATCAGAAGAAGCAGAAGAAGGAGAAGGAGAAGATGAAGTCTGGAGGGTGAATCAGAAGAATTAGAAGAAGGAGAAGGAGAAGTAGAGGTCTGGAGGGTGAATCAGAAGAAGCAGAAGAAGGAGAAGGAGAAGGTGAAGTCTGAAGGGTGAACCAGAAGAAGCAGAAGAAGGAGAAGGAGAAGGTGAAGTCTGGAGGGTGTATCAGAAGAAGCAGAAGAAGGAGAAGGAGAAGGTGAAGTCTGGAGGGTGAATCAGAAGAAGGAGAAGGAGAAGGTGAAGTCTGGAGGGTGAATCAGAAGAAGTAGAAGAAGGAGAAGGAGAAGGTGAAGTCTGGAGGGTGAATCAGAAGAAGTAGAAGAAGGAGAAGGAGAAGGTGAAGTCAGGAGGGTGAAGCAGAAGAAGCAGAAGAAGGAGAAGTAGAAGGTGAAGTCTGGAGGGTGAAGCAGAAGAAGCAGAAGAAGGAGAAGGAGAAGGTGAAGTCTGGAGGGCGAAGCAGAAGAAGTAGAAGAAGGAGAAGGAGAAGGTGAAGTCTGGATGGTGAAGCAGAAGAAGCAGAAGAAGGAGAAGGAGAAGGTGAAGTCTGGAGGGTGAATCAGAAGAAGTAGAAGAAGGAGAAGGAGAAGGTGAAGTCAGGAGGGTGAAGCAGAAGAAGCAGAAGAAGGAGAAGGAGAAGGTGAAGTCTGGAGGGTGAAACAGAAGAAGCAGAAGAAGGAGAAGGAGAAGGTGAAGTCTGGAGGGTGAAGCAGAAGAAGCAGAAGAAGGAGAAGGAGAAGGTGAAGTCAGGAGGGTGAATCAGAAGAAGTAGAAGAAGGAGAAGGAGAAGGTGAAGTCTGGAGGTTGAATCAGAAGAAGTAGAAGAAGAAGAAGGAGAAGGGGAAGTCTGGAGGGTGAATCAGAAGAAGCAGAAGAAGGAGAAGGAGAAGGTGAAGTCTGGAGGGAGAAGCAGAAGAAGTAGAAGAAGAAGGAGAAGGTGAAATCTGGAGGGTGAATAAGAAGAAGTAGAAGAAGGAGAAGGAGAAGGTGAAGTCTGGAGGGTAAATCAGAAGAAGTAGAAGAAGGAGAAGGAGAAGGTGAAGTCTGGAGGGTGAATCAGAAGAAGCAGAAGAAGGAGAAGGAGAAGGTGGAGTCTGGAGGCTGAATCAGAAGAAGTAGAAGAAGGAGAAGGAGAAGGTGTAGTCTGGAGAGTGAATCAGAAGAAGTAGACGAAGGAGAAGGAGAAGGTGAAGTCTGGAGGGTGAATCAGAAAAAGCAGAAGAAGGAGAAGGAGAAGGCGAAGTCTGGAGGGTGAATCAGAAGAAGTAGAAGAAGGAGAAGGAGAAGGTGAAGTCTGGAGGGTGAATCAGAAGAAGCAGAAGAAGGAGAAGGAGAAGGTGAAGTCTGGAGGGTGAATCTGAAGAAGCAGAAGAAGGAGAAGGAGAAGGTGAAGTCTGGAGGGTGTATCAGAAGAAGCAGAAGAAGGAGAAGGAGAAGGTGAAGTCTGGAGGGTGAATCAGAAGAAGGAGAAGGAGAAGGTGAAGTCTGGAGGGTGAATCAGAAGAAGTAGAAGAAGGAGAAGGAGAAGGTGAAGTCTGGAGGGTGAATCAGAAGAAGTAGAAGAAGGAGAAGGAGAAGGTGAAGTCAGGAGGGTGAAGCAGAAGAAGCAGAAGAAGGAGAAGTAGAAGGTGAAGTCTGGAGGGTGAAGCAGAAGAAGCAGAAGAAGGAGAAGGAGAAGGTGAAGTCTGGAGGGCGAAGCAGAAGAAGTAGAAGAAGGAGAAGGAGAAGGTGAAGTCTGGATGGTGAAGCAGAAGAAGCAGAAGAAGGAGAAGGAGAAGGTGAAGTCTGGAGGGTGAATCAGAAGAAGTAGAAGAAGGAGAAGGAGAAGGTGAAGTCAGGAGGGTGAAGCAGAAGAAGCAGAAGAAGGAGAAGGAGAAGGTGAAGTCTGGAGGGTGAAACAGAAGAAGCAGAAGAAGGAGAAGGAGAAGGTGAAGTCTGGAGGGTGAAGCAGAAGAAGCAGAAGAAGGAGAAGGAGAAGGTGAAGTCAGGAGGGTGAATCAGAAGAAGTAGAAGAAGGAGAAGGAGAAGGTGAAGTCTGGAGGTTGAATCAGAAGAAGTAGAAGAAGAAGAAGGAGAAGGGGAAGTCTGGAGGGTGAATCAGAAGAAGCAGAAGAAGGAGAAGGAGAAGGTGAAGTCTGGAGGGAGAAGCAGAAGAAGTAGAAGAAGAAGGAGAAGGTGAAATCTGGAGGGTGAATAAGAAGAAGTAGAAGAAGGAGAAGGAGAAGGTGAAGTCTGGAGGGTAAATCAGAAGAAGTAGAAGAAGGAGAAGGAGAAGGTGAAGTCTGGAGGGTGAATCAGAAGAAGCAGAAGAAGGAGAAGGAGAAGGTGGAGTCTGGAGGCTGAATCAGAAGAAGTAGAAGAAGGAGAAGGAGAAGGTGTAGTCTGGAGAGTGAATCAGAAGAAGTAGACGAAGGAGAAGGAGAAGGTGAAGTCTGGAGGGTGAATCAGAAAAAGCAGAAGAAGGAGAAGGAGAAGGCGAAGTCTGGAGGGTGAATCAGAAGAAGTAGAAGAAGGAGAAGGAGAAGGTGAAGTCTGGAGGGTGAATCAGAAGAAGCAGAAGAAGGAGAAGGAGAAGGTGAAGTCTGGAGGGTGAATCTGAAGAAGCAGAAGAAGGAGAAGGAGAAGGTGAAGTCTGGAGGGTGAATCAGAAGAAGCAGAAGAAGGAGAAGGAGAAGGTGAAGTCTGGAGGGTGAATCAGAAGAAGCAGAAGAAGTAGAAGGAGAAGGTGAAGTCTGGAGGGTGAATCAGAAGAAGTAGAAGAAGGAGAAGGAGAAGGTGAAGTCTGGAGGGTGAATCAGAAGAAGCAGAAGAAGGAGAAGGAGAAGGTGAAGTCAGGAGTGTGAATCAGAAGAAGCAGAAACAGGAGAAGGAGAAGGTGAAGACTGGAGGGTGAATCAGAAGAAGTAGAAGAAGCAGAAGGAGAAGGTGAAGTCTGGAGGGTGAATCAGAAGAAGTAGAAGAAGGAGAAGGAGATGGTGAGGTCTGGAGGGTGAATCAGAAGAAGCAGAAGAAGGAGAAGGAGAAGGTGAAGTCTGGAGGGTGAATCAGAAGAAGCAGAAGAAGGAGAAGGAGAAGGTGAAGACTGGGGGGTGAATCAGAAGAAGTAGAAGAAGGAGAAGGAGAAGATGAAGTCTGGAGGGTGAATCAGAAGAAGTAGAAGAAGGAGAAGGAGAAGGTGAGGTCTGGAGGGTGAATCAGAAGAAGCAGAAGAAGGAGAAGGAGAAGGTGAAGTCTGGAGGGTGAATCAGAAGAAGCAGAAGAAGGAGAAGGAGAAGGTGAAGTCTGGAGGGTGAATCAGAAGAAGCAGAAGAAGGAGAAGGAGAAGGTGAAGTCAGGAGGGTGAATCAGAAGAAGCAGAAGAAGGAGAAGGAGAAGGTGAAGTTAGGAGGGTGAATCAGAAGAAGTAGAAGAAGGAGAAGGAGAAGGTGAAGTCTGGAGGGTGAATCAGAAGAAGTAGAAGAAGGAGAAGGAGAAGGTGAAGTCAGGAGGGTGAAGCAGAAGAAGCAGAAGAAGGAGAAGGAGAAGGTGAAATCTGGAGGGTGAAGCAGAAGAAGCAGAAGAAGGAGAAGGAGAAGGTGAAGTCTGGAGGGCGAAGCAGAAGAAGCAGAAGAAGGAGAAGGAGAAGGTGAAGTCTGGAGGGTGAAGCAGAAGAAGCAGAAGAAGGAGAAGGAGAAGGTGAAGTCTGGAGGGTGAATCACAAGAAGTAGAAGAAGGAGAAGGAGAAGGTGAAGTAAGGAGGGTGAAGCAGAAGAAGCAGAAGAAGGAGAAGGAGAAGGTGAAGTCTGGAGGGTGAATCAGAAGAAGCAGAATAAGGAGAAGGAGAAGGTGAAGTCTGGAGGGTGAATCAGAAGAAGCAGAAGAAGGAGAAGGAGAAGGTGAAGTCTGGAGGGTGAATCAGAAGAAGTAGAAGAAGGAGAAGGAGAAGGTGAAGTCTGGAGCGTGAAGCAGAAGAAGTAGAAGAAGGAGAAGGAGAAGGTGAAGTCTGGAGGGCGAAGCAGAAGAAGCAGAAGAAGGAGAAGGAGAAGTTGAAGTCTGGAGGGTGAAGCAGAAGAAGCAGAAGAAGGAGAAGAAGAAGGTGAAGTCTGGAGGGTGAATCAGAAGAAGTAGAAGAAGGAGAAGGAGAAGGTGAAGTAAGGAGGGTGAAGCAGAAGAAGCAGAAGAAGGAGAAGGAGAAGGTGAAGTCTGGAGGGAGAAGCAGAAGAAGCAGAAGAAGGAGAAGGAGGAGGTGAAGTCTGGAGGGTGAATCAGAAGAAGCAGAAGAAGGAGAAGGAGAAGGTGAAGTCTGGAGGGTGAATCAGAAGAAGTTGAAGAAGGAGAAGGAGAAGGTGAAGTCTGGAGGGTGAATCAGAAGAAGCAGAATAAGGAGAAGGAGAAGGTGAAGTCTGGAGGGTGAATCAGAAGAAGCAGAAGAAGGAGAAGGAGAAGGTGAAGTCTGGAGGGTGAATCAGAAGAAGTAGAAGAAGGAGAAGGAGAAGGTGAAGTCTGGAGGGTGAAGCGGAAGAAGTAGAAGAAGGAGAAGGAGAAGGCGAAGTCTGGAGGGTGAATCAGAAGAAGCAGAAGAAGGAGAAGGAGAAGGTGAAGTCTGGAGGGTGAATCAGAAGAAGTAGAAGAAGGAGAAGGAGAAGGCGAAGTCTGGAGGGTGAATCAGAAGAAGTTGAAGAAGGAGAAGGAGAAGGTGAAGACTGGAGGTTGAATCAGAAGAAGTAGAAGAAGGAGAAGGAGAAGGTGAAGTCTGGAGGGTGAATCAGAAGAAGTAGAAGAAGGAGAAGGAGAAGGCGAAGTCTGGAGGGTGAATCAGAAGAAGCAGAAGAAGGAGAAGGAGAAGGTGAAGTCTGGAGGGTGAATCAGAAGAAGCAGAAGAAGGAGAAGGAGAAGATGAAGTCTGGAGGGTGAATCAGAAGAATTAGAAGAAGGAGATGGAGAAGTAGAGGTCTGGAGGGTGAATCAGAAGAAGCAGAAGAAGGAGAAGGAGAAGGTGAAGTCTGAAGGGTGAACCAGAAGAAGCAGAAGAAGGAGAAGGAGAAGGTGAAGTCTGGAGGGTGTATCAGAAGAAGCAGAAGAAGGAGAAGGAGAAGGTGAAGTCTGGAGGGTGAATCAGAAGAAGCAGAAGAAGGAGAAGGAGAAGGTGAAGTCTGGAGGGTGAATCAGAAGAAGTAGAAGAAGGAGAAGGAGAAGGTGAAGTCTGGAGGGTGAATCAGAAGAAGTAGAACAAGGAGAAGGAGAAGTTGAAGTCTGGAGGGTGAATCAGAAGAAGCAGAAGAAGGAGAAGGAGAAGGTGAAGTCTGGAGGGTGAATCAGAAGAAGCAGAAGAAGGAGAAGGAGAAGATGAAGTCTGGAGGGTGAATCAGAATAAGTAGAAGAAGGAGAAGGAGAAGGTGAAGTCTGGAGGGTGAATCAGAAGAAGCAGAAGAAGGGGAAGGAGAAGGTGAAGTCTGAAGAGTGAATCAGAAGAAGCAGAAGAAGGAGACGGAGAAGGTGAAGTCTGGAGGGTGAATAAGAAGAAGCAGAATAAGGAGAAGGAGAAGGTGAAGTCTGGAGGGTGAATCAGAAGAAGCAGAAGAAGGAGAAGGAGAAGGTGAAGTCTGGAGGGTGAATCAGAAGAAGTAGAAGAAGGAGAAGGAGAAGGTGAAGTCTGGAGCGTGAAGCAGAAGAAGTAGAAGAAGGAGAAGGAGAAGGTGAAGTCTGGAGGGCGAAGCAGAAGAAGCAGAAGAAGGAGAAGGAGAAGGTGAAGTCTGGAGGGTGAAGCAGAAGAAGCAGAAGAAGGAGAAGTAGAAGGTGAAGTCTGGAGGGTGAATCAGAAGAAGTAGAAGAACGAGAAGGAGAAGGTGAAGTAAGGAGGGTGAAGCAGAAGAAACAGAAGAAGGAGAAGGAGAAGGTGAAGTCTGGAGGGAGAAGCAGAAGAAGCAGAAGAAGGAGAAGGAGGAGGTGAAGTCTGGAGGGTGAATCAGAAGAAGCAGAAGAAGGAGAAGGAGAAGGTGAAGTCTGGAGGGTGAATCAGAAGAAGTTGAAGAAGGAGAAGGAGAAGGTGAAGTCTGGAGGGTGAATCAGAAGAAGCAGAATAAGGAGAAGGAGAAGGTGAAGTCTGGAGGGTGAATCAGAAGAAGCAGAAGAAGGAGAAGGAGAAGGTGAAGTCTGGAGGGTGAATCAGAAGAAGTAGAAGAAGGAGAAGGAGAAGGTGAAGTCTGGAGGGTGAAGCGGAAGAAGTAGAAGAAGGAGAAGGAGAAGGCGAAGTCTGGAGGGTGAATCAGAAGAAGCAGAAGAAGGAGAAGGAGAAGGTGAAGTCTGGAGGGTGAATCAGAAGAAGTAGAAGAAGGAGAAGGAGAAGGCGAAGTCTGGAGGGTGAATCAGAAGAAGTTGAAGAAGGAGAAGGAGAAGGTGAAGACTGGAGGTTGAATCAGAAGAAGTAGAAGAAGGAGAAGGAGAAGGTGAAGTCTGGAGGGTGAATCAGAAGAAGTAGAAGAAGGAGAAGGAGAAGGCGAAGTCTGGAGGGTGAATCAGAAGAAGCAGAAGAAGGAGAAGGAGAAGTTGAAGTCTGGAGGGTGAATCAGAAGAAGCAGAAGAAGGAGAAGGAGAAGATGAAGTCTGGAGGGTGAATCAGAAGAATTAGAAGAAGGAGAAGGAGAAGTTGAGGTCTGGAGGGTGAATCAGAAGAAGCAGAAGAAGGAGAAGGAGAAGGTGAAGTCTGAAGGGTGAACCAGAAGAAGCAGAAGAAGGAGAAGGAGAAGGTGAAGTCTGGAGGGTGTATCAGAAGAAGCAGAAGAATGAGAAGGAGAAGGTGAAGTCTGGAGGGTGAATCAGAAGAAGCAGAAGAAGGAGAAGGAGAAGGTGAAGTCTGGAGGGTGAATCAGAAGAAGTAGAAGAAGGAGAAGGAGAAGGTGAAGTCTGGAGGGTGAATCAGAAGAAGTAGAACAAGGAGAAGGAGAAGTTGAAGTCTGGAGGGTGAATCAGAAGAAGCAGAAGAAGGAGAAGGAGAAGATGAAGTCTGGAGGGTGAATCAGAATAAGTAGAAGAAGGAGAAGGAGAAGGTGAAGTCTGGAGGGTGAATCAGAAGAAGCAGAAGAAGGGGAAGGAGAAGGTGAAGTCTGAAGAGTGAATCAGAAGAAGCAGAAGAAGGAGAAGGAGAAGGTGAAGTCTGGAGGGTGAATCAGAAGAAGCAGAATAAGGAGAAGGAGAAGGTGAAGTCTGGAGGGTGAATCAGAAGAAGCAGAAGAAGGAGAAGGAGAAGGTGAAGTCTGGAGGGTGAAGCAGAAGAAGTAGAAGAAGGAGAAGGAGAAGGTGAAGTCTGGAGGGTGAAGCAGAAGAAGTAGAAGAAGGAGAAGGAGAAGGTGAAGTCATGAGGGTGAATCAGAAGAAGTAGAAGAAGGAGAAGGAGAAGGTGAAGTCAGGAGGGTGAATCAGAAGAAGCAGAAGAAGGAGAAGGAGAAGGTGAAGTCTGGAGTGTGAATCAGAAGAATCAGAAGAAGGAGAAGGAGAAGGTGAAGTCTGGAGGGTGAATCAGAAGAAGCAGAAGAAAGAGAAGGAGAAGGTGAAGTCTAGAGGGTGAAGCAGAAGAAGCAGAAGAAGGAGAAGTAGAAGGTGAAGACTGGAGGGTGAATCAGAAGAAGTAGAAGAAGGAGAAGGAGAAGGTGAAGTCTGGAGGGTGAATCAGAAGAGGTAGAAGAAGGAGAAGGAGAAGGTGAAGTCTGGAGGGTGAATCAGAAGAAGTCGAAGAAGGAGAAGGAAATGGTGAAGTCTGGAGGGTGAATCAGAAGAAGTAGAAGAAGGAGAAGGAGAAGGTGAAGTCAGGAGGGTGAATCAGAAGAAGCAGAAGAAGGAGAAGGAGAAGGTGAAGTCAGGGGGGTGAAGCAGAAAAAGTAGAAGAAGGAGAAGGAGAAGGCGAAGTCAGGAAGGTGAAGCAGAAGAAGCCGAAGAAGGAGAAGGAGAAGGTGAAGTCTGGCGGGCGCAGCAGAAGAAGCAGAAGAAGGAGAAGGTGAAGGTGAAGTCTGGAGGGTGAAGCAGAAGAAGCAGAAGAAGGAGAAGGAGAAGGTGAAGTCTGGAGGGTGAATCAGAAGAAGTAGAAGAAGGAGAAGGAGAAGGTGGAGTCAGGAGGGTGAAGCAGAAGAAGCAGAAGAAGGAGAAGTAGAAGGTGAAGTCTGGAGGGTGAAGCAGAAGAAGCAGAAGAAGGAGAAGGAGAAGGTGAAGTCTGGAGGGCGAAGCAGAAGAAGTAGAAGAAGGAGAAGGAGAAGGTGAAGTCTGGATGGTGAAGCAGAAGAAGCAGAAGAAGGAGAAGGAGAAGTTGAAGTCTGGATGGTGAATCAGAAGAAGTAGAAGAAGGAGAAGGAGAAGGTGAAGTCAGGAGGGTGAAGCAGAAGAAGCAGAAGAAGGAGAAGGAGAAGGTGAAGTCTGGAGGGTGAAACAGAAGAAGCAGAAGAAGGAGAAGGAGAAGGTGAAGTCTGGAGGGTGAAGCAGAAGAAGCAGAAGAAGGAGAAGGAGAAGGTGAAGTCAGGAGGGTGAATCAGAAGAAGTAGAAGAAGGAGAAGGAGAAGGTGAAGTCTGGAGGGTGAATCAGAAGAAGTAGAAGAAGGAGAAGGAGAAGGTGAAGTCTGGAGGTTGAATCAGAAGAAGTAGAAAAAGAAGAAGGAGAAGGGGAAGTCTGGAGGGTGAATCAGAAGAAGCAGAAGAAGGAGAAGGAGAAGGTGAAGTCTGGAGGGAGAAGCAGAAGAAGTAGAAGAAGAAGGAGAAGGTGAAATCTGGAGGGTGAATAAGAAGAAGTAGAAGAAGGAGAAGGAGAAGGTGAAGTCTGGAGGGCGAAGCAGAAGAAGCAGAAGAAGGAGAAGGAGAAGGTGAAGTCTGGAGGGTGAAGCAGAAGAAGCAGAAGAAGGAGAAGGAGAAGGTGAAGTCTGGAGGGTGAATCACAAGAAGTAGAAGAAGGAGAAGGAGAAGGTGAAGTAAGGAGGGTGAAGCAGAAGAAGCAGAAGAAGGAGAAGGAGAAGGTGAAGTCTGGAGGGTGAATCAGAAGAAGCAGAATAAGGAGAAGGAGAAGGTGAAGTCTGGAGGGTGAATCAGAAGAAGCAGAAGAAGGAGAAGGAGAAGGTGAAGTCTGGAGGGTGAATCAGAAGAAGTAGAAGAAGGAGAAGGAGAAGGTGAAGTCTGGAGCGTGAAGCAGAAGAAGTAGAAGAAGGAGAAGGAGAAGGTGAAGTCTGGAGGGCGAAGCAGAAGAAGCAGAAGAAGGAGAAGGAGAAGTTGAAGTCTGGAGGGTGAAGCAGAAGAAGCAGAAGAAGGAGAAGAAGAAGGTGAAGTCTGGAGGGTGAATCAGAAGAAGTAGAAGAAGGAGAAGGAGAAGGTGAAGTAAGGAGGGTGAAGCAGAAGAAGCAGAAGAAGGAGAAGGAGAAGGTGAAGTCTGGAGGGAGAAGCAGAAGAAGCAGAAGAAGGAGAAGGAGGAGGTGAAGTCTGGAGGGTGAATCAGAAGAAGCAGAAGAAGGAGAAGGAGAAGGTGAAGTCTGGAGGGTGAATCAGAAGAAGTTGAAGAAGGAGAAGGAGAAGGTGAAGTCTGGAGGGTGAATCAGAAGAAGCAGAATAAGGAGAAGGAGAAGGTGAAGTCTGGAGGGTGAATCAGAAGAAGCAGAAGAAGGAGAAGGAGAAGGTGAAGTCTGGAGGGTGAATCAGAAGAAGTAGAAGAAGGAGAAGGAGAAGGTGAAGTCTGGAGGGTGAAGCGGAAGAAGTAGAAGAAGGAGAAGGAGAAGGCGAAGTCTGGAGGGTGAATCAGAAGAAGCAGAAGAAGGAGAAGGAGAAGGTGAAGTCTGGAGGGTGAATCAGAAGAAGTAGAAGAAGGAGAAGGAGAAGGCGAAGTCTGGAGGGTGAATCAGAAGAAGTTGAAGAAGGAGAAGGAGAAGGTGAAGACTGGAGGTTGAATCAGAAGAAGTAGAAGAAGGAGAAGGAGAAGGTGAAGTCTGGAGGGTGAATCAGAAGAAGTAGAAGAAGGAGAAGGAGAAGGCGAAGTCTGGAGGGTGAATCAGAAGAAGCAGAAGAAGGAGAAGGAGAAGGTGAAGTCTGGAGGGTGAATCAGAAGAAGCAGAAGAAGGAGAAGGAGAAGATGAAGTCTGGAGGGTGAATCAGAAGAATTAGAAGAAGGAGATGGAGAAGTAGAGGTCTGGAGGGTGAATCAGAAGAAGCAGAAGAAGGAGAAGGAGAAGGTGAAGTCTGAAGGGTGAACCAGAAGAAGCAGAAGAAGGAGAAGGAGAAGGTGAAGTCTGGAGGGTGTATCAGAAGAAGCAGAAGAAGGAGAAGGAGAAGGTGAAGTCTGGAGGGTGAATCAGAAGAAGCAGAAGAAGGAGAAGGAGAAGGTGAAGTCTGGAGGGTGAATCAGAAGAAGTAGAAGAAGGAGAAGGAGAAGGTGAAGTCTGGAGGGTGAATCAGAAGAAGTAGAACAAGGAGAAGGAGAAGTTGAAGTCTGGAGGGTGAATCAGAAGAAGCAGAAGAAGGAGAAGGAGAAGGTGAAGTCTGGAGGGTGAATCAGAAGAAGCAGAAGAAGGAGAAGGAGAAGATGAAGTCTGGAGGGTGAATCAGAATAAGTAGAAGAAGGAGAAGGAGAAGGTGAAGTCTGGAGGGTGAATCAGAAGAAGCAGAAGAAGGGGAAGGAGAAGGTGAAGTCTGAAGAGTGAATCAGAAGAAGCAGAAGAAGGAGAAGGAGAAGGTGAAGTCTGGAGGGTGAATAAGAAGAAGCAGAATAAGGAGAAGGAGAAGGTGAAGTCTGGAGGGTGAATCAGAAGAAGCAGAAGAAGGAGAAGGAGAAGGTGAAGTCTGGAGGGTGAATCAGAAGAAGTAGAAGAAGGAGAAGGAGAAGGTGAAGTCTGGAGCGTGAAGCAGAAGAAGTAGAAGAAGGAGAAGGAGAAGGTGAAGTCTGGAGGGCGAAGCAGAAGAAGCAGAAGAAGGAGAAGGAGAAGGTGAAGTCTGGAGGGTGAAGCAGAAGAAGCAGAAGAAGGAGAAGTAGAAGGTGAAGTCTGGAGGGTGAATCAGAAGAAGTAGAAGAACGAGAAGGAGAAGGTGAAGTAAGGAGGGTGAAGCAGAAGAAGCAGAAGAAGGAGAAGGAGAAGGTGAAGTCTGGAGGGAGAAGCAGAAGAAGCAGAAGAAGGAGAAGGAGGAGGTGAAGTCTGGAGGGTGAATCAGAAGAAGCAGAAGAAGGAGAAGGAGAAGGTGAAGTCTGGAGGGTGAATCAGAAGAAGTTGAAGAAGGAGAAGGAGAAGGTGAAGTCTGGAGGGTGAATCAGAAGAAGCAGAATAAGGAGAAGGAGAAGGTGAAGTCTGGAGGGTGAATCAGAAGAAGCAGAAGAAGGAGAAGGAGAAGGTGAAGTCTGGAGGGTGAATCAGAAGAAGTAGAAGAAGGAGAAGGAGAAGGTGAAGTCTGGAGGGTGAAGCGGAAGAAGTAGAAGAAGGAGAAGGAGAAGGCGAAGTCTGGAGGGTGAATCAGAAGAAGCAGAAGAAGGAGAAGGAGAAGGTGAAGTCTGGAGGGTGAATCAGAAGAAGTAGAAGAAGGAGAAGGAGAAGGCGAAGTCTGGAGGGTGAATCAGAAGAAGTTGAAGAAGGAGAAGGAGAAGGTGAAGACTGGAGGTTGAATCAGAAGAAGTAGAAGAAGGAGAAGGAGAAGGTGAAGTCTGGAGGGTGAATCAGAAGAAGTAGAAGAAGGAGAAGGAGAAGGCGAAGTCTGGAGGGTGAATCAGAAGAAGCAGAAGAAGGAGAAGGAGAAGGTGAAGTCTGGAGGGTGAATCAGAAGAAGCAGAAGAAGGAGAAGGAGAAGATGAAGTCTGGAGGGTGAATCAGAAGAATTAGAAGAAGGAGAAGGAGAAGTTGAGGTCTGGAGGGTGAATCAGAAGAAGCAGAAGAAGGAGAAGGAGAAGGTGAAGTCTGAAGGGTGAACCAGAAGAAGCAGAAGAAGGAGAAGGAGAAGGTGAAGTCTGGAGGGTGTATCAGAAGAAGCAGAAGAATGAGAAGGAGAAGGTGAAGTCTGGAGGGTGAATCAGAAGAAGCAGAAGAAGGAGAAGGAGAAGGTGAAGTCTGGAGGGTGAATCAGAAGAAGCAGAAGAAGGAGAAGGAGAAGATGAAGTCTGGAGGGTGAATCAGAATAAGTAGAAGAAGGAGAAGGAGAAGGTGAAGTCTGGAGGGTGAATCAGAAGAAGCAGAAGAAGGGGAAGGAGAAGGTGAAGTCTGAAGAGTGAATCAGAAGAAGCAGAAGAAGGAGAAGGAGAAGGTGAAGTCTGGAGGGTGAATCAGAAGAAGCAGAATAAGGAGAAGGAGAAGGTGAAGTCTGGAGGGTGAATCAGAAGAAGCAGAAGAAGGAGAAGGAGAAGGTGAAGTCTGGAGGGTGAAGCAGAAGAAGTAGAAGAAGGAGAAGGAGAAGGTGAAGTCTGGAGGGTGAAGCAGAAGAAGTAGAAGAAGGAGAAGGAGAAGGTGAAGTCATGAGGGTGAATCAGAAGAAGTAGAAGAAGGAGAAGGAGAAGGTGAAGTCAGGAGGGTGAATCAGAAGAAGCAGAAGAAGGAGAAGGAGAAGGTGAAGTCTGGAGTGTGAATCAGAAGAATCAGAAGAAGGAGAAGGAGAAGGTGAAGTCTGGAGGGTGAATCAGAAGAAGCAGAAGAAAGAGAAGGAGAAGGTGAAGTCTAGAGGGTGAAGCAGAAGAAGCAGAAGAAGGAGAAGTAGAAGGTGAAGACTGGAGGGTGAATCAGAAGAAGTAGAAGAAGGAGAAGGAGAAGGTGAAGTCTGGAGGGTGAATCAGAAGAGGTAGAAGAAGGAGAAGGAGAAGGTGAAGTCTGGAGGGTGAATCAGAAGAAGTCGAAGAAGGAGAAGGAAATGGTGAAGTCTGGAGGGTGAATCAGAAGAAGTAGAAGAAGGAGAAGGAGAAGGTGAAGTCAGGAGGGTGAATCAGAAGAAGCAGAAGAAGGAGAAGGAGAAGGTGAAGTCAGGGGGGTGAAGCAGAAAAAGTAGAAGAAGGAGAAGGAGAAGGCGAAGTCAGGAAGGTGAAGCAGAAGAAGCAGAAGAAGGAGAAGGAGAAGGTGAAGTCTGGCGGGCGCAGCAGAAGAAGCAGAAGAAGGAGAAGGTGAAGGTGAAGTCTGGAGGGTGAAGCAGAAGAAGCAGAAGAAGGAGAAGGAGAAGGTGAAGTCTGGAGGGTGAATCAGAAGAAGTAGAAGAAGGAGAAGGAGAAGGTGGAGTCAGGAGGGTGAAGCAGAAGAAGCAGAAGAAGGAGAAGTAGAAGGTGAAGTCTGGAGGGTGAAGCAGAAGAAGCAGAAGAAGGAGAAGGAGAAGGTGAAGTCTGGAGGGCGAAGCAGAAGAAGTAGAAGAAGGAGAAGGAGAAGGTGAAGTCTGGATGGTGAAGCAGAAGAAGCAGAAGAAGGAGAAGGAGAAGGTGAAGTCTGGAGGGTGAATCAGAAGAAGTAGAAGAAGGAGAAGGAGAAGGTGAAGTCAGGAGGGTGAAGCAGAAGAAGCAGAAGAAGGAGAAGGAGAAGGTGAAGTCTGGAGGGTGAAACAGAAGAAGCAGAAGAAGGAGAAGGAGAAGGTGAAGTCTGGAGGGTGAAGCAGAAGAAGCAGAAGAAGGAGAAGGAGAAGGTGAAGTCAGGAGGGTGAATCAGAAGAAGTAGAAGAAGGAGAAGGAGAAGGTGAAGTCTGGAGGGTGAATCAGAAGAAGTAGAAGAAGGAGAAGGAGAAGGTGAAGTCTGGAGGTTGAATCAGAAGAAGTAGAAAAAGAAGAAGGAGAAGGGGAAGTCTGGAGGGTGAATCAGAAGAAGCAGAAGAAGGAGAAGGAGAAGGTGAAGTCTGGAGGGAGAAGCAGAAGAAGTAGAAGAAGAAGGAGAAGGTGAAATCTGGAGGGTGAATAAGAAGAAGTAGAAGAAGGAGAAGGAGAAGGTGAAGTCTGGAGGGTGAATCAGAAGAAGTAGAAGAAGGAGAAGGAGAAGGTGAAGTCTGGAGGGTGAATCAGAAGAAGCAGAAGAAGGAGAAGGAGAAGGTGGAGTCTGGAGGCTGAATCAGAAGAAGTAGAAGAAGGAGAAGGAGAAGGTGTAGTCTGGAGAGTGAATCAGAAGAAGTAGACGAAGGAGAAGGAGAAGGTGAAGTCTGGAGGGTGAATCAGAAAAAGCAGAAGAAGGAGAAGGAGAAGGCGAAGTCTGGAGGGTGTATCAGAAGAAGTAGAAGAAGGAGAAGGAGAAGGTGAAGTCTGGAGGGTGAATCAGAAGAAGCAGAAGAAGGAGAAGGAGAAGGTGAAGTCTGGAGGGTGAATCTGAAGAAGCAGAAGAAGGAGAAGGAGAAGGTGAAGTCTGGAGGGTGAATCAGAAGAAGCAGAAGAAGGAGAAGGAGAAGGTGAAGTCTGGAGGGTGAATCAGAAGAAGCAGAAGAAGTAGAAGGAGAAGGTGAAGTCTGGAGGGTGAATCAGAAGAAGTAGAAGAAGGAGAAGGAGAAGGTGAAGTCTGGAGGGTGAATCAGAAGAAGCAGAAGAAGGAGAAGGAGAAGGTGAAGTCAGGAGTGTGAATCAGAAGAAGCAGAAACAGGAGAAGGAGAAGGTGAAGACTGGAGGGTGAATCAGAAGAAGTAGAAGAAGCAGAAGGAGAAGGTGAAGTCTGGAGGGTGAATCAGAAGAAGTAGAAGAAGGAGAAGGAGATGGTGAGGTCTGGAGGGTGAATCAGAAGAAGCAGAAGAAGGAGAAGGAGAAGGTGAAGTCTGGAGGGTGAATCAGAAGAAGCAGAAGAAGGAGAAGGAGAAGGTGAAGACTGGCGGGTGAATCAGAAGAAGTAGAAGAAGGAGAAGGAGAAGATGAAGTCTGGAGGGTGAATCAGAAGAAGTAGAAGAAGGAGAAGGAGAAGGTGAGGTCTGGAGGGTGAATCAGAAGAAGCAGAAGAAGGAGAAGGAGAAGGTGAAGTCTGGAGGGTGAATCAGAAGAAGCAGAAGAAGGAGAAGGAGAAGGTGAAGTCTGGAGGGTGAATCAGAAGAAGCAGAAGAAGGAGAAGGAGAAGGTGAAGTCAGGAGGGTGAATCAGAAGAAGCAGAAGAAGGAGAAGGAGAAGGTGAAGTTAGGAGGGTGAATCAGAAGAAGTAGAAGAAGGAGAAGGAGAAGGTGAAGTCTGGAGGGTGAATCAGAAGAAGTAGAAGAAGGAGAAGGAGAAGGTGAAGTCAGGAGGGTGAAGCAGAAGAAGCAGAAGAAGGAGAAGGAGAAGGTGAAATCTGGAGGGTGAAGCAGAAGAAGCAGAAGAAGGAGAAAGAGAAGGTGAAGTCTGGAGGGCGAAGCAGAAGAAGCAGAAGAAGGAGAAGGAGAAGGTGAAGTCTGGAGGGTGAAGCAGAAGAAGCAGAAGAAGGAGAAGGAGAAGGTGAAGTCTGGAGGGTGAATCACAAGAAGTAGAAGAAGGAGAAGGAGAAGGTGAAGTAAGGAGGGTGAAGCAGAAGAAGCAGAAGAAGGAGAAGGAGAAGGTGAAGTCTGGAGGGTGAATCAGAAGAAGCAGAATAAGGAGAAGGAGAAGGTGAAGTCTGGAGGGTGAATCAGAAGAAGCAGAAGAAGGAGAAGGAGAAGGTGAAGTCTGGAGGGTGAATCAGAAGAAGTAGAAGAAGGAGAAGGAGAAGGTGAAGTCTGGAGCGTGAAGCAGAAGAAGTAGAAGAAGGAGAAGGAGAAGGTGAAGTCTGGAGGGCGAAGCAGAAGAAGCAGAAGAAGGAGAAGGAGAAGGTGAAGTCTGGAGGGTGAAGCAGAAGAAGGAGAAGAAGAAGGTGAAGTCTGGAGGGTGAATCAGAAGAAGTAGAAGAAGGAGAAGGAGAAGGTGAAGTAAGGAGGGTGAAGCAGAAGAAGCAGAAGAAGGAGAAGGAGAAGGTGAAGTCTGGAGGGAGAAGCAGAAGAAGCAGAAGAAGGAGAAGGAGGAGGTGAAGTCTGGAGGGTGAATCAGAAGAAGCAGAAGAAGGAGAAGGAGAAGGTGAAGTCTGGAGGGTGAATCAGAAGAAGTTGAAGAAGGAGAAGGAGAAGGTGAAGTCTGGAGGGTGAATCAGAAGAAGCAGAATAAGGAGAAGGAGAAGGTGAAGTCTGGAGGGTGAATCAGAAGAAGCAGAAGAAGGAGAAGGAGAAGGTGAAGTCTGGAGGGTGAATCAGAAGAAGTAGAAGAAGGAGAAGGAGAAGGTGAAGTCTGGAGGGTGAAGCGGAAGAAGTAGAAGAAGGAGAAGGAGAAGGCGAAGTCTGGAGGGTGAATCAGAAGAAGCAGAAGAAGGAGAAGGAGAAGGTGAAGTCTGGAGGGTGAATCAGAAGAAGTAGAAGAAGGAGAAGGAGAAGGCGAAGTCTGGAGGGTGAATCAGAAGAAGTTGAAGAAGGAGAAGGAGAAGGTGAAGACTGGAGGTTGAATCAGAAGAAGTAGAAGAAGGAGAAGGAGAAGGTGAAGTCTGGAGGGTGAATCAGAAGAAGTAGAAGAAGGAGAAGGAGAAGGCGAAGTCTGGAGGGTGAATCAGAAGAAGCAGAAGAAGGAGAAGGAGAAGGTGAAGTCTGGAGGGTGAATCAGAAGAAGCAGAAGAAGGAGAAGGAGAAGATGAAGTCTGGAGGGTGAATCAGAAGAATTAGAAGAAGGAGAAGGAGAAGTAGAGGTCTGGAGGGTGAATCAGAAGAAGCAGAAGAAGGAGAAGGAGAAGGTGAAGTCTGAAGGGTGAACCAGAAGAAGCAGAAGAAGGAGAAGGAGAAGGTGAAGTCTGGAGGGTGTATCAGAAGAAGCAGAAGAAGGAGAAGGAGAAGGTGAAGTCTGGAGGGTGAATCAGAAGAAGCAGAAGAAGGAGAAGGAGAAGGTGAAGTCTGGAGGGTGAATCAGAAGAAGTAGAAGAAGGAGAAGGAGATGGTGAAGTCTGGAGGGTGAATCAGAAGAAGTAGAACAAGGAGAAGGAGAAGTTGAAGTCTGGAGGGTGAATCAGAAGAAGCAGAAGAAGGAGAAGGAGAAGGTGAAGTCTGGAGGGTGAATCAGAAGAAGCAGAAGAAGGAGAAGGAGAAGATGAAGTCTGGAGGGTGAATCAGAATAAGTAGAAGAAGGAGAAGGAGAAGGTGAAGTCTGGAGGGTGAATCAGAAGAAGCAGAAGAAGGGGAAGGAGAAGGTGAAGTCTGAAGAGTGAATCAGAAGAAGCAGAAGAAGGAGAAGGAGAAGGTGAAGTCTGGAGGGTGAATAAGAAGAAGCAGAATAAGGAGAAGGAGAAGGTGAAGTCTGGAGGGTGAATCAGAAGAAGCAGAAGAAGGAGAAGGAGAAGGTGAAGTCTGGAGGGTGAATCAGAAGAAGTAGAAGAAGGAGAAGGAGAAGGTGAAGTCTGGAGGGTGAAGCAGAAGAAGTAGAAGAAGGAGAAGGAGAAGGTGAAGTCATGAGGGTGAATCAGAAGAAGTAGAAGAAGGAGAAGGAGAAGGTGAAGTCAGGAGGGTGAATCAGAAGAAGCAGAAGAAGGAGAAGGAGAAGGTGAAGTCTGGAGTGTGAATCAGAAGAATCAGAAAAAGGAGAAGGAGAAGGTGAAGTCTGGAGGGTGAATCAGAAGAAGCAGAAGAAAGAGAAGGAGAAGGTGAAGTCTAGAGGGTGAAGCAGAAGAAGCAGAAGAAGGAGAAGGAGAAGGTGAAGTCAGGAGGGTGAATCAGAAGAAGTAGAAGAAGGAAAAGGAGAAGGTGAAGTCTGGAGGGTGAATCAGAAGAAGTAGAAGAAGGAGAAGGAGAAGGTGAAGTCTGGAGGGTGAATCAGAAGAAGTGGAAGAAGGAGAAGGAGAAGGTGAAGTCTGGAGGGTGAATCAGAAGAAGCAGAAGAAGGAGAAGGAGAAGGTGAAGTCTGGAGGGAGAAGCAGAAGAAGTAGAGGAAGAAGAAGGAGAAGGTGAAGTCTGGATTGTGAATCAGAAGAAGTAGAAGAAGGAGAAGGAGGAGGTGAAGTCTGGAGGGTGAATCAGAAGAAGTAGAAGAAGGAGAAGGAGAAGGTCAAGTCTGGAGGGTGAATCAAAAGGAGCAGAAGAAGGAGAAGGAGAAGGTGAAGTCTGGAGGGTGAATCAGAAGAAGTAGAAGAAGGAGAAGGAGAAGGTGAAGTCTGGAGGGTGAAGCAGAAGAAGTAGAAGAAGGAGAAGGAGAAGGTGAAGTCATGAGGGTGAATCAGAAGAAGTAGAAGAAGGAGAAGGAGAAGGTGAAGTCAGGAGGGTGAATCAGAAGAAGCAGAAGAAGGAGAAGGAGAAGGTGAAGTCTGGAGTGTGAATCAGAAGAATCAGAAGAAGGAGAAGGAGAAGGTGAAGTCTGGAGGGTGAATCAGAAGAAGCAGAAGAAAGAGAAGGAGAAGGTGAAGTCTAGAGGGTGAAGCAGAAGAAGCAGAAGAAGGAGAAGGAGAAGGTGAAGTCAGGAGGGTGAATCAGAAGAAGTAGAAGAAGGAAAAGGAGAAGGTGAAGTCTGGAGGGTGAATCAGAAGAAGTAGAAGAAGGAGAAGGAGAAGGTGAAGTCTGGAGGGTGAATCAGAAGAAGTGGAAGAAGGAGAAGGAGAAGGTGAAGTCTGGAGGGTGAATCAGAAGAAGTAGAAGAAGGAGAAGGAGAAGGTGTAGTCTGGAGGATGAATCAGAAGAAGTAGAGAAGGAGAAGGAGAAGGTGAAGTCTGGAGGGTGAATCAGAAGAAGCAGAATAAGGAGAAGGAGAAGGTGAAGTCTGGAGGGTGAATCAGAAGAAGCAGAAGAAGGAGAAGGAGAAGGTGAAGTCTGGAGGGTGAATCAGAAGAAGTAGAAGAAGGAGAAGGAGAAGGTGAAGTCTGGAGCGTGAAGCAGAAGAAGTAGAAGAAGGAGAAGGAGAAGGTGAAGTCTGGAGGGCGAAGCAGAAGAAGCAGAAGAAGGAGAAGGAGAAGGTGAAGTCTGGAGGGTGAAGCAGAAGAAGCAGAAGAAGGAGAAGAAGAAGGTGAAGTCTGGAGTGTGAATCAGAAGAAGTAGAAGAAGGAGAAGGAGAAGGTGAAGTAAGGAGGGTGAAGCAGAAGAAGCAGAAGAAGGAGAAGGAGAGGGTGAAGTCTGGAGGGAGAAGCAGAAGAAGCAGAAGAAGGAGAAGGAGGAGGTGAAGTCTGGAGGGTGAATCAGAAGAAGCAGAAGAAGGAGAAGGAGAAGGTGAAGTCTGGAGGGTGAATCAGAAGAAGTTGAAGAAGGAGAAGGAGAAGGTGAAGTCTGGAGGGTGAATCAGAAGAAGCAGAATAAGGAGAAGGAGAAGGTGAAGTCTGGAGGGTGAATCAGAAGAAGCAGAAGAAGGAGAAGGAGAAGGTGAAGTCTGGAGGGTGAATCAGAAGAAGTAGAAGAAGGAGAAGGAGAAGGTGAATTCTGGAGGGTGAAGCGGAAGAAGTAGAAGAAGGAGAAGGAGAAGGCGAAGTCTGGAGGGTGAATCAGAAGAAGCAGAAGAAGGAGAAGGAGAAGGTGAAGTCTGGAGGGTGAATCAGAAGAAGTAGAAGAAGGAGAAGGAGAAGGCGAAGTCTGGAGGGTGAATCAGAAGAAGTTGAAGAAGGAGAAGGAGAAGGTGAAGACTGGAGGTTGAATCAGAAGAAGTAGAAGAAGGAGAAGGAGAAGGTGAAGTCTGGAGGGTGAATCAGAAGAAGTAGAAGAAGGAGAAGGAGAAGGCGAAGTCTGGAGGGTGAATCAGAAGAAGCAGAAGAAGGTGAAGTCTGGAGGGTGAATCAGAAGAAGCAGAAGAAGGAGAAGGAGAAGATGAAGTCTGGAGGGTGAATCAGAAGAATTAGAAGAAGGAGAAGGAGAAGTTGAGGTCTGGAGGGTGAATCAGAAGAAGCAGAAGAAGGAGAAGGAGAAGGTGAAGTCTGAAGGGTGAACAAGAAGAAGCAGAAGAAGGAGAAGGAGAAGGTGAAGTCTGGAGGGTGTATCAGAAGAAGCAGAAGAAGGAGAAGGAGAAGGTGAAGTCTGGAGGGTGAATCAGAAGAAGCAGAAGAAGGAGAAGGAGAAGGTGAAGTCTGGAGGGTGAATCAGAAGAAGTAGAAGAAGGAGAAGGAGAAGGTGAAGTCTGGAGGGTGAATCAGAAGAAGTAGAACAAGGAGAAGGAGAAGTTGAAGTCTGGAGGGTGAATCAGAAGAAGCAGAAGAAGGAGAAGGAGAAGGTGAAGTCTGGAGGGTGAATCAGAAGAAGCAGAAGAAGGAGAAGGAGAAGATGAAGTCTGGAGGGTGGATTAGAATAAGTAGAAGAAGGAGAAGGAGAAGGTGAAGTCTGGAGGGTGAATCAGAAGAAGCAGAAGAAGGGGAAGGAGAAGGTGAAGTCTGAAGAGTGAATCAGAAGAAGCAGAAGAAGGAGAAGGAGTAGGTGAAGTCTGGAGGGTGAATCAGAAGAAGCAGAATAAGGAGAAGGAGAAGGTGAAGTCTGGAGGGTGAATCAGAAGAAGCAGAAGAAGGAGAAGGAGAAGGTGAAGTCTGGAGGGTGAATCAGAAGAAGTAGAAGAAGGAAAAGGAGAAGGTGAAGTCTGGAGGGTGAAGCAGAAGAAGTAGAAGAAGGAGAAGGAGAAGGTGAAGTCATGAGGGTGAATCAGAAGAAGTAGAAGAAGGAGAAGGAGAAGGTGAAGTCAGGAGGGTGAATCAGAAGAAGCAGAAGAAGGAGAAGGAGAAGGTGAAGTCTGGAGTGTGAATCAGAAGAATCAGAAGAAGGAGAAGGAGAAGGTGAAGTCTGGAGGGTGAATCAGAAGAAGCAGAAGAAAGAGAAGGAGAAGGTGAAGTCTAGAGGGTGAAGCAGAAGAAGCAGAAGAAGGAGAAGTAGAAGGTGAAGACTGGAGGGTGAATCAGAAGAAGTAGAAGAAGGAGAAGGAGAAGGTGAAGTCTGGAGGGTGAATCAGAAGAGGTAGAAGAAGGAGAAGGAGAAGGTGAAGTCTGGAGGGTGAATCAGAAGAAGTCGAAGAAGGAGAAGGAAATGGTGAAGTCTGGAGGGTGAATCAGAAGAAGTAGAAGAAGGAGAAGGAGAAGGTGAAGTCAGGAGGGTGAATCAGAAGAAGCAGAAGAAGGAGAAGGAGAAGGTGAAGTTAGGAGGGTGAATCAGAAGAAGCAGAAGAAGGAGAAGGAGAAGGTGAAGTCAGGGGGGTGAAGCAGAAAAAGTAGAAGAAGGAGAAGGAGAAGGCGAAGTCAGGAAGGTGAAGCAGAAGAAGCAGAAGAAGGAGAAGGAGAAGGTGAAGTCTGGCGGGCGCAGCAGAAGAAGCAGAAGAAGGAGAAGGTGAAGGTGAAGTCTGGAGGGTGAAGCAGAAGAAGCAGAAGAAGGAGAAGGAGAAGGTGAAGTCTGGAGGGTGAATCAGAAGAAGTAGAAGAAGGAGAAGGAGAAGGTGAAGTCAGGAGGGTGAAGCAGAAGAAGCAGAAGAAGGAGAAGGAGAAGGTGAAGTCTGGAGGGTGAAGCAGAAGAAGCAGAAGAAGGAGAAGGAGAAGGTGAAGTCTGGAGGGCGAAGCAGAAGAAGTAGAAGAAGGAGAAGGAGAAGGTGAAGTCTGGATGGTGAAGCAGAAGAAGCAGAAGAAGGAGAAGGAGAAGGTGAAGTCTGGAGGGTGAATCAGAAGAAGTAGAAGAAGGAGAAGGAGAAGGTGAAGTCAGGAGGGTGAAGCAGAAGAAGCAGAAGAAGGAGAAGGAGAAGGTGAAGTCTGGAGGGTGAAACAGAAGAAGCAGAAGAAGAAGAAGGAGAAGGTGAAGTCTGGAGGGTGAAGCAGAAGAAGCAGAAGAAGGAGAAGGAGAAGTTGAAGTCAGGAGGGTGAATCAGAAGAAGTAGAAGAAGGAGAAGGAGAAGGTGAAGTCTGGAGGGTGAATCAGAAGAAGTAGAAGAAGGAGAAGGAGAAGGTGAAGTCTGGAGGTTGAATCAGAAGAAGTAGAAGAAGAAGAAGGAGAAGGGGAAGTCTGGAGGGTGAATCAGAAGAAGCAGAAGAAGGAGAAGGAGAAGGTGAAGTCTGGAGGGAGAAGCAGAAGAAGTAGAAGAAGAAGGAGAAGGTGAAATCTGGAGGGTGAATAAGAAGAAGTAGAAGAAGGAGAAGGAGAAGGTGAAGTCTGGAGGGTGAATCAGAAGAAGTAGAAGAAGGAGAAGGAGAAGGTGAAGTCTGGAGGGTGAATCAGAAGAAGCAGAAGAAGGAGAAGGAGAAGGTGGAGTCTGGAGGCTGAATCAGAAGAAGTAGAAGAAGGAGAAGGAGAAGGTGTAGTCTGGAGAGTGAATCAGAAGAAGTAGACGAAGGAGAAGGAGAAGGTGAAGTCTGGAGGGTGAATCAGAAAAAGCAGAAGAAGGAGAAGGAGAAGGCGAAGGCTGGAGGGTGAATCAGAAGAAGCAGAAGAAGGAGAAGGAGAAGGTGAAGTCTGGAGGGTGAATCAGAAGAAGCAGAAGAAGGAGAAGGAGAAGGTGAAGTCTGGAGGGTGAATCTGAAGAAGCAGAAGAAGGAGAAGGAGAAGGTGAAGTCTGGAGGGTGAATCAGAAGAAGCAGAAGAAGGAGAAGGAGAAGGTGAAGTCTGGAGGGTGAATCAGAAGAAGCAGAAGAAGTAGAAGGAGAAGGTGAAGTCTGGAGGGTGAATCAGAAGAAGTAGAAGAAGGAGAAGGAGAAGGTGAAGTCTGGAGGGTGAATCAGAAGAAGCAGAAGAAGGAGAAGGAGAAGGTGAAGTCAGGAGTGTGAATCAGAAGAAGCAGAAACAGGAGAAGGAGAAGGTGAAGACTGGAGGGTGAATCAGAAGAAGTAGAAGAAGCAGAAGGAGAAGGTGAAGTCTGGAGGGTGAATCAGAAGAAGTAGAAGAAGGAGAAGGAGATGGTGAGGTCTGGAGGGTGAATCAGAAGAAGCAGAAGAAGGAGAAGGAGAAGGTGAAGTCTGGAGGGTGAATCAGAAGAAGCAGAAGAAGGAGAAGGAGAAGGTGAAGACTGGCGGGTGAATCAGAAGAAGTAGAAGAAGGAGAAGGAGAAGATGAAGTCTGGAGGGTGAATCAGAAGAAGTAGAAGAAGGAGAAGGAGAAGATGAGGTCTGGAGGGTGAATCAGAAGAAGCAGAAGAAGGAGAAGGAGAAGGTGAAGTCTGGAGGGTGAATCAGAAGAAGCAGAAGAAGGAGAAGGAGAAGGTGAAGTCTGGAGGGTGAATCAGAAGAAGCAGAAGAAGGAGAAGGAGAAGGTGAAGTCTGGAGGGTGAATCAGAAGAAGCAGAAGAAGGAGAAGGAGAAGGTGAAGTTAGGAGGGTGAATCAGAAGAAGTAGAAGAAGGAGAAGGAGAAGGTGAAGTCTGGAGGGTGAATCAGAAGAAGTAGAAGAAGGAGAAGGAGAAGGTGAAGTCAGGAGGGTGAAGCAGAAGAAGCAGAAGAAGGAGAAGGCGAAGGTGAAATCTGGAGGGTGAAGCAGAAGAAGCAGAAGAAGGAGAAGGAGAAGGTGAAGTCTGGAGGGCGAAGCAGAAGAAGCAGAAGAAGGAGAAGGAGAAGGTGAAGTCTGGAGGGTGAAGCAGAAGAAGCAGAAGAAGGAGAAGGAGAAGGTGAAGTCTGGAGGGTGAATCACAAGAAGTAGTAGAAGGAGAAGGAGAAGGTGAAGTAAGGAGGGTGAAGCAGAAGAAGCAGAAGAAGGAGAAGGAGAAGGTGAAGTCTGGAGGGTGAAGCAGAAGAAGCAGAAGAAGGAGAAGGAGATGGTGAAGTCTGGAGGGTGAAGCAGAAGAAGCAGAAGAAGGAGAAGGAGAAGGTGAAGTCAGGAGGGTGAATCAGAAGAAGTAGAAGAAGGAAAAGGAGAAGGTGAAGTCTGGAGGGTGAATCAGAAGAAGTAGAAGAAGGAGAAGGAGAAGGTGAAGTCTGGAGGGTGAATCAGAAGAAGTGGAAGAAGGAAAAGGAGAAGGTGAAGTCTGGAGGGTGAATCAGAAGAAGCAGAAGAAGGAGAAGGAGAAGGTGAAGTCTGGAGGGAGAAGCAGAAGAAGTAGAAGAAGGAGAAGGAGAAGGTGAAGTCTGGATTGTGAATCAGAAGAAGTAGAAGAAGGAGAAGGAGGAGGTGAAGTCTGGAGGGTGAATCAGAAGAAGTAGAAGAAGGAGAAGGAGAAGGTCAAGTCTGGAGGGTGAATCAAAAGGAGCAGAAGAAGGAGAAGGAGAAGGTGAAGTCTGGAGGGTGAATCAGAAGAAGTAGAAGAAGGAGAAGGAGAAGGTGTAGTCTGGAGGATGAATCAGAAGAAGTAGAAGAAGGAGAAGGAGAAGGTGAAGTCTGGAGGGTGAATCAGAAGAAGCAGAATAAGGAGAAGGAGAAGGTGAAGTCTGGAGGGTGAATCAGAAGAAGCAGAAGAAGGAGAAGGAGAAGGTGAAGTCTGGAGGGTGAAACAGAAGAAGTAGAAGAAGGAGAAGGAGAAGGTGAAGTCTGGAGCGTGAAGCAGAAGAAGTAGAAGAAGGAGAAGGAGAAGGTGAAGTCTGGATGGCGAAGCAGAAGAAGCAGAAGAAGGAGAAGGAGAAGGTGAAGTCTGGAGGGTGAAGCAGAAGAAGCAGAAGAAGGAGAAGGAGAAGGTGAAGTCTGGAGGGTGAATCAGAAGAAGTAGAAGAAGGAGAAGGAGAAGGTGAAGTAAGGAGGGTGAAGCAGAAGAAGCAGAAGAAGGAGAAGGAGAAGGTGAAGTCTGGAGGGTGAAGCAGAAGAAGCAGAAGAAGGAGAAGGAGGAGGTGAAGTCTGGAGGGTGAATCAGAAGAAGCAGAAGAAGGAGAAGGAGAAGATGAAGTCTGGAGGGTGAATCAGAAGAAGTTGAAGAAGGAGAAGGAGAAGGTGAAGTCTGGAGGGTGAATCAGAGAAACAGAATAAGGAGAAGGAGAAGGTGAAGTCTGGAGGGTGAATCAGAAGAAGCAGAAGAAGGAGAAGGAGAAGGTGAAGTCTGGAGGGTGAATCAGAAGAAGCAGAAGAAGGAGAAGGAGAAGGTGAAGTCTGGAGGGTGAATCAGAAGAAACAGAATAAGGAGAAGGAGAAGGTGAAGTCTGGAGGGTGAATCAGAAGAAGCAGAAGAAGGAGAAGGAGAAGGTGAAGTCTGGAGGGTGAATCAGAAGAAGTAGAAGAAGGAGAAGGAGAAGGCGAAGTCTGGAGGGTGAATCAGAAGAAGTATAAGAAGGAGAAGGAGAAGGTGAAGACTGGAGGTTGAATCAGAAGAAGTAGAAGAAGGAGAAGGAGAAGGTGAAGTCTGGAGGGTGAATCAGAAGAAGTAGAAGAAGGAGAAGGAGAAGGCGAAGTCTGGAGGGTGAATCAGAAGAAGCAGAAGAAGGAGAAGGAGAAGGTGAAGTCTGGAGGATGAATCAGAAGAAGCAGAAGAAGGAGAAGGAGAAGATGAAGTCTGGAGGGTGAATCAGAAGAATTAGAAGAAGGAGAAGGAGAAGTTGAGGTCTGGAGGGTGAATCAGAAGAAGCAGAAGAAGGAGAAGGAGAAGGTGAAGTCTGGAGGGTGTATCAGAAGAAGCAGAAGAAGGAGAAGGAGAAGGTGAAGTCTGGAGGGTGAATCAGAAGAAGCAGAAGAAGGAGAAGGAGAAGGTGAAGTCTGGAGGGTGAATCAGAAGAAGTCGAAGAAGGAGAAGGAGAAGGTGAAGTCTGGAGGGTGAATCAGAAGAAGTAGATCAAGGAGAAGGAGAAGTTGAAGTCTGGAGGGTGAATCAGAAGAAGCAGAAGAAGGAGAAGGAGAAGGTGAAGTCTGGAGGGTGAATCAGAAGAAGCAGAAGAAGGAGAAGGAGAAGATGAAGTCTGGAGGGTGAATCAGAATAAGTAGAAGAAGGAGAAGGAGAAGGTGAAGTCTGGAGGGTGAATCAGAAGAAGCAGAAGAAGGGGAAGGAGAAGGTGAAGTCTGAAGAGTGAATCAGAAGAAGCAGAATAAGGAGAAGGAGAAGGTGAAGTCTGGAGGGTGAATCAGAAGAAGCAGAAGAAGGAGAAGGAGAAGGTGAAGTCTGGAGGGTGAATCAGAAGAAGTAGAAGAAGGAGAAGGAGAAGGTGAAGTCTGGATGGTGAAGCAGAAGAAGTAGAAGAAGGAGAAGGAGAAGGTGAAGTCATGAGGGTGAATCAGAAGAAGTAGAAGAAGGAGAAGGAGAAGGTGAAGTCAGGAGGGTGAATCAGAAGAAGCAGAAGAAGGAGAAGGAGAAGGTGAAGTCTGGAGTGTGAATAAGAAGAATCAGAAGAAGGAGAAGGAGAAGGTGAAGTCTGGAGGGTGAATCAGAAGAAGCAGAAGAAAGAGAAGGAGAAGGTGAAGTCTAGAGGGTGAAGCAGAAGAAGCAGAAGAAGGAGAAGTAGAAGGTGAAGACTGGAGGGTGAATCAGAAGAAGTAGAAGAAGGAGAAGGAGAAGGTGAAGTCTGGAGGGAGAATCAGAAGAGGTAGAAGAAGGAGAAGGAGAAGGTGAAGTCTGGAGGGTGAATCAGAAGAAGTAGAAGAAGGAGAAGGAGATGGTGAATTCTGGAGGGTGAATCAGAAGAAGTAGAAGAAGGAGAAGGAGAAGGTGAAGTCAGGAGGGTGAATCAGAAGAAGCAGTAGAAGGAGAAGGAGAAGGTGAAGTTAGGAGGGTGAATCAGAAGAAGCAGAAGAAGGAGAAGGAGAAGGTGAAGTCAGGGGGGTGAAGCAGAAAAAGTAGAAGAAGGAGAAGGAGAAGGCGAAGTCAGGAAGGTGAAGCAGAAGAAGCAGAAGAAGGAGAAGGAGAGGGTGAAGTCTGGCGGGCGCAGCAGAAGAAGCAGAAGAAGGAGAAGGTGAAGGTGAAGTCTGGAGGGTGAAGCAGAAGAAGCAGAAGAAGGAGAAGGAGAAGGTGAAGTCTGGAGGGTGAATCAGAAGAAGTAGAAGAAGGAGAAGGAGAAGGTGAAGTCAGGAGGGTGAAGCAGAAGAAGCAGAAGAAGGAGAAGAAGAAGGTGAAGTCTGGAGGGTGAAGCAGAAGAAGCAGAAGAAGGAGAAGGAGAAGGTGAAGTCTGGAGGGCGAAGCAGAAGAAGTAGAAGAAGGAGAAGGAGAAGGTGAAGTCTGGATGGTGAAGCAGAAGAAGCAGAAGAAGGAGAAGGAGAAGGTGAAGTCTGGAGGGTGAATCAGAAGAAGTAGAAGAAGGAGAAGGAGAAGGTGAAGTCAGGAGGGTGAAGCAGAAGAAGCAGAAGAAGGAGAAGGAGAAGGTGAAGTCTGGAGGGTGAAACAGAAGAAGCAGAAGAAGGAGAAGGAGAAGGTGAAGTCTGGAGGGTGAAGCAGAAGAAGCAGAAGAAGGAGAAGGAGAAGGTGAAGTCAGGAGGGTGAATCAGAAGAAGTAGAAGAAGGAGAAGGAGAAGGTGAAGTCTGGAGGGTGAATCAGAAGAAGTAGAAGAAGGAGAAGGAGAAGGTGAAGTCTGGAGGTTGAATCAGAAGAAGTAGAAGAAGAAGAAGGAGAAGGGGAGGTCTGGAGGGTGAATCAGAAGAAGCAGAAGAAGGAGAAGGAGAAGGTGAAGTCTGGAGGGTGAATCAGAAGAAACAGAATAAGGAGAAGGAGAAGGTGAAGTCTGGAGGGTGAATCAGAAGAAGCAGAAGAAGGAGAAGGAGAAGGTGAAGTCTGGAGGGTGAATCAGAAGAAGTAGAAGAAGGAGAAGGAGAAGGTGAAGTCTGGAGGGTGAAGCGGAAGAAGTAGAAGAAGGAGAAGGAGAAGGCGAAGTCTGGAGGGTGAATCAGAAGAAGCAGAAGAAGGAGAAGGAGAAGGTGAAGTCTGGAGGGTGAATCAGAAGAAGCAGAAGAAGGAGAAGGAGAAGATGAAGTCTGGAGGGTGAATCAGAAGAATTAGAAGAAGGAGAAGGAGAAGTTGAGGTCTGGAGGGTGAATCAGAAGAAGCAGAAGAAGGAGAAGGAGAAGGTGAAGTCTGAAGGGTGAACCAGAAGAAGCAGAAGAAGGAGAAGGAGAAGGTGAAGTCTGGAGGGTGAATCAGAAGAAGCAGAAGAAGGAGAAGGAGAAGGTGAAGTCTGGAGGGTGTATCAGAAGAAGCAGAAGAAGGAGAAGGAGAAGGTGAAGTCTGGAGGGTGAATCAGAAGAATTAGAAGAAGGAGAAGGAGAAGTTGAGGTCTGGAGGGTGAATCAGAAGAAGCAGAAGAAGGAGAAGGAGAAGGTGAAGTCTGAAGGGTGAACCAGAAGAAGCAGAAGAAGGAGAAGGAGAAGATGAAGTCTGGAGGGTGAATCAGAAGAAGCAGAAGAAGGAGAAGGAGAAGGTGAAGTCTGGAGGGTGAATCAGAAGAAGCAGAAGAAGGAGAAGGAGAAGATGAAGTCTGGAGGGTGAATCAGAAGAATTAGAAGAAGGAGAAGGAGAAGTTGAGGTCTGGAGGGTGAATCAGAAGAAGCAGAAGAAGGAGAAGGAGAAGGTGAAGTCTGAAGGGTGAACCAGAAGAAGCAGAAGAAGGAGAAGGAGAAGGTGAAGTCTGGAGGGTGAATCAGAAGAAGCAGAAGAAGGAGAAGGAGAAGGTGAAGTCTGGAGGGTGTATCAGAAGAAGCAGAAGAAGGAGAAGGAGAAGGTGAAGTCTGGAGGGTGAATCAGAAGAATTAGAAGAAGGAGAAGGAGAAGTTGAGGTCTGGAGGGTGAATCAGAAGAAGCAGAAGAAGGAGAAGGAGAAGGTGAAGTCTGAAGGGTGAACCAGAAGAAGGAGAAGAAGGAGAAGGAGAAGGTGAAGTCTGGAGGGTGTATCAGAAGAAGCAGAAGAAGGAGAAGGAGAAGGTGAAGTCTGGAGGGTGAATCAGAAGAAGCAGAAGAAGGAGAAGGAGAAGGTGAAGTCTGGAGGGTGAATCAGAAGAAGTAGAAGAAGGAGAAGGAGAAGATGAAGTCTGGAGGGTGAATCAGAAGAAGTAGAACAAGGAGAAGGAGAAGTTGAAGTCTGGAGGGTGAATCAGAAGAAGCAGAAGAAGGAGAAGGAGAAGGTGAAGTCTGGAGGGTGAATCAGAAGAAGCAGAAGAAGGAGAAGGAGAAGATGAAGTCTGGAGGGTGAATCAGAATAAGTAGAAGAAGGAGAAGGTGAAGTCTGGAGGGTGAATCAGAAGAAGCAGAAGAAGGGGAAGGAGAAGGTGAATTCTGAAGAGTGAATCAGAAGAAGCAGAAGAAGGAGAAGGAGAAGGTGAAGTCTGGAGGGTGAATCAGAAGAAGCAGAAGAAGGAGAAGGAGAAGGTGAAGTCTAGAGGGTGAAGCAGAAGAAGCAGAAGAAGGAGAAGTAGAAGGTGAAGACTGGAGGGTGAATCAGAAGAAGTAGAAGAAGGAGAAGGAGAAGGTGAAGTCTGGAGGGAGAATCAGAAGAGGTAGAAGAAGGAGAAGGAGAAGGTGAAGTCTGGAGGGTGAATCAGAAGAAGTAGAAGAAGGAGAAGGAGATGGTGAATTCTGGAGGGTGAATCAGAAGAAGTAGAAGAAGGAGAAGGAGAAGGTGAAGTCAGGAGGGTGAATCAGAAGAAGCAGAAGAAGGAGAAGGAGAAGGTGAAGTTAGGAGGGTGAATCAGAAGAAGCAGAAGAAGGAGAAGGAGAAGGTGAAGTCAGGGGGGTGAAGCAGAAAAAGTAGAAGAAGGAGAAGGAGAAGGCGAAGTCAGGAAGGTGAAGCAGAAGAAGCAGAAGAAGGAGAAGGAGAGGGTGAAGTCTGGCGGGCGCAGCAGAAGAAGCAGAAGAAGGAGAAGGTGAAGGTGAAGTCTGGAGGGTGAAGCAGAAGAAGCAGAAGAAGGAGAAGGAGAAGGTGAAGTCTGGAGGGTGAATCAGAAGAAGTAGAAGAAGGAGAAGGAGAAGGTGAAGTCAGGAGGGTGAAGCAGAAGAAGCAGAAGAAGGAGAAGAAGAAGGTGAAGTCTGGAGGGTGAAGCAGAAGAAGCAGAAGAAGGAGAAGGAGAAGGTGAAGTCTGGAGGGCGAAGCAGAAGAAGTAGAAGAAGGAGAAGGAGAAGGTGAAGTCTGGATGGTGAAGCAGAAGAAGCAGAAGAAGGAGAAGGAGAAGGTGAAGTCTGGAGGGTGAATCAGAAGAAGTAGAAGAAGGAGAAGGAGAAGGTGAAGTCAGGAGGGTGAAGCAGAAGAAGCAGAAGAAGGAGAAGGAGAAGGTGAAGTCTGGAGGGTGAAACAGAAGAAGCAGAAGAAGGAGAAGGAGAAGGTGAAGTCTGGAGGGTGAAGCAGAAGAAGCAGAAGAAGGAGAAGGAGAAGGTGAAGTCAGGAGGGTGAATCAGAAGAAGTAGAAGAAGGAGAAGGAGAAGGTGAAGTCTGGAGGGTGAATCAGAAGAAGTAGAAGAAGGAGAAGGAGAAGGTGAAGTCTGGAGGTTGAATCAGAAGAAGTAGAAGAAGAAGAAGGAGAAGGGGAGGTCTGGAGGGTGAATCAGAAGAAGCAGAAGAAGGGGAAGGAGAAGGTGAAGTCTGGAGGGTGAATCAGAAGAAACAGAATAAGGAGAAGGAGAAGGTGAAGTCTGGAGGGTGAATCAGAAGAAGCAGAAGAAGGAGAAGGAGAAGGTGAAGTCTGGAGGGTGAATCAGAAGAAGTAGAAGAAGGAGAAGGAGAAGGTGAAGTCTGGAGGGTGAAGCGGAAGAAGTAGAAGAAGGAGAAGGAGAAGGCGAAGTCTGGAGGGTGAATCAGAAGAAGCAGAAGAAGGAGAAGGAGAAGGTGAAGTCTGGAGGGTGAATCAGAAGAAGCAGAAGAAGGAGAAGGAGAAGATGAAGTCTGGAGGGTGAATCAGAAGAATTAGAAGAAGGAGAAGGAGAAGTTGAGGTCTGGAGGGTGAATCAGAAGAAGCAGAAGAAGGAGAAGGAGAAGGTGAAGTCTGAAGGGTGAACCAGAAGAAGCAGAAGAAGGAGAAGGAGAAGGTGAAGTCTGGAGGGTGAATCAGAAGAAGCAGAAGAAGGAGAAGGAGAAGGTGAAGTCTGGAGGGTGTATCAGAAGAAGCAGAAGAAGGAGAAGGAGAAGGTGAAGTCTGGAGGGTGAATCAGAAGAATTAGAAGAAGGAGAAGGAGAAGTTGAGGTCTGGAGGGTGAATCAGAAGAAGCAGAAGAAGGAGAAGGAGAAGGTGAAGTCTGAAGGGTGAACCAGAAGAAGCAGAAGAAGGAGAAGGAGAAGGTGAAGTCTGGAGGGTGAATCAGAAGAAGCAGAAGAAGGAGAAGGAGAAGGTGAAGTCTGGAGGGTGAATCAGAAGAAGCAGAAGAAGGAGAAGGAGAAGATGAAGTCTGGAGGGTGAATCAGAAGAATTAGAAGAAGGAGAAGGAGAAGTTGAGGTCTGGAGGGTGAATCAGAAGAAGCAGAAGAAGGAGAAGAAGAAGGTGAAGTCTGAAGGGTGAACCAGAAGAAGCAGAAGAAGGAGAAGGAGAAGGTGAAGTCTGGAGGGTGAATCAGAAGAAGCAGAAGAAGGAGAAGGAGAAGGTGAAGTCTGGAGGGTGTATCAGAAGAAGCAGAAGAAGGAGAAGGAGAAGGTGAAGTCTGGAGGGTGAATCAGAAGAATTAGAAGAAGGAGAAGGAGAAGTTGAGGTCTGGAGGGTGAATCAGAAGAAGCAGAAGAAGGAGAAGGAGAAGGTGAAGTCTGAAGGGTGAACCAGAAGAAGGAGAATAAGTAGAAGGAGAAGGTGAAGTCTGGAGGGTGTATCAGAAGAAGCAGAAGAAGGAGAAGGAGAAGGTGAAGTCTGGAGGGTGAATCAGAAGAAGCAGAAGAAGGAGAAGGAGAAGGTGAAGTCTGGAGGGTGAATCAGAAGAAGTAGAAGAAGGAGAAGGAGAAGGTGAAGTCTGGAGGGTGAATCAGAAGAAGTAGAACAAGGAGAAGGAGAAGTTGAAGTCTGGAGGGTGAATCAGAAGAAGCAGAAGAAGGAGAAGGAGAAGGTGAAGTCTGGAGGGTGAATCAGAAGAAGCAGAAGAAGGAGAAGGAGAAGATGAAGTCTGGAGGGTGAATCAGAATAAGTAGAAGAAGTAGAAGGTGAAGTCTGGAGGGTGAATCAGAAGAAGCAGAAGAAGGGGAAGGAGAAGGTGAAGTCTGAAGAGTGAATCAGAAGAAGCAGAAGAAGGAGAAGGAGAAGGTGAAGTCTGGAGGGTGAATCAGAAGAAGCAGAAGAAGGAGAAGGAGAAGGTGAAGTCAGGAGGGTGAATCAGAAGAAGCAGAAGAAGGAGAAGGAGAAGGTGAAGTCTGGAGTGTGAATCAGAAGAATCAGAAGAAGGAGAAGGAGAAGGTGAAGTCTGGAGGGTGAATCAGAAGAAGCAGAAGAAAGAGAAGTAGAAGGTGAAGACTGGAGGGTGAAGCAGAAGAAGCAGAAGGAGGAGAAGTAGAAGGTGAAGACTGGAGGGTGAATCAGAAGAAGTAGAAGAAGGAGAAGGAGAAGGTGAAGTCTGGAGGGTGAATCAGAAGAGGTAGAAGAAGGAGAAGGAGAAGGTGAAGTCTGGAGGGTGAATCAGAAGAAGTAGAAGAAGGAGAAGGAGAAGGTGAAGTCAGGAGGGTGAATCAGAAGAAGCAGAAGAAGGAGAAGGAGAAGGTGAAGTTAGGAGGGTGAATCAGAAGAAGCAGAAGAAGGAGAAGGAGAAGGTGAAGTCAGGGGGGTGAAGCAGAAAAAGTAGAAGAAGGAGAAGGAGAAGGCGAAGTCAGGAAGGTGAAGCAGAAGAAGCAGAAGAAGGAGAAGGAGAAGGTGAAGTCTGGCGGGCGCAGCAGAAGAAGCAGAAGAAGAAGGTGAAGGTGAAGTCTGGAGGGTGAAGCAGAAGAAGCAGAAGAAGGAGAAGGAGAAGGTGAAGTCTGGAGGGTGAATCAGAAGAAGTAGAAGAAGGAGAAGGAGAAGGTGAAGTCAGGAGGGTGAAGCAGAAGAAGCAGAAGAAGGAGAAGGAGAAGGTGAAGTCTGGAGGGTGAAGCAGAAGAAGCAGAAGAAGGAGAAGGTGAAGTCAGGAGGGTGAAGCAGAAGAAGCAGAAGAAGGAGAAGGAGAAGGTGAAGTCTGGAGGGTGAAGCAGAAGAAGCAGAAGAAGGAGAAGGAGAAGGTGAAGTCTGGAGGGTGAATCTGAAGAAGCAGAAGAAGGAGAAGGAGAAGGTGAAGTCTGGAGGGTGAATCAGAAGAAGCAGAAGAAGGAGAAGGAGAAGGTGAAGTCTGGAGGGTGAAGCAGAAGAAGCAGAAGAAGGAGAAGGTGAAGTCAGGAGGGTGAAGCAGAAGAAGTAGAAGAAGGAGAAGGAGAAGGTGAAGTCAGGAGGGTGAAGCAGAAGAAGCAGAAGAAGGAGAAGGAGAAGGTGAAGTCTGGAGGGTGAATCAGAAGAAGTAGAAGAAGGAGAAGGAGAAGGTGAAGTCAGGAGGGTGAAGCAGAAGAAGCAGAAGAAGGAGAAGGAGAAGGTGAAGTCTGGAGGTTGAAGCAGAAGAAGCAGAAGAAGGAGAAGGTGAAGTCAGGAGGGTGAAGCAGAAGAAGCAGAAGAAGGAGAAGGAGAAGGTGAAGTCTGGAGGGTGAAGCAGAAGAAGCAGAAGAAGGAGAAGGTGAAGTCAGGAGGGTGAAGCAGAAGAAGCAGAAGAAGGAGAAGGAGAAGGTGAAGTCTGGAGGGTGAAACAGAAGAAGCAGAAGAAGGAGAAGGAGACGGTGAAGTCTGGAGGGTGAAGCAGAAGAAGCAGAAGAAGGAGAAGGAGAAGGTGAAGTCAGGAGGGTGAATCAGAAGAAGTAGAAGAAGGAGAAGGAGAAGGTGAAGTCTGGAGGGTGAATCAGAAGAAGTAGAAGAAGGAGAAGGAGAAGGTGAAGTCTGGAGGTTGAATCAGAAGAAGTAGAAGAAGAAGAATGAGAAGGGGAAGTCTGGAGGGTGAATCAGAAGAAGCAGAAGAAGGAGAAGGAGAAGGTGAAGTCTGGAGGGAGAAGCAGAAGAAGTAGAAGAAGAAGGAGAAGGTGAAATCTGGAGGGTGAATAAGAAGAAGTAGAAGAAGGAGAAGGAGAAGGTGAAGTCTGGAGGGTGAATCAGAAGAAGTAGAAGAAGGAGAAGGAGAAGGTGAAGTCTGGAGGGTGAATCAGAAGAAGCAGAAGAAGGAGAAGGAGAAGGTGGAGTCTGGAGGCTGAATCAGAAGAAGTAGAAGAAGGAGAAGGAGAAGGTGTAGTCTGGAGAGTGAATCAGAAGAAGTAGACGAAGGAGAAGGAGAAGGTGAAGTCTGGAGGGTGAATCAGAAAAAGCAGAAGAAGGAGAAGGAGAAGGCGAAGTCTGGAGGGTGAATCAGAAGAAGTAGAAGAAGGAGAAGGAGAAGGTGAAGTCTGGACGGTGAATCAGAAGAAGCAGAAGAAGGAGAAGGAGAAGGTGAAGTCTGGAGGGTGAATCTGAAGAAGCAGAAGAAGGAGAAGGAGAAGGTGAAGTCTGGAGGGTGAATCAGAAGAAGCAGAAGAAGGAGAAGGAGAAGGTGAAGTCTGGAGGGTGAATCAGAAGAAGCAGAAGAAGTAGAAGGAGAATGTGAAGTCTGGAGGGTGAATCAGAAGAAGTAGAAGAAGGAGAAGGAGAAGGTGAAGTCTGGAGGGTGAATCAGAAGAAGCAGAAGAAGGAGAAGGAGAAGGTGAAGTCAGGAGGGTGAATCAGAAGAAGCAGAAGCAGGAGAAGGAGAAGGTGAAGACTGGAGGGTGAATCAGAAGAAGTAGAAGAAGCAGAAGGAGAAGGTGAAGTCTGGAGGGTGAATCAGAAGAAGCAGAAGAAGGAGAAGGAGAAGGTGAAGTCTGGAGGGTGAATCAGAAGAAGCAGAAGAAGGAGAAGGAGAAGGTGAAGACTGGCGGGTGAATCAGAAGAAGTAGAAGAAGGAGAAGGAGAAGATGAAGTCTGGAGGGTGAATCAGAAGAAGTAGAAGAAGGAGAAGGAGAAGGTGAAGTCTGGAGGGTGAATCAGAAGAAGCAGAAGAAGGGGAAGGAGAAGGTGAAGTCTGAAGAGTGAATCAGAAGAAGCAGAAGAAGGAGAAGGAGAAGGTGAAGTCTGGAGGGTGAATCAGAAGAAGCAGAATAAGGAGAAGGAGAAGGTGAAGTCTGGAGGGTGAATCAGAAGAAGCAGAAGAAGGAGAAGGAGAAGGTGAAGTCTGGAGGGTGAATCAGAAGAAGTAGAAGAAGGAGAAGGAGAAGGTGAAGTCTGGAGGGTGAAGCAGAAGAAGTAGAAGAAGGAGAAGGAGAAGGTGAAGTCATGAGGGTGAATCAGAAGAAGTAGAAGAAGGAGAAGGAGAAGGTGAAGTCAGGAGGGTGAATCAGAAGAAGCAGAAGAAGGAGAAGGAGAAGGTGAAGTCTAGAGGGTGAAGCAGAAGAAGCAGAAGAAGGAGAAGTAGAAAGTGAAGACTGGAGGGTGAATCAGAAGAAGTAGAAGAAGGAGAAGGAGAAGGTGAAGTCTGGAGGGTGAATCAGAAGAGGTAGAAGAAGGAGAAGGAGAAGGTGAAGTCTGTAGGGTGAATCAGAAGAAGTAGAAGAAGGAGAAGGAGAAGGTGAAGTCTGGAGGTTGAATCAGAAGAAGTAGAAGAAGAAGAAGGAGAAGGGGAAGTCTGGAGGGTGAATCAGAAGAAGCAGAAGAAGGAGAAGGAGAAGGTGAAGTCTGGAGGGAGAAGCAGAAGAAGTAGAAGAAGAAGGAGAAGGTGTAGTCTGGAGGGTGAATCAGAAGAAGTAGACGAAGGAGAAGGAGAAGGTGAAGTCTGGAGGGTGAATCAGAAAAAGCAGAAGAAGGAGAAGGAGAAGGCGAAGTCTGGAGGGTGAATCAGAAGAAGTAGAAGAAGGAGAAGGAGAAGGTGAAGTCTCGAGGGTGAATCAGAAGAAGCAGAAGAAGGAGAAGGAGAAGGTGAAGTCTGGAGGGTGAATCTGAAGAAGCAGAAGAAGGAGAAGGAGAAGGTGAAGTCTGGAGGGTGAATCAGAAGAAGCAGAAGAAGGAGAAGGAGAAGGTGAAGTCTGGAGGGTGAATCAGAAGAAGCAGAAGAAGTAGAAGGAGAAGGTGAAGTCTGGAGGGTGAATCAGAAGAAGTAGAAGAAGGAGAAGGAGAAGGTGAAGTCTGGAGGGTGAATCAGAAGAAGCAGAAGAAGGAGAAGGAGAAGGTGAAGTCAGGAGGGTGAATCAGAAGAAGCAGAAGCAGGAGAAGGAGAAGGTGAAGACTGGAGGGTGAATCAGAAGAAGTAGAAGAAGCAGAAGGAGAAGGTGAAGTCTGGAGGGTGAATCAGAAGAAGTAGAAGAAGGAGAAGGAGATGGTGAGGTCTGGAGGGTGAATCAGAAGAAGCAGAAGAAGGAGAAGGAGAAGGTGAAGTCTGGAGGGTGAATCAGAAGAAGCAGAAGAAGGAGAGGAGAAGGTGAAGACTGGCGGGTGAATCAGAAGAAGTAGAAGAAGGAGAAGGAGAAGATGAAGTCTGGAGGGTGAATCAGAAGAAGTAGAAGAAGGAGAAGGAGAAGGTGAAGTCTGGAGGTTGAATCAGAAGAAGTAGAAGAAGAAGAAGGAGAAGGGGAGGTCTGGAGGGTGAATCAGAAGAAGCAGAAGAAGGAGAAGGAGAAGGTGAAGTCTGGAGGGTGAATCAGAAGAAACAGAATAAGGAGAAGGAGAAGGTGAAGTCTGGAGGGTGAATCAGAAGAAGCAGAAGAAGGAGAAGGAGAAGGTGAAGTCTGGAGGGTGAATCAGAAGAAGTAGAAGAAGGAGAAGGAGAAGGTGAAGTCTGGAGGGTGAAGCGGAAGAAGTAGAAGAAGGAGAAGGAGAAGGCGAAGTCTGGAGGGTGAATCAGAAGAAGCAGAAGAAGGAGAAGGAGAAGGTGAAGTCTGGAGGGTGAATCAGAAGAAGCAGAAGAAGGAGAAGGAGAAGATGAAGTCTGGAGGGTGAATCAGAAGAATTAGAAGAAGGAGAAGGAGAAGTTGAGGTCTGGAGGGTGAATCAGAAGAAGCAGAAGAAGGAGAAGGAGAAGGTGAAGTCTGAAGGGTGAACCAGAAGAAGCAGAAGAAGGAGAAGGAGAAGGTGAAGTCTGGAGGGTGAATCAGAAGAAGCAGAAGAAGGAGAAGGAGAAGGTGAAGTCTGGAGGGTGTATCAGAAGAAGCAGAAGAAGGAGAAAGAGAAGGTGAAGTCTGGAGGGTGAATCAGAAGAATTAGAAGAAGGAGAAGGAGAAGTTGAGGTCTGGAGGGTGAATCAGAAGAAGCAGAAGAAGGAGAAGGAGAAGGTGAAGTCTGAAGGGTGAACCAGAAGAAGCAGAAGAAGGAGAAGGAGAAGGTGAAGTCTGGAGGGTGAATCAGAAGAAGCAGAAGAAGGAGAAGGAGAAGGTGAAGTCTGGAGGGTGAATCAGAAGAAGCAGAAGAAGGAGAAGGAGAAGATGAAGTCTGGAGGGTGAATCAGAAGAATTAGAAGAAGGAGAAGGAGAAGTTGAGGTCTGGAGGGTGAATCAGAAGAAGCAGAAGAAGGAGAAGAAGAAGGTGAAGTCTGAAGGGTGAACCAGAAGAAGCAGAAGAAGGAGAAGGAGAAGGTGAAGTCTGGAGGGTGAATCAGAAGAAGCAGAAGAAGGAGAAGGAGAAGGTGAAGTCTGGAGGGTGTATCAGAAGAAGCAGAAGAAGGAGAAGGAGAAGGTGAAGTCTGGAGGGTGAATCAGAAGAATTAGAAGAAGGAGAAGGAGAAGTTGAGGTCTGGAGGGTGAATCAGAAGAAGCAGAAGAAGGAGAAGGAGAAGGTGAAGTCTGAAGGGTGAACCAGAAGAAGGAGAAGAAGGAGAAGGAGAAGGTGAAGTCTGGAGGGTGTATCAGAAGAAGCAGAAGAAGGAGAAGGAGAAGGTGAAGTCTGGAGGGTGAATCAGAAGAAGCAGAAGAAGGAGAAGGAGAAGGTGAAGTCTGGAGGGTGAATCAGAAGAAGTAGAAGAAGGAGAAGGAGAAGGTGAAGTCTGGAGGGTGAATCAGAAGAAGTAGAACAAGGAGAAGGAGAAGTTGAAGTCTGGAGGGTGAATCAGAAGAAGCAGAAGAAGGAGAAGGAGAAGGTGAAGTCTGGAGGGTGAATCAGAAGAAGCAGAAGAAGGAGAAGGAGAAGATGAAGTCTGGAGGGAGAATCAGAATAAGTAGAAGAAGGAGAAGGTGAAGTCTGGAGGGTGAATCAGAAGAAGCAGAAGAAGGGGAAGGAGAAGGTGAAGTCTGAAGAGTGAATCAGAAGAAGCAGAAGAAGGAGAAGGAGAAGGTGAAGTCTGGAGGGTGAATCAGAAGAAGCAGAAGAAGGAGAAGGAGAAGGTGAAGTCAGGAGGGTGAATCAGAAGAAGCAGAAGAAGGAGAAGGAGAAGGTGAAGTCTGGAGTGTGAATCAGAAGAATCAGAAGAAGGAGAAGGAGAAGGTGAAGTCTGGAGGGTGAATCAGAAGAAGCAGAAGAAAGAGAAGTAGAAGGTGAAGACTGGAGGGTGAAGCAGAAGAAGCAGAAGGAGGAGAAGTAGAAGGTGAAGACTGGAGGGTGAATCAGAAGAAGTAGAAGAAGGAGAAGGAGAAGGTGAAGTCTGGAGGGTGAATCAGAAGAGGTAGAAGAAGGAGAAGGAGAAGGTGAAGTCTGGAGGGTGAATCAGAAGAAGTAGAAGAAGGAGAAGGAGAAGGTGAAGTCAGGAGGGTGAATCAGAAGAAGCAGAAGAAGGAGAAGGAGAAGGTGAAGTTAGGAGGGTGAATCAGAAGAAGCAGAAGAAGGAGAAGGAGAAGGTGAAGTCAGGGGGGTGAAGCAGAAAAAGTAGAAGAAGGAGAAGGAGAAGGCGAAGTCAGGAAGGTGAAGCAGAAGAAGCAGAAGAAGGAGAAGGAGAAGGTGAAGTCTGGCGGGCGCAGCAGAAGAAGCAGAAGAAGAAGGTGAAGGTGAAGTCTGGAGGGTGAAGCAGAAGAAGCAGAAGAAGGAGAAGGAGAAGGTGAAGTCTGGAGGGTGAATCAGAAGAAGTAGAAGAAGGAGAAGGAGAAGGTGAAGTCAGGAGGGTGAAGCAGAAGAAGCAGAAGAAGGAGAAGGAGAAGGTGAAGTCTGGAGGGTGAAGCAGAAGAAGCAGAAGAAGGAGAAGGAGAAGGTGAAGTCTGGAGGGCGAAGCAGAAGAAGTAGAAGAAGGAGAAGGAGAAGGTGAAGTCTGGATGGTGAAGCAGAAGAAGCAGAAGAAGGAGAAGGAGAAGGTGAAGTCTGGAGGGTGAATCAGAAGAAGTAGAAGAAGGAGAAGGTGAAGTCAGGAGGGTGAAGCAGAAGAAGCAGAAGAAGGAGAAGGAGAAGGTGAAGTCTGGAGGGTGAAACAGAAGAAGCAGAAGAAGGAGAAGGAGACGGTGAAGTCTGGAGGGTGAAGCAGAAGAAGCAGAAGAAGGAGAAGGAGAAGGTGAAGTCAGGAGGGTGAATCAGAAGAAGTAGAAGAAGGAGAAGGAGAAGGTGAAGTCTGGAGGGTGAATCAGAAGAAGTAGAAGAAGGAGAAGGAGAAGGTGAAGTCTGGAGGTTGAATCAGAAGAAGTAGAAGAAGAAGAATGAGAAGGGGAAGTCTGGAGGGTGAATCAGAAGAAGCAGAAGAAGGAGAAGGAGAAGGTGAAGTCTGGAGGGAGAAGCAGAAGAAGTAGAAGAAGAAGGAGAAGGTGAAATCTGGAGGGTGAATAAGAAGAAGTAGAAGAAGGAGAAGGAGAAGGTGAAGTCTGGAGGGTGAATCAGAAGAAGTAGAAGAAGGAGAAGGAGAAGGTGAAGTCTGGAGGGTGAATCAGAAGAAGCAGAAGAAGGAGAAGGAGAAGGTGGAGTCTGGAGGCTGAATCAGAAGAAGTAGAAGAAGGAGAAGGAGAAGGTGTAGTCTGGAGAGTGAATCAGAAGAAGTTGACGAAGGAGAAGGAGAAGGTGAAGTCTGGAGGGTGAATCAGAAAAAGCAGAAGAAGGAGAAGGAGAAGGCGAAGTCTGGAGGGTGAATCAGAAGAAGTAGAAGAAGGAGAAGGAGAAGGTGAAGTCTGGACGGTGAATCAGAAGAAGCAGAAGAAGGAGAAGGAGAAGGTGAAGTCTGGAGGGTGAATCTGAAGAAGCAGAAGAAGGAGAAGGAGAAGGTGAAGTCTGGAGGGTGAATCAGAAGAAGCAGAAGAAGGAGAAGGAGAAGGTGAAGTCTGGAGGGTGAATCAGAAGAAGCAGAAGAAGTAGAAGGAGAATGTGAAGTCTGGAGGGTGAATCAGAAGAAGTAGAAGAAGGAGAAGGAGAAGGTGAAGTCTGGAGGGTGAATCAGAAGTAGCAGAAGAAGGAGAAGGAGAAGGTGAAGTCAGGAGGGTGAATCAGAAGAAGCAGAAGCAGGAGAAGGAGAAGGTGAAGACTGGAGGGTGAATCAGAAGAAGTAGAAGAAGCAGAAGGAGAAGGTGAAGTCTGGAGGGTGAATCAGAAGAAGCAGAAGAAGGAGAAGGAGAAGGTGAAGTCTGGAGGGTGAATCAGAAGAAGCAGAAGAAGGAGAAGGAGAAGGTGAAGACTGGCGGGTGAATCAGAAGAAGTAGAAGAAGGAGAAGGAGAAGATGAAGTCTGGAGGGTGAATCAGAAGAAGTAGAAGAAGGAGAAGGAGAAGGTGAAGTCTGGAGGGTGAATCAGAAGAAGCAGAAGAAGGGGAAGGAGAAGGTGAAGTCTGAAGAGTGAATCAGAAGAAGCAGAAGAAGGAGAAGGAGAAGGTGAAGTCTGGAGGGTGAATCAGAAGAAGCAGAATAAGGAGAAGGAGAAGGTGAAGTCTGGAGGGTGAATCAGAAGAAGCAGAAGAAGGAGAAGGAGAAGGTGAAGTCTGGAGGGTGAATCAGAAGAAGTAGAAGAAGGAGAAGGAGAAGGTGAAGTCTGGAGGGTGAAGCAGAAGAAGTAGAAGAAGGAGAAGGAGAAGGTGAAGTCATGAGGGTGAATCAGAAGAAGTAGAAGAAGGAGAAGGAGAAGGTGAAGTCAGGAGGGTGAATCAGAAGAAGCAGAAGAAGGAGAAGGAGAAGGTGAAGTCTAGAGGGTGAAGCAGAAGAAGCAGAAGAAGGAGAAGTAGAAAGTGAAGACTGGAGGGTGAATCAGAAGAAGTAGAAGAAGGAGAAGGAGAAGGTGAAGTCTGGAGGGTGAATCAGAAGAGGTAGAAGAAGGAGAAGGAGAAGGTGAAGTCTGTAGGGTGAATCAGAAGAAGTAGAAGAAGGAGAAGGAGAAGGTGAAGTCTGGAGGTTGAATCAGAAGAAGTAGAAGAAGAAGAAGGAGAAGGGGAAGTCTGGAGGGTGAATCAGAAGAAGCAGAAGAAGGAGAAGGAGAAGGTGAAGTCTGGAGGGAGAAGCAGAAGAAGTAGAAGAAGAAGGAGAAGGTGTAGTCTGGAGGGTGAATCAGAAGAAGTAGACGAAGGAGAAGGAGAAGGTGAAGTCTGGAGGGTGAATCAGAAAAAGCAGAAGAAGGAGAAGGAGAAGGCGAAGTCTGGAGGGTGAATCAGAAGAAGTAGAAGAAGGAGAAGGAGAAGGTGAAGTCTCGAGGGTGAATCAGAAGAAGCAGAAGAAGGAGAAGGAGAAGGTGAAGTCTGGAGGGTGAATCTGAAGAAGCAGAAGAAGGAGAAGGAGAAGGTGAAGTCTGGAGGGTGAATCAGAAGAAGCAGAAGAAGGAGAAGGTGAAGTCTGGAGGGTGAATCAGAAGAAGCAGAAGAAGTAGAAGGAGAAGGTGAAGTCTGGAGGGTGAATCAGAAGAAGTAGAAGAAGGAGAAGGAGAAGGTGAAGTCTGGAGGGTGAATCAGAAGAAGCAGAAGAAGGAGAAGGAGAAGGTGAAGTCAGGAGGGTGAATCAGAAGAAGCAGAAGCAGGAGAAGGAGAAGGTGAAGACTGGAGGGTGAATCAGAAGAAGTAGAAGAAGCAGAAGGAGAAGGTGAAGTCTGGAGGGTGAATCAGAAGAAGTAGAAGAAGGAGAAGGAGATGGTGAGGTCTGGAGGGTGAATCAGAAGAAGCAGAAGAAGGAGAAGGAGAAGGTGAAGTCTGGAGGGTGAATCAGAAGAAGCAGAAGAAGGAGAGGAGAAGGTGAAGACTGGCGGGTGAATCAGAAGAAGTAGAAGAAGGAGAAGGAGAAGATGAAGTCTGGAGGGTGAATCAGAAGAAGTAGAAGAAGGAGAAGGAGAAGGTGAAGTCTGGAGGGTGAATCAGAAGAAGTAGAAGAAGAAGAAGGAGAAGGGGAGGTCTGGAGGGTGAATCAGAAGAAGCAGAAGAAGGAGAAGGAGAAGGTGAAGTCTGGAGGGTGAATCAGAAGAAACAGAATAAGGAGAAGGAGAAGGTGAAGTCTGGAGGGTGAATCAGAAGAAGCAGAAGAAGGAGAAGGAGAAGGTGAAGTCTGGAGGGTGAATCAGAAGAAGTAGAAGAAGGAGAAGGAGAAGGTGAAGTCTGGAGGGTGAAGCGGAAGAAGTAGAAGAAGGAGAAGGAGAAGGCGAAGTCTGGAGGGTGAATCAGAAGAAGCAGAAGAAGGAGAAGGAGAAGGTGAAGTCTGGAGGGTGAATCAGAAGAAGCAGAAGAAGGAGAAGGAGAAGATGAAGTCTGGAGGGTGAATCAGAAGAATTAGAAGAAGGAGAAGGAGAAGTTGAGGTCTGGAGGGTGAATCAGAAGAAGCAGAAGAAGGAGAAGGAGAAGGTGAAGTCTGAAGGGTGAACCAGAAGAAGCAGAAGAAGGAGAAGGAGAAGGTGAAGTCTGGAGGGTGAATCAGAAGAAGCAGAAGAAGGAGAAGGAGAAGGTGAAGTCTGGAGGGTGTATCAGAAGAAGCAGAAGAAGGAGAAGGAGAAGGTGAAGTCTGGAGGGTGAATCAGAAGAATTAGAAGAAGGAGAAGGAGAAGTTGAGGTCTGGAGGGTGAATCAGAAGAAGCAGAAGAAGGAGAAGGAGAAGGTGAAGTCTGAAGGGTGAACCAGAAGAAGCAGAAGAAGGAGAAGGAGAAGGTGAAGTCTGGAGGGTGAATCAGAAGAAGCAGAAGAAGGAGAAGGAGAAGGTGAAGTCTGGAGGGTGAATCAGAAGAAGCAGAAGAAGGAGAAGGAGAAGATGAAGTCTGGAGGGTGAATCAGAAGAATTAGAAGAAGGAGAAGGAGAAGTTGAGGTCTGGAGGGTGAATCAGAAGAAGCAGAAGAAGGAGAAGAAGAAGGTGAAGTCTGAAGGGTGAACCAGAAGAAGCAGAAGAAGGAGAAGGAGAAGGTGAAGTCTGGAGGGTGAATCAGAAGAAGCAGAAGAAGGAGAAGGAGAAGGTGAAGTCTGGAGGGTGTATCAGAAGAAGCAGAAGAAGGAGAAGGAGAAGGTGAAGTCTGGAGGGTGAATCAGAAGAATTAGAAGAAGGAGAAGGAGAAGTTGAGGTCTGGAGGGTGAATCAGAAGAAGCAGAAGAAGGAGAAGGAGAAGGTGAAGTCTGAAGGGTGAACCAGAAGAAGGAGAAGAAGGAGAAGGAGAAGGTGAAGTCTGGAGGGTGTATCAGAAGAAGCAGAAGAAGGAGAAGGAGAAGGTGAAGTCTGGAGGGTGAATCAGAAGAAGCAGAAGAAGGAGAAGGAGAAGGTGAAGTCTGGAGGGTGAATCAGAAGAAGTAGAAGAAGGAGAAGGAGAAGGTGAAGTCTGGAGGGTGAATCAGAAGAAGTAGAACAAGGAGAAGGAGAAGTTGAAGTCTGGAGGGTGAATCAGAAGAAGCAGAAGAAGGAGAAGGAGAAGGTGAAGTCTGGAGGGTGAATCAGAAGAAGCAGAAGAAGGAGAAGGAGAAGATGAAGTCTGGAGGGTGAATCAGAATAAGTAGAAGAAGGAGAAGGTGAAGTCTGGAGGGTGAATCAGAAGAAGCAGAAGAAGGGGAAGGAGAAGGTGAAGTCTGAAGAGTGAATCAGAAGAAGCAGAAGAAGGAGAAGGAGAAGGTGAAGTCTGGAGGGTGAATCAGAAGAAGCAGAAGAAGGAGAAGGAGAAGGTGAAGTCAGGAGGGTGAATCAGAAGAAGCAGAAGAAGGAGAAGGAGAAGGTGAAGTCTGGAGTGTGAATCAGAAGAATCAGAAGAAGGAGAAGGAGAAGGTGAAGTCTGGAGGGTGAATCAGAAGAAGCAGAAGAAAGAGAAGTAGAAGGTGAAGACTGGAGGGTGAAGCAGAAGAAGCAGAAGGAGGAGAAGTAGAAGGTGAAGACTGGAGGGTGAATCAGAAGAAGTAGAAGAAGGAGAAGGAGAAGGTGAAGTCTGGAGGGTGAATCAGAAGAGGTAGAAGAAGGAGAAGGAGAAGGTGAAGTCTGGAGGGTGAATCAGAAGAAGTAGAAGAAGGAGAAGGAGAAGGTGAAGTCAGGAGGGTGAATCAGAAGAAGCAGAAGAAGGAGAAGGAGAAGGTGAAGTTAGGAGGGTGAATCAGAAGAAGCAGAAGAAGGAGAAGGAGAAGGTGAAGTCAGGGGGGTGAAGCAGAAAAAGTAGAAGAAGGAGAAGGAGAAGGCGAAGTCAGGAAGGTGAAGCAGAAGAAGCAGAAGAAGGAGAAGGAGAAGGTGAAGTCTGGCGGGCGCAGCAGAAGAAGCAGAAGAAGAAGGTGAAGGTGAAGTCTGGAGGGTGAAGCAGAAGAAGCAGAAGAAGGAGAAGGAGAAGGTGAAGTCTGGAGGGTGAATCAGAAGAAGTAGAAGAAGGAGAAGGAGAAGGTGAAGTCAGGAGGGTGAAGCAGAAGAAGCAGAAGAAGGAGAAGGAGAAGGTGAAGTCTGGAGGGTGAAGCAGAAGAAGCAGAAGAAGGAGAAGGAGAAGGTGAAGTCTGGAGGGCGAAGCAGAAGAAGTAGAAGAAGGAGAAGGAGAAGGTGAAGTCTGGATGGTGAAGCAGAAGAAGCAGAAGAAGGAGAAGGAGAAGGTGAAGTCTGGAGGGTGAATCAGAAGAAGTAGAAGAAGGAGAAGGTGAAGTCAGGAGGGTGAAGCAGAAGAAGCAGAAGAAGGAGAAGGAGAAGGTGAAGTCTGGAGGGTGAAACAGAAGAAGCAGAAGAAGGAGAAGGAGACGGTGAAGTCTGAAGGGTGAAGCAGAAGAAGCAGAAGAAGGAGAAGGAGAAGGTGAAGTCAGGAGGGTGAATCAGAAGAAGTAGAAGAAGGAGAAGGAGAAGGTGAAGTCTGGAGGGTGAATCAGAAGAAGCAGAAGAAGGAGAAGGAGAAGGTGAAGTCTGGAGGGTGAACCAGAAGAAGGAGAAGAAGGAGAAGGAGAAGGTGAAGTCTGGAGGGTGTATCAGAAGAAGCAGAAGAAGGAGAAGGAGAAGGTGAAGTCTGGAGGGTGAACCAGAAGAAGGAGAAGAAGGAGAAGGAGAAGGTGAAGTCTGGAGGGTGTATCAGAAGAAGCAGAAGAAGGAGAAGGAGAAGGTGAAGTCTGGAGGGTGAATCAGAAGAAGCAGAAGAAGGAGAAGGAGAAGGTGAAGTCTGAAGGGTGAACCAGAAGAAGGAGAAGAAGGAGAAGGAGAAGGTGAAGTCTGTAGGGTGTATCAGAAGAAGCAGAAGAAGGAGAAGGAGAAGGTGAAGTCTGGAGGGTGAATCAGAAGAAGCAGAAGAAGGAGAAGGAGAAGGTGAAGTCTGGAGGGTGAATCAGAAGAAGTAGAAGAAGGAGAAGGAGAAGGTGAAGTCTGGTGGGTGAATCAGAAGAAGTAGAACAAGGAGAAGGAGAAGTTGAAGTCTGGAGGGTGAATCAGAAGAAGCAGAAGAAGGAGAAGGAGAAGGTGAAGTCTGGAGGGTGAATCAGAAGAAGCAGAAGAAGGAGAAGGAGAAGATGAAGTCTGGAGGGTGAATCAGAATAAGTAGAAGAAGGAGAAGGTGAAGTCTGGAGGGTGAATCAGAAGAAGCAGAAGAAGGGGAAGGAGAAGGTGAAGTCTGAAGAGTGAATCAGAAGAAGCAGAAGAAGGAGAAGGAGAAGGTGAAGTCTGGAGGGTGAATCAGAAGAAGCAGAAGAAGGAGAAACAGAAGGTGAAGTCAGGAGGGTGAATCAGAAGAAGCAGAAGAAGGAGAAGGAGAAGGTGAAGTCTGGAGTGTGAATCAGAAGAATCAGAAGAAGGAGAAGGAGAAGGTGAAGTCTGGAGGGTGAATCAGAAGAAGCAGAAGAAAGAGAAGTAGAAGGTGAAGACTGGAGGGTGAAGCAGAAGAAGCAGAAGGAGGAGAAGTAGAAGGTGAAGACTGGAGGGTGAATCAGAAGAAGTAGAAGAAGGAGAAGGAGAAGGTGAAGTCTGGAGGGTGAATCAGAAGAGGTAGAAGAAGGAGAAGGAGAAGGTGAAGTCTGGAGGGTGAATCAGAAGAAGTAGAAGAAGGAGAAGGAGAAGGTGAAGTCAGGAGGGTGAATCAGAAGAAGCAGAAGAAGGAGAAGGAGAAGGTGAAGTTAGGAGGGTGAATCAGAAGAAGCAGAAGAAGGAGAAGGAGAAGGTGAAGTCAGAGGGGTGAAGCAGAAAAAGTAGAAGAAGGAGAAGGAGAAGGCGAAGTCAGGAAGGTGAAGCAGAAGAAGCAGAAGAAGGAGAAGGAGAAGGTGAAGTCTGGCGGGCGCAGCAGAAGAAGCAGAAGAAGAAGGTGAAGGTGAAGTCTGGAGGGTGAAGCAGAAGAAGCAGAAGAAGGAGAAGGAGAAGGTGAAGTCTGGAGGGTGAATCAGAAGAAGTAGAAGAAGGAGAAGGAGAAGGTGAAGTCAGGAGGGTGAAGCAGAAGAAGCAGAAGAAGGAGAAGGAGAAGGTGAAGTCTGGAGGGTGAAGCAGAAGAAGGAGAAGAAGGAGAAGGAGAAGGTGAAGTCTGGAGGGCGAAGCAGAAGAAGTAGAAGAAGGAGAAGGAGAAGGTGAAGTCTGGATGGTGAAGCAGAAGAAGCAGAAGAAGGAGAAGAGAAGGTGAAGTCTGGAGGGTGAATCAGAAGAAGTAGAAGAAGGAGAAGGTGAAGTCAGGAGGGTGAAGCAGAAGAAGCAGAAGAAGGAGAAGGAGAAGGTGAAGTCTGGAGGGTGAATCAGAAGAAGCAGAAGAAGGAGAAGGAGAAGGTGAAGTCTGAAGGGTGAACCAGAAGAAGGAGAAGAAGGAGAAGGAGAAGGTGAAGTCTGTAGGGTGTATCAGAAGAAGCAGAAGAAGGAGAAGGAGAAGGTGAAGTCTGGAGGGTGAATCAGAAGAAGCAGAAGAAGGAGAAGGAGAAGGTGAAGTCTGGAGGGTGAATCAGAAGAAGTAGAAGAAGGAGAAGGAGAAGGTGAAGTCTGGTGGGTGAATCAGAAGAAGTAGAACAAGGAGAAGGAGAAGTTGAAGTCTGGAGGGTGAATCAGAAGAAGCAGAAGAAGGAGAAGGAGAAGGTGAAGTCTGGAGGGTGAATCAGAAGAAGCAGAAGAAGGAGAAGGAGAAGATGAAGTCTGGAGGGTGAATCAGAAGAAGCAGAAGAAGGAGAAGGAGAAGGTGAAGTCTGGAGTGTGAATCAGAAGAATCAGAAGAAGGAGAAGGAGAAGGTGAAGTCTGGAGGGTGAATCAGAAGAAGCAGAAGAAAGAGAAGTAGAAGGTGAAGACTGGAGGGTGAAGCAGAAGAAGCAGAAGGAGGAGAAGTAGAAGGTGAAGACTGGAGGGTGAATCAGAAGAAGTAGAAGAAGGAGAAGGAGAAGGTGAAGTCTGGAGGGTGAATCAGAAGAGGTAGAAGAAGGAGAAGGAGAAGGTGAAGTCTGGAGGGTGAATCAGAAGAAGTAGAAGAAGGAGAAGGAGAAGGTGAAGTCAGGAGGGTGAATCAGAAGAAGCAGAAGAAGGAGAAGGAGAAGGTGAAGTTAGGAGGGTGAATCAGAAGAAGCAGAAGAAGGAGAAGGAGAAGGTGAAGTCAGAGGGGTGAAGCAGAAAAAGTAGAAGAAGGAGAAGGAGAAGGCGAAGTCAGGAAGGTGAAGCAGAAGAAGCAGAAGAAGGAGAAGGAGAAGGTGAAGTCTGGCGGGCGCAGCAGAAGAAGCAGAAGAAGAAGGTGAAGGTGAAGTCTGGAGGGTGAAGCAGAAGAAGCAGAAGAAGGAGAAGGAGAAGGTGAAGTCTGGAGGGTGAATCAGAAGAAGTAGAAGAAGGAGAAGGAGAAGGTGAAGTCAGGAGGGTGAAGCAGAAGAAGCAGAAGAAGGAGAAGGAGAAGGTGAAGTCTGGAGGGTGAAGCAGAAGAAGGAGAAGAAGGAGAAGGAGAAGGTGAAGTCTGGAGGGCGAAGCAGAAGAAGTAGAAGAAGGAGAAGGAGAAGGTGAAGTCTGGATGGTGAAGCAGAAGAAGCAGAAGAAGGAGAAGAGAAGGTGAAGTCTGGAGGGTGAATCAGAAGAAGTAGAAGAAGGAGAAGGTGAAGTCAGGAGGGTGAAGCAGAAGAAGCAGAAGAAGGAGAAGGAGAAGGTGAAGTCTGGAGGGTGAAACAGAAGAAGCAGAAGAAGGAGAAGGAGAAGGTGAAGTCTGGAGGGTGAATCAGAAGAAGCAGAAGAAAGAGAAGTAGAAGGTGAAGACTGGAGGGTGAAGCAGAAGAAGCAGAAGGAGGAGAAGTAGAAGGTGAAGACTGGAGGGTGAATCAGAAGAAGTAGAAGAAGGAGAAGGAGAAGGTGAAGTCTGGAGGGTGAATCAGAAGAGGTAGAAGAAGGAGAAGGAGAAGGTGAAGTCTGGAGGGTGAATCAGAAGAAGTAGAAGAAGGAGAAGGAGAAGGTGAAGTCAGGAGGGTGAATCAGAAGAAGCAGAAGAAGGAGAAGGAGAAGGTGAAGTTAGGAGGGTGAATCAGAAGAAGCAGAAGAAGGAGAAGGAGAAGGTGAAGTCAGGGGGGTGAAGCAGAAAAAGTAGAAGAAGGAGAAGGAGAAGGCGAAGTCAGGAAGGTGAAGCAGAAGAAGCAGAAGAAGGAGAAGGAGAAGGTGAAGTCTGGCGGGCGCAGCAGAAGAAGCAGAAGAAGAAGGTGAAGGTGAAGTCTGGAGGGTGAAGCAGAAGAAGCAGAAGAAGGAGAAGGAGAAGGTGAAGTCTGGAGGGTGAATCAGAAGAAGTAGAAGAAGGAGAAGGAGAAGGTGAAGTCAGGAGGGTGAAGCAGAAGAAGCAGAAGAAGGAGAAGGAGAAGGTGAAGTCTGGAGGGTGAAGCAGAAGAAGCAGAAGAAGGAGAAGGAGAAGGTGAAGTCTGGAGGGCGAAGCAGAAGAAGTAGAAGAAGGAGAAGGAGAAGGTGAAGTCTGGATGGTGAAGCAGAAGAAGCAGAAGAAGGAGAAGGAGAAGGTGAAGTCTGGAGGGTGAATCAGAAGAAGTAGAAGAAGGAGAAGGTGAAGTCAGGAGGGTGAAGCAGAAGAAGCAGAAGAAGGAGAAGGAGAAGGTGAAGTCTGGAGGGTGAAACAGAAGAAGCAGAAGAAGGAGAAGGAGACGGTGAAGTCTGAAGGGTGAAGCAGAAGAAGCAGAAGAAGGAGAAGGAGAAGGTGAAGTCAGGAGGGTGAATCAGAAGAAGTAGAAGAAGGAGAAGGAGAAGGTGAAGTCTGGAGGGTGAATCAGAAGAAGCAGAAGAAGGAGAAGGAGAAGGTGAAGTCTGGAGGGTGAACCAGAAGAAGGAGAAGAAGGAGAAGGAGAAGGTGAAGTCTGGAGGGTGTATCAGAAGAAGCAGAAGAAGGAGAAGGAGAAGGTGAAGTCTGGAGGGTGAACCAGAAGAAGGAGAAGAAGGAGAAGGAGAAGGTGAAGTCTGGAGGGTGTATCAGAAGAAGCAGAAGAAGGAGAAGGAGAAGGTGAAGTCTGGAGGGTGAATCAGAAGAAGCAGAAGAAGGAGAAGGAGAAGGTGAAGTCTGAAGGGTGAACCAGAAGAAGGAGAAGAAGGAGAAGGAGAAGGTGAAGTCTGTAGGGTGTATCAGAAGAAGCAGAAGAAGGAGAAGGAGAAGGTGAAGTCTGGAGGGTGAATCAGAAGAAGCAGAAGAAGGAGAAGGAGAAGGTGAAGTCTGGAGGGTGAATCAGAAGAAGTAGAAGAAGGAGAAGGAGAAGGTGAAGTCTGGTGGGTGAATCAGAAGAAGTAGAACAAGGAGAAGGAGAAGTTGAAGTCTGGAGGGTGAATCAGAAGAAGCAGAAGAAGGAGAAGGAGAAGGTGAAGTCTGGAGGGTGAATCAGAAGAAGCAGAAGAAGGAGAAGGAGAAGATGAAGTCTGGAGGGTGAATCAGAATAAGTAGAAGAAGGAGAAGGTGAAGTCTGGAGGGTGAATCAGAAGAAGCAGAAGAAGGGGAAGGAGAAGGTGAAGTCTGAAGAGTGAATCAGAAGAAGCAGAAGAAGGAGAAGGAGAAGGTGAAGTCTGGAGGGTGAATCAGAAGAAGCAGAAGAAGGAGAAACAGAAGGTGAAGTCAGGAGGGTGAATCAGAAGAAGCAGAAGAAGGAGAAGGAGAAGGTGAAGTCTGGAGTGTGAATCAGAAGAATCAGAAGAAGGAGAAGGAGAAGGTGAAGTCTGGAGGGTGAATCAGAAGAAGCAGAAGAAAGAGAAGTAGAAGGTGAAGACTGGAGGGTGAAGCAGAAGAAGCAGAAGGAGGAGAAGTAGAAGGTGAAGACTGGAGGGTGAATCAGAAGAAGTAGAAGAAGGAGAAGGAGAAGGTGAAGTCTGGAGGGTGAATCAGAAGAGGTAGAAGAAGGAGAAGGAGAAGGTGAAGTCTGGAGGGTGAATCAGAAGAAGTAGAAGAAGGAGAAGGAGAAGGTGAAGTCAGGAGGGTGAATCAGAAGAAGCAGAAGAAGGAGAAGGAGAAGGTGAAGTTAGGAGGGTGAATCAGAAGAAGCAGAAGAAGGAGAAGGAGAAGGTGAAGTCAGAGGGGTGAAGCAGAAAAAGTAGAAGAAGGAGAAGGAGAAGGCGAAGTCAGGAAGGTGAAGCAGAAGAAGCAGAAGAAGGAGAAGGAGAAGGTGAAGTCTGGCGGGCGCAGCAGAAGAAGCAGAAGAAGAAGGTGAAGGTGAAGTCTGGAGGGTGAAGCAGAAGAAGCAGAAGAAGGAGAAGGAGAAGGTGAAGTCTGGAGGGTGAATCAGAAGAAGTAGAAGAAGGAGAAGGAGAAGGTGAAGTCAGGAGGGTGAAGCAGAAGAAGCAGAAGAAGGAGAAGGAGAAGGTGAAGTCTGGAGGGTGAAGCAGAAGAAGGAGAAGAAGGAGAAGGAGAAGGTGAAGTCTGGAGGGCGAAGCAGAAGAAGTAGAAGAAGGAGAAGGAGAAGGTGAAGTCTGGATGGTGAAGCAGAAGAAGCAGAAGAAGGAGAAGAGAAGGTGAAGTCTGGAGGGTGAATCAGAAGAAGTAGAAGAAGGAGAAGGTGAAGTCAGGAGGGTGAAGCAGAAGAAGCAGAAGAAGGAGAAGGAGAAGGTGAAGTCTGGAGGGTGAATCAGAAGAAGCAGAAGAAGGAGAAGGAGAAGGTGAAGTCTGAAGGGTGAACCAGAAGAAGGAGAAGAAGGAGAAGGAGAAGGTGAAGTCTGTAGGGTGTATCAGAAGAAGCAGAAGAAGGAGAAGGAGAAGGTGAAGTCTGGAGGGTGAATCAGAAGAAGCAGAAGAAGGAGAAGGAGAAGGTGAAGTCTGGAGGGTGAATCAGAAGAAGTAGAAGAAGGAGAAGGAGAAGGTGAAGTCTGGTGGGTGAATCAGAAGAAGTAGAACAAGGAGAAGGAGAAGTTGAAGTCTGGAGGGTGAATCAGAAGAAGCAGAAGAAGGAGAAGGAGAAGGTGAAGTCTGGAGGGTGAATCAGAAGAAGCAGAAGAAGGAGAAGGAGAAGATGAAGTCTGGAGGGTGAATCAGAAGAAGCAGAAGAAGGAGAAGGAGAAGGTGAAGTCTGGAGTGTGAATCAGAAGAATCAGAAGAAGGAGAAGGAGAAGGTGAAGTCTGGAGGGTGAATCAGAAGAAGCAGAAGAAAGAGAAGTAGAAGGTGAAGACTGGAGGGTGAAGCAGAAGAAGCAGAAGGAGGAGAAGTAGAAGGTGAAGACTGGAGGGTGAATCAGAAGAAGTAGAAGAAGGAGAAGGAGAAGGTGAAGTCTGGAGGGTGAATCAGAAGAGGTAGAAGAAGGAGAAGGAGAAGGTGAAGTCTGGAGGGTGAATCAGAAGAAGTAGAAGAAGGAGAAGGAGAAGGTGAAGTCAGGAGGGTGAATCAGAAGAAGCAGAAGAAGGAGAAGGAGAAGGTGAAGTTAGGAGGGTGAATCAGAAGAAGCAGAAGAAGGAGAAGGAGAAGGTGAAGTCAGAGGGGTGAAGCAGAAAAAGTAGAAGAAGGAGAAGGAGAAGGCGAAGTCAGGAAGGTGAAGCAGAAGAAGCAGAAGAAGGAGAAGGAGAAGGTGAAGTCTGGCGGGCGCAGCAGAAGAAGCAGAAGAAGAAGGTGAAGGTGAAGTCTGGAGGGTGAAGCAGAAGAAGCAGAAGAAGGAGAAGGAGAAGGTGAAGTCTGGAGGGTGAATCAGAAGAAGTAGAAGAAGGAGAAGGAGAAGGTGAAGTCAGGAGGGTGAAGCAGAAGAAGCAGAAGAAGGAGAAGGAGAAGGTGAAGTCTGGAGGGTGAAGCAGAAGAAGGAGAAGAAGGAGAAGGAGAAGGTGAAGTCTGGAGGGCGAAGCAGAAGAAGTAGAAGAAGGAGAAGGAGAAGGTGAAGTCTGGATGGTGAAGCAGAAGAAGCAGAAGAAGGAGAAGAGAAGGTGAAGTCTGGAGGGTGAATCAGAAGAAGTAGAAGAAGGAGAAGGTGAAGTCAGGAGGGTGAAGCAGAAGAAGCAGAAGAAGGAGAAGGAGAAGGTGAAGTCTGGAGGGTGAAACAGAAGAAGCAGAAGAAGGAGAAGGAGACGGTGAAGTCTGGAGGGTGAAGCAGAAGAAGCAGAAGAAGGAGAAGGAGAAGGTGAAGTCAGGAGGGTGAATCAGAAGAAGTAGAAGAAGGAGAAGGAGAAGGTGAAGTCTGGAGGGTGAATCAGAAGAAGTAGAAGAAGGAGAAGGAGAAGGTGAAGTCTGGAGGTTGAATCAGAAGAAGTAGAAGAAGAAGAATGAGAAGGGGAAGTCTGGAGGGTGAATCAGAAGAAGCAGAAGAAGGAGAAGGAGAAGGTGAAGTCTGGAGGGAGAAGCAGAAGAAGTAGAAGAAGAAGGAGAAGGTGAAATCTGGAGGGTGAATAAGAAGAAGTAGAAGAAGGAGAAGGAGAAGGTGAAGTCTGGAGGGTGAATCAGAAGAAGTAGAAGAAGGAGAAGGAGAAGGTGAAGTCTGGAGGGTGAATCAGAAGAAGCAGAAGAAGGAGAAGGAGAAGGTGGAGTCTGGAGGCTGAATCAGAAGAAGTAGAAGAAGGAGAAGGAGAAGGTGTAGTCTGGAGAGTGAATCAGAAGAAGTAGACGAAGGAGAAGGAGAAGGTGAAGTCTGGAGGCTGAATCAGAAAAAGCAGAAGAAGGAGAAGGAGAAGGCGAAGTCTGGAGGGTGAATCAGAAGAAGTAGAAGAAGGAGAAGGAGAAGGTGAAGTCTGGACGGTGAATCAGAAGAAGCAGAAGAAGGAGAAGGAGAAGGTGAAGTCTGGAGGGTGAATCTGAAGAAGCAGAAGAAGGAGAAGGAGAAGGTGAAGTCTGGAGGGTGAATCAGAAGAAGCAGAAGAAGGAGAAGGAGAAGGTGAAGTCTGGAGGGTGAATCAGAAGAAGCAGAAGAAGTAGAAGGAGAATGTGAAGTCTGGAGGGTGAATCAGAAGAAGTAGAAGAAGGAGAAGGAGAAGGTGAAGTCTGGAGGGTGAATCAGAAGAAGCAGAAGAAGGAGAAGGAGAAGGTGAAGTCAGGAGGGTGAATCAGAAGAAGCAGAAGCAGGAGAAGGAGAAGGTGAAGACTGGAGGGTGAATCAGAAGAAGTAGAAGAAGCAGAAGGAGAAGGTGAAGTCTGGAGGGTGAATCAGAAGAAGCAGAAGAAGGAGAAGGAGAAGGTGAAGTCTGGAGGGTGAATCAGAAGAAGCAGAAGAAGGAGAAGGAGAAGGTGAAGACTGGCGGGTGAATCAGAAGAAGTAGAAGAAGGAGAAGGAGAAGATGAAGTCTGGAGGGTGAATCAGAAGAAGTAGAAGAAGGAGAAGGAGAAGGTGAAGTCTGGAGGGTGAATCAGAAGAAGCAGAAGAAGGGGAAGGAGAAGGTGAAGTCTGAAGAGTGAATCAGAAGAAGCAGAAGAAGGAGAAGGAGAAGGTGAAGTCTGGAGGGTGAATCAGAAGAAGCAGAATAAGGAGAAGGAGAAGGTGAAGTCTGGAGGGTGAATCAGAAGAAGCAGAAGAAGGAGAAGGAGAAGGTGAAGTCTGGAGGGTGAATCAGAAGAAGTAGAAGAAGGAGAAGGAGAAGGTGAAGTCTGGAGGGTGAAGCAGAAGAAGTAGAAGAAGGAGAAGGAGAAGGTGAAGTCATGAGGGTGAATCAGAAGAAGTAGAAGAAGGAGAAGGAGAAGGTGAAGTCAGGAGGGTGAATCAGAAGAAGCAGAAGAAGGAGAAGGAGAAGGTGAAGTCTAGAGGGTGAAGCAGAAGAAGCAGAAGAAGGAGAAGTAGAAAGTGAAGACTGGAGGGTGAATCAGAAGAAGTAGAAGAAGGAGAAGGAGAAGGTGAAGTCTGGAGGGTGAATCAGAAGAGGTAGAAGAAGGAGAAGGAGAAGGTGAAGTCTGTAGGGTGAATCAGAAGAAGTAGAAGAAGGAGAAGGAGAAGGTGAAGTCTGGAGGTTGAATCAGAAGAAGTAGAAGAAGAAGAAGGAGAAGGGGAAGTCTGGAGGGTGAATCAGAAGAAGCAGAAGAAGGAGAAGGAGAAGGTGAAGTCTGGAGGGAGAAGCAGAAGAAGTAGAAGAAGAAGGAGAAGGTGTAGTCTGGAGGGTGAATCAGAAGAAGTAGACGAAGGAGAAGGAGAAGGTGAAGTCTGGAGGGTGAATCAGAAAAAGCAGAAGAAGGAGAAGGAGAAGGCGAAGTCTGGAGGGTGAATCAGAAGAAGTAGAAGAAGGAGAAGGAGAAGGTGAAGTCTCGAGGGTGAATCAGAAGAAGCAGAAGAAGGAGAAGGAGAAGGTGAAGTCTGGAGGGTGAATCTGAAGAAGCAGAAGAAGGAGAAGGAGAAGGTGAAGTCTGGAGGGTGAATCAGAAGAAGCAGAAGAAGGAGAAGGAGAAGGTGAAGTCTGGAGGGTGAATCAGAAGAAGCAGAAGAAGGAGAAGGAGAAGGTGAAGTCTGGAGGGTGAATCAGAAGAAGCAGAAGAAGGAGAAGGAGAAGGTGAAGTCTGGAGGGTGAATCAGAAGAAGCAGAAGAAGTAGAAGGAGAAGGTGAAGTCTGGAGGGTGAATCAGAAGAAGTAGAAGAAGGAGAAGGAGAAGGTGAAGTCTGGAGGGTGAATCAGAAGAAGTAGAAGAAGGAGAAGGAGATGGTGAGGTCTGGAGGGTGAATCAGAAGAAGCAGAAGAAGGAGAAGGAGAAGGTGAAGTCTGGAGGGTGAATCAGAAGAAGCAGAAGAAGGAGAGGAGAAGGTGAAGACTGGCGGGTGAATCAGAAGAAGTAGAAGAAGGAGAAGGAGAAGATGAAGTCTGGAGGGTGAATCAGAAGAAGTAGAAGAAGGAGAAGGAGAAGGTGAAGTCTGGAGGGTGAATCAGAAGAAGCAGAAGAAGGGGAAGGAGAAGGTGAAGTCTGAAGAGTGAATCAGAAGAAGCAGAAGAAGGAGAAGGAGAAGGTGAAGTCTGGAGGGTGAATCAGAAGAAGCAGAATAAGGAGAAGGAGAAGGTGAAGTCTGGAGGGTGAATCAGAAGAAGCAGAAGAAGGAGAAGGAGAAGGTGAAGTCTGGAGGGTGAATCAGAAGAAGTAGAAGAAGGAGAAGGAGAAGGTGAAGTCTGGAGGGTGAAGCAGAAGAAGTAGAAGAAGAAGGAGAAGGTGAAATCTGGAGGGAGAAGCAGAAGAAGTAGAAGAAGAAGGAGAAGGTGAAATCTGGAGGGTGAATAAGAAGAAGTAGAAGAAGGAGAAGGAGAAGGTGAAGTCTGGAGGGTGAATCAGAAGAAGTAGAAGAAGGAGAAGGAGAAGGTGAAGTCTGGAGGGTGAATCAGAAGAAGCAGAAGAAGGAGAAGGAGAAGGTGGAGTCTGGAGGGAGAAGCAGAAGAAGTAGAAGAAGAAGGAGAAGGTGAAGTCTGGAGGGTGAATCAGAAGAAGCAGAAGAAGGAGAAGGAGAAGGTGAAGTCTGGAGGGTGAATCAGAAGAAGCAGAAGAAGTAGAAGGAGAAGGTGAGGTCTGGAGGGTGAATCAGAAGAAGGAGAAGAAGGAGAAGGAGAAGGTGAAGTCTGGAGGGTGAATCAGAAGAAGCAGAAGAAGGAGAAGGAGAAGGTGAAGTCAGGAGGGTGAATCAGAAGAAGCAGAAGAAGGAGAAGGAGAAGGTGAAGTCTGGAGGGTGAATCAGAAGAAGCAGAAGAAGGCGAAGGAGAAGGTGAAGACTGGAGGGTGAATCAGAATAAGTAGAAGAAGGAGAAGGAGATGGTGAAGTCTGGAGGGTGAATCAGAAGAAGTAGAAGAAGCAGAAGGAGAAGGCGAAGTCTGGAGGGTGAATCAGAAGAAGCAGAAGAAGGAGAAGGAGAAGGTTAAGTCTGGAGGGTGAATCAGAAGAAGCAGAAGAAGGAGAAGGAGAAGGTGAAGTCTGGAGGGTGAATCATAAGAAGTAGAAGAAGGAGAAGGAGAAGGTGAGGTCTGGAGGGTGAATCAGAAGAAGCAGAAGAAGGAGAAGGAGAAGGTGAAGTCTGAAGGGTGAATCAGAAGAAGCAGAAGATGGAGAAGGAGAAGGTGAAGTCTGGAGGGTGAATCAGAAGAAGCAGAAGAAGGAGAAGGAGAAGGTGAAGTCTGGAGGGTGAATCAGAAGATGCAGAAGAAGGAGAAGGAGAAGGTGAAGTCTGGAGGGTGAATCAGAAGAAGCAGAAGAAGGAGAAGGAGAAGGTGAAGACTGGCGGGTGAATCAGAAGAAGTAGAAGAAGGAGAAGGAGAAGATGAAGTCTGGAGGGTGAATCAGAAGAAGTAGAAGAAGGAGAAGGAGAAGGTGAAGTCTGGAGGGTGAATCAGAAGAAGCAGAAGAAGGGGAAGGAGAAGGTGAAGTCTGAAGAGTGAATCAGAAGAAGCAGAAGAAGGAGAAGGAGAAGGTGAAGTCTGGAGGGTGAATCAGAAGAAGCAGAATAAGGAGAAGGAGAAGGTGAAGTCTGGAGGGTGAATCAGAAGAAGCAGAAGAAGGAGAAGGAGAAGGTGAAGTCTGGAGGGTGAATCAGAAGAAGTAGAAGAAGGAGAAGGAGAAGGTGAAGTCTGGAGGGTGAAGCAGAAGAAGTAGAAGAAGGAGAAGGAGAAGGTGAAGTCATGAGGGTGAATCAGAAGAAGTAGAAGAAGGAGAAGGAGAAGGTGAAGTCAGGAGGGTGAATCAGAAGAAGCAGAAGAAGGAGAAGGAGAAGGTGAAGTCTAGAGGGTGAAGCAGAAGAAGCAGAAGAAGGAGAAGTAGAAAGTGAATACTGGAGGGTGAATCAGAAGAAGTAGAAGAAGGAGAAGGAGAAGGTGAAGTCTGGAGGGTGAATCAGAAGAGGTAGAAGAAGGAGAAGGAGAAGGTGAAGTCTGTAGGGTGAATCAGAAGAAGTAGAAGAAGGAGAAGGAGAAGGTGAAGTCTGGAGGTTGAATCAGAAGAAGTAGAAGAAGAAGAAGGAGAAGGGGAAGTCTGGAGGGTGAATCAGAAGAAGCAGAAGAAGGAGAAGGAGAAGGTGAAGTCTGGAGGGAGAAGCAGAAGAAGTAGAAGAAGAAGGAGAAGGTGTAGTCTGGAGGGTGAATCAGAAGAAGTAGACGAAGGAGAAGGAGAAGGTGAAGTCTGGAGGGTGAATCAGAAAAAGCAGAAGAAGGAGAAGGAGAAGGCGAAGTCTGGAGGGTGAATCAGAAGAAGTAGAAGAAGGAGAAGGAGAAGGTGAAGTCTCGAGGGTGAATCAGAAGAAGCAGAAGAAGGAGAAGGAGAAGGTGAAGTCTGGAGGGTGAATCTGAAGAAGCAGAAGAAGGAGAAGGAGAAGGTGAAGTCTGGAGGGTGAATCAGAAGAAGCAGAAGAAGGAGAAGGAGAAAGTGAAGTCTGGAGGGTGAATCAGAAAAAGCAGAAGAAGTAGAAGGAGAAGGTGAAGTCTGGAGGGTGAATCAGAAGAAGTAGAAGAAGGAGAAGGAGAAGGTGAAGTCTGGAGGGTGAATCAGAAGAAGCAGAAGAAGGAGAAGGAGAAGGTGAAGTCAGGAGGGTGAATCAGAAGAAGCAGAAGCAGGAGAAGGAGAAGGTGAAGACTGGAGGGTGAATCAGAAGAAGTAGAAGAAGCAGAAGGAGAAGGTGAAGTCTGGAGGGTGAATCAGAAGAAGTAGAAGAAGGAGAAGGAGATGGTGAGGTCTGGAGGGTGAATCAGAAGAAGCAGAAGAAGGAGAAGGAGAAGGTGAAGTCTGGAGGGTGAATCAGAAGAAGCAGAAGAAGGAGAGGAGAAGGTGAAGACTGGCGGGTGAATCAGAAGAAGTAGAAGAAGGAGAAGGAGAAGATGAAGTCTGGAGGGTGAATCAGAAGAAGTAGAAGAAGGAGAAGGAGAAGGTGAAGTCTGGAGGGTGAATCAGAAGAAGCAGAAGAAGGGGAAGGAGAAGGTGAAGTCTGAAGAGTGAATCAGAAGAAGCAGAAGAAGGAGAAGGAGAAGGTGAAGTCTGGAGGGTGAATCAGAAGAAGCAGAAGAAGGAGAAGGAGAAGGTGAAGTCTGGAGGGTGAATCAGAAGAAGTAGAAGAAGGAGAAGGAGAAGGTGAAGTCTGGAGGGTGAAGCAGAAGAAGTAGAAGAAGAAGGAGAAGGTGAAATCTGGAGGGAGAAGCAGAAGAAGTAGAAGAAGAAGGAGAAGGTGAAATCTGGAGGGTGAATAAGAAGAAGTAGAAGAAGGAGAAGGAGAAGGTGAAGTCTGGAGGGTGAATCAGAAGAAGTAGAAGAAGGAGAAGGAGAAGGTGAAGTCTGGAGGGTGAATCAGAAGAAGCAGAAGAAGGAGAAGGAGAAGGTGGAGTCTGGAGGGAGAAGCAGAAGAAGTAGAAGAAGAAGGAGAAGGTGAAGTCTGGAGGGTGAATCAGAAGAAGCAGAAGAAGGAGAAGGAGAAGGTGAAGTCTGGAGGGTGAATCAGAAGAAGCAGAAGAAGTAGAAGGAGAAGGTGAGGTCTGGAGGGTGAATCAGAAGAAGGAGAAGAAGGAGAAGGAGAAGGTGAAGTCTGGAGGGTGAATCAGAAGAAGCAGAAGAAGGAGAAGGAGAAGGTGAAGTCAGGAGGGTGAATCAGAAGAAGCAGAAGAAGGAGAAGGAGAAGGTGAAGTCTGGAGGGTGAATCAGAAGAAGCAGAAGAAGGCGAAGGAGAAGGTGAAGACTGGAGGGTGAATCAGAATAAGTAGAAGAAGGAGAAGGAGATGGTGAAGTCTGGAGGGTGAATCAGAAGAAGTAGAAGAAGCAGAAGGAGAAGGCGAAGTCTGGAGGGTGAATCAGAAGAAGCAGAAGAAGGAGAAGGAGAAGGTTAAGTCTGGAGGGTGAATCAGAAGAAGCAGAAGAAGGAGAAGGAGAAGGTGAAGTCTGGAGGGTGAATCATAAGAAGTAGAAGAAGGAGAAGGAGAAGGTGAGGTCTGGAGGGTGAATCAGAAGAAGCAGAAGAAGGAGAAGGAGAAGGTGAAGTCTGAAGGGTGAATCAGAAGAAGCAGAAGATGGAGAAGGAGAAGGTGAAGTCTGGAGGGTGAATCAGAAGAAGCAGAAGAAGGAGAAGGAGAAGGTGAAGTCTGGAGGGTGAATCAGAAGATGCAGAAGAAGGAGAAGGAGAAGGTGAAGTCTGGAGGATGAATCAGTAGAAGTAGAAGAAGGAGAAGGAGAAGGTGAAGTCTGGAGGTTGAATCAGAAGAAGTAGAAGAAGGAGAAGGAGAAGGACAAGTCTGGAGGGTGAATCAGAAGAAGCAGAAGAAGGAGAAGGAGAAGGTGAAGTCTGGAGGGTGAATCAGAAGAAGCAGAAGAAGGAGAATGAGAAGATGAAGTCTGGAGGGTGTATCAGAAGAAGCAGAATAAGGAGAAGGAGAAGGTGAAGTCTGGAGGGTGAATCAGGAGAAGCAGAAGAAGGAGAAGGAGAAGGTGAAGTCTGGAGGGTGAATCAGAAGAAGTAGAAGAAGGAGAAGGATAAGGTGAAGTCTGGAGGGTGAAGCAGAAGAAGTAGAAGAAGGAGAAGGTGAAGTCAGGAGGGTGAATCAGAAGAAGTAGAAGAAGGAGAAGGAGAAGGTGAAGTCTGGAGGGTGAATCAGAAGAAGCAGAAGAAGGAGAAGGAGAAGGTGAAGTCTGGAGGGTGAAAATAGAAGAAGCAAAAGAATGAGAAGGAGAAGATGAAGTCTGGAGGGTGAATCAGAAGAAGTAGAAGAAGGAGAAGGAGAAGGTGAGGTCTGGAGGGTGAATCAGAAGAAGCAGAAGAAGGAGAAGGAGAAGATGAAGTCTGGAGTGTGAATCAGAAGAAGCAGAAGAAGGAGAAGGAGAAGGTGAAGTCTGAAGGGTGAATCAGAAGAAGCAGAAGAAGGAGAAGGAGAAGGTGAAGTCAGGAGGGTGAATCAGAAGAAGCAGAAGAAGGAGAAGGAGAAGGTGAAGTTAGGAGGGTGAATCAGAAGAAGCAGAAGAAGGAGAAGGAGAAGGTGAAGTCAGGGGGGTGAAGCAGAAGAAGTAGAAGAAGGAGAAGGAGATGGTGAAGTCAGGAGGATGAAGCAGAAGAAGCAGAAGAAGGAGAAGGAGAAGGTGAAGTCTGGAGGGCGAAGCAGAAGAAGCAGAAGAAGGAGAAGGTGAAGGTGAAGTCTGGAGGGTGAAGCAGAAGAAGCAGAAGAAGGAGAAGGAGAAGGTGAAGTCTGGAGGGTGAATCAGAAGAAGTAGAAGAAGGAGAAGGAGAAGGTGAAGTCAGGAGGGTGAAGCAGAAGAAGGAGACGGAGAAGGTGAAGTCTGGAGGGTGAAGCAGAAGAAGCAGAAGAAGGAGAAGGAGAAGGTGAAGTCTGGAGGGTGAAGCAGAAGAAGCAGAAGAAGGAGAAGGAGAAGGTGAAGTCAGGAGGGTGAATCAGAAGAAGTAGAAGAAGGAGAAGGAGAAGGTGAAGTCTGGAGGGTGAATCAGAAGAAGTAGAAGAAGGAGAAGGAGAAGGTGAAGTCTGGAGGGTGAATCAGAAGAAGTAGAAGAAGGAGAAGGAGAAGGTGAAGTCTGGAGGGTGAATCAGAAGAAGCAGAAGAAGGAGAAGGAGAAGGTGAAGTCTGGAGGGAGAAGCAGAAGAAGCAGAAGAAGGAGAAGGAGAAGATGAAGTCTGGAGGGTGAATCAGAAGAAGTAGAAGAAGGAGAAGGAGAAGGTGAGATCTGGAGGGTGAATCAGAAGAAGCAGAAGAAGGAGAAGGAGAAGGTGAAGTCTGAAGGGTGAATCAGAAGAAGCAGAAAAAGGAGAAGGAGAAGGTGAAGTCTGGAGGGTGAATCAGAAGAACCAGAAGAAGGAGAAGGAGAAGGTGAAGTCTGGAGGGTTAATCAGAAGAAGCAGAAGAAGGAGAAGGAGAAGGTGAAGTCCGGAGGGTGAATCAGAAGAAGTAGAAGAAGGAGAAGGAGAAGGTGAAGTCTGGAGGGTGAATCAGAAGAAGTAGAAGAAGGAGAAGGAGAAGGTGAAGTCTGGAGGGTGAATCAGAAGAAGCAGAAGAAGAAGAAGGAGAAGGTGAAGTCTGGAGGGTGAATCAGAAGAAGCAGAAGAAGGAGAAGGAGAAGATGAAGTCTGGAGGGTGAAGCAGAAGAAGGAGAAGGAGAAGGTGAAGTCTGGAGGGTGAATCAGAAGAAGTAGAAGAAGGAGAAGGAGAAGGTGAAGTCTGGAGGGTGAATCAGAAGAAGCAGAAGAAGGAGAAGGAGAAGGTGAAGTCTGGAGCGAGAAGCAGAAGAAGTAGAAGAAGGAGAAGGAGAATGTAAAGTCTGGAGGGTGAATCAGAAGAAGTAGAAGAAGGAGAAGGAGAAGGTAAAGTCTGGAGGGTGAATCAGAAGAAGTAGAAGAAGGAAAAGGAGAAGGTGAAGTCTGGAGGGTGAATCAGAAGAAGCAGAAGAAGGAGAAGGAGAAAGTGAAGTCTGGAGGGTGAATCAGAAGAAGTAGAAGAAGGAGAAGGAGAAGGTGTAGTTTGGAGGGTGAATCAGGAGAAGTAGACGAAGGAGAAGGAGAAGGTGAAGTCTGGAGGGTGAATCAGAAGAAGCAGAAGAAGGAGAAGGAGAAGGTGAAGTCTGGAGGGTGAATCAGAAGAAGTAGAAGAAGCAGAAGGAGAAGGTGAAGTCTGGAGGGTGAATCAGAAGAAGCAGAAGAAGGAGAAGGAGAAGGTGAAGTCTGGAGGGTGAATCAGAAGAAGCAGAAGAAGGAGAAGGAGAAGGTGAAGTCTGGAGGGTGAATCAGAAGAAGCAGAAGAAGGAGAAGGAGAAGGTGAAGTCTGGAGGGTGAATCAGAAGAAGCAGAAGAAGTAGAAGGAGAAGGTGAAGTCTGGAGGGTGAATCAGAAGAAGTAGAAGAAGGAGAAGGAGAAGGTGAAGTCTGGAGGGTGAATCAGAAGAAGCAGAAGAAGGAGAAGGAGAAGGTGAAGTCAGGAGGGTGAATCAGAAGAAGCAGAAGAAGGAGAAGGAGAAGGTGAAGTCTGGAGGGTGAATCAGAAGAAGCAGAAGAAGGAGAAGGAGAAGGTGAAGACTGGAGGGTGAATCAGAAGAAGTAGAAGAAGGAGAAGGAGAAGGTGAAGTCTGGAGGGTGAATCAGAAGAAGTAGAAGAAGGAGAAGGAGAAGGCGAAGTCTGGAGGGTGAATCAGAAGAAGCAGAAGAAGGAGAAGGAGAAGGTGAAATCTGGAGGGTGAATCAGAAGAAGCAGAAGAAGGAGAAGGAGAAGATGAAGTCTGGAGGGTGAATCAGAAGAAGTAGAAGAAGGAGAAGGAGAAGGTGAGATCTGGAGGGTGAATCAGAAGAAGCAGAAGAAGGAGAAGGAGAAGGTGAAGTCTGAATGGTGAATCAGAAGAAGCAGAAAAAGGAGAAGGAGAAGGTGAAGTCTGGAGGGTGAATCAGAAGAAGCAGAAGAAGGAGAAGGAGAAGGTGAAGTCTGGAGGGTGAATCAGAAGAAGCAGAAGAAGGAGAAGGAGAAGGTGAAGTCCGGAGGGTGAATCAGAAGAAGTAGAAGAAGGAGAAGGAGAAGGTGAAGTCTGGATGGTGAATCAGAAGAAGTAGAAGAAGGAGAAGGAGAAGGTGAAGTCTGGAGGGTGAATCAGAAGAAGCAGAAGAAGGAGAAGGAGAAGGTGAAGTCAGGAGGGTGAATCAGAAGAAGCAGAAGAAGGAGAAGGAGAAGGTGAAGTCTGGAGGGTGAATCAGAAGAAGCAGAAGAAGGAGAAGGAGAAGGTGAAGACTGGAGGGTGAATCAGAAGAAGTAGAAGAAGGAGAAGGGGAAGGTGAAGTCTGGAGGGTGAATCAGAAGAAGTAGAAGAAGGAGAAGGAGAAGGCGAATTCTGGAGGGTGAATCAGAAGAAGCAGAAGAAGGAGAAGGAGAAGGTGAAATCTGGAGGGTGAATCAGAAGAAGCAGAAGAAGGAGAAGGAGAAGATGAAGTCTGGAGGGTGAATCAGAAGAAGTAGAAGAAGGAGAAGGAGAAGGTGAGATCTGGAGGGTGAATCAGAAGAAGTAGAAGAAGGAGAAGGAGAAGGTGAAGTCTGGAGGGTGAATCAGAAGAAGCAGAAGAAGGAGAAGGAGAAGGTGAAGTCTGGAGGGTGAATCAGAAGAAGCAGAAGAAGGAGAAGGAGAAGGTGAAGTCTGGAGGGTGAATCAGAAGAAGCAGAAGAAGGAGAAGCAGAAGGTGAAGTCTGGAGGGTGAATCAGAAGAAGCAGAAGAAGTAGAAGGAGAAGGTGAGGTCTGGAGGGTGAATCAGAAGAAGGAGAAGAAGGAGAAGGAGAAGGTGAAGTCTGGAGGGTGAATCAGAAGAAGCAGAAGAAGGAGAAGGAGAAGGTGAAGTCAGGAGGGTGAATCAGAAGAAGCAGAAGAAGGAGAAGGAGAAGGTGAAGTCTGGAGGGTGAATCAGAAGAAGCAGAAGAAGGCGAAGGAGAAGGTGAAGACTGGAGGGTGAATCAGAATAAGTAGAAGAAGGAGAAGGAGATGGTGAAGTCTGGAGGGTGAATCAGAAGAAGTAGAAGAAGCAGAAGGAGAAGGCGAAGTCTGGAGGGTGAATCAGAAGAAGCAGAAGAAGGAGAAGGAGAAGGTTAAGTCTGGAGGGTGAATCAGAAGAAGCAGAAGAAGGAGAAGGAGAAGGTGAAGTCTGGAGGGTGAATCATAAGAAGTAGAAGAAGGAGAAGGAGAAGGTGAGGTCTGGAGGGTGAATCAGAAGAAGCAGAAGAAGGAGAAGGAGAAGGTGAAGTCTGAAGGGTGAATCAGAAGAAGCAGAAGATGGAGAAGGAGAAGGTGAAGTCTGGAGGGTGAATCAGAAGAAGCAGAAGATGGAGAAGGAGAAGGTGAAGTCTGGAGGGTGAATCAGAAGATGCAGAAGAAGGAGAAGGAGAAGATGAAGTCTGGAGGGTGTATCAGAAGAAGTAGAAGAAGGAGAAGGAGAAGGTGAAGTCTGGAGGGTGAATCAGAAGAAGTAGAAGAAGGAGAAGGAGAAGGACAAGTCTGGAGGGTGAATCAGAAGAAGCAGAAGAAGGAGAAGGAGAAGGTGAAGTCTGGAGGGTGAATCAGAAGAAGCAGAAGAAGGAGAATGAGAAGATGAAGTCTGGAGGGTGTATCAGAAGAAGTAGAAGAAGGAGAAGGAGAAGGTGAAGTCTGGAGGGTGAATCAGAAAAAGCAGAAGAAGGAGAAGGAGAAGGTGAAGTCTGGAGGGTGAATCAGAAGAAGCAGAAGAAGGAGAAGGAGAAGGTGAAGTCTGGAGGGTGAATCAGAAGAAGCAGAATAAGGAGAAGGAGAAGGTGAAGTCTGGAGGGTGAATCAGGAGAAACAGAAGAAGGAGAAGGAGAAGGTGAAGTCTGGAGGGTGAATCAGAAGAAGTAGAAGAAGGAGAAGAATAAGGTGAAGTCTGGAGGGTGAAGCAGAAGAAGTAGAAGAAGGAGAAGGAGAAGGTGAAGTCAGGAGGGTGAATCAGAAGAAGTAGAAGAAGGAGAAGGAGAAGGTGAAGTCTGGAGGGTGAATCAGAAGAAGCAGAAGAAGGAGAAGGAGAAGGTGAAGTCTGGAGGGTGAAAATAGAAGAAGCAAAAGAATGAGAAGGAGAAGATGAAGTCTGGAGGGTGAATCAGAAGAAGTAGAAGAAGGAGAAGGAGAAGGTGAGGTCTGGAGGGTGAATCAGAAGAAGCAGAAGAAGGAGAAGGAGAAGATGAAGTCTGGAGTGTGAATCAGAAGAAGCAGAAGAAGGAGAAGGAGAAGGTGAAGTCAGGAGGGTGAATCAGAAGAAGCAGAAGAAGGAGAAGGAGAAGGTGAAGTCTGGAGGGTGAATCAGAAGAAGCAGAAGAAGGAGGAAGGAGAAGGTGAAGTCAGGAGGGTGAATCAGAAGAAGCAGAAGAAGGAGAAGGAGAAGTGAAGTTAGGAGGGTGAATCAGAAGAAGCAGAAGAAGGAGAAGGAGAAGGTGAAGTCAGGGGGGTGAAGCAGAAGAAGTAGAAGAAGGAGAAGGAGTGGTGAAGTCAGGAGGATGAAGCAGAAGAAGCAGAAGAAGGAGAAGGAGAAGGTGAAGTCTGGAGGGTGAAGCAGAAGAAACAGAAGAAGGAGAAGGAGAAGGTGAAGTCTGGAGGGCGAAGCAGAAGAAGCAGAGAAGGAGAAGGTGAAGGTGAAGTCTGGAGGGTGAAGCAGAAGAAGCAGAAGAAGGAGAAGGAGAGGTGAAGTCTGAGGGTGAATCAGAAGAAGTAGAAGAAGGAGAAGGAGAAGGTGAACTCAGGAGGGTGAAGCAGAAGAAGGAGACGGAGAAGGTGAAGTCTGGAGGTGAAGCAGAAGAAGCAGAAGAAGGAGAAGGAGAAGGTGAAGTCTGGAGGGTGAAGCAGAAGAAGCAGAAGAAGGAGAAGGAGAAGGTGAAGTCAGGAGGGTGAATCAGAAGAAGTAGAAGAAGGAGAAGGAGAAGGTGAAGTCTGGAGGGTGAATCAGAAGAAGTAGAAGAAGGAGAAGGAGAAGGTGAAGTCTGGAGGGTGAATCAGAAGAAGTAGAAGAAGGAGAAGGAGAAGGTGAAGTCTGGAGGGGGAATCAGAAGAAGCAGAAGAAGGAGAAGGAGAAGGTGAAGTCTGGAGGGAGAAGCAGAAGAAGCAGAAGAAGGAGAAGGAGAAGATGAAGTCTGGAGGGTGAATCAGAAGAAGTAGAAGAAGGAGAAGGAGAAGGTGAGATCTGGAGGGTGAATCAGAAGAAGCAGAAGAAGGAGAAGGAGAAGGTGAAGTCTGAAGGGTGAATCAGAAGAAGCAGAAAAAGGAGAAGGAGAAGGTGAAGTCTGGAGGGTGAATCAGAAGAACCAGAAGAAGGAGAAGGAGAAGGTGAAGTCTGGAGGGTGAATCAGAAGAAGCAGAAGAAGGAGAAGGAGAAGGTGAAGTCCGGAGGGTGAATCAGAAGAAGTAGAAGAAGGAGAAGGAGAAGGTGAAGTCTGGAGGGTGAATCAGAAGAAGTAGAAGAAGGAGAAGGAGAAGGTGAAGTCTGGAGGGTGAATCAGAAGAAGCAGAAGAAGGAGAAGGAGAAGGTGAAGTCTGGAGGGTGAATCAGAAGAAGCAGAAGAAGGAGAAGGAGAAGATGAAGTCTGGAGGGTGAAGCAGAAGAAGGAGACGGAGAAGGTGAATGTAAAGTCTGGAGGGTGAATCAGAAGAAGTAGAAGAAGGAGAAGGAGAAGGTAAAGTCTGGAGGGTGAATCAGAAGAAGTAGAAGAAGGAAAAGGAGAAGGTGAAGTCTGGAGGGTGAATCAGAAGAAGCAGAAGAAGGAGAAGGAGAAAGTGAAGTCTGGAGGGTGAATCAGAAGAAGTAGAAGAAGGAGAAGGAGAAGGTGTAGTTTGGAGGGTGAATCAGGAGAAGTAGACGAAGGAGAAGGAGAAGGTGAAGTCTGGAGGGTGAATCAGAAGAAGCAGAAGAAGGAGAAGGAGAAGGTGAAGTCTGGAGGGTGAATCAGAAGAAGTAGAAGAAGCAGAAGGAGAAGGTGAAGTCTGGAGGGTGAATCAGAAGAAGCAGAAGAAGGAGAAGGAGAAGGTGAAGTCTGGAGGGTGAATCAGAAGAAGCAGAAGAAGGAGAAGGAGAAGGTGAAGTATGGAGGGTGAATCAGAAGAAGCAGAAGAAGGAGAAGGAGAAGATGAAGTCTGGAGGGTGAATCAGAAGAAGCAGAAGAAGTAGAAGGAGAAGGTGAAGTCTGGAGGGTGAATCAGAAGAAGTAGAAGAAGGAGAAGGAGAAGGTGAAGTCTGGAGGGTGAATCAGAAGAAGCAGAAGAAGGAGAAGGAGAAGGTGAAGTCAGGAGGGTGAATCAGAAGAAGCAGAAGAAGGAGAAGGAGAAGGTGAAGTCTGGAGGGTGAATCAGAAGAAGCAGAAGAAGGAGAAGGAGAAGGTGAAGACTGGAGGGTGAATCAGAAGAAGTAGAAGAAGGAGAAGGAGAAGGTGAAGTCTGGAGGGTGAATCAGAAGAAGTAGAAGAAGGAAAAGGAGAAGGCGAAGTCTGGAGGGTGAATCAGAAGAAGCAGAAGAAGGAGAAGGAGAAGGTGAAATCTGGAGGGTGAATCAGAAGAAGCAGAAGAAGGAGAAGGAGAAGATGAAGTCTGGAGGGTGAATCAGAAGAAGTAGAAGAAGGAGAAGGAGAAGGTGAGATCTGGAGGGTGAATCAGAAGAAGCAGAAGAAGGAGAAGGAGAAGGTGAAGTCTGAAGGGTGAATCAGAAGAAGCAGAAAAAGGAGAAGGAGAAGGTGAAGTCTGGAGGGTGAATCAGAAGAAGCAGAAGAAGGAGAAGGAGAAGGTGAAGTCTGGAGGGTGAATCAGAAGAAGCAGAAGAAGGAGAAGGAGAAGGTGAAGTCCGGAGGGTGAATCAGAAGAAGTAGAAGAAGGAGAAGGAGAAGGTGAAGTCTGGAGGGTGAATCAGAAGAAGTAGAAGAAGGAGAAGGAGAAGGTGAAGTCTGGAGGGTGAATCAGAAGAAGCAGAAGAAGGAGAAGGAGAAGGTGAAGTCAGGAGGGTGAATCAGAAGAAGCAGAAGAAGGAGAAGGAGAAGGTGAAGTCTGGAGGGTGAATCAGAAGAAGCAGAAGAAGGAGAAGGAGAAGGTGAAGACTGGAGGGTGAATCAGAAGAAGTAGAAGAAGGAGAAGGAGAAGGCGAAGTCTGGAGGGTGAATCAGAAGAAGCAGAAGAAGGAGAAGGAGAAGGTGAAATCTGGAAGGTGAATCAGAAGAAGCAGAAGAAGGAGAAGGAGAAGATGAAGTCTGGAGGGTGAATCAGAAGAAGTAGAAGAAGGAGAAGGAGAAGGTGAGATCTGGAGGGTGAATCAGAAGAAGCAGAAGAAGGAGAAGGAGAAGGTGAAGTCTGAAGGGTGAATCAGAAGAAGCAGAAAAAGGAGAAGGAGAAGGTGAAGTCTGGAGGGTGAATCAGAAGAAGCAGAAGAAGGAGAAGGAGAAGGTGAAGTCTGGAGGGTGAATCAGAAGAAGCAGAAGAAGGAGAAGGAGAAGGTGAAGTCCGGAGGGTGAATCAGAAGAAGTAGAAGAAGGAGAAGGAGAAGGTGAAGTCTGGAGGGTGAATCAGAAGAAGTAGAAGAAGGAGAAGGAGAAGGTGAAGTCTGGAGGGTGAATCAGAAGAAGCAGAAGAAGGAGAAGGAGAAGGTGAAGTCTGGAGGGTGAATCAGAAGAAGCAGAAGAAGGAGAAGGAGAAGATGAAGTCTGGAGGGTGAATCAGAAGAAGTAGAAGAAGGAGAAGGAGAAGGTGAAGTCTGGAGGGTGAATCAGAAGAAGCAGAAGAAGGAGAAGGAGAAGGTGAAGTCTGGAGGGTGAATCAGAAGAAGCAGAAGAAGGAGAAGGAGAAGGTGAAGTCTGGAGGGTGAATCAGAAGAAGCAGAATAAGGAGAAGGAGAAGGTGAAGTCTGGAGGGTGAATCAGAAGAAGCAGAAGAAGGAGAAGGAGAAGGTGAAGTCTGGAGGGTGAATCAGAAGAAGTAGAAGAAGGAGAAGGAGAAGGTGAAGTCTGGAGGGTGAAGCAGAAGAAGTAGAAGAAGGAGAAGGAGAAGGTGAAGTCAGGAGGGTGAATCAGAAGAAGTAGAAGAAGGAGAAGGAGAAGGTGAAGTCAGGAGGGTGAATCAGAAGAAGCAGAAGAAGGAGAAGGAGAAGGTGAAGTCTGGAGGGTGAATCAGAAGAAGCAGAAGAAAGAGAAGGAGAAGGTGAAGTCTGGAGGGTGAAGCAGAAGAAGCAGAAGAAGGAGAAGGAGAAGGTGAAGACTGGAGGGTGAATCAGAAGAAGTAGAAGAAGGAGAAGAAGAAGGTGAAGTCTGGAGGGTGAATCAGAAGAATAGAAGAAGGAGAAGGAGAAGGTGAAGTCTGGAGGGTGAATCAGAAGAAGCAGAAGAAGGAGAAGGAGAAGGTGAAGTCTGGAGGGTGAATCAGAAGAAGCAGAAGAAGGAGAAGGAGAAGATGAAGTCTGGAGGGTGAATCAGAAGAAGTAGAAGAAGGAGAAGGAGAAGGTGAGGTCTGGAGGGTGAATCAGAAGAAGCAGAAGAAGGAGAAGTAGAAGGTGAAGTCTGGAGGGTGGATCAGAAGAAGCAGAAGAAGGAGAAGGAGAAGGTGAAGTCAGGAGGGTGAATCAGAAGAAGCAGAAGAAGGAGAAGGAGAAGGTGAAGTTAGGAGGGTGAATCAGAAGAAGCAGAAAAAGGAGAAGGAGAAGGTGAAGTCAGGGGGGTGAAGCAGAAGAAGTAGAAGAAGGAGAAGGAGAAGGTGAAGTCAGGAGGGTGAAGCAGAAGAAGCAGAAGAAGGAGAAGGAGAAGGTCAAGTCTGGAGGGCGCAGCAGAAGAAGCAGAAGAAGGAGAAGGAGAAGGTGAAGTCTGGAGGGTGATGCCGTAGAAGCAGAAGAAGGAGAAGGAGAAGGTGAAGTCTGGAGGGTGAATCAGAAGAAGTAGAAGAAGGAGAAGGAGAAGGTGAAGTCAGGAGGGTGAAGCAGAAGAAGCAGAAGAAGGAGAAGGAGAAGGTGAAGTCTGGAGGGTGAAGCAGAAGAAGCAGAAGAAGGAGAAGGAGAAGGTGAAGTCTGGAGGGCGAAGCAGAAGAAGCAGAAGAAGGAGAAGGAGAAGGTGAATTCTGGAGGCTGAAGCAGAAAAAGCAGATGAAGGAGAAGGAGAAGGTGAAGTCTGGAGGGTGAATCAGAAGAAGTAGAAGAAGGAGTAGCAGAATGTGAAGTCAGGAGGGTGAAGCAGAAGAAGGAGAAGAAGGAGAAGGAGAAGGTGAAGTCTGGAGAGTGAAGCAGAAGAAGCAGAAGAAGGAGAAGGAGAAGGTGAAGTCTGGAGGGTGAAGCAGAAGAAGCAGAAGAAGGAGAAGGATAAGGTGAAGTCTGGAGGGTGAATCAGAAGAAGCAGAAGAAGGAGAAGGAGAAGGTGAAGTATGGAGGGTGAATCAGAAGAAGCAGAAGAAGGAGAAGGAGAAGGTGAAGTCTGGAGGGTGAATCAGAAGAAGCAGAAGAAGTAGAAGGAGAAGGTGAAGTCTGGAGGGTGAATCAGAAGAAGTAGAAGAAGGAGAAGGAGAAGGTGAAGTCTGGAGGGTGAATCAGAAGAAGCAGAAGAAGGAGAAGGAGAAGGTGAAGTCAGGAGGGTGAATCAGAAGAAGCAGAAGAAGGAGAAGGAGAAGGTGAAGTCTGGAGGGTGAATCAGAAGAAGCAGAAGAAGGAGAAGGAGAAGGTGAAGACTGGAGGGTGAATCAGAAGAAGTAGAAGAAGGAGAAGGAGAAGGTGAAGTCTGGAGGGTGAATCAGAAGAAGTAGAAGAAGGAGAAGGAGAAGGCGAAGTCTGGAGGGTGAATCAGAAGAAGCAGAAGAAGGAGAAGGAGAAGGTGAAATCTGGAGGGTGAATCAGAAGAAGCAGAAGAAGGAGAAGGAGAAGATGAAGTCTGGAGGGTGAATCAGAAGAAGTAGAAGAAGGAGAAGGAGAAGGTGAGATCTGGAGGGTGAATCAGAAGAAGCAGAAGAAGGAGAAGGAGAAGGTGAAGTCTGAAGGGTGAATCAGAAGAAGCAGAAAAAGGAGAAGGAGAAGGTGAAGTCTGGAGGGTGAATCAGAAGAAGCAGAAGAAGGAGAAGGAGAAGGTGAAGTCTGGAGGGTGAAGCAGAAGAAGCAGAAGAAGGAGAAGGAGAAGGTGAAGTCTGGAGGGTGAAGCAGAAGAAGCAGAAGAAGGAGAAGGAGAAGGTGAAGTCAGGAGGGTGAATCAGAAGAGGTAGAAGAAGGAGAAGGAGAAGGTGAAGTCTGGAGGGTGAATCAGAAGAAGTAGAAGAAGGAGAAGGAGAAGGTGAAGTCTGGAGGGTGAATCAGAAGAAGTAGAAGAAGGAGAAGGAGAAGGTGAAGTCTGGAGGGTGAATCAGAAGAAGCAGAAGAAGGAGAAGGAGAAGGTGAAGTCTGGAGGGAGAAGCAGAAGAAGTAGAAGAAGGAGAAGGAGAATGTAAAGTCTGGAGGGTGAATCAGAAGAAGTAGAAGAAGGAGAAGGAGAAGGTAAAGTCTGGAGGGTGAATCAGAAGAAGTAGAAGAAGGAAAAGGAGAAGGTGAAGTCTGGAGGGTGAATCAGAAGAAGCAGAAGAAGGAGAAGGAGAAAGTGAAGTCTGGAGGGTGAATCAGAAGAAGTAGAAGAAGGAGAAGGAGAAGGTGTAGTTTGGAGGGTGAATCAGGAGAAGTAGACGAAGGAGAAGGAGAAGGTGAAGTCTGGAGGGTGAATCAGAAGAAGCAGAAGAAGGAGAAGGAGAAGGTGAAGTCTGGAGGGTGAATCAGAAGAAGTAGAAGAAGCAGAAGGAGAAGGTGAAGTCTGGAGGGTGAATCAGAAGAAGCAGAAGAAGGAGAAGGAGAAGGTGAAGTCTGGAGGGTGAATCAGAAGAAGCAGAAGAAGGAGAAGGAGAAGGTGAAGTATGGAGGGTGAATCAGAAGAAGCAGAAGAAGGAGAAGGAGAAGGTGAAGTCTGGAGGGTGAATCAGAAGAAGCAGAAGAAGTAGAAGGAGAAGGTGAAGTCTGGAGGGTGAATCAGAAGAAGTAGAAGAAGGAGAAGGAGAAGGTGAAGTCTGGAGGGTGAATCAGAAGAAGCAGAAGAAGGAGAAGGAGAAGGTGAAGTCAGGAGGGTGAATCAGAAGAAGCAGAAGAAGGAGAAGGAGAAGGTGAAGTCTGGAGGGTGAATCAGAAGAAGCAGAAGAAGGAGAAGGAGAAGGTGAAGACTGGAGGGTGAATCAGAAGAAGTAGAAGAAGGAGAAGGAGAAGGTGAAGACTGGAGGGTGAATCAGAAGAAGTAGAAGAAGGAGAAGGAGAAGGCGAAGTCTGGAGGGTGAATCAGAAGAAGCAGAAGAAGGAGAAGGAGAAGGTGAAATCTGGAGGGTGAATCAGAAGAAGCAGAAGAAGGAGAAGGAGAAGATGAAGTCTGGAGGGTGAATCAGAAGAAGTAGAAGAAGGAGAAGGAGAAGGTGAGATCTGGAGGGTGAATCAGAAGAAGCAGAAGAAGGAGATGGAGAAGGTGAAGTCTGAAGGGTGAATCAGAAGAAGCAGAAAAAGGAGAAGGAGAATGTGAAGTCTGGAGGGTGAATCAGAAGAAGCAGAAGAAGGAGAAGGAGAAGGTGAAGTCTGGAGGGTGAATCAGAAGAAGCAGAAGAAGGAGAAGGAGAAGGTGAAGTCTGAAGGGTGAATCAGAAGAAGCAGAAAAAGGAGAAGGAGAATGTGAAGTCTGGAGGGTGAATCAGAAGAAGCAGAAGAAGGAGAAGGAGAAGGTGAAGTCTGGAGGGTGAATCAGAAGAAGCAGAAGAAGGAGAAGGAGAAGGTGAAGTCCGGAGGGTGAATCAGAAGAAGCAGAAGAAGGAGAAGGAGAAGGTGAAGTCCGGAGGGTGAATCAGAAGAAGTAGAAGAAGGAGAAGGAGAAGGTGAAGTCTGGAGGGTGAATCAGAAGAAGCAGAAGAAGTAGAAGGAGAAGGTGAAGTCTGGAGGGTGAATCAGAAGAAGTAGAAGAAGGAGAAGGAGAAGGTGAAGTCTGGATGGTGAATCAGAAGAAGCAGAAGAAGTAGAAGGAGAAGGTGAAGTCTGGAGGGTGAATCAGAAGAAGTAGAAGAAGGAGAAGGAGAAGGTGAAGTCTGGAGGGTGAATCAGAAGAAGCAGAAGAAGGAGAAGGAGAAGGTGAAGTCTGGAGGGTGAATCATAAGAAGTAGAAGAAGGAGAAGGAGAAGGTGAGGTCTGGAGGGTGAATCAGAAGAAGCAGAAGAAGGAGAAGGAGAAGGTGAAGTCTGAAGGGTGAATCAGAAGAAGCAGAAGATGGAGAAGGAGAAGGTGAAGTCTGGAGGGTGAATCAGAAGAAGCAGAAGAAGGAGAAGGAGAAGGTGAAGTCTGGAGGGTGAATCAGAAGATGCAGAAGAAGGAGAAGGAGAAGGTGAAGTCTGGAGGGTGAATCAGTAGAAGTAGAAGAAGGAGAAGGAGAAGGTGAAGTCTGGAGGGTGAATCAGAAGAAGTAGAAGAAGGAGAAGGAGAAGGACAAGTCTGGAGGGTGAATCAGAAGAAGCAGAAGAAGGAGAAGGAGAAGGTGAAGTCTGGAGGGTGAATCAGAAGAAGCAGAAGAAGTAGAATGAGAAGATGAAGTCTGGAGGGTGTATCAGAAGAAGTAGAAGAAGGAGAAGGAGAAGGTGAAGTCTGGAGGGTGAATCAGAAGAAGCAGAAGAAGGAGAAGGAGAAGGTGAAGTCTGGAGGGTGAATCAGAAGAAGCAGAAGAAGGAGAAGGAGAAGGTGAAGTCTGGAGGGTGAATCAGAAGAAGCAGAATAAGGAGAAGGAGAAGGTGAAGTCTGGAGGGTGAATCAGGAGAAGCAGAAGAAGGAGAAGGAGAAGGTGAAGTCTGGAGGGTGAATCAGAAGAAGTAGAAGAAGGAGAAGGATAAGGTGAAGTCTGGAGGGTGAAGCAGAAGAAGTAGAAGAAGGAGAAGGAGAAGGTGAAGTCAGGAGGGTGAATCAGAAGAAGTAGAACAAGGAGAAGGAGAAGGTGAAGTCTGGAGGGTGAATCAGAAGAAGCAGAAGAAGGAGAAGGAGAAGGTGAAGTCTGGAGGGTGAAAATAGAAGAAGCAAAAGAATGAGAAGGAGAAGATGAAGTCTGGAGGGTGAATCAGAAGAAGTAGAAGAAGGAGAAGGAGAAGGTGAGGTCTGGAGGGTGAATCAGAAGAAGCAGAAGAAGGAGAAGGAGAAGATGAAGTCTGGAGTGTGAATCAGAAGAAGCAGAAGAAGGAGAAGGAGAAAGTGAAGTCTGGAGGGTGAATCAGAAGAAGTAGAAGAAGGAGAAGGAGAAGGTTTAGTTTGGAGGGTGAATCAGGAGAAGTAGACGAAGGAGAAGGAGAAGGTGAAGTCTGGAGGGTGAATCAGAAGAAGCAGAAGAAGGAGAAGGAGAAGGTGAAGTCTGGAGGGTGAATCAGAAGAAGTAGAAGAAGCAGAAGGAGAAGGTGAAGTCTGGAGGGTGAATCAGAAGAAGCAGAAGAAGGAGAAGGAGAAGGTGAAGTCTGGAGGGTGAATCAGAAGAAGCAGAAGAAGGAGAAGGAGAAGGTGAAGTATGGAGGGTGAATCAGAAGAAGCAGAAGAAGGAGAAGGAGAAGGTGAAGTCTGGAGGGTGAATCAGAAGAAGCAGAAGAAGTAGAAGGAGAAGGTGAAGTCTGGAGGGTGAATCAGAAGAAGTAGAAGAAGGAGAAGGAGAAGGTGAAGTCTGGAGGGTGATTCAGAAGAAGCAGAAGAAGGAGAAGGAGAAGGTGAAGTCAGGAGGGTGAATCAGAAGAAGCAGAAGAAGGAGAAGGAGAAGGTGAAGTCTGGAGGGTGAATCAGAAGAAGCAGAAGAAGGAGAAGGAGAAGGTGAAGACTGGAGGGTGAATCAGAAGAAGTAGAAGAAGGAGAAGGAGAAGGTGAAGTCTGGAGGGTGAATCAGAAGAAGTAGAAGAAGGAGAAGGAGAAGGCGAAGTCTGGAGGGTGAATCAGAAGAAGCAGAAGAAGGAGAAGGAGAAGGTGAAATCTGGAGGGTGAATCAGAAGAAGCAGAAGAAGGAGAAGGAGAAGATGAAGTCTGGAGGGTGAATCAGAAGAAGTAGAAGAAGGAGAAGGAGAAGGTGAGATCTGGAGGGTGAATCAGAAGAAGCAGAAGAAGGAGATGGAGAAGGTGAAGTCTGAAGGGTGAATCAGAAGAAGCAGAAAAAGGAGAAGGAGAAGGTGAAGTCTGGAGGGTGAATCAGAAGAAGCAGAAGAAGGAGAAGGAGAAGGTGAAGTCTGGAGGGTGAATCAGAAGAAGCAGAAGAAGGAGAAGGAGAAGGTGAAGTCTGGAGGGTGAATCAGAAGAAGTAGAAGAAGGAGAAGGAGAAGGTGAAGTCTGGATGGTGAATCAGAAGAAGTAGAAGAAGGAGAAGGAGAAGGTGAAGTCTGGAGGGTGAATCAGAAGAAGCAGAAGAAGGAGAAGGAGAAGGTGAAGTCAGGAGGGTGAATCAGAAGAAGCAGAAGAAGGAGAAGGAGAAGGTGAAGTCTGGAGGGTGAATCAGAAGAAGCAGAAGAAGGAGAAGGAGAAGGTGAAGACTGGAGGGTGAATCAGAAGAAGTAGAAGAAGGAGAAGGAGAAGGTGAAGTCTGGAGGGTGAATCAGAAGAAGTAGAAGAAGGAGAAGGAGAAGGCGAAGTCTGCAGGGTGAATCAGAAGAAGCAGAAGAAGGAGAAGGAGAAGGTGAAATCTGGAGGGTGAATCAGAAGAAGCAGAAGAAGGAGAAGGAGAAGATGAAGTCTGGAGGGTGAATCAGAAGAATAGAAGAAGGAGAAGGAGAAGGTGAGATCTGGAGGGTGAATCAGAAGAAGTAGAAGAAGGAGAAGGAGAAGGTGAAGTCTGGAGGGTGAATCAGAAGAAGCAGAAGAAGGAGAAGGAGAAGGTGAAGTCTGGAGGGTGAATCAGAAGAAGCAGAAGAAGGAGAATGAGAAGGTGAAGTCTGGAGGGTGAATCAGAAGAAGCAGAACAAGGAGAAGGAGAAGGTGAAGTCTGGAGGGTGAATCAGAAGAAGCAGAAGAAGTAGAAGGAGAAGGTGAGGTCTGGAGGGTGAATCAGAAGAAGGAGAAGAAGGAGAAGGAGAAGTTGAAGTCTGGAGGGTGAATCAGAAGAAGCAGAAGAAGGAGAAGGAGAAGGTGAAGTCAGGAGGGTGAATCAGAAGAAGCAGAAGAAGGAGAAGGAGAAGGTGAAGTCTGGAGGGTGAATCAGAAGAAGCAGAAGAAGGCGAAGGAGAAGGTGAAGACTGGAGGGTGAATCAGAATAAGTAGAAGAAGGAGAAGGAGATGGTGAAGTCTGGAGGGTGAATCAGAAGAAGTAGAAGAAGCAGAAGGAGAAGGCGAAGTCTGGAGGGTGAATCAGAAGAAGCAGAAGAAGGAGAAGGAGAAGGTTAAGTCTGGAGGGTGAATCAGAAGAAGCAGAAGAAGGAGAAGGAGAAGGTGAAGTCTGGAGGGTGAATCATAAGAAGTAGAAGAAGGAGAAGGAGAAGGTGAGGTCTGGAGGGTGAATCAGAAGAAGCAGAAGAAGGAGAAGGAGAAGGTGAAGTCTGAAGGGTGAATCAGAAGAAGCAGGAGATGGAGAAGGAGAAGGTGAAGTCTGGAGGGTGAATCAGAAGAAGCAGAAGAAGGAGAAGGAGAAGGTGAAGTCTGGAGGGTGAATCAGAAGATGCAGAAGAAGGAGAAGGAGAAGGTGAAGTCTGGAGGGTGAATCAGTAGAAGTAGAAGAAGGAGAAGGAGAAGGTGAAGTCTGGAGGGTGAATCAGAAGAAGTAGAAGAAGGAGAAGGAGAAGGACAAGTCTGGAGGGTGAATCAGAAGAAGCAGAAGAAGGAGAAGGAGAAGGTGAAGTCTGGAGGGTGAATCAGAAGAAGCAGAAGAAGGAGAATGAGAAGATGAAGTCTGGAGGGTGTATCAGAAGAAGTAGAAGAAGGAGAAGGAGAAGGTGAAGTCTGGAGGGTGAATCAGAAGAAGCAGAAGAAGGAGAAGGAGAAGGTGAAGTCTGGAGGGTGAATCAGAAGAAGCAGAAGAAGGAGAAGGAGAAGGTGAAGTCTGGAGGGTGAATCAGAAGAAGCAGAATAAGGAGAAGGAGAAGGTGAAGTCTGGAGGGTGAATCAGGAGAAGCAGAAGAAGGAGAAGGAGAAGGTGAAGTCTGGAGGGTGAATCAGAAGAAGTAGAAGAAGGAGAAGGATAAGGTGAAGTCTGGAGGGTGAAGCAGAAGAAGTAGAAGAAGGAGAAGGAGAAGGTGAAGTCAGGAGGGTGAATCAGAAGAAGTAGAAGAAGGAGAAGGAGAAGGTGAAGTCTGGAGGGTGAATCAGAAGAAGCAGAAGAAGGAGAAGGAGAAGGTGAAGTCTGGAGGGTGAAAATAGAAGAAGCAAAAGAATGAGAAGGAGAAGATGAAGTCTGGAGGGTGAATCAGAAGAAGTAGAAGAAGGAGAAGGAGAAGGTGAGGTCTGGAGGGTGAATCAGAAGAAGCAGAAGAAGGAGAAGGAGAAGATGAAGTCTGGAGTGTGAATCAGAAGAAGCAGAAGAAGGAGAAGGAGAAGGTGAAGTCTGGAGGGTGAATCAGAAGAAGCAGAAGAAGGAGAAGGAGAAGGTGAAGTCAGGAGGGTGAATCAGAAGAAGCAGAAGAAGGAGAAGGAGAAGGTGAAGTTAGGAGGGTGAATCAGAAGAAGCAGAAGAAGGAGAGGGAGAAGGTGAAGTCAGGGGGGTGAAGCAGAAGAAGTAGAAGAAGGAGAAGGAGATGGTGAAGTCAGGAGGATGAAGCAGAAGAAGCAGAAGAAGGAGAAGGAGAAGGTGAAGTCTGGAGGGTGAAGCAGAAGAAACAGAAGAAGGAGAAGGAGAAGGTGAAGTCTGGAGGGCGAAGCAGAAGAAGCAGAAGAAGGAGAAGGTGAAGGTGAAGTCTGGAGGGTGAAGCAGAAGAAGCAGAAGAAGGAGAAGGAGAAGGTGAAGTCTGGAGGGTGAATCAGAAGAAGTAGAAGAAGGAGAAGGAGAAGGTGAAGTCAGGAGGGTGAAGCAGAAGAAGGAGACGGAGAAGGTGAAGTCTGGAGGGTGAAGCAGAAGAAGCAGAAGAAGGAGAAGGAGAAGGTGAAGTCTGGAGGGTGAAGCAGAAGAAGCAGAAGAAGGAGAAGGAGAAGGTGAAGTCAGGAGGGTGAATCAGAAGAAGTAGAAGAAGGAGAAGGAGAAGGTGAAGTCTGGAGGGTGAATCAGAAGAAGTAGAAGAAGGAGAAGGAGAAGGTGAAGTCTGGAGGGTGAATCAGAAGAAGTAGAAGAAGGAGAAGGAGAAGGTGAAGTCTGGAGGGTGAATCAGAAGAAGCAGAAGAAGGAGAAGGAGAAGGTGAAGTCTGGAGGGAGAAGCAGAAGAAGCAGAAGAAGGAGAAGGAGAAGATGAAGTCTGGAGGGTGAATCAGAAGAAGTAGAAGAAGGAGAAGGAGAAGGTGAGATCTGGAGGGTGAATCAGAAGAAGCAGAAGAAGGAGAAGGAGAAGGTGAAGTCTGAAGGGTGAATCAGAAGAAGCAGAAAAAGGAGAAGGAGAAGGTGAAGTCTGGAGGGTGAATCAGAAGAACCAGAAGAAGGAGAAGGAGAAGGTGAAGTCTGGAGGGTGAATCAGAAGAAGCAGAAGAAGGAGAAGGAGAAGGTGAAGTCCGGAGGGTGAATCAGAAGAAGTAGAAGAAGGAGAAGGAGAAGGTGAAGTCTGGAGGGTGAATCAGAAGAAGTAGAAGAAGGAGAAGGAGAAGGTGAAGTCTGGAGGGTGAATCAGAAGAAGCAGAAGAAGGAGAAGGAGAAGGTGAAGTCTGGAGGGTGAATCAGAAGAAGCAGAAGAAGGAGAAGGAGAAGGTGAAGTCTGGAGGGTGAAGCAGAAGAAGCAGAAGAAGGAGAAGGAGAAGGTGAAGTCTGGAGGGTGAAGCAGAAGAAGCAGAAGAAGGAGAAGGAGAAGGTGAAGTCAGGAGGGTGAATCAGAAGAAGTAGAAGAAGGAGAAGGAGAAGGTGAAGTCTGGAGGGTGAATCAGAAGAAGCAGAAGAAGGAGAAGGAGAAGATGAAGTCTGGAGGGTGAATCAGAAGAAGTAGAAGAAGCAGAAGGAGAAGGTGAAGTCTGGAGGGTGAATCAGAAGAAGCAGAATAAGGAGAAGGAGAAGGTGAAGTCTGGAGGGTGAATCAGAAGAAGTAGAAGAAGGAGAAGGAGAAGGTGAAGTCTGGAGGGTGAATCAGAAGAAGCAGAAGAAGGAGAAGGAGAAGGTGAAGTCTGGAGGGTGAAGCAGAAGAAGCAGAAGAAGGAGAAGGAGAAGGTGAAGTCTGGAGGGTGAAGCAGAAGAAGCAGAAGAAGGAGAAGGAGAAGGTGAAGTCAGGAGGGTGAATCAGAAGAAGTAGAAGAAGGAGAAGGAGAAGGTGAAGTCTGGAGGGTGAATCAGAAGAAGCAGAAGAAGGAGAAGGAGAAGGTGAGATCTGGAGGGTGAATCAGAAGAAGCAGAAGAAGGAGAAGGAGAAGGTGAAGTCTGAAGGGTGAATCAGAAGAAGCAGAAAAAGGAGAAGGAGAAGGTGAAGTCTGGAGGGTGAATCAGAAGAAGTAGAAGAAGGAGAAGGAGAAGGTGAAGTCTGGAGGGTGAATCAGAAGAAGTAGAAGAAGGAGAAGGAGAAGGTGAAGTCTGGAGGGTGAATCAGAAGAAGCAGAAGAAGGAGAAGGAGAAGGTGAAGTCTGGAGGGAGAAGCAGAAGAAGTAGAAGAAGGAGAAGGAGAATGTAAAGTCTGGAGGGTGAATCAGAAGAAGTAGAAGAAGGAGAAGGAGAAGGTAAAGTCTGGAAAGTGAATCAGAAGAAGTAGAAGAAGGAAAAGGAGAAGGTGAAGTCTGGAGGGTGAATCAGAAGAAGCAGAAGAAGGAGAAGGAGAAAGTGAAGTCTGGAGGGTGAATCAGAAGAGGTAGAAGAAGGAGAAGGAGAAGGTGTAGTTTGGAGGGTGAATCAGGAGAAGTAGACGAAGGAGAAGGAGAAGGTGAAGTCTGGAGGGTGAATCAGAAGAAGCAGAAGAAGGAGAAGGAGAAGGTGAAGTCTGGAGGGTGAATCAGAAGAAGTAGAAGAAGCAGAAGGAGAAGGTGAAGTCTGGAGGGTGAATCAGAAGAAGCAGAATAAGGAGAAGGAGAAGGTGAAGTCTGGAGGGTGAATCAGAAGAAGCAGAAGAAGGAGAAGGAGAAGGTGAAGTCTGGAGGGTGAATCAGAAGAAGCAGAAGAAGGAGAAGGAGAAGGTGAAGTCTGGAGGGTGAAGCAGAAGAAGCAGAAGAAGGAGAAGGAGAAGGTGAAGTCTGGAGGGTGAAGCAGAAGAAGCAGAAGAAGGAGAAGGAGAAGGTGAAGTCAGGAGGGTGAATCAGAAGAAGTAGAAGAAGGAGAAGGAGAAGGTGAAGTCTGGAGGGTGAATCAGAAGAAGTAGAAGAAGGAGAAGGAGAAGGTGAAGTCTGGAGGGTGAATCAGAAGAAGTAGAAGAAGGAGAAGGAGAAGGTGAAGTCTGGAGGGTGAATCAGAAGAAGCAGAAGAAGGAGAAGGAGAAGGTGAAGTCTGGAGGGAGAAGCAGAAGAAGTAGAAGAAGGAGAAGGAGAATGTAAAGTCTGGAGGGTGAATCAGAAGAAGTAGAAGAAGGAGAAGGAGAAGGTAAAGTCTGGAAAGTGAATCAGAAGAAGTTGAAGAAGGAAAAGGAGAAGGTGAAGTCTGGAGGGTGAATCAGAAGAAGCAGAAGAAGGAGAAGGAGAAAGTGAAGTCTGGAGGGTGAATCAGAAGAAGTAGAAGAAGGAGAAGGAGAAGGTGTAGTTTGGAGGGTGAATCAGGAGAAGTAGACGAAGGAGAAGGAGAAGGTGAAGTCTGGAGGGTGAATCAGAAGAAGCAGAAGAAGGAGAAGGAGAAGGTGAAGTCTGGAGGGTGAATCAGAAGAAGTAGAAGAAGCAGAAGGAGAAGGTGAAGTCTGGAGGGTGAATCAGAAGAAGCAGAAGAAGGAGAAGGAGAAGGTGAAGTCTGGAGGTTGAATCAGAAGAAGCAGAAGAAGGAGAAGGAGAAGGTGAAGTATGGAGGGTGAATCAGAAGAAGCAGAAGAAGGAGAAGGAGAAGGTGAAGTCTGGAGGGTGAATCAGAAGAAGTAGAAGAAGGAGAAGGAGAAGGTGAAGTCTGGAGGGTGAATCAGAAGAAGCAGAAGAAGGAGAAGGAGAAGGTGAAGTCAGGAGGGTGAATCAGAAGAAGCAGAAGAAGGAGAAGGAGAAGGTGAAGTCTGGAGGGTGAATCAGAAGAAGCAGAAGAAGGAGAAGGAGAAGGTGAAGACTGGAGGGTGAATCAGAAGAAGTAGAAGAAGGAGAAGGAGAAGGTGAAGTCTGGAGGGTGAATCAGAAGAAGTAGAAGAAGGAGAAGGAGAAGGCGAAGTCTGGAGGGTGAATCAGAAGAAGCAGAAGAAGGAGAAGGAGAAGGTGAAATCTGGAGGGTGAATCAGAAGAAGCAGAAGAAGGAGAAGGAGAAGGTGAAGTCAGGAGGGTGAATCAGAAGAAGTAGAAGAAGGAGAAGGAGAAGGTGAGATCTGGAGGGTGAATCAGAAGAAGCAGAAGAAGGAGAAGGAGAAGGTGAAGTCTGAAGGGTGAATCAGAAGAAGCAGAAAAAGGAGAAGGAGAAGGTGAAGTCTGGAGGGTGAATCAGAAGAAGCAGAAGAAGGAGAAGGAGAAGGTGAAGTCTGGAGGGTGAATCAGAAGAAGCAGAAGAAGGAGAAGGAGAAGGTGAAGTCCGGAGGGTGAATCAGAAGAAGTAGAAGAAGGAGAAGGAGAAGGTGAAGTCTGGAGGGTGAATCAGAAGAAGTAGAAGAAGGAGAAGGAGAAGGTGAAGTCTGGAGGGTGAATCAGAAGAAGCAGAAGAAGGAGAAGGAGAAGGTGAAGTCAGGAGGGTGAATCAGAAGAAGCAGAAGAAGGAGAAGGAGAAGGTGAAGCCTGGAGGGTGAATCAGAAGAAGCAGAAGAAGGAGAAGGAGAAGGTGAAGACTGGAGGGTGAATCAGAAGAAGTAGAAGAAGGAGAAGGAGAAGGTGAAGTCTGGAGGGTGAATCAGAAGAAGTAGAAGAAGCAGAAGGAGAAGGTGAAGTCTGGAGGGTGAATCAGAAGAAGCAGAAGAAGGAGAAGGAGAAGGTGAAGTCTGGAGGGTGAATCAGAAGAAGCAGAAGAAGGAGAAGGAGAAGGTGAAGTCTGGAGGGTGAATCAGAAGAAGCAGAAGAAGGAGAAGGAGAAGGTGAAGTGTGGAGGGTGAATCAGAAGAAGCAGAAGAAGGAGAAGGAGAAGGTGAAGTCTGGAGGGTGAATCAGAAGAAGCAGAAGAAGTAGAAGGAGAAGGTGAAGTCTGGAGGGTGAATCAGAAGAAGTAGAAGAAGGAGAAGGAGAAGGTGAAGTCTGGAGGGTGAATCAGAAGAAGCAGAAGAAGGAGAAGGAGAAGATGAAGTCTGGAGGGTGAATCAGAAGAAGTAGAAGAAGGAGAAGGAGAAGGTGAGATCTGGAGGGTGAATCAGAAGAAGCAGAAGAAGGAGAAGGAGAAGGTGAAGTCTGAAGGGTGAATCAGAAGAAGCAGAAAAAGGAGAAGGAGAAGGTGAAGTCTGGAGGGTGAATCAGAAGAAGCAGAAGAAGGAGAAGGAGAAGATGAAGTCTGGAGGGTGAATCAGAAGAAGCAGAAGAAGGAGAAGGAGAAGGTGAAGTCCGGAGGGTGAATCAGAAGAAGTAGAAGAAGGAGAAGGAGAAGGTGAAGTCTGGAGGGTGAATCAGAAGAAGTAGAAGAAGGAGAAGGAGAAGGTGAAGTCTGGAGGGTGAATCAGAAGAAGCAGAAGAAGGAGAAGGAGAAGGTGAAGTCAGGAGGGTGAATCAGAAGAAGCAGAAGAAGGAGAAGGAGAAGGTGAAGTCTGGAGGGTGAATCAGAAGAAGCAGAAGAAGGAGAAGGAGAAGGTGAAGACTGGAGGGTGAATCAGAAGAAGTAGAAGAAGGAGAAGGAGAAGGTGAAGTCATGAGGGTGAATCAGAAGAAGTAGAAGAAGGAGAAGGAGAAGGCGAAGTCTGGAGGGTGAATCAGAAGAAGCAGAAGAAGGAGAAGGAGAAGGTGAAATCTGGAGGGTGAATCAGAAGAAGCAGAAGAAGGAGAAGGAGAAGATGAAGTCTGGAGGGTGAATCAGAAGAAGTAGAAGAAGGAGAAGGAGAAGGTGAGATCTGGAGGGTGAATCAGAAGAAGCAGAAGAAGGAGAAGGAGAAGGTGAAGTCAGGAGGGTGAATCAGAAGAAGCAGAAGAAGGAGAAGGAGAAGGTGAAGTTAGGAGGGTGAATCAGAAGAAGCAGAAGAAGGAGAAGGAGAAGGTGAAGTCAGGGGGGTGAAGCAGAAGAAGTAGAAGAAGGAGAAGGAGATGGTGAAGTCAGGAGGATGAAGCAGAAGAAGTAGAAGAAGGAGAAGGAGAAGGTGTAGTTTGGAGGGTGAATCAGGAGAAGTAGACGAAGGAGAAGGAGAAGGTGAAGTCTGGAGGGTGAATCAGAAGAAGCAGAAGAAGGAGAAGGAGAAGGTGAAGTCTGGAGGGTGAATCAGAAGAAGTAGAAGAAGCAGAAGGAGAAGGTGAAGTCTGGAGGGTGAATCAGAAGAAGCAGAAGAAGGAGAAGGAGAAAGTGAAGTCTGGAGGGTGAATCAGAAGAAGCAGAAGAAGGAGAAGGACAAGGTGAAGTATGGAGGGTGAATCAGAAGAAGCAGAAGAAGGAGAAGGAGAAGGTGAAGTCTGGAGGGTGAATCAGAAGAAGCAGAAGAAGTAGAAGGAGAAGGTGAAGTCTGGAGGGTGAATCAGAAGAAGTAGAAGAAGGAGAAGGAGAAGGTGAAGTCTGGAGGGTGAATCAGAAGAAGCAGAAGAAGGAGAAGGAGAAGGTGAAGTCTGAAGGGTGAATCAGAAGAAGCAGAAAAAGGAGAAGGAGAAGGTGAAGTCTGGAGGGTGAATCAGAAGAAGCAGAAGAAGGAGAAGGAGAAGGTGAAGTCTGGAGGGTGAATCAGAAGAAGCAGAAGAAGGAGAAGGAGAAGGTGAAGTCCGGAGGGTGAATCAGAAGAAGTAGAAGAAGGAGAAGGAGAAGGTGAAGTCTGGAGGGTGAATCAGAAGAAGTAGAAGAAGGAGAAGGAGAAGGTGAAGTCTGGAGGGTGAATCAGAAGAAGCAGAAGAAGGAGAAGGAGAAGGTGAAGTCAGGAGGGTGAATCAGAAGAAGCAGAAGAAGGAGAAGGAGAAGGTGAAGTCTGGAGGGTGAATCAGAAGAAGCAGAAGAAGGAGAAGGAGAAGGTGAAGACTGGAGGGTGAATCAGAAGAAGTAGAAGAAGGAGAAGGAGAAGGTGAAGTCATGAGGGTGAATCAGAAGAAGTAGAAGAAGGAGAAGGAGAAGGCGAAGTCTGGAGGGTGAATCAGAAGAAGCAGAAGAAGGAGAAGGAGAAGGTGAAATCTGGAGGGTGAATCAGAAGAAGCAGAAGAAGGAGAAGGAGAAGATGAAGTCTGGAGGGTGAATCAGAAGAAGTAGAAGAAGGAGAAGGAGAAGGTGAGATCTGGAGGGTGAATCAGAAGAAGCAGAAGAAGGAGAAGGAGAAGGTGAAGTCAGGAGGGTGAATCAGAAGAAGCAGAAGAAGGAGAAGGAGAAGGTGAAGTTAGGAGGGTGAATCAGAAGAAGCAGAAGAAGGAGAAGGAGAAGGTGAAGTCAGGGGGGTGAAGCAGAAGAAGTAGAAGAAGGAGAAGGAGATGGTGAAGTCAGGAGGATGAAGCAGAAGAAGTAGAAGAAGGAGAAGGAGAAGGTGTAGTTTGGAGGGTGAATCAGGAGAAGTAGACGAAGGAGAAGGAGAAGGTGAAGTCTGGAGGGTGAATCAGAAGAAGCAGAAGAAGAAGAAGGAGAAGGTGAAGTCTGGAGGGTGAATCAGAAGAAGTAGAAGAAGCAGAAGGAGAAGGTGAAGTCTGGAGGGTGAATCAGAAGAAGCAGAAGAAGGAGAAGGAGAAGGTGAAGTCTGGAGGGTGAATCAGAAGAAGCAGAAGAAGGAGAAGGAGAAGGTGAAGTATGGAGGGTGAATCAGAAGAAGCAGAAGAAGGAGAAGGAGAAGGTGAAGTCTGGAGGGTGAATCAGAAGAAGCAGAAGAAGTAGAAGGAGAAGGTGAAGTCTGGAGGGTGAATCAGAAGAAGTAGAAGAAGGAGAAGGAGAAGGTGAAGTCTGGAGGGTGAATCAGAAGAAGCAGAAGAAGGAGAAGGAGAAGGTGAAGTCAGGAGGGTGAATCAGAAGAAGTAGAAGAAGGAGAAGGAGAAGGTGAGATCTGGAGGGTGAATCAGAAGAAGCAGAAGAAGGAGAAGGAGAAGGTGAAGTCTGAAGGGTGAATCAGAAGAAGCAGAATAGGAGAAGGAGAAGGTGAAGTCTGGAGGGTGAATCAGAAGAAGCAGAAGAAGGAGAAGGAGAAGGTGAAGTCTGGAGGGTGAATCAGAAGAAGCAGAAGAAGGAGAAGGAGAAGGTGAAGTCCGGAGGGTGAATCAGAAGAAGTAGAAGAAGGAGAAGGAGAAGGTGAAGTCTGGAGGGTGAATCAGAAGAAGTAGAAGAAGGAGAAGGAGAAGGTGAAGTCTGGAGGGTGAATCAGAAGAAGCAGTTGAAGGAGAAGGAGAAGGTGAAGTCAGGAGGGTGAATCAGAAGAAGCAGAAGAAGGAGAAGGAGAAGGTGAAGTCTGGAGGGTGAATCAGAAGAAGCAGAAGAAGGAGAAGGAGAAGGTGAAGACTGGAGGGTGAATCAGAAGAAGTAGAAGAAGGAGAAGGAGAAGGTGAAGTCATGAGGGTGAATCAGAAGAAGTAGAAGAAGGAGAAGGAGAAGGCGAAGTCTGGAGGGTGAATCAGAAGAAGCAGAAGAAGGAGAAGGAGAAGGTGAAATCTGGAGGGTGAATCAGAAGAAGCAGAAGAAGGAGAAGGAGAAGATGAAGTCTGGAGGGTGAATCAGAAGAAGTAGAAGAAGGAGAAGGAGAAGGTGAGATCTGGAGGCTGAATCAGAAGAAGCAGAAGAAGGAGAAGGAGAAGATGAAGTCTGGAGGGTGAATCAGAAGAAGTAGAAGAAGGAGAAGGAGAAGGTGAGGTCTGGAGGGTGAATCAGAAGAAGCAGAAGAAGGAGAAGTAGAAGGTGAAGTCTGGAGGGTGGATCAGAAGAAGCAGAAGAAGGAGAAGGAGAAGGTGAAGTCAAGAGGGTGAATCAGAAGAAGCAGAAGAAGGAGAAGGAGAAGGTGAAGTTAGGAGGGTGAATCAGAAGAAGCAGAAAAAGGAGAAGGAGAAGGTGAAGTCAGGGGGGTGAAGCAGAAGAAGTAGAAGAAGGAGAAGGAGAAGGTGAAGTCAGGAGGGTGAAGCAGAAGAAGCAGAAGAAGGAGAAGGAGAAGGTCAAGTCTGGAGGGCGCAGCAGAAGAAGCAGAAGAAGGAGAAGGAGAAGGTGAAGTCTGGAGGGTGATGCCGTAGAAGCAGAAGAAGGAGAAGGAGAAGGTGAAGTCTGGAGGGTGAATCAGAAGAAGTAGAAGAAGGAGAAGGAGAAGGTGAAGTCAGGAGGGTGAAGCAGAAGAAGCAGAAGAAGGAGAAGGAGAAGGTGAAGTCTGGAGGGTGAAGCAGAAGAAGCAGAAGAAGGAGAAGGAGAAGGTGAAGTCTGGAGGGCGAAGCAGAAGAAGCAGAAGAAGGAGAAGGAGAAGGTGAATTCTGGAGGCTGAAGCAGAAAAAGCAGATGAAGGAGAAGGAGAAGGTGAAGTCTGGAGGGTGAATCAGAAGAAGTAGAAGAAGGAGTAGCAGAATGTGAAGTCAGGAGGGTGAAGCAGAAGAAGGAGAAGAAGGAGAAGGAGAAGGTGAAGTCTGGAGAGTGAAGCAGAAGAAGCAGAAGAAGGAGAAGGAGAAGGTGAAGTCTGGAGGGTGAAGCAGAAGAAGCAGAAGAAGGAGAAGGATAAGGTGAAGTCTGGAGGGTGAATCAGAAGAAGCAGAAGAAGGAGAAGGAGAAGGTGAAGTATGGAGGGTGAATCAGAAGAAGCAGAAGAAGGAGAAGGAGAAGATGAAGTCTGGAGGGTGAATCAGAAGAAGCAGAAGAAGTAGAAGGAGAAGGTGAAGTCTGGAGCGTGAATCAGAAGAAGTAGAAGAAGGAGAAGGAGAAGGTGAAGTCTGGAGGGTGAATCAGAAGAAGCAGAAGAAGGAGAAGGAGAAGGTGAAGTCAGGAGGGTGAATCAGAAGAAGCAGAAGAAGGAGAAGGAGAAGGTGAAGTCTGGAGGGTGAATCAGAAGAAGCAGAAGAAGGAGAAGGAGAAGGTGAAGACTGGAGGGTGAATCAGAAGAAGTAGAAGAAGGAGAAGGAGAAGGTGAAGTCTGGAGGGTGAATCAGAAGAAGTAGAAGAAGGAGAAGGAGAAGGCGAAGTCTGGAGGGTGAATCAGAAGAAGCAGAAGAAGGAGAAGGAGAAGGTGAAATCTGGAGGGTGAATCAGAAGAAGCAGAAGAAGGAGAAGGAGAAGATGAAGTCTGGAGGGTGAATCAGAAGAAGTAGAGGAAGGAGAAGGAGAAGGTGAGATCTGGAGGGTGAATCAGAAGAAGCAGAAGAAGGAGAAGGAGAAGGTGAAGTCTGAAGGGTGAATCAGAAGAAGCAGAAAAAGGAGAAGGAGAAGGTGAAGTCTGGAGGGTGAATCAGAAGAAGCAGAAGAAGGAGAAGGAGAAGGTGAAGTCTGGAGGGTGAATCAGAAGAAGCAGAAGAAGGAGAAGGAGAAGGTGAAGTCCGGAGGGGGAATCAGAAGAAGTAGAAGAAGGAGAAGGAGAAGGTGAAGTCTGGAGGGTGAATCAGAAGAAGTAGAAGAAGGAGAAGGAGAAGGTGAAGTCTGGAGGGTGAATCAGAAGAAGCAGAAGAAGGAGAAGGAGAAGGTGAAGTCAGGAGGGTGAATCAGAAGAAGCAGAAGAAGGAGAAGGAGAAGGTGAAGTCTGGAGGGTGAATCAGAAGAAGCAGAAGAAGGAGAAGGAGAAGGTGAAGACTGGAGGGTGAATCAGAAGAAGTAGAAGAAGGAGAAGGAGAAGGTGAAGTCTGGAGGGTGAATCAGAAGAAGTAGAAGAAGGAGAAGGAGAAGGCGAAGTCTGGAGGGTGAATCAGAAGAAGCAGAAGAAGGAGAAGGAGAAGGTGAAGTCTGGAGGGTGAATCAGAAGAAGCAGAAGAAGGAGAAGGAGAAGGTGAAGTCCGGAGGGTGAATCAGAAGAAGTAGAAGAAGGAGAAGGAGAAGGTGAAGTCTGGAGGGTGAATCAGAAGAAGTAGAAGAAGGAGAAGGAGAAGGTGAAGTCTGGAGGGTGAATCAGAAGAAGCAGAAGAAGGAGAAGGAGAAGGTGAAGTCTGGAGGGTGAATCAGAAGAAGTAGAAGAAGGAGAAGGAGAAGGTGAAGTCTGGAGGGTGAATCAGAAGAAGTAGAAGAAGGAGAAGGAGAAGGTGAAGTCTGGAGGGTGAATCAGAAGAAGCAGTTGAAGGAGAAGGAGAAGGTGAAGTCAGGAGGGTGAATCAGAAGAAGCAGAAGAAGGAGAAGGAGAAGGTGAAGTCTGGAGGGTGAATCAGAAGAAGCAGAAGAAGGAGAAGGAGAAGGTGAAGACTGGAGGGTGAATCAGAAGAAGTAGAAGAAGGAGAAGGAGAAGGTGAAGTCATGAGGGTGAATCAGAAGAAGTAGAAGAAGGAGAAGGAGAAGGCGAAGTCTGGAGGGTGAATCAGAAGAAGCAGAAGAAGGAGAAGGAGAAGGTGAAATCTGGAGGGTGAATCAGAAGAAGCAGAAGAAGGAGAAGGAGAAGATGAAGTCTGGAGGGTGAATCAGAAGAAGTAGAAGAAGGAGAAGGAGAAGGTGAGATCTGGAGGCTGAATCAGAAGAAGCAGAAGAAGGAGAAGGAGAAGATGAAGTCTGGAGGGTGAATCAGAAGAAGTAGAAGAAGGAGAAGGAGAAGGTGAGGTCTGGAGGGTGAATCAGAAGAAGCAGAAGAAGGAGAAGTAGAAGGTGAAGTCTGGAGGGTGGATCAGAAGAAGCAGAAGAAGGAGAAGGAGAAGGTGAAGTCAGGAGGGTGAATCAGAAGAAGCAGAAGAAGGAGAAGGAGAAGGTGAAGTTAGGAGGGTGAATCAGAAGAAGCAGAAAAAGGAGAAGGAGAAGGTGAAGTCAGGGGGGTGAAGCAGAAGAAGTAGAAGAAGGAGAAGGAGAAGGTGAAGTCAGGAGGGTGAAGCAGAAGAAGCAGAAGAAGGAGAAGGAGAAGGTCAAGTCTGGAGGGCGCAGCAGAAGAAGCAGAAGAAGGAGAAGGAGAAGGTGAAGTCTGGAGGGTGATGCCGTAGAAGCAGAAGAAGGAGAAGGAGAAGGTGAAGTCTGGAGGGTGAATCAGAAGAAGTAGAAGAAGGAGAAGGAGAAGGTGAAGTCAGGAGGGTGAAGCAGAAGAAGCAGAAGAAGGAGAAGGAGAAGGTGAAGTCTGGAGGGTGAAGCAGAAGAAGCAGAAGAAGGAGAAGGAGAAGGTGAAGTCTGGAGGGCGAAGCAGAAGAAGCAGAAGAAGGAGAAGGAGAAGGTGAATTCTGGAGGCTGAAGCAGAAAAAGCAGATGAAGGAGAAGGAGAAGGTGAAGTCTGGAGGGTGAATCAGAAGAAGTAGAAGAAGGAGTAGCAGAATGTGAAGTCAGGAGGGTGAAGCAGAAGAAGGAGAAGAAGGAGAAGGAGAAGGTGAAGTCTGGAGAGTGAAGCAGAAGAAGCAGAAGAAGGAGAAGGAGAAGGTGAAGTCTGGAGGGTGAAGCCGAAGAAGCAGAAGAAGGAGAAGGATAAGGTGAAGTCTGGAGGGTGAATCAGAAGAAGCAGAAGAAGGAGAAGGAGAAGGTGAAGTATGGAGGGTGAATCAGAAGAAGCAGAAGAAGGAGAAGGAGAAGGTGAAGTCTGGAGGGTGAATCAGAAGAAGCAGAAGAAGTAGAAGGAGAAGGTGAAGTCTGGAGGGTGAATCAGAAGAAGTAGAAGAAGGAGAAGGAGAAGGTGAAGTCTGGAGGGTGAATCAGAAGAAGCAGAAGAAGGAGAAGGAGAAGGTGAAGTCAGGAGGGTGAATCAGAAGAAGCAGAAGAAGGAGAAGGAGAAGGTGAAGTCTGGAGGGTGAATCAGAAGAAGCAGAAGAAGGAGAAGGAGAAGGTGAAGACTGGAGGGTGAATCAGAAGAAGTAGAAGAAGGAGAAGGAGAAGGTGAAGTCTGGAGGGTGAATCAGAAGAAGTAGAAGAAGGAGAAGGAGAAGGCGAAGTCTGGAGGGTGAATCAGAAGAAGCAGAAGAAGGAGAAGGAGAAGGTGAAATCTGGAGGGTGAATCAGAAGAAGCAGAAGAAGGAGAAGGAGAAGATGAAGTCTGGAGGGTGAATCAGAAGAAGTAGAGGAAGGAGAAGGAGAAGGTGAGATCTGGAGGGTGAATCAGAAGAAGCAGAAGAAGGAGAAGGAGAAGGTGAAGTCTGAAGGGTGAATCAGAAGAAGCAGAAAAAGGAGAAGGAGAAGGTGAAGTCTGGAGGGTGAGTCAGAAGAAGCAGAAGAAGGAGAAGGAGAAGGTGAAGTCTGGAGGGTGAATCAGAAGAAGCAGAAGAAGGAGAAGGAGAAGGTGAAGTCCGGAGGGTGAATCAGAAGAAGTAGAAGAAGGAGAAGGAGAAGGTGAAGTCTGGAGGGTGAATCAGAAGAAGTAGAAGAAGGAGAAGGAGAAGGTGAAGTCTGGAGGGTGAATCAGAAGAAGCAGAAGAAGGAGAAGGAGAAGGTGAAGTCAGGAGGGTGAATCAGAAGAAGCAGAAGAAGGAGAAGGAGAAGGTGAAGTCTGGAGGGTGAATCAGAAGAAGCAGAAGAAGGAGAAGGAGAAGGTGAAGACTGGAGGGTGAATCAGAAGAAGTAGAAGAAGGAGAAGGAGAAGGTGAAGTCTGGAGGGTGAATCAGAAGAAGTAGAAGAAGGAGAAGGAGAAGGCGAAGTCTGGAGGGTGAATCAGAAGAAGCAGAAGAAGGAGAAGGAGAAGGTGAAGTCTGGAGGGTGAATCAGAAGAAGCAGAAGAAGGAGAAGGAGAAGGTGAAGTCCGGAGGGTGAATCAGAAGAAGTAGAAGAAGGAGAAGGAGAAGGTGAAGTCTGGAGGGTGAATCAGAAGAAGTAGAAGAAGGAGAAGGAGAAGGTGAAGTCTGGAGGGTGAATCAGAAGAAGCAGAAGAAGGAGAAGGAGAAGGTGAAGTCTGGAGGGTGAATCAGAAGAAGCAGAAGAAGGAGAAGGAGAAGATGAAGTCTGGAGGGTGAATCAGAAGAAGTAGAAGAAGGAGAAGGAGAAGGTGAAGTCTGGAGGGTGAATCAGAAGAAGCAGAAGAAGGAGAAGGAGAAGGTGAAGTCTGGAGGGTGAATCAGAAGAAGCAGAAGAAGGAGAAGGAGAAGGTGAAGTCTGGAGGGTGAATCAGAAGAAGCAGAATAAGGAGAAGGAGAAGGTGAAGTCTGGAGGGTGAATCAGAAGAAGCAGAAGAAGGAGAAGGAGAAGGTGAAGTCTGGAGGGTGAATCAGAAGAAGTAGAAGAAGGAGAAGGAGAAGGTGAAGTCTGGAGGGTGAAGCAGAAGAAGTATAAGAAGGAGAAGGAGAAGGTGAAGTCAGGAGGGTGAATCAGAAGAAGTAGAAGAAGGAGAAGGAGAAGGTGAAGTCAGGAGGGTGAATCAGAAGAAGCAGAAGAAGGAGAAGGAGAAGGTGAAGTCTGGAGGGTAAACGAGAAGAATCAGAAGAAGGAGAAGGAGAAGGTGATGTCTGGAGGGTGAATCAGAAGAAGCAGAAGAAAGAGAAGGAGAAGGTGAAGTCTGGAGGGTGAAGCAGAAGAAGCAGAAGAAGGAGAAGGAGAAGGTGAAGACTGGAGGGTGAATCAGAAGAAGTAGAAGTAGGAGAAGAAGAAGGTGAAGTCTGGAGGGTGAATCAGAAGAATAGAAGAAGGAGAAGGAGAAGGTGAAGTCTGGAGGGTGAATCAGAAGAAGCAGAAGAAGGAGAAGGAGAAGGTGAAGTCTGGAGGGTGAATCAGAAGAAGCAGAAGAAGGAGAAGGAGAAGATGAAGTCTGGAGGGTGAATCAGAAGAAGTAGAAGAAGGAGAAGGAGAAGGTGAGGTCTGGAGGGTGAATCAGAAGAAGCAGAAGAAGGAGAAGTAGAAGGTGAAGTCTGGAGGGTGGATCAGAAGAAGCAGAAGAAGGAGAAGGAGAAGGTGAAGTCAGGAGGGTGAATCAGAAGAAGCAGAAGAAGGAGAAGGAGAAGGTGAAGATAGGAGGGTGAATCAGAAGAAGCAGAAGAAGGAGAAGGAGAAGATGAAGTCTGGAGGGTGAATCAGAAGAAGTAGAAGAAGGAGAAGGAGAAGGTGAGATCTGGAGGCTGAATCAGAAGAAGCAGAAGAAGGAGAAGGAGAAGATGAAGTCTGGAGGGTGAATCAGAAGAAGTAGAAGAAGGAGAAGGAGAAGGTGAGGTCTGGAGGGTGAATCAGAAGAAGCAGAAGAAGGAGAAGTAGAAGGTGAAGTCTGGAGGGTGGATCAGAAGAAGCAGAAGAAGGAGAAGGAGAAGGTGAAGTCAGGAGGGTGAATCAGAAGAAGCAGAAGAAGGAGAAGGAGAAGGTGAAGTTAGGAGGGTGAATCAGAAGAAGCAGAAAAAGGAGAAGGAGAAGGTGAAGTCAGGGGGGTGAAGCAGAAGAAGTAGAAGAAGGAGAAGGAGAAGGTGAAGTCAGGAGGGTGAAGCAGAAGAAGCAGAAGAAGGAGAAGGAGAAGGTCAAGTCTGGAGGGCGCAGCAGAAGAAGCAGAAGAAGGAGAAGGAGAAGGTGAAGTCTGGAGGGTGATGCCGTAGAAGCAGAAGAAGGAGAAGGAGAAGGTGAAGTCTGGAGGGTGAATCAGAAGAAGTAGAAGAAGGAGAAGGAGAAGGTGAAGTCAGGAGGGTGAAGCAGAAGAAGCAGAAGAAGGAGAAGGAGAAGGTGAAGTCTGGAGGGTGAAGCAGAAGAAGCAGAAGAAGGAGAAGGAGAAGGTGAAGTCTGGAGGGCGAAGCAGAAGAAGCAGAAGAAGGAGAAGGAGAAGGTGAATTCTGGAGGCTGAAGCAGAAAAAGCAGATGAAGGAGAAGGAGAAGGTGAAGTCTGGAGGGTGAATCAGAAGAAGTAGAAGAAGGAGTAGCAGAATGTGAAGTCAGGAGGGTGAAGCAGAAGAAGGAGAAGAAGGAGAAGGAGAAGGTGAAGTCTGGAGAGTGAAGCAGAAGAAGCAGAAGAAGGAGAAGGAGAAGGTGAAGTCTGGAGGGTGAAGCAGAAGAAGCAGAAGAAGGAGAAGGATAAGGTGAAGTCTGGAGGGTGAATCAGAAGAAGCAGAAGAAGGAGAAGGAGAAGGTGAAGTATGGAGGGTGAATCAGAAGAAGCAGAAGAAGGAGAAGGAGAAGGTGAAGTCTGGAGGGTGAATCAGAAGAAGCAGAAGAAGTAGAAGGAGAAGGTGAAGTCTGGAGGGTGAATCAGAAGAAGTAGAAGAAGGAGAAGGAGAAGGTGAAGTCTGGAGGGTGAATCAGAAGAAGCAGAAGAAGGAGAAGGAGAAGGTGAAGTCAGGAGGGTGAATCAGAAGAAGCAGAAGAAGGAGAAGGAGAAGGTGAAGTCTGGAGGGTGAATCAGAAGAAGCAGAAGAAGGAGAAGGAGAAGGTGAAGACTGGAGGGTGAATCAGAAGAAGTAGAAGAAGGAGAAGGAGAAGGTGAAGTCTGGAGGGTGAATCAGAAGAAGTAGAAGAAGGAGAAGGAGAAGGCGAAGTCTGGAGGGTGAATCAGAAGAAGCAGAAGAAGGAGAAGGAGAAGGTGAAATCTGGAGGGTGAATCAGAAGAAGCAGAAGAAGGAGAAGGAGAAGATGAAGTCTGGAGGGTGAATCAGAAGAAGTAGAGGAAGGAGAAGGAGAAGGTGAGATCTGGAGGGTGAATCAGAAGAAGCAGAAGAAGGAGAAGGAGAAGGTGAAGTCTGAAGGGTGAATCAGAAGAAGCAGAAAAAGGAGAAGGAGAAGGTGAAGTCTGGAGGGTGAGTCAGAAGAAGCAGAAGAAGGAGAAGGAGAAGGTGAAGTCTGGAGGGTGAATCAGAAGAAGCAGAAGAAGGAGAAGGAGAAGGTGAAGTCCGGAGGGTGAATCAGAAGAAGTAGAAGAAGGAGAAGGAGAAGGTGAAGTCTGGAGGGTGAATCAGAAGAAGTAGAAGAAGGAGAAGGAGAAGGTGAAGTCTGGAGGGTGAATCAGAAGAAGCAGAAGAAGGAGAAGGAGAAGGTGAAGTCAGGAGGGTGAATCAGAAGAAGCAGAAGAAGGAGAAGGAGAAGGTGAAGTCTGGAGGGTGAATCAGAAGAAGCAGAAGAAGGAGAAGGAGAAGGTGAAGACTGGAGGGTGAATCAGAAGAAGTAGAAGAAGGAGAAGGAGAAGGTGAAGTCTGGAGGGTGAATCAGAAGAAGTAGAAGAAGGAGAAGGAGAAGGCGAAGTCTGGAGGGTGAATCAGAAGAAGCAGAAGAAGGAGAAGGAGAAGGTGAAGTCTGGAGGGTGAATCAGAAGAAGCAGAAGAAGGAGAAGGAGAAGGTGAAGTCCGGAGGGTGAATCAGAAGAAGTAGAAGAAGGAGAAGGAGAAGGTGAAGTCTGGAGGGTGAATCAGAAGAAGTAGAAGAAGGAGAAGGAGAAGGTGAAGTCTGGAGGGTGAATCAGAAGAAGCAGAAGAAGGAGAAGGAGAAGGTGAAGTCTGGAGGGTGAATCAGAAGAAGCAGAAGAAGGAGAAGGAGAAGATGAAGTCTGGAGGGTGAATCAGAAGAAGTAGAAGAAGGAGAAGGAGAAGGTGAAGTCTGGAGGGTGAATCAGAAGAAGCAGAAGAAGGAGAAGGAGAAGGTGAAGTCTGGAGGGTGAATCAGAAGAAGCAGAAGAAGGAGAAGGAGAAGGTGAAGTCTGGAGGGTGAATCAGAAGAAGCAGAATAAGGAGAAGGAGAAGGTGAAGTCTGGAGGGTGAATCAGAAGAAGCAGAAGAAGGAGAAGGAGAAGGTGAAGTCTGGAGGGTGAATCAGAAGAAGTAGAAGAAGGAGAAGGAGAAGGTGAAGTCTGGAGGGTGAAGCAGAAGAAGTATAAGAAGGAGAAGGAGAAGGTGAAGTCAGGAGGGTGAATCAGAAGAAGTAGAAGAAGGAGAAGGAGAAGGTGAAGTCAGGAGGGTGAATCAGAAGAAGCAGAAGAAGGAGAAGGAGAAGGTGAAGTCTGGAGGGTAAACGAGAAGAATCAGAAGAAGGAGAAGGAGAAGGTGATGTCTGGAGGGTGAATCAGAAGAAGCAGAAGAAAGAGAAGGAGAAGGTGAAGTCTGGAGGGTGAAGCAGAAGAAGCAGAAGAAGGAGAAGGAGAAGGTGAAGACTGGAGGGTGAATCAGAAGAAGTAGAAGTAGGAGAAGAAGAAGGTGAAGTCTGGAGGGTGAATCAGAAGAATAGAAGAAGGAGAAGGAGAAGGTGAAGTCTGGAGGGTGAATCAGAAGAAGCAGAAGAAGGAGAAGGAGAAGGTGAAGTCTGGAGGGTGAATCAGAAGAAGCAGAAGAAGGAGAAGGAGAAGATGAAGTCTGGAGGGTGAATCAGAAGAAGTAGAAGAAGGAGAAGGAGAAGGTGAGGTCTGGAGGGTGAATCAGAAGAAGCAGAAGAAGGAGAAGTAGAAGGTGAAGTCTGGAGGGTGGATCAGAAGAAGCAGAAGAAGGAGAAGGAGAAGGTGAAGTCAGGAGGGTGAATCAGAAGAAGCAGAAGAAGGAGAAGGAGAAGGTGAAGATAGGAGGGTGAATCAGAAGAAGCAGAAGAAGGAGAAGGAGAAGGTGAAGTCAGGGGGGTGAAGCAGAAGAAGTAGAATAAGGAGAAGGAGAAGGTGAAGTCAGGAGGGTGAAGCAGAAGAAGCAGAAGAAGGAGAAGGAGAAGGTCAAGTCTGGAGGGCGCAGCAGAAGAAGCAGAAGAAGGAGAAGGAGAAGGTGAAGTCTGGAGGGTGAAGCCGTAGAAGCAGAAGAAGGAGAAGGAGAAGGTGAAGTCTGGAGGGTGAATCAGAAGAAGTAGAAGAAGGAGAAGGAGAAGGTGAAGTCAGGAGGGTGAAGCAGAAGAAGCAGAAGAAGGAGAAGGAGAAGGTGAAGTCTGGAGGGTGAAGCAGAAGAAGCAGAAGAAGGAGAAGGAGAAGGTGAAGTCTGGAGGGCGAAGCAGAAGAAGCAGAAGAAGGAGAAGGAGAAGGTGAATTCTGGAGGCTGAAGCAGAAAAAGCAGATGAAGGAGAAGGAGAAGATGAAGTCTGGAGGGTGAATCATAATAAGTAGAAGAAGGAGTAGCAGAAGGTGAAGTCAGGAGGGTGAAGCAGAAGAAGCAGAAGAAGCAGAAGGACAAGGTGAAGTCTGGAGAGTGAAGCAGAAGAAGCAGAAGAAGGAGAAGGAGGTGAAGTCTGGAGGGTGAAGCAGAAGAAGCAGAAGAAGGAGAAGGATAAGGTGAAGTCAGGAGGGTGAATCAGAAGAAGTAGAAGAAGGAGAAGGAGAAGGAGAAGTCTGGAGGGTGAATCAGAAGAAGTAGAAGAAGGAGAAGGAGAAGGTGAAGTCTGGAGGGTGAATCAGAAGAAGTAGAAGAAGGAGAAGGAGAAGGTGAAGTCTGGAGGGTGAATCAGAAGAAGCAGAAGAAGGAGAAGGAGAAGGTGAAGTCTGGAGGGAGAAGCAGAAGAAGTAGAAGAAGGAGAAGGAGAAGGTGAAGTCTGGAGGGTGAATCAGAAGAAGTAGAAGAAGGAGAAGGAGAAGGTGAAGTTTGGAGTGTGAATCAGAAGAAGTAGAAGAAGGAGAATGAGAAGGTGAAGTCTGGAGGGTGAATCAGAAGAAGCAGAAGAAGGAGAAGGAGAAGGTGAAGTCTGGAGGGTGAATCAGAAGATGTAGAAGAAGGAGAAGGAGAAGGTGTAGTCTGGAGGGTGAATCAGAAGAAGTAGACGAAGGAGAAGGAGAAGGTGAAGTCTGGAGGGTGAATCAGAAGAAGCAGAAGCAGGAGAAGGAGAAGGTGAAGTCTGGAGGGTGAAACAGAAGAAGTAGAAGAAGGAGAAGGAGAAGGTGAAGTCTGGAGGGTGAATCAGAAGAAGCAGAAGAAGGAGAAGGAGAATGTGAATTCTGGAGGTTGAATCAGAAGTAGCAGAAGAAGGAGAAGGAGAAGGTGAAGTCTGGAGGGTGAATCAGAAGAAGCAGAAGAAGGAGAAGGAGAAGGTGAAGTCTGGAGGGTGAATCAGAAGAAGCAGAAGAGGTAGAAGGAGAAGGTGAAGTCTGGAGGGTGAATCAGAAGAAGTAGAAGAAGGAGAAGGAGAAGGTGAAGTCTGGAGGGTGAATCAGAAGAAGCAGAAGAAGGAGAAGGAGAAGGTGAAGTCAGGAGGGTGAATCAGAAGAAGCAGAAGAAGGAGAAGGAGAAGGTGAAGTCTGGAGGGTGAATCAGAAGAAGCAGAAGAAGGAGAAGGAGAAGGTGAAGACTGGAGGGTGAATCAGAAGAAGTAGAAGAAGGAGAAGGAGAAGGTGAAGTCTGGAGGGTGAATCAGAAGAAGTAGAAGAAGGAGAAGGCGAAGTCTGGAGGGTGAATCAGAAGAAGCAGAAGAAGGAGAAGGAGAAGGTGAAGTCTGGAGGGTGAATCAGAAGAAGCACAAGAAGGAGAAGGAGAAGATGAAGTCTGGAGGGTGAATCAGAAGATGTATAAGAAGGAGAAGGGGAAGCTGAGGTCTGGAGGGTGAATCAGAAGAAGCAGAAGAAGGAGAAGGAGAAGGTGAAGTCTGAAGGGTGAATCGGAAGAAGCAGAAGAAGGAGAAGGAGAAGGTGAAGTCTGGAGGGTGAATCAGAAGAAGCAGAAGAAGGAGAAGGTGAAGTCTGGAGGGTGAATCAGAAGAAGTAGAAGACGGAGAAGGAGAAGGTGAAGTCTGGAGGCTGGAGGGTGAAGCAGAAGAAGTAGAAGAAGGAGAAGGAGAAGGTGAAGTCAGGAGGGTGAATCAGAAGAAGCAGAAGAAGGAGAAGGAGAAGGTGAAGTCTGGAGGGTGAATCAGAAGAAGCAGAAGAAGGAGAAGGAGAAGGTGAAGTCAGGAGGGTGAATCAGAAGAAGCAGAAGAAGGAGAAGGAGAAGGTGAAGTTAGGAGGGTGAATCAGAAGAAGCAGAAGAAGGAGAAGGAGAAGGTGAAGTCAGGGGGGAGAAGCAGAAGAAGTAGAAGAAGGAGAAGGAGAAGGTGAAGTCTGGAGGGTGAATCAGAAGAAGCAGAAGAAGGAGAAGGAGAAGGTGAAGTCTGGAGGGTGAATCAGAAGAAGCAGAAGAAGGAGAAGGAGAAGATGAAGTCTGGAGGGTGAATCAGAAGAAGTAGATGAAGGAGAAGGAGATGGTGAGGTCTGGAGGGTGAATCAGAAGAAGCAGAAAAGGAGAAGGAGAAGGTGAAGTCTGAAGGGTGAATCAGAAGAAGCAGAAGAAGGAGAAGGAGAAGGTGAAGTCTGGAGGGTGAATCAGAAGAAGCAGAATAAGGAGATGGAGAAGGTGAAGTCTGGAGGGTGAATCAGAAGAAGCAGAAGAAGGAGAAGGAGAAGGTGAAGTCTGGAGGGTGAATCAGAAGAAGCAGAAGAAGGAGAAGGAGAAGGTGAAGTCTGGAGGGTGAATCAGAAGAAGCAGAAGAAGGAGGAGGAGAAGGTGAAGTCTGGAGGGTGAATCAGAAGAAGCATTATAAGGAGAAGGAGAAGGTGAAGTCTGGAGGGTGAATCAGAAGAAGCAGAAGAAAGAGAAGGAGAAAGTGAAGTCTGGAGGGTGAAGCAGAAGAAACAGAAGAAGGAGAAGGAGAAGGTGAAGACTGGAGGGTGAATCAGAAGAAGTAGAAGAAGGAGAAGGAGAAGGTGAAGTCTGGAGGATGAATCAGAAGAAGTAGAAGAAGGAGAAGGAAAAGATGAAGTCTGGAGGGTGAATCAGAAGAAGTAGAAGAAGGAGAAGGTGAGGTCTGGAGGGTGAATCAGAAGAATCAGAAGAAGGAGAAGGAGAAGGTGAAGTCTGGAGGGTGAATCAGAAGAAGCAGAAGAAGGAGAAGGAGAAGATGAAGTCTGGAGGGTGAATCAGAAGAAGCAGAAGAAGGAGAAGGAGAAGGTGAAGTCAGGAGGGTGAATCAGAAGAAGCAGAAGAAGGAGAAGGAGAAGGTGAAGTTAGGAGGGTGAATCAGAAGAAGCAGAAGAAGGAGAAGGAGAAGGTGAAGTCTGGAGGGTGAATCAGAAGAAGCAGAAGAAGGAGAAGGAGAAGGTGAAGTCTGGAGGGTGAATTAGAAGAAGCAGAAGAAGGAGAAGGAGCAGGTGAAGTCAGGGGGGTGAAGCAGAAGAAGTAGAAGAAGGAGAAGGAGAAGGTGAAGTCAGGAGGGTGAAGCAGAAGAAGCAGAAGAAGGAGAAGGAGAAGGTGAAGTCTGGAGGGCGCAGCAGAAGAAGCAGAAGAAGGAGAAGGTGAAGTCTGGAGTGTGAAGCAGAAGAAGCAGAAGAAGGAGAAGGAGAAGGTGAAGTCTGGAGGGTGAATCAGAAGAAGTAGAAGGAGGAGAAGGAGAAGGTGAAGTTAGGAGAGTGAAGCAGAAGAAGCAGAAGAAGGAGAAGGAGAAGGTGAAGTCTGGAGGGTGAAGCAGAAGAAGCAGAAGAAGGAGAAGGAGAAGGTGAAGTCTGGAGGGCGAAGCAGAAGAAGCAGAAGAAGGGGAAGGAGAAGGTGAAGTCTGGAGGGTGAAGCAGAAGAAGCAGAAGAAGGAGAAGGAGAAGGTGAAGTCTGGAGGGTGAATCAGAAGAAGTAGAAGAAGGAGAAGGAGAAGGTGAAGTCAGGAGGGTGAAGCAGAAGAAGCAGAGGAAGGAGAAGGAGAAGGTAAAGTCTGGAGGGTGAAGCAGAAGAAGCAGAAGAAGGAGAAGGAGAAGGTGAAGTCTGGAGGGTGAAGCAGAAGAAGCAGAAGAAGGAGAAGGAGAACGTGAAGTCAGGAGGGTGAATCAGAAGAAGGAGAAGAAGGAGAAGGTGAAGTCTGGAGGGTGAATCAGAAGAAGTAGAAGAAGGAGAAGGAGAAGCTGAAGTCTGGAGGGTGAATCAGAAGAAGCAGAAGAAGGAGAAGGAGAAGGTGAAGTCTGGAGGGAGAAGCAGAAGAAGTAGAAGAAGGAGAAGGAGAAGGTGAAGTCTGGAGGGTGAATCAGAAGAAGTAGAAGAAGGAGAAGGTGCAGTCTGGAGGGTGAATCAGAAGAAGTAGAAGAAGGAGAAGGAGAAGGTGAAGTCTGGAGGGTGAATCAGAAGAAGCAGAAGAAGGAGAAGGAGAAGGTGAAGTCTGGAGGGTGAATCAGAAGAAGTAGAAGAAGGAGAAGGAGAAGGTGTAGTCTGGAGGGTGAATCAGAAGAAGTAGACGAAGGAGAAGGAGAAGGTGAAGTCTGGAGGGTGAATCAGAAGAAGCAGAAGAAGGAGAAGGAGAAGGTGAAGTCTGGAGGGTGAATCAGAAGAAGTAGAAGAAGGAGAAGGAGAAGGTGAAGTCTGGAGGGTGAATCAGAAGAAGCAGAAGAAGGAGAAGGAGAAGGTGAAGTCTGCAGGGTGAATCAGAAGAAGCAGAAGAAGGAGAAGGAGAAGGTGAAGTCTGGAGGGTGAATCAGAAGAAGTAGAATAAGGAGAAGGAGAAGGTGAAGTCTGGAGGGTGAATCAGAAGAAGCAGAAGAAGGAGAAGGAGAAGGTGAAGTCTGGAGGGTGACTCAGAAGGAGTAGAAGAAGGAGAAGGAGAAGGTGAAGTCTGGAGGGTGAATCAGAAGAAGCAGAAGAAGGAGAAGGAGAAGGTGAAGTCTGGAGGGTGAATCAGAAGAAGCAGAAGAAGGAGAAGGAGAAGGTGAAGTCTGGAGGGTGAATCAGAAGAAGTAGAAGAAGGAGAAGGAGAAGGTAAAGTCTGGAGGTTGAAGCAGAAGAAGTAGAAGAAGGAGAAGGAGAAGGTGAAGTCTGGAGGGTGAATCAGAAGAAGCAGAAGAAAGAGAAGGAGAAGGTGAAGTCTGGAGGGTGAATCAGAAGAAGTAGAAGAAGGAGAAGGAGAAGGTGAAGTCTGGAGGGTGAATCAGAATAATCAGAAGAAGGAGAAGGAGAAGGTGAAGTCTGGAGGGTGAATCAGAAGAAGCAGAAGAAAGAGAAGGAGAAGGTGAAGTCTGGAGGGTGAATCAGAAGAAGTAGATGAAGGAGAAGGAGAAAGTGAAGTCTGGAGGGTGAATCAGAAAAAGCAGAAGAAGGAGAAGGAGAAGGTGAAGTCTGGAGGGTGAATCAGAAGAAGCAGAAGAAGGAGAAGGAGAAGGTGAAGTCTGGAGGGTGAATCAGAAGAAGCAGAAGAAGGAGAAGGAGAAGGTGAAGTCTGGAGGGTGAATCAGAAGAAGCAGAAGAAGGAGAAGGAGAAGGTGAAGTCTGGAGGATGAATCAGAAGAAGCAGAAAAAGGAGAAGGAGAAGGTGAAGTCTGAAGGATGAATCAGAAGAAGTCGAAGAAGGAGAAGGAGAAGGTGAAGTCTGGAGGGTGAAGCAGAAGAAGTAGAAGAAGGAGAAGGAGAAGGTGAAGTCAGGAGGGTGAATCAGAAGAAGTAGAAGAAGGAGAAGGAGAAGGTGAAGTCAGGAGGGTGAATCAGAAGAAGCAGAAGAAGGAGAAGGAGAAGGTAAAGTCTGGAGGGTGAATCAGAAGAATCAGAAGAAGGAGAAGGAGAAGGTGAAGTCTGGAGGGTGAATCAGAAGAAGCAGAAGAAAGAGAAGGAGAACGTGAAGTCTGGAGGGTGAAGCAGAAGAAACAGAAGAAGGAGAAGGAGAAGGTGAAGACTGGAGGGTGAATCAGAAGAAGTAGAAGAAGGAGAAGGAGAAGGTGAAGTCTGTAGGGTGAATCAGAAGAAGTAGAAGAAGGAGAAGGAGAAGGTGAAGTCTGGAGGGTGAATCAGAAGAAGCAGAAGAAGGAGAAGGAGAAGGTGAAGTCTGGAGGGTGAATCAGAAGAAGCAGGAGAAGGAGAAGGAGAAGATGAAGTCTGGAGGGTGAATCAGAAGAAGTAGAAGAAGGAGAAGGAGAAGGTGAGGTCTGGAGGGTGAATCAGAAGAAGCAGAAGAAGGAGAAGGAGAAGGTGAAGTCTGGAGGGTGAATCAGAAGAAGCAGAAGAAGGAGAAGGAGAAGGTGAAGTCTGGAGGGTGAATCAGAAGAAGCAGAAGAAGGAGAAGGAGAAGGTGAAGTCAGGAGGGTGAATCAGAAGAAGCAGAAGAAGGAGAAGGAGAAGGTGAAGTTAGGAGGGTGAATCAGAAGAAGCAGAAGAAGGAGAAGGAGCAGGTGATGTCAGGGGGATGAAGCAGAAGAAGTAGAAGAAGGAGAAGGAGAAGGTGAAGTCAGGACGGTGAAGCAGAAGAAGCAGAAGAAGGAGAAGGAGAAGGTGAAGTCTGGAGGGTGAATCAGAAGAAGTAGAAGAAGGAGAAGGAGAAGGTCAAGTCTGGAGGGTGAATCAGAAGAAGTAGAATAAGGAGAAGGAGAAGGTGAAGTCTGGAGGGTGAAGCAGAAGAAGTAGAAGAAGGAGAAGGAGAAGGTGAAGTCAGGAGGGTGAATCAGAAGAAGTAGAAGAAGGAGAAGGAGAAGGTGAAGTCAGGAGGGTGAATCAGAAGAAGCAGAAGAAGGAGAAGGAGAAGGTGAAGTCTGGAGGGTGAATCAGAAGAATCAGAAGAAGGAGAAGGAGAAGGTGAAGTCTGGAGGGTGAATCAGAAGAAGCAGAAGAAAGAGAAGGAGAAGGTGAAGTCTGGAGGGTGAATCAGAAGAAGTAGAAGAAGGAGAAGGAGAAGGTGAAGTCTGGAGTGTGAATCAGAAGAAGCAGAAGAAGGAGAAGGAGAAGGTGAAGTCTGGAGGGTGAATCAGAAGAAGCAGAATAAGGAGAAGGAGAAGGTGAAGTCTGGAGGGTGAATCAGAAGAAGCAGAAGAAGGAGAAGGAGAAGGTGATGTCTGGAGGGTGAATCAGAAGAAGTAGAAGAAGGAGAAGGAGAAGGTGAAGTCTGGAGGGTGAAGCAGAAGAAGTAGAAGAAGGAGAAGGAGAAGGTGAAGTCAGGAGGGTGAATCAGAAGAAGTAGAAGAAGGAGAAGGAGAAGGTGAAGTCAGGAGGGTGAATCAGAAGAAGCAGAAGAAGGAGAAAGAGAAGGTGAAGTCTGAAGGGTGAATCAGAAGAATCAGAGGAAGGAGAAGGAGAAGGTGAAGTCTGGAGGGTGAATCAGAAGAAGCAGAGGAAGGAGAAGGAGAAGGTGAAGTCTGGAGGGTGAATCAGAAGAAGCAGAAGCAGGAGAAGGAGAAGGTGAAGTCTGGAGGGTGAAACAGAAGAAGTAGAAGAAGGAGAAGGAGAAGGTGAAGTCTGGAGGGTGAATCAGAAGAAGCAGAAGAAGGAGAAGGAGAATGTGAATTCTGGAGGTTGAATCAGAAGTAGCAGAAGAAGGAGAAGGAGAAGGTGAAGTCTGGAGGGTGAATCAGAAGAAGCAGAAGAAGGAGAAGGAGAAGGTGAAGTCTGGAGGGTGAATCAGAAGAAGCAGAAGAGGTAGAAGGAGAAGGTGAAGTCTGGAGGGTGAATCAGAAGAAGTAGAAGAAGGAGAAGGAGAAGGTGAAGTCTGGAGGGTGAATCAGAAGAAGCAGAAGAAGGAGAAGGAGAAGGTGAAGTCAGGAGGGTGAATCAGAAGAAGCAGAAGAAGGAGAAGGAGAAGGTGAAGTCTGGAGGGTGAATCAGATGAAGCAGAAGAAGGAGAAGGAGAAGGTGAAGACTGGAGGGTGAATCAGAAGAAGTAGAAGAAGGAGAAGGAGAAGGTGAAGTCTGGAGGGTGTATCAGAAGAAGTAGAAGAAGGAGAAGGCGAAGTCTGGAGGGTGAATCAGAAGAAGCAGAAGAAGGAGAAGGAGAAGGTGAAGTCTGGAGGGTGAATCAGAAGAAGCACAAGAAGGAGAAGGAGAAGATGAAGTCTGGAGGGTGAATCAGTTGATGTATAAGAAGGAGAAGGGGAAGGTGAGGTCTGGAGGGTGAATCAGAAGAAGCAGAAGAAGGAGAAGGAGAAGGTGAAGTCTGAAGGGTGAATCGGAAGAAGCAGAAGAAGGAGAAGGAGAAGGTGAAGTCTGGAGGGTGAATCAGAAGAAGCAGAAGAAGGAGAAGGTGAAGTCTGGAGGGTGAATCAGAAGAAGTAGAAGACGGAGAAGGAGAAGGTGAAGTCTGGAGGCTGGAGGGTGAAGCAGAAGAAGTAGAAGAAGGAGAAGGAGAAGGTGAAGTCAGGAGGGTGAATCAGAAGAAGCAGAAGAAGGAGAAGGAGAAGGTGAAGTCTGGAGGGTGAATCAGAAGAAGCAGAAGAAGGAGAAGGAGAAGGTGAAGTCAGGAGGGTGAATCAGAAGAAGCAGAAGAAGGAGAAGGAGAAGGTGAAGTTAGGAGGGTGAATCAGAAGAAGCAGAAGAAGGAGAAGGAGAAGGTGAAGTCAGGGGGGAGAAGCAGAAGAAGTAGAAGAAGGAGAAGGAGAAGGTGAAGTCTGGAGGGTGAATCAGAAGAAGCAGAAGAAGGAGAAGGAGAAGGTTAAGTCTGGAGGGTGAATCAGAAGAAGCAGAAGAAGGAGAAGGAGAAGATGAAGTCTGGAGGGTGAATCAGAAGAAGTAGATGAAGGAGAAGGAGATGGTGAGGTCTGGAGGGTGAATCAGAAGAAGCAGAAAAGGAGAAGGAGAAGGTGAAGTCTGAAGGGTGAATCAGAAGAAGCAGAAGAAGGAGAAGGAGAAGGTGAAGTCTGGAGGGTGAATCAGAAGAAGCAGAAGAAGGAGATGGAGAAGGTGAAGTCTGGAGGGTGAATCAGAAGAAGCAGAAGAAGGAGAAGGAGAAGGTGAAGTCTGGAGGGTGAATCAGAAGAAGCAGAAGAAGGAGAAGGAGAAGGTGAAGTCTGGAGGGTGAATCAGAAGAAGCAGAAGAAGGAGGAGGAGTAGGTGAAGTCTGGAGGGTGAATCAGAAGAAGCATTATAAGGAGAAGGAGAAGGTGAAGTCTGGAGGGTGAATCAGAAGAAGCAGAAGAAAGAGAAGGAGAAAGTGAAGTCTGGAGGGTGAAGCAGAAGAAACAGAAGAAGGAGAAGGAGAAGGTGAAGACTGGAGGGTGAATCAGAAGAAGTAGAAGAAGGAGAAGGAGAAGGTGAAGTCTGGAGGACGAATCAGAAGAAGTAGAAGAAGGAGAAGGAAAAGATGAAGTCTGGAGGGTGAATCAGAAGAAGTAGAAGAAGGAGAAGGTGAGGTCTGGAGGGTGAATCAGAAGAATCAGAAGAAGGAGAAGGAGAAGGTGAAGTCTGGAGGGTGAATCAGAAGAAGCAGAAGAAGGAGAAGGAGAAGATGAAGTCTGGAGGGTGAATCAGAAGAAGCAGAAGAAGGAGAAGGAGAAGGTGAAGTCAGGAGGGTGAATCAGAAGAAGCAGAAGAAGGAGAAGGAGAAGGTGAAGTTAGGAGGGTGAATCAGAAGAAGCAGAAGAAGGAGAAGGAGAAGGTGAAGTCTGGAGGGTGAATCAGAAGAAGCAGAAGAAGGAGAAGGAGAAGGTGAAGTCTGGAGGGTGAATTAGAAGAAGCAGAAGAAGGAGAAGGAGCAGGTGAAGTCAGGGGGGTGAAGCAGAAGAAGTAGAAGAAGGAGAAGGAGAAGGTGAAGTCAGGAGGGTGAAGCAGAAGAAGCAGAAGAAGGAGAAGGAGAAGGTGAAGTCTGGAGGGCGCAGCAGAAGAAGCAGAAGAAGGAGAAGGTGAAGTCTGGAGGGTGAAGCAGAAGAAGCAGAAGAAGGAGAAGGAGAAGGTGAAGTCTGGAGGGTGAATCAGAAGAAGTAGAAGGAGGAGAAGGAGAAGGTGAAGTTAGGAGAGTGAAGCAGAAGAAGCAGAAGAAGGTGAAGTCTGGAGGGTGAAGCAGAAGAAGCAGAAGAAGGAGAAGGAGAAGGTGAAGTCTGGAGGGCGAAGCAGAAGAAGCAGAAGAAGGGGAAGGAGAAGGTGAAGTCTGGAGGGTGAAGCAGAAGAAGCAGAAGAAGGAGAAGGAGAAGGTGAAGTCTGGAGGGTGAATCAGAAGAAGTAGAAGAAGGAGAAGGAGAAGGTGAAGTCAGGAGGGTGAAGCAGAAGAAGCAGAGGAAGGAGAAGGAGAAGGTAAAGTCTGGAGGGTGAAGCAGAAGAAGCAGAAGAAGGAGAAGGAGAAGGTGAAGTCTGGAGGGTGAAGCAGAAGAAGCAGAAGAAGGAGAAGGAGAACGTGAAGTCAGGAGGGTGAATCAGAAGAAGGAGAAGAAGGAGAAGGTGAAGTCTGGAGGGTGAATCAGAAGAAGTAGAAGAAGGAGAAGGAGAAGCTGAAGTCTGGAGGGTGAATCAGAAGAAGCAGAAGAAGGAGAAGGAGAAGGTGAAGTCTGGAGGGAGAAGCAGAAGAAGTAGAAGAAGGAGAAGGAGAAGGTGAAGTCTGGAGGGTGAATCAGAAGAAGTAGAAGAAGGAGAAGGTGCAGTCTGGAGGGTGAATCAGAAGAAGTAGAAGAAGGAGAAGGAGAAGGTGAAGTCTGGAGGGTGAATCAGAAGAAGCAGAAGAAGGAGAAGGAGAAGGTGAAGTCTGGAGGGTGAATCAGAACAAGTAGAAGAAGGAGAAGGAGAAGGTGTAGTCTGGAGGGTGAATCAGAAGAAGTAGACGAAGGAGAAGGAGAAGGTGAAGTCTGGAGGGTGAATCAGAAGAAGCAGAAGAAGGAGAAGGAGAAGGTGAAGTCTGGAGGGTGAATCAGAAGAAGTAGAAGAAGGAGAAGGAGAAGGTGAAGTCTGGAGGGTGAATCAGAAGAAGCAGAAGAAGGAGAAGGAGAAGGTGAAGTCTGCAGGGTGAATCAGAAGAAGCAGAAGAAGGAGAAGGAGAAGGTGAAGTCTGGAGGGTGAATCAGAAGAAGCAGAATAAGGAGAAGGAGAAGGTGAAGTCTGGAGGGTGAATCAGAAGAAGCAGAAGAAGGAGAAGGAGAAGGTGAAGTCTGGAGGGTGAATCAGAAGGAGTAGAAGAAGGAGAAGGAGAAGGTGAAGTCTGGAGGGTGAATCAGAAGAAGCAGAAGAAGGAGAAGGAGAAGGTGAAGTCTGGAGGGTGAATCAGAAGAAGCAGAAGAAGGAGAAGGAGAAGGTGAAGTCTGGAGGGTGAATCAGAAGAAGTAGAAGAAGGAGAAGGAGAAGGTAAAGTCTGGAGGTTGAAGCAGAAGAAGTAGAAGAAGGAGAAGGAGAAGGTGAAGTCTGGAGGGTGAATCAGAAGAAGCAGAAGAAAGAGAAGGAGAAGGTGAAGTCTGGAGGGTGAATCAGAAGAAGTAGAAGAAGGAGAAGGAGATGGTGAAGTCTGGAGGGTGAATCAGAATAATCAGAAGAAGGAGAAGGAGAAGGTGAAGTCTGGAGGGTGAATCAGAAGAAGCAGAAGAAAGAGAAGGAGAAGATGAAGTCTGGAGGGTGAATCAGAAGAAGTAGAAGAAGGAGAAGGAGAAAGTGAAGTCTGGAGGGTGAATCAGAAAAAGCAGAAGAAGGAGAAGGTGAAGTCTGGAGGGTGAATCAGAAGAAGCAGAAGAAGGAGAAGGAGAAGGTGAAGTCTGGAGGGTGAATCAGAAGAAGCAGAAGAAGGAGAAGGAGAAGGTGAAGTCTGGAGGGTGAATCAGAAGAAGCAGAAGAAGGAGAAGGAGAAGGTGAAGTCTGGAGGATGAATCAGAAGAAGCAGAAAAAGGAGAAGGAGAAGGTGAAGTCTGAAGGGTGAATCAGAAGAAGTCGAAGAAGGAGAAGGAGAAGTTGAAGTCTGGAGGGTGAAGCAGAAGAAGTAGAAGAAGGAGAAGGAGAAGGTGAAGTCAGGAGGGTGAATCAGAAGAAGTAGAAGAAGGAGAAGGAGAAGGTGAAGTCAGGAGGGTGAATCAGAAGAAGCAGAAGAAGGAGAAGGAGAAGGTAAAGTCTGGAGGGTGAATCAGAAGAATCAGAAGAAGGAGAAGGAGAAGGTGAAGTCTGGAGGGTGAATCAGAAGAAGCAGAAGAAAGAGAAGGAGAAGGTGAAGTCTGGAGGGTGAAGCAGAAGAAACAGAAGAAGGAGAAGGAGAAGGTGAAGACTGGAGGGTGAATCAGAAGAAGTAGAAGAAGGAGAAGGAGAAGGTGAAGTCTGTAGGGTGAATCAGAAGAAGTAGAAGAAGGAGAAGGAGAAGGTGAAGTCTGGAGGGTGAATCAGAAGAAGCAGAAGAAGGAGAAGGAGAAGGTGAAGTCTGGAGGGTGAATCAGAAGAAGCAGAAGAAGGAGAAGGAGAAGATGAAGTCTGGAGGGTGAATCAGAAGAAGTAGAAGAAGGAGAAGGAGAAGGTGAGGTCTGGAGGGTGAATCAGAAGAAGCAGAAGAAGGAGAAGGAGAAGGTGAAGTCTGGAGGGTGAATCAGAAGAAGCAGAAGAAGGAGAAGGAGAAGGTGAAGTCTGGAGGGTGAATCAGAAGAAGCAGAAGAAGGAGAAGGAGAAGGTGAAGTCAGGAGGGTGAATCAGAAGAAGCAGAAGAAGGAGAAGGAGAAGGTGAAGTTAGGAGGGTGAATCAGAAGAAGCAGAAGAAGGAGAAGGAGCAGGTGATGTCAGGGGGATGAAGCAGAAGAAGTAGAAGAAGGAGAAGGAGAAGGTGAAGTCAGGACGGTGAAGCAGAAGAAGCAGAAGAAGGAGAAGGAGAAGGTGAAGTCTGGAGGGTGAATCAGAAGAAGTAGAAGAAGGAGAAGGAGAAGGTCAAGTCTGGAGGGTGAATCAGAAGAAGTAGAATAAGGAGAAGGAGAAGGTGAAGTCTGGAGGGTGAAGCAGAAGAAGTAGAAGAAGGAGAAGGAGAAGGTGAAGTCAGGAGGGTGAATCAGAAGAAGTAGAAGAAGGAGAAGGAGAAGGTGAAGTCAGGAGGGTGAATCAGAAGAAGCAGAAGAAGGAGAAGGAGAAGGTGAAGTCTGGAGGGTGAATCAGAAGAATCAGAAGAAGGAGAAGGAGAAGGTGAAGTCTGGAGGGTGAATCAGAAGAAGCAGAAGAAAGAGAAGGAGAAGGTGAAGTCTGGAGGGTGAATCAGAAGAAGTAGAAGAAGGAGAAGGAGAAGGTGAAGTCTGGAGTGTGAATCAGAAGAAGCAGAAGAAGGAGAAGGAGAAGGTGAAGTCTGGAGGGTGAATCAGAAGAAGCAGAATAAGGAGAAGGAGAAGGTGAAGTCTGGAGGGTGAATCAGAAGAAGCAGAAGAAGGAGAAGGAGAAGGTGATGTCTGGAGGGTGAATCAGAAGAAGTAGAAGAAGGAGAAGGAGAAGGTGAAGTCTGGTGGGTGAAGCAGAAGAAGTAGAAGAAGGAGAAGGAGAAGGTGAAGTCAGGAGGGTGAATCAGAAGAAGTAGAAGAAGGAGAAGGAGAAGGTGAAGTCAGGAGGGTGAATCAGAAGAAGCAGAAGAAGGAGAAAGAGAAGGTGAAGTCTGGAGGGTGAATCAGAAGAATCAGAGGAAGGAGAAGGAGAAGGTGAAGTCTGGAGGGTGAATCAGAAGAAGCAGAGGAAGGAGAAGGAGAAGGTGAAGTCTGGAGGGTGAATCAGAAGAAGCAGAATAAGGAGAAGGAGAAGGTGAAGTCTGGAGGGTGAATCAGAAGAAGCAGAATAAGGAGAAGGAGAAGGTGAAGTCTGGAGGGTGAATCAGAAGAAGCAGGAGAAGGAGAAGGAGAAGATGAAATCTGGAGGGTGAATCAGAAGAAATAGAAGAAGGAGAAGGAGAAGGTGAAGTCTGGAGGGTGAAGCAGAAGAAGTAGAAGAAGGAGAAGGAGAAGGTGAAGTCAGGAGGGTGAATCAGAAGAAGTAGAAGAAGAAGAAGGAGAAGGTGAAGTCAGGAGGGTGAATCAGAAGAAGCAGAAGAAGGAGAAGGAGAAGGTGAAGTCTGGAGGGTGAATCAGAAGAATCAGAAGAAGGAGAAGGAGAAGGTGAAGTCTGGAGGGTGAATCAGAAGAAGCAGAAGAAAGAGAAGGAGAAGGTGAAGTCTGGAGGGTGAAGCAGAAGAAACAGAAGAAGGAGAAGGAGAAGGTGAAGACTGGAGGGTGAATCAGAAGAAGTAGAAGAAGGAGAAGGAGAAGGTGAAGTCTGGAGGGTGAATCAGAAGAAGTAGAAGAAGGAGAAGGAGAAGGTGAAGTCTGGAGGGTGAATCAGAAGAAGCAGAAGAAGGAGAAGGAGAAGGTGAAGTCTGGAGGGTGAATCAGAAGAAGCAGAAGAAGGAGAAGGAGAAGATGAAGTCTGGAGGGTGAATCAGAAGAAGTAGAAGAAGGAGAAGGGGAAGGTGAATTCTGGAGGGTGAATCAGAAGTAGTAGAAGAAGGAGAAGGAGAAGGTGAAGTCTGGACGGTGAATCAGAAGAAACAGAAGAAGGAGAAGGAGAAGGTGAAGTCTGGAGGGTGAATCAGAAGAAGTAGAAGAAGGAGAAGGAGAAGGTGTAGTCTGGAGGGTGAATCAGAAGAAGTAGAAGAAGGAGAAGGAGAAGGTGAAGTCTGGAGGGTGAATCAGAAGAAGCAGAAGAAGGAGAAGGAGAAGGTGAAGTCCGGAGGGTGAATCAGAAGAAGCAGAAGAAGGAGAAGGAGAAGGTGAAGTCTGGAGGATGAATCAGAAGAAGCAGAATAAGGAGAAGGAGAAGGTGAAGTCTGGAGGGTGAATCAGAAGAAGCAGAAAAAGGAGAAGGAGAAGGTGAAATCTGAAGGGTGAATCAGAAGAAGTAGAAGAAGGAGAAGGAGAAGGTGAAGTCTGGAGGGTGAAGCAGAAGAAGTAGAAGAAGGAGAAGGAGAAGGTGAAGTCAGGAGGGTGAATCAGAAGAAGTAGAAGAAGGAGAAGGAGAAGGTGAAGTCAGGAGGTTGAATCATAAGAAGCAGAAGAAGGAGAAGGAGAAGGTGAAGTCTGGAGGGTGAATCAGAAGAAGCAGAAGAAAGAGAAGGAGAAGGTGAAGTCTGGAGGGTGAAGCAGAAGAAACAGAAGAAGGAGAAGGAGAAGGTGAAGACTGGAGAGTGAATCAGAAGAAGTAGAAGAAGGAGAAGGAGAAGGTGAAGTCTGGAGGGTGAATCAGAAGAAGTAGAAGAAGGAGAAGGAGAAGGTGAAGTCTGGAGGGTGAATCAGAAGAAGCAGAAGAAGGAGAAGGAGAAGGTGAAGTCTGGAGGGTGAATCAGAAGAAGCAGAAGAAGGAGAAGGAGAAGATGAAGTCTGGAGGGTGAATCAGAAGAAGTAGAAGAAGGAGAAGGAGAAGGTGAGGTCTGGAGGGTGAATCAGAAGAAGCAGAAGAAGGAGAAGGAGAAGGTGAAGTCTGGAGGGTGAATCAGAAGAAGCAGAAGAAGGAGAAGGAGAAGGTGAAGTCTGGAGGGTGAATCAGAAGAAGCAGAAGAAGGAGAAGGAGAAGGTGAAGTTAGGAGGGTGAATCAGAAGAAGCAGAAGAAGGAGAAGGAGCAGGTGATGTCAGGGGGATGAAGCAGAAGAAGTAGAAGAAGGAGAAGGAGAAGGTGAAGTCAGGACGGTGAAGCAGAAGAAGCAGAAGAAGGAGAAGGAGAAGGTGAAGTCTGGAGGGTGAATCAGAAGAAGTAGAAGAAGGAGAAGGAGAAGGTGAAGTCAGGAGGGTGAATCAGAAGAAGTAGAAGAAGGAGAAGGAGAAGGTGAAGTCAGGAGGGTGAATCAGAAGAAGCAGAAGAAGGAGAAGAAGACGGTGAAGTCTGGAGGGTGAATCAGAAGAATCAGAAGAAGGAGAAGGAGAAGGTGAAGTCTGGAGGGTGAATCAGAAGAAGCAGAAGAAAGAGAAGGAGAAGGTGAAGTCTGGAGGGTGATTCAGAAGAAGTAGAAGAAGGAGAAGGAGAAGGTGAAGTCTGGAGTGTGAATCAGAAGAAGCAGAAGAAGGAGAAGGAGAAGGTGAAGTCTGGAGGGTGAATTTGAAGAAGCAGAATAAGGAGAAGGAGAAGGTGAAGTCTGGAGGGTGAATCAGAAGAAGCAGAAGAAGGAGAAGGTGAAGTCTGGAGTTTGAATCAGAAGAAGTAGAAGAAGGAGAAGGAGAAGGTGAAGTCTGGAGGGTGAAGCAGAAGAAGTAAAAGAAGGAGAAGGTGAAGTCAGGAGGGTGAATCAGAAGAAGTAGAAGAAGGAGAAGGAGAAGGTGAAGTCAGGAGGGTGAATCAGAAGAAGGAGAAGAAGGAGAAGGAGAAGGTGAAGTCTGGAGGGTGAATCAGAAGAATCAGAAGAAGGAGAAGGAGAAGGTGAAGTCTGGAGGGTGAATCAGAAGAAGCAGAGGAAGGAGAAGGAGAAGGTGAAGTCTGGAGGGTGAATCAGAAGAAGCAGAATAAGGAGAAGGAGAAGGTGAAGTCTGGAGGGTGAATCAGAAGAAGCAGAATAAGGAGAAGGAGAAGGTGAAGTCTGGAGGGTGAATCAGAAGAAGCAGAAGAAGGAGAAGGAGAAGATGAAGTCTGGAGGGTGAAGCAGAAGAAGTAGAAGAAGGAGAAGGAGAAGGTGAAGTCTGGAGGGTGAAGCAGAAGAAGTAGAAGAAGGAGAAGGAGAAGGTGAAGTCAGGAGGGTGAATCAGAAGAAGTAGAAGAAGGAGAAGGAGAAGGTGAAGTCAGGAGGGTGAATCAGAAGAAGCAGAAGAAGGAGAAGGAGAAGGTGAAGTCTGGAGGGTGAATCAGAAGAATCAGAAGGAGGAGAAGGAGAAGGTGAAGTCTGGAGGGTGAATCAGAAGAAGCAGAAGAAAGAGAAGGAGAAGGTGAAGTCTGGAGGGTGAAGCAGAAGAAACAGAAGAAGGAGAAGGAGAAGGTGAAGACTGGAGGGTGAATCAGAAGAAGTAGAAGAAGGAGAAGGAGAAGGTGAAGTCTGGAGGGTGAATCAGAAGAAGTAGAAGAAGGAGAAGGAGAAGGTGAAGTCTGGAGGGTGAATCAGAAGAAGCAGAAGAAGGAGAAGGAGAAGGTGAAGTCTGGAGGGTGAATCAGAAGAAGCAGAAGAAGGAGAAGGAGAAGATGAAGTCTGGAGGGTGAATCAGAAGAAGTAGAAGAAGGAGAAGGGGAAGGTGAAGTCTGGAGGGTGAATCAGAAGTAGTAGAAGAAGGAGAAGGAGAAGGTGAAGTCTGGACGGTGAATCAGAAGAAACAGAAGAAGGAGAAGGAGAAGGTGAAGCCTGGAGGGTGAATCAGAAGAAGTAGACGAAGGAGAAGGAGAAGGTGAAGTCTGGAGGGTGAATCAGAAGAAGTAGAAGAAGGAGAAGGAGAAGGTGAAGTCTGGAGGGTGAATCAGAAGAAGCAGAAGAAGGAGAAGGAGAAGGTGAAGTCTGGAGGGTGAATCAGAAGAAGCAGAAGAAGGAGAAGGAGAAGATGAAGTCTGGAGGGTGAATCAGAAGAAGTAGAAGAAGGAGAAGGGGAAGGTGAAGTCTGGAGGGTGAATCAGAAGTAGTAGAAGAAGGAGAAGGAGAAGGTGAAGTCTGGACGGTGAATCAGAAGAAACAGAAGAAGGAGAAGGAGAAGGTGAAGTCTGGAGGGTGAATCAGAAGAAGTAGACGAAGGAGAAGGAGAAGGTGAAGTCTGGAGGGTGAATCAGAAGAAGCAGAAGAAGGAAATGGAGAAGGTGAAGTCTGGAGGGTGAATCAGAAGAAGGAGAAGAAGGAGAAGGAGAAGGTGAAGTCTGGAGGGTGAATCAGAAGAAGCAGAAGAAGGAGAAGGAGAAGGTGAAGTCTGGAGGGTGAATCAGAAGAAGCAGAAGAAGGAGAAGGAGAAGGAGAAGTCTGGAGGGTGAATCAAAAGAAGCAGAAGAAGGAGAAGGAGAAGGTGAAGTCAGGAGGGTGAATCAGAAGAAGCAGAAGAAGGAGAAGGAGAAGGTGAAGTCTGGAGGGTGAATCAGAAGAATCAGAAGAAGAAGAAGGAGAAGGTGAAGTCTGGAGGGTGAATCAGAAGAAGCAGAAGAAGGAGAAGGAGAAGGTGAAGTCTGGAGGGTGAATCAGAAGAAGCAGAAGAAGGAAATGGAGAAGGTGAAGTCTGGAGGGTGAATCAGAAGAAGGAGAAGAAGGAGAAGGAGAAGGTGAAGTCTGGAGGGTGAATCAGAAGAAGCAGAAGAAGGAGAAGGAGAAGGTGAAGTCTGGAGGGTGAAGCAGAAGAAGTAGAAGAAGGAGAAGGAGAAGGTGAAGTCAGGAGGGTGAATCAGAAGAAGTAGAAGAAGGAGAAGGAGAAGGTGAAGTCAGGAGGGTGAATCAGAAGAAGCAGAAGAAGGAGAAGGAGAAGGTGAAGTCTGGAGGGTGAATCAGAAGAATCAGAAGAAGGAGAAGGAGAAGGTGAAGTCTGGAGGGTGAATCAGAAGAAGCAGAAGAAGGAGAAGGAGAAGGTGAAGTCTGGAGGGTGAATCAGAAGAAGCAGAAGAAGGAGAAGGAGAAGGTGAAGTCAGGAGGGTGAATCAGAAGAAGCAGAAGACGGAGAAGGAGAAGGTGAAGTTAGGAGGGTGAATCAGAAGAAGCAGAAGAAGGAGAAGGAGCAGGTGATGTCAGCGGGATGAAGCAGAAGAAGTAGAAGAAGGAGAAGGAGAAGGTGAAGTCAGGACGGTGAAGCAGAAGAAGCAGAAGAAGGAGAAGGAGAATGTGAAGTCTGGAGGGTGAATCAGAATAAGTAGAAGAAGGAGAAGGAGAAGGTCAAGTCTGGAGGGTGAATCAGAAGAAGTAGAAGAAGGAGAAGGAGAAGGTGAAGTCTGGAGGGTGAAGCAGAAGAAGTAGAAAGTAGAAGAAGGAGAGGAGGAAGTTAAGAGTTAGGAGGGTGGTGAGGAGTCAGGAGGAGAATAGAAGAAGGATAGAAATGAATCAGGAGGGTGAATCAGAAAACAGAGAAGGAGAAGGGAAGTTCTGGAGGGTGAATCAGAAGAAGTAGAAGAAGGAGATGGAGAAGGTGTTGGTCGGAGGTGAATCAGAAGAAGTAGACGAAGGAGAAGGAGAAGGTGAAGTCTGGAGGGTGAATCAGAAGAAGCAGAAGAAGGAGAAGGAGAAGGTGAAGTCTGGAGGGTGAATCAGAAGAAGCAGAATAAGGAGAAGGAGAAGGTGAAGTCTGGAGGGTGAATCAGAAGAAGCAGAAAAAGGAGAAGTAGAAGGTGAAGTCTGAAGGGTGAATCAGAAGAAGTAGAAGAAGGAAAAGGAGAAGGTGAAGTCTGGAGGGTGAAGCAGAAGAAGTAGAAGAAGGAGAAGGAGAAGGTGAAGTCAGGAGGGTGAATCAGAAGAAGTAGAAGAAGGAGAAGGAGAAGGTGAAGTCAGGAGGGTGAATCAGAAGAAGCAGAAGAAGGAGAAGGAGAAGGTGACGTCTGGAGGGTGAATCAGAAGAATCAGAAGAAGGAGAAGGAGAAGGTGAAGTCCGGAGGGTGAATCAGAAGAAGCAGAAGAAAGAGAAGGAGAAGGTGAAGTCTGGAGGGTGAAGCAGAAGAAACAGAAGAAGGAGAAGGAGAAGGTGAAGACTGGAGGGTGAATCAGAAGAAGTAGAAGAAGGAGAAGGAGAAGGTGAAGTCTGGAGGGTGAATCAGAAGAAGTAGAAGAAGGAGAAGGAGAAGGTGAAGTCTGGAGGGTGAATCAGAAGAAGCAGAAGAAGGAGAAGGAGAAGGTGAAGTCTGGAGGGTGAATCAGAAGAAGCAGAAGAAGGAGAAGGAACAGATGAAGTCTGGAGGGTGAATCAGAAGAAGTAGAAGAAGGAGAAGGAGAAGGTGAGGTCTGGAGGGTGAATCAGAAGAAGCAGAAGATGGAGAAGGAGAAGGTGAAGTCTGGAGGGTGAATCAGAAGAAGCAGAAGGAGGAGAAGGAGAAGGTGAAGTCTGGAGGGTGAATCAGAAGAAGCAGAAGAAGGAGAAGGAGAAGGTGAAGTCAGGAGGGTGAATCAGAAGAAGCAGAAGAAGGAGAAGGAGAAGGTGAAGTTAGGAGGGTGAATCAGAAGAAGCAGAAGAAGGAGAAGGAGCAGGTGATGTCAGGGGGATGAAGCAGAAGAAGTAGAAGAAGGAGAAGGAGAAGGTGAAGTCAGGACGGTGAAGCAGAAGAAGCAGAAGAAGGAGAAGGAGAAGGTGAAGTCTGGAGGGTGAATCAGAAGAAGTCGAAGAAGGAGAAGGAGAAGGTCAAGTCTGGAGGGTGAATCAGAAGAAGTAGAAGAAGGAGAAGGAGAAGGTGAAGTCTGGAGGGTGAAGCAGAAGAAGTAGAAGAAGGAGAAGGAGAAGGTGAAGTCAGGAGGGTGAATCAGAAGAAGTAGAAGAAGGAGAAGGAGAAGGTGAAGTCAGGAGGGTGAATCAGAAGAAGCAGAAGAAGGAGAAGAAGAAGGTGAAGTCTGGAGGGTGAATCAGAAGAATCAGAAGAAGGAGAAGGAGAAGGTGAAGTCTGGAGGGTGAATCAGATGAAGCAGAAGAAAGAGAAGGAGAAGGTGAAGTCTGGAGGGTGAATCAGAAGAAGTAGAAAAAGGAGAAGGAGAAGGTGAAGTCTGGAGAGTGAATCAGAAGAAGCAGAAGAAGGAGAAGGAGAAGGTGAAGTCTGGAGAGTGAATCAGAAGAAGCAGAATAAGGAGAAGGAGAAGGTGAAGTCTGGAGGGTGAATCAGAAGAAGCAGAAGAAGGGGAAGGAGAAGGTGAAGTCTGGAGGGTGAATCAGAAGAAGTAGAAGAAGGAGAAGGAGAAGGTGAAGTCTGGAGGGTGAAGCAGAAGAAGTAGAAGAAGGAGAAGGAGAAGGTGAAGTCAGGAGGGTGAATCAGAAGAAGTAGAAGAAGGAGAAGGAGAAGGTGAAGTCAGGAGGGTGAATCAGAAGAAGCAGAAGAAGGAGAAGGAGAAGGTGAAGTCTGGAGGGTGAATCAGAAGAAGCAGAAGAAGGAGAAGGAGAAGATGAAGTCTGGAGGGTGAAGCAGAAGAAGTAGAAGAAGGAGAAGGAGAAGGTGAAGTCTGGAGGGTGAAGCAGAAGAAGTAGAAGAAGGAGAAGGAGAAGGTGAAGTCAGGAGGGTGAATCAGAAGAAGTAGAAGAAGGAGAAGGAGAAGGTGAAGTCAGGAGGGTGAATCAGAAGAAGCAGAAGAAGGAGAAGGAGAAGGTGAAGTCTGGAGGGTGAATCAGAAGAATCAGAAGGAGGAGAAGGAGAAGGTGAAGTCTGGAGGGTGAATCAGAAGAAGCAGAAGAAAGAGAAGGAGAAGGTGAAGTCTGGAGGGTGAAGCAGAAGAAACAGAAGAAGGAGAAGGAGAAGGTGAAGACTGGAGGGTGAATCAGAAGAAGTAGAAGAAGGAGAAGGAGAAGGTGAAGTCTGGAGGGTGAATCAGAAGAAGTAGAAGAAGGAGAAGGAGAAGGTGAAGTCTGGAGGGTGAATCAGAAGAAGCAGAAGAAGGAGAATGAGAAGGTGAAGTCTGGAGGGTGAATCAGAAGAAGCAGAAGAAGGAGAAGGAGAAGATGAAGTCTGGAGGGTGAATCAGAAGAAGTAGAAGAAGGAGAAGGGGAAGGTGAAGTCTGGAGGGTGAATCAGAAGTAGTAGAAGAAGGAGAAGGAGAAGGTGAAGTCTGGACGGTGAATCAGAAGAAACAGAAGAAGGAGAAGGAGAAGGTGAAGTCTGGAGGGTGAATCAGAAGAAGTAGAAGAAGGAGAAAGAGAAGGTGTAGTCTGGAGGGTGAATCAGAAGAAGTAGACGAAGGAGAAGGAGAAGGTGAAGTCTGGAGGGTGAATCAGAAGAAGCAGAAGAAGGAAATGGAGAAGGTGAAGTCTGGAGGGTGAATCAGAAGAAGGAGAAGAAGGAGAAGGAGAAGGTGAAGTCTGGAGGGTGAATCAGAAGAAGCAGAAGAAGGAGAAGGAGAAGGTGAAGTCTGGAGGGTGAATCAGAAGAAGCAGAAGAAGGAGAAGGAGAAGGAGAAGTCTGGAGGGTGAATCAAAAGAAGCAGAAGAAGGAGAAGGTGAAGTCTGGAGGGTGAAGCAGAAGAAGTAGAAGAAGGAGAAGGAGAAGGTGAAGTCTGGAGGGTGAATCAGAAGAAGCAGAAGAAGGAGAAGGAGAAGGTGAAGTCTGGAGGGTGAATCAGAAGAAGCAGAAGAAGGAGAAGGAGAAGGTGAAGTCAGGAGGGTGAATCAGAAGAAGCAGAAGACGGAGAAGGAGAAGGTAAAGTTAGGAGGGTGAATCAGAAGAAGCAGAAGAAGGAGAAGGAGCAGGTGATGTCAGCGGGATGAAGCAGAAGAAGTAGAAGAAGGAGAAGGAGAAGGTGAAGTCAGGACGGTGAAGCAGAAGAAGCAGAAGAAGGAGAAGGAGAATGTGAAGTCTGGAGGGTGAATCAGAATAAGTAGAAGAAGGAGAAGGAGAAGGTCAAGTCTGGAGGGTGAATCAGAAGAAGTAGAAGAAGGAGAAGGAGAAGGTGAAGTCTGGAGGGTGAAGCAGAAGAAGTAGAAGAAGGAGAAGGAGAAGTTGAAGTTAGGAGGGTGAATCAGAAGAAGTAGAAGAAGGAGAAGGAGAAGGTGAAGTCAGGAGGGTGAATCAGAAGAAGCAGAAGAAGGAGAAGGAGAAGGTGAATTCTGGAGGGTGAATCAGAAGAAGTAGAAGAAGGAGAAGGAGAAGGTGTTGTCTGGAGGGTGAATCAGAAGAAGTAGACGAAGGAGAAGGAGAAGGTGAAGACTGGAGGGTGAATCAGAAGAAGCAGAAGAAGGAGAAGGAGAAGGTGAAGTCTGGAGGGTGAATCAGAAGAAGCAGAATAAGGAGAAGGAGAAGGTGAAGTCTGGAGGGTGAATCAGAAGAAGCAGAAAAAGGAGAAGGAGATGGTGAAGTCTGAAGGGTGAATCAGAAGAAGTAGAAGAAGGAGAAGGAGAAGGTGAAGTCTGGAGGGTGAAGCAGAAGAAGTAGAAGAAGGAGAAGGAGAAGGTGAAGTCAGGAGGTTGAATCAGAAGAAGTAGAAGAAGGAGAAGGAGAAGGTGAAGTCAGGAGGGTGAATCAGAAGAAGCAGAAGAAGGAGAAGGAGAAGGTGACGTCTGGAGGGTGAATCAGAAGAAACAGAAGAAGGAGAAGGAGAAGGTGAAGTCTGGAGGGTGAATCAGAAGAAGTAGAAGAAGGAGAAGGAGAAGGTGTAGTCTGGAGGGTCAATCAGAAGAAGTAGAAGAAGGAGAAGGAGAAGGTGTAGTCTGGAGGGTCAATCAGAAGAAGTAGACGAAGGAGAAGGAGAAGGTGAAGTCTGGAGGGTGAATCAGAAGAAGTAGAAGAAGGAGAAGGAGAAGGTGAAGTCAGGAGGGTGAATCAGAAGAAGCAGAAGAAGGAGAAGGAGAAGGTGAAGTCTGGAGGGTGAATCAGAAGAATCAGAAGAAGGAGAAGGAGAAGGTGACGTCTGGAGGGTGAATCAGAAGAAACAGAAGAAGGAGAAGGAGAAGGTGAAGTCTGGAGGGTGAATCAGAAGAAGTAGAAGAAGGAGAAGGAGAAGGTGTAGTCTGGAGGGTCAATCAGAAGACGTAGAAGAAGGAGAAGGAGAAGGTGTAGTCTGGAGGGTCAATCAGAAGAAGTAGACGAAGGAGAAGGAGAAGGTGAAGTCTGGAGGGTGAATCAGAAGAAGTAGAAGAAGGAGAAGGAGAAGGTGAAGTCAGGAGGGTGAATCAGAAGAAGTAGAAGAAGGAGAAGGAGAAGGTGAAGTCTGGAGGGTGAATCAGAAGAAGTAGAAGAAGGAGAAGGAGAAGGTGAAGTCTGGAGGGTGAATCAGAAGAAGCAGAAGAAGGAGAAGGAGAAGGTGAAGTCTGGAGGGTGAATCAGAAGAAGCAGAAGAAGGAGAAGGAGAAGATGAAGTCTGGAGGGTGAATCAGAAGAAGTAGAAGAAGGAGAAGGAGAAGGTGAAGTCTGGAGGGTGAATCAGAAGTAGTAGAAGAAGGAGAAGGAGAAGGTGAAGTCTGGACGGTGAATCAGAAGAAACAGAAGAAGGAGAAGGAGAAGGTGAAGTCTGGAGGGTGAATCAGAAGAAGTAGAAGAAGGAGAAGGAGAAGGTGTAGTCTGGAGGGTCAATCAGAAGAAGTAGACGAAGGAGAAGGAGAAGGTGAAGTCTGGAGGGTGAATCAGAAGAAGCAGAAGAAGGAAATGGAGAAGGTGAAGTCTGGAGGGTGAATCAGAAGAAGTAGAAGAAGGAGAAGGAGAAGGTGAAGTCTGGAGGGTGAATCAGAAGAAGCAGAAGAAGGAGAAGGAGAAGGTGAAGTCTGGAGGGTGAATCAGAAGAAGCAGAAGAAGGAGAAGGAGAAGGTGAAGTCTGGAGGGTGAAGCAGAAGAAGTAGAAGAAGGAGAAGGAGAAGGTGAAGTCAGGAGGGTGAATCAGAAGAAGCAGAAGAAGGAGAAGGAGAAGGTGAAGTCTGGAGGGTGAATCAGAAGAATCAGAAGAAGGAGAAGGAGAAGGTGAAGTCTGGAGGGTGAATCAGAAGAAGCAGAAGAAGGAGAAGGAGAAGTTGAAGTCTGGAGGGTGAATCAGAAGAAGCAGAAGAAGGAGAAGGAGAAGGTGAAGTCAGGAGGGTGAATCAGAAGAAGCAGAAGAAGGAGAAGGAGAAGGTGAAGTCAGGAGGGTGAATCAGAAGAAGCAGAAGAAGGAGAAGGAGAAGGTGAAGTCTGGAGGGTGAATCAGAAGAATCAGAAGAAGGAGAAGGAGAAGGTGAAGTCTGGAGGGTGAATCAGAAGAAGCAGAAGAAGGAGAAGGAGAAGTTGAAGTCTGGAGGGTGAATCAGAAGAAGCAGAAGAAGGAGAAGGAGAAGGTGAAGTCAGGAGGGTGAATCAGAAGAAGCAGAAGAAGGAGAAGGAGAAGGTGAAGTTAGGAGGGTGAATCAGAAGAAGCAGAAGAAGGAGAAGGAGCAGGTGATGTCAGCGGGATGAAGCAGAAGAAGTAGAAGAAGGAGAAGGAGAAGGTGAAGTCAGGACGGTGAAGCAGAAGAAGCAGAAGAGGGAGAAGGAGAAGGTGAAGTCTGGAGGGTGAATCAGAATAAGTAGAAGTAGGAGAAGGAGAAGGTCAAGTCTGGAGGGTGAATCAGAAGAAGTAGAAGAAGGAGAAGGAGAAGGTGAGGTCTGGAGGGTGAAGCAGAAGAAGTAGAAGAAGGAGAAGGAGAAGGTGAAGTCAGGAGGGTGAATCAGAAGAAGTAGAAGAAGGAGAAAGAGAAGGTGAAGTCAGGAGGGTGAATCAGAAGAAGCAGAAGAAGGAGAAGGAGAAGGTGAAGTCTGGAGGGTGAATCAGAATAATCAGAAGAAGGAGAAGGAGAAGGTGAAGTCTGGAGGGTGAATCAGAAGAAGCAGAAGAAAGAGAAGGAGAAGGTGAAGTCTGGAGGGTGAATCAGAAGAAGCAGAAGAAGGAGAAGGAGAAGGTGAAGTCAGGAGGGTGAATCAGAAGAAGCAGAAGAGGTACAAGGAGAAGGTGAAGTTAGGAGGGTGAATCAGAAGAAGCAGAAGAAGGAGAAGGAGCAGGTGATGTCAGGGGGATGAAGCAGAAGAAGTAGAAGAAGGAGAAGGTGAAGTCAGGACGGTGAAGCAGAAGAAGCAGAAGAAGGAGAAGGAGAAGGTGAAGTCTGGAGGGTGAATCAGAAGAAGTAGAAGAAGGAGAAGGAGAAGGTCAAGTCTGGAGGGTGAATTAGAAGAAGTAGAAGAAGGAGAAGGAGAAGGTGAAGTCTGGAGGGTGAAGCAGAAGAAGTAGAAGAAGGAGAAGGAGAAGGTGAAGTCAGGAGGGTGAATCAGAAGAAGTAGAAGAAGGAGAAGGAGAAGGTGAAGTCAGGAGGGTGAATCAGAAGAAGCAGAAGAAGGAGAAGGAGAAGGTGAAGTCTGGAGGGTGAATCAGAAGAAGCAGAAGAAGGAGAAGGAGAAGATGAAATCTGGAGGGTGAATCAGAAGAAGTAGAAGAAGGAGAAGGAGAAGGTGAGGTCTTGAGGGTGAATCAGAAGAAGTAGAAGAAGGAGAAGGAGAAGGTGAAGTCTGGAGGGTGAATCAGAAGAAGCAGAAGAAGGAGAAGGAGAAGGTGAAGTCTGGAGGGTGAATCAGAAGAAGCAGAAGAAGGAGAAGGAGAAGGTGAAGTCTGGAGGGTGAATCAGAAGAAGCAGAAGAAGGAGAAGGAGAAGGTGAAGTCTGGAGGGTGAATCAGAAGAATCAGAAGAAGGAGAAGGAGAAGGTGAAGTCTGGAGGGTGAATCAGAAGAAGCAGAAGAAAGAGAAGGAGAAGGTGAAGTCTGGAGGGTGAATCAGAAGAAGCAGAAGAAGGAGAAGGAGAAGGTGAAGTCAGGAGGGTGAATCAGAAGAAGCAGAAGAGGTAGAAGGAGAAGGTGAAGTTAGGAGGGTGAATCAGAAGAAGCAGAAGAAGGAGAAGGAGCAGGTGATGTCAGGGGGATGAAGCAGAAGAAGTAGAAGAAGGAGAAGGTGAAGTCAGGACGGTGAAGCAGAAGAAGCAGAAGAAGGAGAAGGAGAAGGTGAAGTCTGGAGGGTGAATCAGAAGAAGTAGAAGAAGGAGAAGGAGAAGGTCAAGTCTGGAGGGTGAATCAGAAGAAGTAGAAGAAGGAGAAGGAGAAGGTGAAGTCTGGAGGGTGAAGCAGAAGACGTAGAAGAAGGAGAAGGAGAAGGTGAAGTCAGGAGGGTGAATCAGAAGAAGTAGAAGAAGGAGAAGGAGAAGGTGAAGTCAGGAGGGTGAATCAGAAGAAGCAGAAGAAGGAGAAGGAGAAGGTGAAGTCTGGAGGGTGAATCAGAAGAAGCAGAAGAAGCAGAAGGAGAAGATGAAATCTGGAGGGTGAATCAGAAGAAGTAGAAGAAGGAGAAGGAGAAGGTGAGGTCTTGAGGGTGAATCAGAAGAAGTAGAAGAAGGAGAAGGAGAAGGTGAAGTCTGGAGGGTGAATCAGAAGAAGCAGAAGAAGGAGAAGGAGAAGGTGAAGTCTGGAGGGTGAATCAGAAGAAGCAGAAGAAGGAGAAGGAGAAGGTGAAGTCTGGAGGGTGAATCAGAAGAAGCAGAAGAAGGAGAAGGAGAAGATGAAATCTGGAGGGTGAATCAGAAGAAGCAGAAGAAAGAGAAGGAGAAGGTGAAGTCTGGAGGGTGAATCAGAAGAAGTAGAAGAAGGAGAAGGAGAAGGTGAAGTCTGGAGGGTGAATCAGAAGAAGCAGAAGAAGGAGAAGGAGAAGGTGAAGTCTGGAGGGTGAATCAGAAGAAGCAGAAGAAGGAGAAGGAGAAGGTGAAGTCTGGAGGGTGAATCAGAAGAAGCAGAAGAAGGAGAAGGAGAAGTTGAAGTCTGGAGGGTGAATCAGAAGAAGCAGAATAAGGAGAAGTGAAGGTGAAGTATGGAGGGTGAATCAGAAGAAGCAGAAGAAGGAGAAGGAGAATGTGAAGTCTGGAGGGTGAATCAGAAGAAGTAGAAGAAGGAGAAGGAGAAGGTGAAGTCTGGAGTGTGAAGCAGAAGAAGTAGAAGAAGGAGAAGGAGAAGGTGAAGTCTGGAGGGTGAATCAGAAGAAGCAGAATCAGGAGAAGGAGAAGGTGAAGTCTGGAGGGTGAATCAGAAGAAGCAGAATAATGAGAAGGAGAAGGTGAAGTCTGGAGGGTGAATCAGAAGAAGCAGAATAAGGAGAAGAAGAAGGTGAAGTCTGGAGGGAGAATCAGAAGAAGCAGAAGAAGAAGAAGGAGAAGATGAAGTCTGGAGGGTGAATCAGAAGAAGTAGAAGAAGGAGAAGGAGAAGGTGAAGTCTGGAGGGTGAAGCAGAAGAAGTAGAAGAAGGAGAAGGAGAAGGTGAAGTCAGGAGGGTGAATCAGAAGAAGTAGAAGAAGGAGAAGGAGAAGGTGTAGTCTGGAGGGTCAATCAGAAGAAGTAGACGAAGCAGAAGGAGAAGGTGAAGTCTGGAGGGTGAATCAGAAGAAGCAGAAGAAGGAAATGGAGAAGGTGAAGTCTGGAGGGTGAATCAGAAGAAGTAGAAGAAGGAGAAGGAGAAGGTGAAGTCTGGAGGGTGAATCAGAAGAAGCAGAAGAAGGAGAAGGAGAAGGTGAAGTCTGGAGGGTGAATCAGAAGAAGCAGAAGAAGGAGAAGGAGAAGGAGAAGTCTGGAGGGTGAATCAGAAGAAGCAGAAGAAGGAGAAGGAGAAGGTGAAGTCTGGAGGGTGAAGCAGAAGAAGTAGAAGAAGGAGAAGGAGAAGGTGAAGTCAGGAGGGTGAATCAGAAGAAGGAGAAGAAGGAGAAGGAGAAGGTGAGGTCAGGAGGTTGAATCAGAAGAAGCAGAAGAAGGAGAAGGAGAAGGTGAAGTCTGGAGGGTGAATCAGAAGAATCAGAAGAAGGAGAAGGAGAAGGTGAAGTCTGGAGGGTGAATCAGAAGAAGCAGAAGAAGGAGAAGGAGAAGGTGAAGTCTGGAGGGTGAATCAGAAGAAGCAGAAGAAGGAGAAGGAGAAGGTGAAGTCAGGAGGGTGAATCAGAAGAAGCAGAAGAAGGAGAAGGAGAAGGTGAAGTTAGGAGGGTGAATCAGAAGAAGCAGAAGAAGGAGAAGGAGCAGGTGATGTCAGCGGGATGAAGCAGAAGAAGTAGAAGAAGGAGAAGGAGAAGGTGAAGTCAGGACGGTGAAGCAGAAGAAGCAGAAGAAGGAGAAGGAGAAGGTGAAGTCTGGAGGGTGAATCAGAATAAGTAGAAGAAGGAGAAGGAGAAGGTCAAGTCTGGAGGGTGAATCAGAAGAAGTAGAAGAAGGAGAAGGAGAAGGTGAAGTCCGGAGGGTGAAGCAGAAGAAGTAGAAGAAGGAGAAGGAGAAGGTGAAGTCAGGAGGGTGAATCAGAAGAAGTAGAAGAAGGAGAAGGAGAAGGTGAAGTCAGGAGGGTGAATCAGAAGAAGCAGAAGAAGGAGAAGGAGAAGGTGAAGTCTGGAGGGTGAATCAGAAGAATCAGAAGAAGGAGAAGGAGAAGGTGAAGTCTGGAGGATGAATCAGAAGAAGCAGAAGAAAGAGAAGGAGAAGGTGAAGTCTGGAGGGTGAATCAGAAGAAGCAGAAGAAGGAGAAGGAGAAGGTGAAGTCAGGAGGGTGAATCAGAAGAAGCAGAAGAAGGAGAAGGAGAAGGTGAAGTTAGGAGGGTGAATCAGAAGAAGCAGAAGAAGGAGAAGGAGCAGGTGATGTCAGGGGGATGAAGCAGAAGAAGTAGAAGAAGGAGAAGGAGAAGGTGAAGTCAGGACGGTGAAGCAGAAGAAGCAGAAGAAGGAGAAGGAGAAGGTGAAGTCTGGAGGGTGAATCAGAAGAAGTAGAAGAAGGAGAAGGGGAAGGTCAAGTCTGGAGGGTGAATCAGAAGAAGTAGAAGAAGGAGAAGGTGAAGTCTGGAGGGTGAAGCAGAAGAAGTAGAAGAAGGAGAAGGAGAAGGTGAAGTCAGGAGGGTGAATCAGAAGAAGTAGAAGAAGGAGAAGGAGAAGGTGAAGTCAGGAGGGTGAATCAGAAGAAGCAGAAGAAGGAGAAGGAGAAGGTGAAGTCTGGAGGGTGAATCAGAAGAAGCAGAAGGAGGAGAAGGAGAAGATGAAATCTGGAGGGTGAATCAGAAGAAGTAGAAGAAGGAGAAGGAGAAGGTGAGGTCTGGAGGGTGAATCAGAAGAAGTAGAAGAAGGAGAAGGAGAAGGTGAAGTCTGGAGGGTGAATCAGAAGAAGCAGAAGAAGGAGAAGGAGAAGGTGAAGTCTGGAGGGTGAATCAGAAGAAGCAGAAGAAGGAGAAGGAGAAGGTGAAGTCTGGAGGGTGAATCAGAAGAAGCAGAAGAAGGAGAAGGAGAAGATGAAATCTGGAGGGTGAATCAGAAGAAGCAGAAGAAAGAGAAGGAGAAGGTGAAGTCTGGAGGGTGAATCAGAAGAAGTAGAAGAAGGAGAAGGAGAAGGTGAAGTCTGGAGGGTGAATCAGAAGAAGCAGAAGAAGGAGAAGGAGAAGGTGAAGTCTGGAGGGTGAATCAGAAGAAGCAGAAGAAGGAGAAGGAGAAGGTGAAGTCTGGAGGGTGAATCAGAAGAAGCAGAAGAAGGAGAAGGAGAAGTTGAAGTCTGGAGGGTGAATCAGAAGAAGCAGAATAAGGAGAAGTGAAGGTGAAGTATGGAGGGTGAATCAGAAGAAGCAGAAGAAGGAGAAGGAGAAGGTGAAGTCTGGAGGGTGAATCAGAAGAAGTAGAAGAAGGAGAAGGAGAAGGTGAAGTCTGGAGGGTGAAGCAGAAGAAGTAGAAGAAGGAGAAGGAGAAGGTGAAGTCAGGAGGGTGAATCAGAAGAAGTAGAAGAAGGAGAAGGAGAAGGTGAAGTCAGGAGGGTGAATCAGAAGAAGCAGAAGAAGGAGAAGGAGAAGGTGAAGTCTGGAGGGTGAATCAGAAGAAGCAGAATCAGGAGAAGGAGAAGGTGAAGTCTGGAGGGTGAATCAGAAGAAGCAGAATAAGGAGAAGGAGAAGGTGAAGTCTGGAGGGTGAATCAGAAGAAGCAGAAGAAGGAGAAGGAGAAGATGAAGTCTGGAGGGTGAATCAGAAGAAGTAGAAGAAGGAGAAGGAGAAGGTGAAGTCTGGAGGGTGAAGCAGAAGAAGTAGAAGAAGGAGAAGGAGAAGGTGAAGTCAGGAGGGTGAATCAGAAGAAGTAGAAGAAGGAGAAGGAGAAGGTGAAGTCAGGAGGGTGAATCAGAAGAAGCAGAAGAAGGAGAAGGAGAAGGTGAAGTCTGGAGGGTGAATCAGAAGAATCAGAAGAAGGAGAAGGAGAAGGTGAAGTCTGGAGGGTGAATCAGAAGAAGCAGAAGAAAGAGAAGGAGAAGGTGAAGTCTGGAGGGTGAAGCAGAAGAAAAAGAAGAAGGAGAAGGAGAAGGTGAAAACTGGAGGCTGAATCAGAAGAAGTGGAAGAAGGAGAAGGAGAAGGTGAAGTCTGGAGGGTGAATCAGAAGAAGTAGAAGAAGGAGAAGGAGAAGGTGAAGTCTGGAGGGTGAATCAGAAGAAGCAGAAGAAGGAGAAGGAGAAGGTGAAGTCTGGAGGGTGAATAAGAAGAAGCAGAAGAAGGAGAAGGAGAAGATGAAGTCTGGAGGGTGAATCAGAAGAAGTAGAAGAAGGAGAAGGAGAAGGTGAAGTCTGGAGGGTGAATCAGAAGTAGTAGAAGAAGGAGAAGGAGAAGGTGAAGTCTGGACGGTGAATCAGAAGAAACAGAAGAAGGAGAAGGAGAAGGTGAAGTCTGGAGGGTGAATCAGAAGAAGTAGAAGAAGGAGAAGGAGAAGGTGAAGTCTGGAGGGTGAATCAGAAGAAGTAGAAGAAGGAGAAGGAGAAGGTGAAGTCTGGAGGTTGAATCAGAAGAAGTAGAAGAAGGAGAAGGAGAAGGTGAAGTCTGGAGGGTGAAGCAGAAGAAGTAGAAGAAGGAGAAGGAGAATGTGAAGTCAGGAGGGTGAATCAGAAGAAGTAGAAGAAGGAGAAGGAGAAGGTGAAGTCAAGAGGGTGAATCAGAAGAAGCAGAAGAAGGAGAAGGTGAAGTCTGGAGGGTGAATCAGAAGAATCAGAAGAAGGAGAAGGAGAATGTGAAGTCTGGAGGGTGAATCAGAAGAAGCAGAAGAAAGAGAAGGAGATGGTGAAGTCTGGAGGGTGAATCAGAAAAAGTAGAAGAAGGAGAAGGAGAAGGTGAAGTCTGGAGGGTGAATCAGAAGAAGCAGAAGAAGGAGAAGGAGAAGGTGAAGTCTGGAGGGTGAATCAGAAGAAGTAGAAGAAGGAGAAGGAGAAGGTGAAGTCTGGAGGGTGAAGCAGAAGAAGGAGAAGGAGAAGGTGAAGTCAGGAGGGTGAATCAGAAGAAGTAGAAGAAGGAGAAGGAGAAGGTGAAATCAGGAGGGTGAATCAGAAGTAGCAGAAGAAGGAGCAGGAGAAGGTGAAGTCTGTAGGGTGAATCAGAAGAATCAGAAGAAGGAGAAGGAGAAGGTGAAGTCTCGAGGGTGAATCAGAAGAAGCAGAAGAAAGAGAAGGAGAAGGTGAAGTCTGGAGGGTGAAGCAGAAGAAACAGAAGAAGGAGAAGGAGAAGGTGAAGACTGGAGGGTGAATCAGAAGAAGTAGAAGAAGGAGAAGGAGAAGGTGAAGTCTGGAGGGTGAATCAGAAGAAGTAGAAGAAGGAGAAGGAGAAGGTGAAGTCTGGAGGGTGAATCAGAAGAAGCAGAAGAAGGAGAAGGAGAAGGTGAAGTCTGGAGGGTGAATCAGAAGAAGTAGAAGAAGGAGAAGGAGAAGGTGAAGTCTGGAGGGTGAAGCAGAAGAAGGAGAAGGAGAAGGTGAAGTCAGGAGGGTGAATCAGAAGAAGTAGAAGAAGGAGAAGGAGAAGGTGAAATCAGGAGGGTGAATCAGAAGTAGCAGAAGAAGGAGAAGGAGAAGGTGAAGTCTGTAGGGTGAATCAGAAGAATCAGAAGAAGGAGAAGGAGAAGGTGAAGTCTGGAGGGTGAATCAGAAGAAGCAGAAGAAAGAGAAGGAGAAGGTGAAGTCTGGAGGGTGAAGCAGAAGAAACAGAAGAAGGAGAAGGAGAAGGTGAAGACTGGAGGGTGAATCAGAAGAAGTAGAAGAAGGAGAAGGAGAAGGTGAAGTCTGGAGGGTGAATCAGAAGAAGTAGAAGAAGGAGAAGGAGAAGGTGAAGTCTGGAGGGTGAATCAGAAGAAGCAGAAGAAGGAGAAGGAGAAGGTGAAGTCTGGAGGGTGAATCAGAAGAAGCAGAAGAAGGAGAAGGAGAAGATGAAGTCTGGAGGGTGAATCAGAAGAAGTAGAAGAAGGAGAAGAAGAAGGTGAGGTCTGGAGGGTGAATCAGAAGAAGCAGAAGAAGGAGAAGGAGAAGGTGAAGTCTGGAGGGTGAATCTGAAGAAGCAGAAGAAGGAGAAGGAGAAGGTGAAGTCTGGAGGGTGAATCAGAAGAAGCAGAAGAAGGAGAAGGAGAAGTTGAAGTCTGGAGGGTGAATCAGAAGAAGCAGAATAAGGAGAAGTGAAGGTGAAGTATGGAGGGTGAATCAGAAGAAGCAGAAGAAGAAGAAGGAGAAGGTGAAGTCTGGAGGGTGAATCAGAAGAAGTAGAAGAAGGAGAAGGAGAAGGTGAAGTCTGGAGGGTGAAGCAGAAGAAGTAGAAGAAGGAGAAGGAGAAGGTGAAGTCAGGAGGGTGAATCAGAAGAAGTAGAAGAAGGAGAAGGAGAAGGTGAAGTCAGGAGGGTGAATCAGAAGAAGCAGAAGAAGGAGAAGGAGAAGGTGAAGTCTGGAGGGTGAATCAGAAGAAGCAGAATCAGGAGAAGGAGAAGGTGAAGTCTGGAGGGTGAATCAGAAGAAGCAGAATAAGGAGAAGGAGAAGGTGAAGTCTGGAGGGTGAATCAGAAGAAGCAGAAGAAGGAGAAGGAGAAGATGAAGTCTGGAGGGTGAATCAGAAGAAGTAGAAGAAGGAGAAGGAGAAGGTGAAGTCTGGAGGGTGAAGCAGAAGAAGTAGAAGAAGGAGAAGGAGAAGGTGAAGTCAGGAGGGTGAATCAGAAGAAGTAGAAGAAGGAGAAGGAGAAGGTGAAGTCAGGAGGGTGAATCAGAAGAAGCAGAAGAAGGAGAAGGAGAAGGTGAAGTCTGGAGGGTGAATCAGAAGAATCAGAAGAAGGAGAAGGAGAAGGTGAAGTCTGGAGGGTGAATCAGAAGAAGCAGAAGAAAGAGAAGGAGAAGGTGAAGTCTGGAGGGTGAAGCAGAAGAAAAAGAAGAAGGAGAAGGAGAAGGTGAAGACTGGAGGGTGAATCAGAAGAAGTGGAAGAAGGAGAAGGAGAAGGTGAAGTCTGGAGGGTGAATCAGAAGAAGTAGAAGAAGGAGAAGGAGAAGGTGAAGTCTGGAGGGTGAATCAGAAGAAGCAGAAGAAGGAGAAGGAGAAGGTGAAGTCTGGAGGGTGAATCAGAAGAAGCAGAAGAAGGAGAAGGAGAAGATGAAGTCTGGAGGGTGAATCAGAAGAAGTAGAAGAAGGAGAAGGAGAAGGTGAAGTCTGGAGGGTGAATCAGAAGTAGTAGAAGAAGGAGAAGGAGAAGGTGAAGTCTGGACGGTGAATCAGAAGAAACAGAAGAAGGAGAAGGAGAAGGTGAAGTCTGGAGGGTGAATCAGAAGAAGTAGAAGAAGGAGAAGGAGAAGGTGAAGTCTGGAGGGTGAATCAGAAGAAGTAGAAGAAGGAGAAGGAGAAGGTGAAGTCTGGAGGTTGAATCAGAAGAAGTAGAAGAAGGAGAAGGAGAAGGTGAAGTCTGGAGGGTGAAGCAGAAGAAGTAGAAGAAGGAGAAGGAGAATGTGAAGTCAGGAGGGTGAATCAGAAGAAGTAGAAGAAGGAGAAGGAGAAGGTGAAGTCAGGAGGGTGAATCAGAAGAAGCAGAAGAAGGAGAAGGTGAAGTCTGGAGGGTGAATCAGAAGAATCAGAAGAAGGAGAAGGAGAATGTGAAGTCTGGAGGGTGAATCAGAAGAAGCAGAAGAAAGAGAAGGAGATGGTGAAGTCTGGAGGGTGAATCAGAAAAAGTAGAAGAAGGAGAAGGAGAAGGTGAAGTCTGGAGGGTGAATCAGAAGAAGCAGAGGAAGGAGAAGGAGAAGGTGAAGTCTGGAGGGTGAATCAGAAGAAGCAGAAGAAGTAGAAGGAGAAGGTGAAGTCTGGAGGGTGAATCAGAAGAAGCAGAAGAAGGAGAAGGAGAAGGTGAAGTCTGGAGGGTGAATGAGAAGAAGCAGAATAAGGAGAAGGAGAAGGTGAAGTCTGGAGGGTGAATCAGAAGAAGCAGAAGAAGGAGAAGGAGAAGGTGAAGTCTGGAGGGTGAATCAGAAGAAGTAGAAGAAGGAGAAGGAGAAGGTGAAGTCTGGAGGGTGAAGCAGAAGAAGGAGAAGGAGAAGGTGAAGTCAGGAGGGTGAATCAGAAGAAGTAGAAGAAGGAGAAGGAGAAGGTGAAATCAGGAGGGTGAATCAGAAGTAGCAGAAGAAGGAGAAGGAGAAGGTGAAGTCTGTAGGGTGAATCAGAGGAATCAGAAGAAGGAGAAGGAGAAGGTGAAGTCTGGAGGGTGAATCAGAAGAAGCAGAAGAAAGAGAAGGAGAAGGTGAAGTCTGGAGGGTGAAGCAGAAGAAACAGAAGAAGGAGAAGGAGAAGGTGAAGACTGGAGGGTGAATCAGAAGAAGTAGAAGAAGGAGAAGGAGAAGGTGAAGTCTGGAGGGTGAATCAGAAGAAGCAGAAGAAGGAGAAGGAGAAGGTGAAGTCTGGAGGGTGAATCAGAAGAAGCAGAAGAAGGAGAAGGAGAAGATGAAGTCTGGAGGGTGAATCAGAAGAAGTAGAAGAAGGAGAAGAAGAAGGTGAGGTCTGGAGGGTGAATCAGAAGAAGCAGAAGAAGGAGAAGGAGAAGGTGAAGTCTGGAGGGTGAATCAGAAGAAGCAGAAGAAGGAGAAGGAGAAGGTGAAGTCTGGCGGGTGAATCAGAAGAAACAGAAGAAGGAGAAGGAGAAGGTGAAGGTGAAGTCTGGAGGATGAATCAGAAGAAGTAGAAGAAGGAGAAGGAGAAGGTGAAGTCTGGAGGGTGAATCAGAAGAAGTAGAAGAAGGAGAAGGAGAAGGTGAAGTCTGGAGGGTGAATCAGAAGAAGTAGAAGAAGGAGAAGGAGAAGGTGAAGTCTGGAGGGTGAATCAGAAGAAGTAGAAGAAGGAGAAGGAGAAGGTGAAGTCTGGAGGGTGTATCAGAAGTAATAGAAGAAGGAGAAGGAGAAGGTGAAGTCTGGACGGTGAATCAGAAGAAACAGAAGAAGGAGAAGGAGAAGGTGAAGTCTGGAGGGTGAATCAGAAGAAGTAGAAGAAGGAGAAGGAGAAGGTGAAGTCTGGAGGGTGAATCAGAAGAAGTAGAAGAAGGAGAAGGAGAAGGTGAAGTCTGGAGGTTGAATCAGAAGAAGTAGAAGAAGGAGAAGGAGAAGGTGAAGTCTGGAGGGTGAAGCAGAAGAAGTAGAAGAAGGAGAAGGAGAATGTGAAGTCAGGAGGGTGAATCAGAAGAAGTAGAAGAAGGAGAAGGAGAAGGTGAAGTCAGGAGGGTGAATCAGAAGAAGCAGAAGAAGGAGAAGGTGAAGTCTGGAGGGTGAATCAGAAGAATCAGAAGAAGGAGAAGGAGAATGTGAAGTCTGGAGGGTGAATCAGAAGAAGCAGAAGAAAGAGAAGGAGATGGTGAAGTCTGGAGGGTGAATCAGAAAAAGTAGAAGAAGGAGAAGGAGAAGGTGAAGTCTGGAGGGTGAATCAGAAGAAGCAGAGGAAGGAGAAGGAGAAGCTGAAGTCTGGAGGGTGAATCAGAAGAAGCAGAAGAAGTAGAAGGAGAAGGTGAAGTCTGGAGGGTGAATCAGAAGAAGCAGAAGAAGGAGAAGGAGAAGGTGAAGTCTGGAGGGTGAATGAGAAGAAGCAGAATAAGGAGAAGGAGAAGGTGAAGTCTGGAGGGTGAATCAGAAGAAGCAGAAGAAGGAGAAGGAGAAGGTGAAGTCTGGAGGGTGAATCAGAAGAAGTAGAAGAAGGAGAAGGAGAAGGTGAAGTCTGGAGGGTGAAGCAGAAGAAGGAGAAGGAGAAGGTGAAGTCAGGAGGGTGAATCAGAAGAAGTAGAAGAAGGAGAAGGAGAAGGTGAAATCAGGAGGGTGAATCAGAAGTAGCAGAAGAAGGAGAAGGAGAAGGTGAAGTCTGTAGGGTGAATCAGAAGAATCAGAAGAAGGAGAAGGAGAAGGTGAAGTCTGGAGGGTGAATCAGAAGAAGCAGAATAAGGAGAAGGAGAAGGTGAAGTCTGGAGGGTGAATCAGAAGAAGCAGAAGAAGGAGAAGGAGAAGATGAAGTCTGGAGGGTGAATCAGAAGAAGTAGAAGAAGGAGAAGGAGAAGGTGAAGTCTGGAGGGTGAAGCAGAAGAAGTAGAAGAAGGAGAAGGAGAAGGTGAAGTCAGGAGGGTGAATCAGAAGAAGTAGAAGAAGGAGAAGGAGAAGGTGAAGTCAGGAGGGTGAATCAGAAGAAGCAGAAGAAGGAGAAGGAGAAGGTGAAGTCTGGAGGGTGAATCAGAAGAATCAGAAGAAGGAGAAGGAGAAGGTGAAGTCTGGAGGGTGAATCAGAAGAAGCAGAAGAAAGAGAAGGAGAAGGTGAAGTCTGGAGGGTGAAGCAGAAGAAAAAGAAGAAGGAGAAGGAGAAGGTGAAGACTGGAGGGTGAATCAGAAGAAGTGGAAGAAGGAGAAGGAGAAGGTGAAGTCTGGAGGGTGAATCAGAAGAAGTAGAAGAAGGAGAAGGAGAAGGTGAAGTCTGGAGGGTGAATCAGAAGAAGCAGAAGAAGGAGAAGGAGAAGGTGAAGTCTGGAGGGTGAATCAGAAGAAGCAGAAGAAGGAGAAGGAGAAGATGAAGTCTGGAGGGTGAATCAGAAGAAGTAGAAGAAGGAGAAGGAGAAGGTGAAGTCTGGAGGGTGAATCAGAAGTAGTAGAAGAAGGAGAAGGAGAAGGTGAAGTCTGGACGGTGAATCAGAAGAAACAGAAGAAGGAGAAGGAGAAGGTGAAGTCTGGAGGGTGAATCAGAAGAAGTAGAAGAAGGAGAAGGAGAAGGTGAAGTCTGGAGGGTGAATCAGAAGAAGTAGAAGAAGGAGAAGGAGAAGGTGAAGTCTGGAGGTTGAATCAGAAGAAGTAGAAGAAGGAGAAGGAGAAGGTGAAGTCTGGAGGGTGAAGCAGAAGAAGTAGAAGAAGGAGAAGGAGAATGTGAAGTCAGGAGGGTGAATCAGAAGAAGTAGAAGAAGGAGAAGGAGAAGGTGCAGTCAGGAGGGTGAATCAGAAGAAGCAGAAGAAGGAGAAGGTGAAGTCTGGAGGGTGAATCAGAAGAATCAGAAGAAGGAGAAGGAGAATGTGAAGTCTGGAGGGTGAATCAGAAGAAGCAGAAGAAAGAGAAGGAGATGGTGAAGTCTGGAGGGTGAATCAGAAAAAGTAGAAGAAGGAGAAGGAGAAGGTGAAGTCTGGAGGGTGAATCAGAAGAAGCAGAGGAAGGAGAAGGAGAAGGTGAAGTCTGGAGGGTGAATCAGAAGAAGCAGAAGAAGTAGAAGGAGAAGGTGAAGTCTGGAGGGTGAATCAGAAGAAGCAGAAGAAGGAGAAGGAGAAGGTGAAGTCTGGAGGGTGAATGAGAAGAAGCAGAATAAGGAGAAGGAGAAGGTGAAGTCTGGAGGGTGAATCAGAAGAAGCAGAAGAAGGAGAAGGAGAAGGTGAAGTCTGGAGGGTGAATCAGAAGAAGTAGAAGAAGGAGAAGGAGAAGGTGAAGTCTGGAGGGTGAAGCAGAAGAAGGAGAAGGAGAAGGTGAAGTCAGGAGGGTGAATCAGAAGAAGTAGAAGAAGGAGAAGGAGAAGGTGAAATCAGGAGGGTGAATCAGAAGTAGCAGAAGAAGGAGAAGGAGAAGGTGAAGTCTGTAGGGTGAATCAGAGGAATCAGAAGAAGGAGAAGGAGAAGGTGAAGTCTGGAGGGTGAATCAGAAGAAGCAGAAGAAAGAGAAGGAGAAGGTGAAGTCTGGAGGGTGAAGCAGAAGAAACAGAAGAAGGAGAAGGAGAAGGTGAAGACTGGAGGGTGAATCAGAAGAAGTAGAAGAAGGAGAAGGAGAAGGTGAAGTCTGGAGGGTGAATCAGAAGAAGCAGAAGAAGGAGAAGGAGAAGGTGAAGTCTGGAGGGTGAATCAGAAGAAGCAGAAGAAGGAGAAGGAGAAGATGAAGTCTGGAGGGTGAATCAGAAGAAGTAGAAGAAGGAGAAGAAGAAGGTGAGGTCTGGAGGGTGAATCAGAAGAAGCAGAAGAAGGAGAAGGAGAAGGTGAAGTCTGGAGGGTGAATCAGAAGAAGCAGAAGAAGGAGAAGGAGAAGGTGAAGTCTGGCGGGTGAATCAGAAGAAACAGAAGAAGGAGAAGGAGAAGGTGAAGGTGAAGTCTGGAGGATGAATCAGAAGAAGTAGAAGAAGGAGAAGGAGAAGGTGAAGTCTGGAGGGTGAATCAGAAGAAGTAGAAGAAGGAGAAGGAGAAGGTGAAGTCTGGAGGGTGAATCAGAAGAAGTAGAAGAAGGAGAAGGAGAAGGTGAAGTCTGGAGGGTGAATCAGAAGAAGTAGAAGAAGGAGAAGGAGAAGGTGAAGTCTGGAGGGTGTATCAGAAGTAATAGAAGAAGGAGAAGGAGAAGGTGAAGTCTGGACGGTGAATCAGAAGAAACAGAAGAAGGAGAAGGAGAAGGTGAAGTCTGGAGGGTGAATCAGAAGAAGTAGAAGAAGGAGAAGGAGAAGGTGAAGTCTGGAGGGTGAATCAGAAGAAGTAGAAGAAGGAGAAGGAGAAGGTGAAGTCTGGAGGTTGAATCAGAAGAAGTAGAAGAAGGAGAAGGAGAAGGTGAAGTCTGGAGGGTGAAGCAGAAGAAGTAGAAGAAGGAGAAGGAGAATGTGAAGTCAGGAGGGTGAATCAGAAGAAGTAGAAGAAGGAGAAGGAGAAGGTGAAGTCAGGAGGGTGAATCAGAAGAAGCAGAAGAAGGAGAAGGTGAAGTCTGGAGGGTGAATCAGAAGAATCAGAAGAAGGAGAAGGAGAATGTGAAGTCTGGAGGGTGAATCAGAAGAAGCAGAAGAAAGAGAAGGAGATGGTGAAGTCTGGAGGGTGAATCAGAAAAAGTAGAAGAAGGAGAAGGAGAAGGTGAAGTCTGGAGGGTGAATCAGAAGAAGCAGAGGAAGGAGAAGGAGAAGCTGAAGTCTGGAGGGTGAATCAGAAGAAGCAGAAGAAGTAGAAGGAGAAGGTGAAGTCTGGAGGGTGAATCAGAAGAAGCAGAAGAAGGAGAAGGAGAAGGTGAAGTCTGGAGGGTGAATGAGAAGAAGCAGAATAAGGAGAAGGAGAAGGTGAAGTCTGGAGGGTGAATCAGAAGAAGCAGAAGAAGGAGAAGGAGAAGGTGAAGTCTGGAGGGTGAATCAGAAGAAGTAGAAGAAGGAGAAGGAGAAGGTGAAGTCTGGAGGGTGAAGCAGAAGAAGGAGAAGGAGAAGGTGAAGTCAGGAGGGTGAATCAGAAGAAGTAGAAGAAGGAGAAGGAGAAGGTGAAATCAGGAGGGTGAATCAGAAGTAGCAGAAGAAGGAGAAGGAGAAGGTGAAGTCTGTAGGGTGAATCAGAAGAATCAGAAGAAGGAGAAGGAGAAGGTGAAGTCTGGAGGGTGAATCAGAAGAAGCAGAAGAAAGTGAAGGAGAAGGTGAAGTCTGGAGGGTGAATCAGAAGAATCAGAAGAAGGAGAAGGAGAAGGTGAAGTCTGGAGGGTGAATCAGAAGAAGCAGAAGAAAGAGAAGGAGAAGGTGAAGTCTGGAGGGTGAAGCAGAAGAAACAGAAGAAGGAGAAGGAGAAGGTGAAGACTGGAGGGTGAATCAGAAGAAGTAGAAGAAGGAGAAGGAGAAGGTGAAGTCTGGAGGGTGAATCAGAAGAAGTAGAAGAAGGAGAAGGAGAAGGTGAAGTCTGGAGGGTGAATCAGAAGAAGCAGAAGAAGGAGAAGGAGAAGGTGAAGTCTGGAGGGTGAATCAGAAGAAGTAGAAGAAGGAGAAGGAGAAGGTGAAGTCTGGAGGGTGAAGCAGAAGAAGGAGAAGGAGAAGGTGAAGTCAGGAGGGTGAATCAGAAGAAGTAGAAGAAGGAGAAGGAGAAGGTGAAATCAGGAGGGTGAATCAGAAGTAGCAGAAGAAGGAGAAGGAGAAGGTGAAGTCTGTAGGGTGAATCAGAAGAATCAGAAGAAGGAGAAGGAGAAGGTGAAGTCTGGAGGGTGAATCAGAAGAAGCAGAAGAAAGAGAAGGAGAAGGTGAAGTCTGGAGGGTGAAGCAGAAGAAACAGAAGAAGGAGAAGGAGAAGGTGAAGACTGGAGGGTGAATCAGAAGAAGTAGAAGAAGGAGAAGGAGAAGGTGAAGTCTGGAGGGTGAATCAGAAGAAGTAGAAGAAGGAGAAGGAGAAGGTGAAGTCTGGAGGGTGAATCAGAAGAAGCAGAAGAAGGAGAAGGAGAAGGTGAAGTCTGGAGGGTGAATCAGAAGAAGCAGAAGAAGGAGAAGGAGAAGATGAAGTCTGGAGGGTGAATCAGAAGAAGTAGAAGAAGGAGAAGAAGAAGGTGAGGTCTGGAGGGTGAATCAGAAGAAGCAGAAGAAGGAGAAGGAGAAGGTGAAGTCTGGAGGGTGAATCAGAAGAAGTAGAAGAAGGAGAAGGAGAAGGTGAAGTCTGGAGGGAGAATCAGAAGAAGCAGAAGAAGGAGAAGGAGAAGGTGAAGTCTGGAGGGTGAATCAGAAGAAGCAGAAGAAGGAGAAGGAGAAGTTGAAGTCTGGAGGGTGAATCAGAAGAAGCAGAATAAGGAGAAGTGAAGGTGAAGTATGGAGGGTGAATCAGAAGAAGCAGAAGAAGGAGAAGGAGAAGGTGAAGTCTGGAGGGTGAATCAGAAGAAGTAGAAGAAGGAGAAGGAGAAGGTGAAGTCTGGAGGGTGAAGCAGAAGAAGTAGAAGAAGGAGAAGGAGAAGGTGAAGTCAGGAGGGTGAATCAGAAGAAGTAGAAGAAGGAGAAGGAGAAGGTGAAGTCAGGAGGGTGAATCAGAAGAAGCAGAAGAAGGAGAAGGAGAAGGTGAAGTCTGGAGGGTGAATCAGAAGAAGCAGAATCAGGAGAAGGAGAAGGTGAAGTCTGGAGGGTGAATCAGAAGAAGCAGAATAAGGAGAAGGAGAAGGTGAAGTCTGGAGGGTGAATCAGAAGAAGCAGAAGAAGGAGAAGGAGAAGATGAAGTCTGGAGGGTGAATCAGAAGAAGTAGAAGAAGGAGAAGGAGAAGGTGAAGTCTGGAGGGTGAAGCAGAAGAAGTAGAAGAAGGAGAAGGAGAAGGTGAAGTCAGGAGGGTGAATCAGAAGAAGTAGAAGAAGGAGAAGGAGAAGGTGAAGTCAGGAGGGTGAATCAGAAGAAGCAGAAGAAGGAGAAGGAGAAGGTGAAGTCTGGAGGGTGAATCAGAAGAATCAGAAGAAGGAGAAGGAGAAGGTGAAGTCTGGAGGGTGAATCAGAAGAAGCAGAAGAAAGAGAAGGAGAAGGTGAAGTCTGGAGGGTGAAGCAGAAGAAAAAGAAGAAGGAGAAGGAGAAGGTGAAGACTGGAGGGTGAATCAGAAGAAGTGGAAGAAGGAGAAGGAGAAGGTGAAGTCTGGAGGGTGAATCAGAAGAAGTAGAAGAAGGAGAAGGAGAAGGTGAAGTCTGGAGGGTGAATCAGAAGAAGCAGAAGAAGGAGAAGGAGAAGGTGAAGTCTGGAGGGTGAATCAGAAGAAGCAGAAGAAGGAGAAGGAGAAGATGAAGTCTGGAGGGTGAATCAGAAGAAGTAGAAGAAGGAGAAGGAGAAGGTGAAGTCTGGAGGGTGAATCAGAAGTAGTAGAAGAAGGAGAAGGAGAAGGTGAAGTCTGGACGGTGAATCAGAAGAAACAGAAGAAGGAGAAGGAGAAGGTGAAGTCTGGAGGGTGAATCAGAAGAAGTAGAAGAAGGAGAAGGAGAAGGTGAAGTCTGGAGGGTGAATCAGAAGAAGTAGAAGAAGGAGAAGGAGAAGGTGAAGTCTGGAGGTTGAATCAGAAGAAGTAGAAGAAGGAGAAGGAGAAGGTGAAGTCTGGAGGGTGAAGCAGAAGAAGTAGAAGAAGGAGAAGGAGAATGTGAAGTCAGGAGGGTGAATCAGAAGAAGTAGAAGAAGGAGAAGGAGAAGGTGAAGTCAGGAGGGTGAATCAGAAGAAGCAGAAGAAGGAGAAGGTGAAGTCTGGAGGGTGAATCAGAAGAATCAGAAGAAGGAGAAGGAGAATGTGAAGTCTGGAGGGTGAATCAGAAGAAGCAGAAGAAAGAGAAGGAGATGGTGAAGTCTGGAGGGTGAATCAGAAAAAGTAGAAGAAGGAGAAGGAGAAGGTGAAGTCTGGAGGGTGAATCAGAAGAAGCAGAGGAAGGAGAAGGAGAAGGTGAAGTCTGGAGGGTGAATCAGAAGAAGCAGAAGAAGTAGAAGGAGAAGGTGATGTCTGGAGGGTGAAGCAGAAGAAGCAGAAGAAGGAGAAGGAGAAGGTGAAGTCTGGAGGGTGAATGAGAAGAAGCAGAATAAGGAGAAGGAGAAGGTGAAGTCTGGAGGGTGAATCAGAAGAAGCAGAAGAAGGAGAAGGAGAAGGTGAAGTCTGGAGGGTGAATCAGAAGAAGTAGAAGAAGGAGAAGGAGAAGGTGAAGTCTGGAGGGTGAAGCAGAAGAAGGAGAAGGAGAAGGTGAAGTCAGGAGGGTGAATCAGAAGAAGTAGAAGAAGGAGAAGGAGAAGGTGAAATCAGGAGGGTGAATCAGAAGTAGCAGAAGAAGGAGAAGGAGAAGGTGAAGTCTGTAGGGTGAATCAGAAGAATCAGAAGAAGGAGAAGGAGAAGGTGAAGTCTGGAGGGTGAATCAGAAGAAGCAGAAGAAAGAGAAGGAGAAGGTGAAGTCTGGAGGGTGAAGCAGAAGAAACAGAAGAAGGAGAAGGAGAAGGTGAAGACTGGAGGGTGAATCAGAAGAAGTAGAAGAAGGAGAAGGAGAAGGTGAAGTCTGGAGGGTGAATCAGAAGAAGTAGAAGAAGGAGAAGGAGAAGGTGAAGTCTGGAGGGTGAATCAGAAGAAGCAGAAGAAGGAGAAGGAGAAGGTGAAGTCTGGAGGGTGAATCAGAAGAAGCAGAAGAAGGAGAAGGAGAAGATGAAGTCTGGAGGGTGAATCAGAAGAAGTAGAAGAAGGAGAAGAAGAAGGTGAGGTCTGGAGGGTGAATCAGAAGAAGCAGAAGAAGGAGAAGGAGAAGGTGAAGTCTGGAGGGTGAATCAGAAGAAGCAGAAGAAGGAGAAGGAGAAGGTGAAGTCTGGCGGGTGAATCAGAAGAAACAGAAGAAGGAGAAGGAGAAGGTGAAGTCTGGAGGGTGAATCAGAAGAAGTAGAAGAAGGAGAAGGAGAAGGTGTAGTCTGGAGGGTGAATCAGAAGAAGCAGAAGAAGGAGAAGGAGAAGGTGAAGTCTGGAGGGTGAATCAGAAGAAGCAGAAGAAGGAGAAGGAGAAGGTGAAGTCTGGAGGGTGAATCAGAAGAAGCAGAAGAAGGAGAAGGAGAAGGTGAAGTCAGGAGGGTGAATCAGAAGAAGCAGAAGAAGGAGAAGGAGAAGGTGAAGTTAGGAGGGTGAATCAGAAGAAGCAGAAGAAGGAGAAGGAGCAGGTGATGTCAGGGGGATGAAGCAGAAGAAGTAGAAGAAGGAGAAGGAGAAGGTGAAGTCAGGACGGTGAAGCAGAAGAAGCAGAAGAAGGAGAAGGAGAAGGTGAAGTCTGGAGGGTGAATCAGAAGAAGTAGAAGAAGGAAAAGGAGAAGGTCAAGTCTGGAGGGTGAATCAGAAGAAGTAGAAGAAGGAGAAGGAGAAGGTGAAGTCTGGAGGGTGAAGCAGAAGAAGTAGAAGAAGGAGAAGGAGAAGGTGAAGTCAGGAGGGTGAATCAGAAGAAGTAGAAGAAGGAGAAGGAGAAGGTGAAGTCAGGAGCGTGAATCAGAAGAAGCAGAAGAAGGAGAAGGAGAAGGTGAAGTCTGGAGGGTGAATCAGAAGAATCAGAAGAAGGAGAAGGAGATGGTGAAGTCTGGAGGGTGAATCAGAAGAAGCAGAAGAAAGAGAAGGAGAAGGTGAAGTCTGGAGGGTGAATCAGAAGAAGTAGAAGAAGGAGAAGGAGAAGGTGAAGTCTGGAGGGTGTATCAGAAGAAGCAGAAGAAGGAGAAGGAGAAGGTGAAGTCTGGAGGGTGAATCAGAAGAAGCAGAAGAAGGAGAAGGAGAAGGTGAAGTCTGCAGGGTGAATCAGAAGAAGCAGAAGAAGGAGAAGGAGAAGGTGAAGTCTGGAGGGTGAATCAGAAGAAGCAGAATAAGGAGAAGGAGAAGGTGAAGTCTGGAGGGTGAATCAGAAGAAGCAGAAGAAGGAGAAGGAGAAGGTGAAGTCTGGAGGGTGAATCAGAAGAAGTAGAAGAAGGAGAAGGAGAAGTTGAAGTCTGGAGGGTGAAGCAGAAGAATTAGAAGATGGAGAAGGAGAAGGTGAAGTCAGGAGGGTGAATCAGAAGAAGTAGAAGAAGGAGAAGGAGAAGGTGAAGTCAGGAGGGTGAATCGGAAGAAGCAGAAGATGGAGAAGGAGAAGGTGAAGTCTGGAGGGTGAATCAGAAGAATCAGAAGAAGGAGAAGGAGAAGGTGAAGTCTGGAGGGTGAATCAGAAGAAGCAGAGGAAGGAGAAGGAGAAGGTAAAGTCTGGAGGGTGAATCAGAAGAAGCAGAATAAGGAGAAGGAGAAGGTGAAGTCTGGAGGGTGAATCAGAAGAAGCAGAATAAGGAGAAGGAGAAGGTGAAGTCTGGAGGGTGAATCAGAAGAAGCAGAAGAAGGAGAAGGAGAAGGTGAAGTCTGGAGGGTGAATCAGAAGAAGTAGAAGAAGGAGAAGGAGAAGGTGAAGTCTGGAGGGTGAAGCAGAAGAAGTAGAAGAAGGAGAAGGAGAAGGTGAAGTCAGGTGGGTGAATCAGAAGAAGTAGAAGAAGGAGAAGGAGAAGGTGAAGTCAGGAGGGTGAATCAGAAGAAGCAGAAGAAGGAGAAGGAGAAGGTGAAGTCTGGAGGGTGAATCAGAAGAATCAGAAGAAGGAGAAGGAGAAGGTGAAGTCTGGAGGGTGAATCAGAAGAAGCAGAAGAAAGAGAAGGAGAAGGTGAAGTCTGGAGGGTGAAGCAGAAGAAACAGAAGAAGGAGAAGGAGAAGGTGAAGACTGGAGGGTGAATCAGAAGAAGTAGAAGAAGGAGAAGGAGAAGGTGAAGTCTGGAGGGTGAATCAGAAGAAGTAGAAGAAGGAGAAGGAGAAGGTGAAGTCTGGAGGGTGAATCAGAAGAAGCAGAAGAAGGAGAAGGAGAAGGTGAAGTCTGGAGGGTGAATCAGAAGAAGCAGAAGAAGGAGAAGGAGAAGATGAAGTCTGGAGGGTGCATCAGAAGAAGTAGAAGAAGGAGAAGGAGAAGGTGAAGTCTGGAGGGTGAATCAGAAGTAGTAGAAGAAGGAGAAGGAGAAGGTGAAGTCTGGAGGGTGAATCAGAAGAAACAGAAGAAGGAGAAGGAGAAGGTGAAGTCTGGAGGGTGAATCAGAAGAAGTAGAAGAAGGAGAAGGAGAAGGTGTAGTCTGGAGGGTGAATCAGAAGAAGTAGACGAAGGAGAAGGAGAAGGTGAAGTCTGGAGGGTGAATCAGAAGAAGCAGAAGAAGGAGATGGAGAAGGTGAAGTCTGGAGGGTGAATCAGAAGAAGTAGAAGAAGGAGAAGGAGAAGGTGAAGTCTGGAGGGTGAATCAGAAGAAGCAGAAGAAGGAGAAGGAGAAGGTGAAGTCTGGAGGGTGAATCAGAAGAAGCAGAAGAAGGAGAAGGAGAAGGTGAAGTCTGGAGGGTGATTCAGAAGAAGCAGAATAAGGAGAAGGAGAAGGTGAAGTCTGGAGGGTGAATCAGAAGAAGCAGAAGAAGGAGAAGGAGAAGGTGAAGTCTGGAGGGTGAATCAGAAGAAGTAGAAGAAGGAGAAGGGGAAGGTGAAGTCTGGAGGGTGAATCAGAAGAAGTAGAAGAAGGAGAAGGAGAAGGTGAAGTCTGGAGGGTGAATCAGAAGAAGTAGAAGAAGGAGAAGGAGAAGCTGAAGTCTGGAGGGTGAAGCAGAAGAAGTAGAAGAAGGAGAAGGAGAAGGTGAAGTGAGGAGGGTGAATCAGAAGATGTAGAAGAAGGAGAAGGAGAAGGTGAAGTCAGGAGGGTGAATCAGAAGAAGCAGGAGAAGGAGAAGGTGAAGTCTGGAGGGTGAATCAGAAGAATCAGAAGAAGGAGAAGGAGAAGGTGAAGTCTGGAGGGTGAATCAGAAGAAGCAGAAGAAAGAGAAGGAGAAGGTGAAGTCTGGAGGGTGAATCAGAAGAAGTAGAAGAAGGAGAAGGAGAAGGTGAAGTCTGGAGGGTGAATCAGAAGAAGCAGAAGAAGGAGAAGGAGAAGGTGAAGTCTGGAGGGTGAATCAGAAGAAGTAGACGAAGGAGAAGGAGAAGGTGAAGTCTGGAGGGTGAATCAGAAGAAGCAGAAGAAGGAGATGGAGAAGGTGAAGTCTGGAGGGTGAATCAGAAGAAGCAGAAGAAGGAGAAGGAGAAGGTGAAGTCTGGAGGGTGAATCAGAAGAAGTAGAAGAAGGAGAAGGAGAAGGTGAAGTCTGGAGGGTGAAGCAGAAGAAGTAGAAGAAGGAGAAGGAGAAGGTGAAGTCAGGTGGGTGAATCAGAAGAAGTAGAAGAAGGAGAAGGAGAAGGTGAAGTCAGGAGGGTGAATCCGAAGAAGCAGAAGAAGGAGAAGGAGAAGGTGAAGTCTGGAGGGTGAATCAGAAGAATCAGAAGAAGGAGAAGGAGAAGGTGAAGTCTGGAGGGTGAATCAGAAGAAGCAGAAGAAAGAGAAGGAGAAGGTGAAGTCTGGAGGGTGAAGCAGAAGAAACAGAAGAAGGAGAAGGAGAAGGTGAAGACTGGAGGGTGAATCAGAAGAAGTAGAAGAAGGAGAAGGTGAAGTCTGGAGGGTGAATCAGAAGAAGTAGAAGAAGGAGAAGGAGAAGGTGAAGTCTGGAGGGTGAATCAGAAGAAGCAGAAGAAGGAGAAGGAGAAGGTGAAGTCTGGAGGGTGAATCAGAAGAAGCAGAAGAAGGAAAAGGAGAAGATGAAGTCTGGAGGTTGAATCAGAAGAAGTAGAAGAAGGAGAAGGAGAAGGTGATGTCTGGAGGGTGAATCAGAAGAAACAGAAGAAGGAGAAGGAGAAGGTGAAGTCTGGAGGGTGAATCAGAAGAAGTAGAAGAAGGAGAAGGAGAAGGTGTAGTCTGGAGGGTGAATCAGAAGAAGTAGACGAAGGAGAAGGAGAAGGTGAAGTCTGGAGGGTGAATCAGAAGAAGCAGAAGAAGGAGATGGAGAAGGTGAAGTCTGGAGGGTGAATCAGAAGAAGTAGAAGAAGGAGAAGGAGAAGGTGAAGTCTGGAGGGTGAATCAGAAGAAGCAGAAGAAGGAGAAGGAGAAGGTGAAGTCTGGAGGGTGAATCAGAAGAAGCAGAAGAAGGAGAAGGAGAAGTCGAAGGCTGGAGGGTGATTCAGAAGAAGCAGAATAAGGAGAAGGAGAAGGTGAAGTCTGGAGGGTGAATCAGAAGAAGCGGAAGAAGGAGAAGGAGAAGGTGAAGTCTGGAGGGTGAAACAGAAGAAGTAGAAGAAGGAGAAGGAGAAGGTGAAATCTGGAGGGCGAATCAGAAGAAGTAGAAGAAGGAGAAGGAGAAGGTGAAGTCTGGAGGGTGAATCAGAAGAAGTAGAAGAAGGAGAAGGAGAAGGTGAAGTCTGGAGGGTGAATCAGAAGAAACAGAAGAAGGAGAAGGAGAAGGTAAAGTCTGGAGGGTGAATCAGAAGAAGTAGAAGAAGGAGAAGGAGAAGGTGTAGTCTGGAGGGTGAATCAGAAGAAGTAGACGAAGGAGAAGGAGAAGGTGAAGTCTGGAGGGTGAATCAGAAGAAGCAGAAGAAGGAGATGGAGAAGGTGAAGTCTGGAGGGTGAATCAGAAGAAGTAGAAGAAGGAGAAGGAGAAGGTGAAGTCTGGAGGGTGAATCAGAAGAAGCAGAAGAAGGAGAAGGAGAAGGTGAAGTCTGGAGGGTGAATCAGAAGAAGCAGAAGAAGGAGAAGGAGAAGGTGAAGTCTGGAGGGTGATTCAGAAGAAGCAGAATAAGGAGAAGGAGAAGGTGAAGTCTGGAGGGTGAATCAGAAGAAGCAGAAGAAGGAGAAGGAGAAGGTGAAGTCTGGAGGGCGAATCAGAAGAAGGAGAAGAAGGAGAAGGAGAAGGTGAAGTCTGGAGGGTGAATCAGAAGAAGTAGAAGAAGGAGAAGGAGAAGGTGAAGTCTGGAGGGTGAATCAGAAGAAGTAGAAGAAGGAGAAGGAGAAGCTGAAGTCTGGAGGGTGAAGCAGAAGAAGTAGAAGAAAGAGAAGGAGAAGGTGAAGTCAGGAGGGTGAATCAGAAGAAGCAGAAGAAGGAGAAGGAGAAGGTGAAGTCTGGAGGGTGAATCAGAAGAATCAGAAGAAGGAGAAGGAGAAGGTGAAGTCTGGAGGGTGAATCAGAAGAAGCAGAAGAAAGAGAAGGAGAAGGTGAAGTCTGGAGGGTGAATCAGAAGAAGTAGAAGAAGGAGAAGGAGAAGGTGAAGTCTGGAGGGTGTATCAGAAGAAGCAGAAGAAGGAGAAGGAGAAGGTGAAGTCTGGAGGGTGAATCAGAAGAAGTAGAGGAAGGAGAAGGAGAAGGTGAAGTCTGGAGGGTGAATCAGAAGAAGCAGAAGAAGGAGATGGAGAAGGTGAAGTCTGGAGGGTGAATCAGAAGAAGCAGAAGAAGGAGAAGGAGAAGGTGAAGTCTGGAGGGTGAATCAGAAGAAGTAGAAGAAGGAGAAGGAGAAGGTGAAGTCTGGAGGGTGAAGCAGAAGAAGTAGAAGAAGGAGAAGGAGAAGGTGAAGTCAGGTGGGTGAATCAGAAGAAGTAGAAGAAGGAGAAGGAGAAGGTGAAGTCAGGAGGGTGAATCAGAAGAAGCAGAAGAAGGAGAAGGAGAAGGTGAAGTCTGGAGGGTGAATCAGAAGAATCAGAAGAAGGAGAAGGAGAAGGTGAAGTCTGGAGGGTGAATCAGAAGAAGCAGAAGAAAGAGAAGGAGAAGGTGAAGTCTGGAGGGTGAAGCAGAAGAAACAGAAGAAGGAGAAGGAGAAGGTGAAGACTGGAGGGTGAATCAGAAGAAGTAGAAGAAGGAGAAGGAGAAGGTGAAGTCTGGAGGGTAAATCAGAAGAAGTAGAAGAAGGAGAAGGAGAAGGTGAAGTCTGGAGGGTGAAACAGAAGAAGCAGAAGAAGGAGAAGGAGAAGGTGAAGTCTGGAGGGTGAATCAGAAGAAGCAGAAGAAGGAGAAGGAGTAGATGAAGTCTGGAGGTTGAATCAGAAGAAGTAGAAGAAGGAGAAGGAGAAGGTGAAGTCTGGAGGGTGAATCAGAAGTAGTAGAAGAAGGAGAAGGAGAAGGTGAAGTCTGGAGGGTGAATCAGAAGAAACAGAAGAAGGAGAAGGAGAAGGTGAAGTCTGGAGGGTGAATCAGAAGAAGTAGAAGAAGGAGAAGGAGAAGGTGTAGTCTGGAGGGTGAATCAGAAGAAGTAGACGAAGGAGAAGGAGAAGGTGAAGTCTGGAGGGTGAATCAGAAGAAGCAGAAGAAGGAGATGGAGAAGGTGAAGTCTGGAGGGTGAATCAGAAGAAGTAGAAGAAGGAGAAGGAGAAGGTGAAGTCTGGAGGGTGAATCAGAAGAAGCAGAAGAAGGAGAAGGAGAAGGTGAAGTCTGGAGGGTGAATCAGAAGAAGCAGAAGAAGGAGAAGGAGAAGGTGAAGTCTGGAGGGTGATTCAGAAGAAGCAGAATAAGGAGAAGGAGAAGGTGAAGTCTGGAGGGTGAATCAGAAGAAGCAGAAGAAGGAGAAGGAGAAGGTGAAGTCTGGAGGGTGAATCAGAAGAAGTAGAAGAAGGAGAAGGAGAAGGTGAAGTCTGGAGGGTGAATCAGAAGAAGTAGAAGAAGGAGAAGGAGAAGGTGAAGTCTGGAGGGTGAATCAGAAGAAGTAGAAGAAGGAGAAGGAGAAGCTGAAGTCTGGAGGGTGAAGCAGAAGAAGTAGAAGAAGGAGAAGGAGAAGGTGAAGTCAGGAGGGTGAATCAGAAGATGTAGAAGAAGGAGAAGGAGAAGGTGAAGTCAGGAGGGTGAATCAGAAGAAGCATAAGAAGGAGAAGGAGAAGGTGAAGTCTGGAGGGTGAATCAGAAGAATCAGAAGAAGGAGAAGGAGAAGGTGAAGTCTGGAGGGTGAATCAGAAGAAGCAGAAGAAAGAGAAGGAGAAGGTGAAGTCTGGAGGGTGAATCAGAAGAAGTAGACGAAGGAGAAGGAGAATGTGAAGTCTGGAGGGTGTATCAAAAGAAGCAGAAGAAGGAGATGGAGAAGGTGAAGTCTGGTGGGTGAATCAGAAGAAGTAGAAGAAGGAGAAGGAGAAGGTGAAGTCTGGAGGGTGAATCAGAAGAAGCAGAAGAAGGAGAAGGAGAAGGTGAAGTCTGGAGGGTGAATCAGAAGAAGCAGAAGAAGGAGAAGGAGAAGGTGAAGTCTGGAGGGTGATTCAGAAGAAGCAGAATAAGGAGAAGGAGAAGTTGAAGTCTGGAGGGTGAAACAGAAGAAGCAGAAGAAGGAGAAGGAGAAGGTGAAGTCTGGAGGGTGAATCAGAAGAAGTAGAAGAAGGAGAAGGAGAAGGTGAAGTCTGGAGGGTGAATCAGAAGAAGTAGAAGAAGGAGAAGGAGAAGGTGAAGTCTGGAGGGTGAAGCAGAAGAAGTAGAAGAAGGAGAAGGAGAAGGTGAAGTCTGGAGGGTGAATCAGAAGAAGTAGAAGAAGGAGAAGGAGAAGGTGAAGTCTGGAGGGTGTATCAGAAGAAGCAGAAGAAGGAGAAGGAGAAGGTGAAGTCTGGAGGGTGAATCAGAAGAAGTAGAGGAAGGAGAAGGAGAAGGTGAAGTCTGGAGGGTGAATCAGAAGAAGCAGAAGAAGGAGATGGAGAAGGTGAAGTCTGGAGGGTGAATCAGAAGAAGCAGAAGAAGGAGAAGGAGAAGGTGAAGTCTGGAGGGTGAATCAGAAGAAGTAGAAGAAGGAGAAGGAGAAGGTGAAGTCTGGAGGGTGAAGCAGAAGAAGTAGAAGAAGGAGAAGGAGAAGGTGAAGTCAGGTGGGTGAATCAGAAGAAGTAGAAGAAGGAGAAGGAGAAGGTGAAGTCAGGAGGGTGAATCAGAAGAAGCAGAAGAAGGAGAAGGAGAAGGTGAAGTCTGGAGGGTGAATCAGAAGAATCAGAAGAAGGAGAAGGAGAAGGTGAAGTCTGGAGGGTGAATCAGAAGAAGCAGAAGAAAGAGAAGGAGAAGGTGAAGTCTGGAGGGTGAAGCAGAAGAAACAGAAGAAGGAGAAGGAGAAGGTGAAGACTGGAGGGTGAATCAGAAGAAGTAGAAGAAGGAGAAGGAGAAGGTGAAGTCTGGAGGGTAAATCAGAAGAAGTAGAAGAAGGAGAAGGAGAAGGTGAAGTCTGGAGGGTGAATCAGAAGAAGCAGAAGAAGGAGAAGGAGAAGGTGAAGTCTGGAGGGTGAATCAGAAGAAGCAGAAGAAGGAGAAGGAGTAGATGAAGTCTGGAGGTTGAATCAGAAGAAGTAGAAGAAGGAGAAGGAGAAGGTGAAGTCTGGAGGGTGAATCAGAAGTAGTAGAAGAAGGAGAAGGAGAAGGTGAAGTCTGGAGGGTGAATCAGAAGAAACAGAAGAAGGAGAAGGAGAAGGTGAAGTCTGGAGGGTGAATCAGAAGAAGTAGAAGAAGGAGAAGGAGAAGGTGTAGTCTGGAGGGTGAATCAGAAGAAGTAGACGAAGGAGAAGGAGAAGGTGAAGTCTGGAGGGTGAATCAGAAGAAGCAGAAGAAGGAGATGGAGAAGGTGAAGTCTGGAGGGTGAATCAGAAGAAGTAGAAGAAGGAGAAGGAGAAGGTGAAGTCTGGAGGGTGAATCAGAAGAAGCAGAAGAAGGAGAAGGAGAAGGTGAAGTCTGGAGGGTGAATCAGAAGAAGCAGAAGAAGGAGAAGGAGAAGGTGAAGTCTGGAGGGTGATTCAGAAGAAGCAGAATAAGGAGAAGGAGAAGGTGAAGTCTGGAGGGTGAATCAGAAGAAGCAGAAGAAGGAGAAGGAGAAGGTGAAGTCTGGAGGGTGAATCAGAAGAAGTAGAAGAAGGAGAAGGAGAAGGTGAAGTCTGGAGGGTGAATCAGAAGAAGTAGAAGAAGGAGAAGGAGAAGGTGAAGTCTGGAGGGTGAATCAGAAGAAGTAGAAGAAGGAGAAGGAGAAGCTGAAGTCTGGAGGGTGAAGCAGAAGAAGTAGAAGAAGGAGAAGGAGAAGGTGAAGTCAGGAGGGTGAATCAGAAGATGTAGAAGAAGGAGAAGGAGAAGGTGAAGTCAGGAGGGTGAATCAGAAGAAGCATAAGAAGGAGAAGGAGAAGGTGAAGTCTGGAGGGTGAATCAGAAGAATCAGAAGAAGGAGAAGGAGAAGGTGAAGTCTGGAGGGTGAATCAGAAGAAGCAGAAGAAAGAGAAGGAGAAGGTGAAGTCTGGAGGGTGAATCAGAAGAAGTAGACGAAGGAGAAGGAGAAGGTGAAGTCTGGAGGGTGTAGCAAAAGAAGCAGAAGAAGGAGATGGAGAAGGTGAAGTCTGGAGGGTGAATCAGAAGAAGTAGAAGAAGGAGAAGGAGAAGGTGAAGTCTGGAGGGTGAATCAGAAGAAGCAGAAGAAGGAGAAGGAGAAGGTGAAGTCTGGAGGGTGAATCAGAAGAAGCAGAAGAAGGAGAAGGAGAAGGTGAAGTCTGGAGGGTGATTCAGAAGAAGCAGAATAAGGAGAAGGAGAAGTTGAAGTCTGGAGGGTGAAACAGAAGAAGCAGAAGAAGGAGAAGGAGAAGGTGAAGTCTGGAGGGTGAATCAGAAGAAGTAGAAGAAGGAGAAGGAGAAGGTGAAGTCTGGAGGGTGAATCAGAAGAAGTAGAAGAAGGAGAAGGAGAAGGTGAAGTCTGGAGGGTGAAGCAGAAGAAGTAGAAGAAGGAGAAGGAGAAGGTGAAGTCAGGAGGGTGAATCAGAAGATGTAGAAGAAGGAGAAGGAGAAGGTGAAGTCAGGAGGGTGAATCAGAAGAAGCAGAAGAAGGAGAAGGAGAAGGTGAAGTCTGGAGGGTGAATCAGAAGAAGTAGAAGAAGGAGAAGGAGAAGGTGAAGTCTGGAGGGTGAATCAGAAGAAGCAGAAGAAGGAGAAGGAGAAGGTGAAGTCTGGAGGGTGAATCAGAAGAAGCAGAAGAAGGAGAAGGAGAAGGTGAAGTCTGGAGGGTGAATCAGAAGAAGCAGAAGAAGGAGAAGGAGAAGGTGAAGTCTGGAGGGTGAATCAGAAGAAGTAGAAGAAGGAGAAGGAGAAGGTGTAGTCTGGAGGGTGAAGCAGAAGAAGTAGAAGAAGGAGAAGGAGAAGGTGAAGTCTGGAGGGTGATTCAGAAGAAGCAGAAGAAGGAGAAGGAGAAGGTGAAGTCTGGAGGGTGAATCAGAAGAAGTAGAAGAAGGAGAAGGAGAAGGTGAAGTCTGGAGGGTGAATCAGAAGAAGCAGAAGAAGGAGAAGGAGAAGGTGAAGTCTGGAGGGTGAATCAGAAGAAGCAGAAGAAGGAGAAGGAGAAGGTGAAGTCTGCAGGGTGAATCAGAAGAAGCAGAAGAAGGAGAAGGAGAAGGTGAAGTCTGTAGGGTGAATCAGAAGAAGCAGAATAAGGAGAAGGAGAAGGTGAAGTCTGGAGGGTGAATCAGAAGAAGCAGAAGAAGGAGAAGGAGAAGGTGAAGTCTGGAGGGTGAATCAGAAGAAGTAGAAGAAGGAGAAGGAGAAGGTGAAGTCTGGAGGGTGAAGCAGAAGAGGTAGAAGAAGGAGAAGGAGAAGGTGAAGTCAGGAGGGTGAATCAGAAGAAGTAGAAGAAGGAGAAGGAGAAGGTGAAGTCAGGAGGGTGAATCAGAAGAAGCAGAAGAAGGAGAAGGAGAAGGTGAAGTCTGGAGGGTGAATCAGAAGAATCAGAAGAAGGAGAAGGAGAAGGTGAAGTCTGAAGGGTGAATCAGAAGAAGCAGAAGAAAGAGAAGAAGAAGGTGAAGTCTGGAGGGTGAAGCAGAAGAAACAGAAGAAGGAGAAGGAGTAGGTGAAGACTGGAGGGTGAATCTGAAGAAGTATAAGAAGGAGAAGGAGAAGGTGAAGTCTGGAGGGTGAATCAGAAGAAGTAGAAGAAGGAGAAGGAGAAGGTGAAGTCTGGAGGGTGAATCAGAAGAAGCAGAAGAAGGAGAAGGAGAAGGTGAAGTCTGGAGGGTGAATCAGAAGAAGCAGAAGAAAGAGAAGGAGAAGATGAAGTCTGGAGGGAGAATCAGAAGAAGCAGAAGAAGGAGAAGGAGAAGGTGAAGTCTGGAGGGTGAATCAGAAGAAGCAGAAGAAGGAGAAGGAGAAGGTGAAGTCAGGAGGGTGAATCAGAAGAAGCAGAAGAAGGAGAAGGAGAAGGTGTAGTTAGGAGGGTGAATCAGAAGAAGCAGAAGAAGGAGAAGGAGCAGGTGAAGTCAGGGGGGTGAAGCAGAAGAAGTAGAAGAAGGAGAAGGAGAAGGTGAAGTCAGGACGGTGAAGCAGAAGAAGCAGAAGAAGGAGAAGGAGAAGGTGTAGTCTGGAGGGCGCAGCAGAAGAAGCAGAAGAAGGAGAAGGAGAAGCTGAAGTCTGGAGGGTGAAGCAGAAGAAGCAGAAGAAGGAGAAGGAGAAGGTGAAGTCTGGAGGGTGAATCAGAAGAAGCAGAAGAAGGAGAAGGAGAAGCTGAAGTCAGGAGAGTGAAGCAGAAGAAGCAGAAGATGGAGAAGGAGAAGGTGAAGTCTGGAGGGCGAAGCAGAAGAAGCAGAAGAAGGAGAAGGAGAAGGTGAAGTCTGGAGGGTGAAGCAGAAGAAGCAGAAGAAGGAGAAGGAGAAGGTGGAGTCTGGAGGGTGAATCAGAAGAAGTAGAAGAAGGAGAAGGAGAAGGTGAAGTCAGGAGGGTGAATCAGAAGATGTAGAAGAAGGAGAAGGAGAAGGTGAAGTCAGGAGGGTGAATCAGAAGAAGCATAAGAAGGAGAAGGAGAAGGTGAAGTCTGGAGGGTGAATCAGAAGAATCAGAAGAAGGAGAAGGAGAAGGTGAAGTCTGGAGGGTGAATCAGAAGAAGCAGAAGAAAGAGAAGGAGAAGGTGAAGTCTGGAGGGTGAATCAGAAGAAGTAGACGAAGGAGAAGGAGAATGTGAAGTCTGGAGGGTGTATCAAAAGAAGCAGAAGAAGGAGATGGAGAAGGTGAAGTCTGGTGGGTGAATCAGAAGAAGTAGAAGAAGGAGAAGGAGAAGGTGAAGTCTGGAGGGTGAATCAGAAGAAGCAGAAGAAGGAGAAGGAGAAGGTGAAGTCTGGAGGGTGAATCAGAAGAAGCAGAAGAAGGAGAAGGAGAAGGTGAAGTCTGGAGGGTGATTCAGAAGAAGCAGAATAAGGAGAAGGAGAAGTTGAAGTCTGGAGGGTGAAACAGAAGAAGCAGAAGAAGGAGAAGGAGAAGGTGAAGTCTGGAGGGTGAATCAGAAGAAGTAGAAGAAGGAGAAGGAGAAGGTGAAGTCTGGAGGGTGAATCAGAAGAAGTAGAAGAAGGAGAAGGAGAAGGTGAAGTCTGGAGGGTGAAGCAGAAGAAGTAGAAGAAGGAGAAAGAGAAGGTGAAGTCTGGAGGGTGAATCAGAAGAAGTAGAAGAAGGAGAAGGAGAAGGTGAAGTCTGGAGGGTGTATCAGAAGAAGCAGAAGAAGGAGAAGGAGAAGGTGAAGTCTGGAGGGTGAATCAGAAGAAGTAGAGGAAGGAGAAGGAGAAGGTGAAGTCTGGAGGGTGAATCAGAAGAAGCAGAAGAAGGAGATGGAGAAGGTGAAGTCTGGAGGGTGAATCAGAAGAAGCAGAAGAAGGAGAAGGAGAAGGTGAAGTCTGGAGGGTGAATCAGAAGAAGTAGAAGAAGGAGAAGGAGAAGGTGAAGTCTGGAGGGTGAAGCAGAAGAAGTAGAAGAAGGAGAAGGAGAAGGTGAAGTCAGGTGGGTGAATCAGAAGAAGTAGAAGAAGGAGAAGGAGAAGGTGAAGTCAGGAGGGTGAATCAGAAGAAGCAGAAGAAGGAGAAGGAGAAGGTGAAGTCTGGAGGGTGAATCAGAAGAATCAGAAGAAGGAGAAGGAGAAGGTGAAGTCTGGAGGGTGAATCAGAAGAAGCAGAAGAAAGAGAAGGAGAAGGTGAAGTCTGGAGGGTGAAGCAGAAGAAACAGAAGAAGGAGAAGGAGAAGGTGAAGACTGGAGGGTGAATCAGAAGAAGTAGAAGAAGGAGAAGGAGAAGGTGAAGTCTGGAGGGTAAATCAGAAGAAGTAGAAGAAGGAGAAGGAGAAGGTGAAGTCTGGAGGGTGAATCAGAAGAAGCAGAAGAAGGAGAAGGAGAAGGTGAAGTCTGGAGGGTGAATCAGAAGAAGCAGAAGAAGGAGAAGGAGTAGATGAAGTCTGGAGGTTGAATCAGAAGAAGTAGAAGAAGGAGAAGGAGAAGGTGAAGTCTGGAGGGTGAATCAGAAGTAGTAGAAGAAGGAGAAGGAGAAGGTGAAGTCTGGAGGGTGAATCAGAAGAAACAGAAGAAGGAGAAGGAGAAGGTGAAGTCTGGAGGGTGAATCAGAAGAAGTAGAAGAAGGAGAAGGAGAAGGTGTAGTCTGGAGGGTGAATCAGAAGAAGTAGACGAAGGAGAAGGAGAAGGTGAAGTCTGGAGGGTGAATCAGAAGAAGCAGAAGAAGGAGATGGAGAAGGTGAAGTCTGGAGGGTGAATCAGAAGAAGTAGAAGAAGGAGAAGGAGAAGGTGAAGTCTGGAGGGTGAATCAGAAGAAGCAGAAGAAGGAGAAGGAGAAGGTGAAGTCTGGAGGGTGAATCAGAAGAAGCAGAAGAAGGAGAAGGAGAAGGTGAAGTCTGGAGGGTGATTCAGAAGAAGCAGAATAAGGAGAAGGAGAAGGTGAAGTCTGGAGGGTGAATCAGAAGAAGCAGAAGAAGGAGAAGGAGAAGGTGAAGTCTGGAGGGTGAATCAGAAGAAGTAGAAGAAGGAGAAGGAGAAGGTGAAGTCTGGAGGGTGAATCAGAAGAAGTAGAAGAAGGAGAAGGAGAAGGTGAAGTCTGGAGGGTGAATCAGAAGAAGCAGAAGAAGGAGAAGGAGAAGGTGAAGTCAGGAGGGTGAATCAGAAGAAGCAGAAGAAGGAGAAGGAGAAGGTGTAGTTAGGAGGGTGAATCAGAAGAAGCAGAAGAAGGAGAAGGAGCAGGTGAAGTCAGGGGGGTGAAGCAGAAGAAGTAGAAGAAGGAGAAGGAGAAGGTGAAGTCAGGACGGTGAAGCAGAAGAAGCAGAAGAAGGAGAAGGAGAAGGTGTAGTCTGGAGGGCGCAGCAGAAGAAGCAGAAGAAGGAGAAGGAGAAGCTGAAGTCTGGAGGGTGAAGCAGAAGAAGCAGAAGAAGGAGAAGGAGAAGGTGAAGTCTGGAGGGTGAATCAGAAGAAGCAGAAGAAGGAGAAGGAGAAGCTGAAGTCAGGAGAGTGAAGCAGAAGAAGCAGAAGATGGAGAAGGAGAAGGTGAAGTCTGGAGGGCGAAGCAGAAGAAGCAGAAGAAGGAGAAGGAGAAGGTGAAGTCTGGAGGGTGAAGCAGAAGAAGCAGAAGAAGGAGAAGGAGAAGGTGGAGTCTGGAGGGTGAATCAGAAGAAGTAGAAGAAGGAGAAGGAGAAGGTGAAGTCAGGAGGGTGAATCAGAAGATGTAGAAGAAGGAGAAGGAGAAGGTGAAGTCAGGAGGGTGAATCAGAAGAAGCATAAGAAGGAGAAGGAGAAGGTGAAGTCTGGAGGGTGAATCAGAAGAATCAGAAGAAGGAGAAGGAGAAGGTGAAGTCTGGAGGGTGAATCAGAAGAAGCAGAAGAAAGAGAAGGAGAAGGTGAAGTCTGGAGGGTGAATCAGAAGAAGTAGACGAAGGAGAAGGAGAATGTGAAGTCTGGAGGGTGTATCAAAAGAAGCAGAAGAAGGAGATGGAGAAGGTGAAGTCTGGTGGGTGAATCAGAAGAAGTAGAAGAAGGAGAAGGAGAAGGTGAAGTCTGGAGGGTGAATCAGAAGAAGCAGAAGAAGGAGAAGGAGAAGGTGAAGTCTGGAGGGTGAATCAGAAGAAGCAGAAGAAGGAGAAGGAGAAGGTGAAGTCTGGAGGGTGATTCAGAAGAAGCAGAATAAGGAGAAGGAGAAGTTGAAGTCTGGAGGGTGAAACAGAAGAAGCAGAAGAAGGAGAAGGAGAAGGTGAAGTCTGGAGGGTGAATCAGAAGAAGTAGAAGAAGGAGAAGGAGAAGGTGAAGTCTGGAGGGTGAATCAGAAGAAGTAGAAGAAGGAGAAGGAGAAGGTGAAGTCTGGAGGGTGAAGCAGAAGAAGTAGAAGAAGGAGAAAGAGAAGGTGAAGTCTGGAGGGTGAATCAGAAGAAGTAGAAGAAGGAGAAGGAGAAGGTGAAGTCTGGAGGGTGTATCAGAAGAAGCAGAAGAAGGAGAAGGAGAAGGTGAAGTCTGGAGGGTGAATCAGAAGAAGTAGAGGAAGGAGAAGGAGAAGGTGAAGTCTGGAGGGTGAATCAGAAGAAGCAGAAGAAGGAGATGGAGAAGGTGAAGTCTGGAGGGTGAATCAGAAGAAGCAGAAGAAGGAGAAGGAGAAGGTGAAGTCTGGAGGGTGAATCAGAAGAAGTAGAAGAAGGAGAAGGAGAAGGTGAAGTCTGGAGGGTGAAGCAGAAGAAGTAGAAGAAGGAGAAGGAGAAGGTGAAGTCAGGTGGGTGAATCAGAAGAAGTAGAAGAAGGAGAAGGAGAAGGTGAAGTCAGGAGGGTGAATCAGAAGAAGCAGAAGAAGGAGAAGGAGAAGGTGAAGTCTGGAGGGTGAATCAGAAGAATCAGAAGAAGGAGAAGGAGAAGGTGAAGTCTGGAGGGTGAATCAGAAGAAGCAGAAGAAAGAGAAGGAGAAGGTGAAGTCTGGAGGGTGAAGCAGAAGAAACAGAAGAAGGAGAAGGAGAAGGTGAAGACTGGAGGGTGAATCAGAAGAAGTAGAAGAAGGAGAAGGAGAAGGTGAAGTCTGGAGGGTAAATCAGAAGAAGTAGAAGAAGGAGAAGGAGAAGGTGAAGTCTGGAGGGTGAATCAGAAGAAGCAGAAGAAGGAGAAGGAGAAGGTGAAGTCTGGAGGGTGAATCAGAAGAAGCAGAAGAAGGAGAAGGAGTAGATGAAGTCTGGAGGTTGAATCAGAAGAAGTAGAAGAAGGAGAAGGAGAAGGTGAAGTCTGGAGGGTGAATCAGAAGTAGTAGAAGAAGGAGAAGGAGAAGGTGAAGTCTGGAGGGTGAATCAGAAGAAACAGAAGAAGGAGAAGGAGAAGGTGAAGTCTGGAGGGTGAATCAGAAGAAGTAGAAGAAGGAGAAGGAGAAGGTGTAGTCTGGAGGGTGAATCAGAAGAAGTAGACGAAGGAGAAGGAGAAGGTGAAGTCTGGAGGGTGAATCAGAAGAAGCAGAAGAAGGAGATGGAGAAGGTGAAGTCTGGAGGGTGAATCAGAAGAAGTAGAAGAAGGAGAAGGAGAAGGTGAAGTCTGGAGGGTGAATCAGAAGAAGCAGAAGAAGGAGAAGGAGAAGGTGAAGTCTGGAGGGTGAATCAGAAGAAGCAGAAGAAGGAGAAGGAGAAGGTGAAGTCTGGAGGGTGATTCAGAAGAAGCAGAATAAGGAGAAGGAGAAGGTGAAGTCTGGAGGGTGAATCAGAAGAAGCAGAAGAAGGAGAAGGAGAAGGTGAAGTCTGGAGGGTGAATCAGAAGAAGTAGAAGAAGGAGAAGGAGAAGGTGAAGTCTGGAGGGTGAATCAGAAGAAGTAGAAGAAGGAGAAGGAGAAGGTGAAGTCTGGAGGGTGAATCAGAAGAAGTAGAAGAAGGAGAAGGAGAAGCTGAAGTCTGGAGGGTGAAGCAGAAGAAGTAGAAGAAGGAGAAGGAGAAGGTGAAGTCAGGAGGGTGAATCAGAAGATGTAGAAGAAGGAGAAGGAGAAGGTGAAGTCAGGAGGGTGAATCAGAAGAAGCATAAGAAGGAGAAGGAGAAGGTGAAGTCTGGAGGGTGAATCAGAAGAATCAGAAGAAGGAGAAGGAGAAGGTGAAGTCTGGAGGGTGAATCAGAAGAAGCAGAAGAAAGAGAAGGAGAAGGTGAAGTCTGGAGGGTGAATCAGAAGAAGTAGACGAAGGAGAAGGAGAAGGTGAAGTCTGGAGGGTGTAGCAAAAGAAGCAGAAGAAGGAGATGGAGAAGGTGAAGTCTGGAGGGTGAATCAGAAGAAGTAGAAGAAGGAGAAGGAGAAGGTGAAGTCTGGAGGGTGAATCAGAAGAAGCAGAAGAAGGAGAAGGAGAAGGTGAAGTCTGGAGGGTGAATCAGAAGAAGCAGAAGAAGGAGAAGGAGAAGGTGAAGTCTGGAGGGTGATTCAGAAGAAGCAGAATAAGGAGAAGGAGAAGTTGAAGTCTGGAGGGTGAAACAGAAGAAGCAGAAGAAGGAGAAGGAGAAGGTGAAGTCTGGAGGGTGAATCAGAAGAAGTAGAAGAAGGAGAAGGAGAAGGTGAAGTCTGGAGGGTGAATCAGAAGAAGTAGAAGAAGGAGAAGGAGAAGGTGAAGTCTGGAGGGTGAAGCAGAAGAAGTAGAAGAAGGAGAAGGAGAAGGTGAAGTCAGGAGGGTGAATCAGAAGATGTAGAAGAAGGAGAAGGAGAAGGTGAAGTCAGGAGGGTGAATCAGAAGAAGCAGAAGAAGGAGAAGGAGAAGGTGAAGTCTGGAGGGTGAATCAGAAGAAGTAGAAGAAGGAGAAGGAGAAGGTGAAGTCTGGAGGGTGAATCAGAAGAAGCAGAAGAAGGAGAAGGAGAAGGTGAAGTCTGGAGGGTGAATCAGAAGAAGCAGAAGAAGGAGAAGGAGAAGGTGAAGTCTGGAGGGTGAATCAGAAGAAGCAGAAGAAGGAGAAGGAGAAGGTGAAGTCTGGAGGGTGAATCAGAAGAAGTAGAAGAAGGAGAAGGAGAAGGTGTAGTCTGGAGGGTGAAGCAGAAGAAGTAGAAGAAGGAGAAGGAGAAGGTGAAGTCTGGAGGGTGATTCAGAAGAAGCAGAAGAAGGAGAAGGAGAAGGTGAAGTCTGGAGGGTGAATCAGAAGAAGTAGAAGAAGGAGAAGGAGAAGGTGAAGTCTGGAGGGTGAATCAGAAGAAGCAGAAGAAGGAGAAGGAGAAGGTGAAGTCTGGAGGGTGAATCAGAAGAAGCAGAAGAAGGAGAAGGAGAAGGTGAAGTCTGCAGGGTGAATCAGAAGAAGCAGAAGAAGGAGAAGGAGAAGGTGAAGTCTGTAGGGTGAATCAGAAGAAGCAGAATAAGGAGAAGGAGAAGGTGAAGTCTGGAGGGTGAATCAGAAGAAGCAGAAGAAGGAGAAGGAGAAGGTGAAGTCTGGAGGGTGAATCAGAAGAAGTAGAAGAAGGAGAAGGAGAAGGTGAAGTCTGGAGGGTGAAGCAGAAGAGGTAGAAGAAGGAGAAGGAGAAGGTGAAGTCAGGAGGGTGAATCAGAAGAAGTAGAAGAAGGAGAAGGAGAAGGTGAAGTCAGGAGGGTGAATCAGAAGAAGCAGAAGAAGGAGAAGGAGAAGGTGAAGTCTGGAGGGTGAATCAGAAGAATCAGAAGAAGGAGAAGGAGAAGGTGAAGTCTGAAGGGTGAATCAGAAGAAGCAGAAGAAAGAGAAGAAGAAGGTGAAGTCTGGAGGGTGAAGCAGAAGAAACAGAAGAAGGAGAAGGAGTAGGTGAAGACTGGAGGGTGAATCTGAAGAAGTATAAGAAGGAGAAGGAGAAGGTGAAGTCTGGAGGGTGAATCAGAAGAAGTAGAAGAAGGAGAAGGAGAAGGTGAAGTCTGGAGGGTGAATCAGAAGAAGCAGAAGAAGGAGAAGGAGAAGGTGAAGTCTGGAGGGTGAATCAGAAGAAGCAGAAGAAAGAGAAGGAGAAGATGAAGTCTGGAGGGAGAATCAGAAGAAGCAGAAGAAGGAGAAGGAGAAGGTGAAGTCTGGAGGGTGAATCAGAAGAAGCAGAAGAAGGAGAAGGAGAAGGTGAAGTCAGGAGGGTGAATCAGAAGAAGCAGAAGAAGGAGAAGGAGAAGGTGTAGTTAGGAGGGTGAATCAGAAGAAGCAGAAGAAGGAGAAGGAGCAGGTGAAGTCAGGGGGGTGAAGCAGAAGAAGTAGAAGAAGGAGAAGGAGAAGGTGAAGTCAGGACGGTGAAGCAGAAGAAGCAGAAGAAGGAGAAGGAGAAGGTGTAGTCTGGAGGGCGCAGCAGAAGAAGCAGAAGAAGGAGAAGGAGAAGCTGAAGTCTGGAGGGTGAAGCAGAAGAAGCAGAAGAAGGAGAAGGAGAAGGTGAAGTCTGGAGGGTGAATCAGAAGAAGCAGAAGAAGGAGAAGGAGAAGCTGAAGTCAGGAGAGTGAAGCAGAAGAAGCAGAAGATGGAGAAGGAGAAGGTGAAGTCTGGAGGGCGAAGCAGAAGAAGCAGAAGAAGGAGAAGGAGAAGGTGAAGTCTGGAGGGTGAAGCAGAAGAAGCAGAAGAAGGAGAAGGAGAAGGTGGAGTCTGGAGGGTGAATCAGAAGAAGTAGAAGAAGGAGAAGGAGAAGGTGAAGTCAGGAGGGTGAAGCAGAAGAAGCAGAAGAAGGAGAAGGAGAAGGTGAAGTCTGGAGGATGAAGCAGATGAAGCAGAAGAAGAAGCAGGAGAAGGTGAAGTCTGGAGGGTGAAGCAGAAGAAGCAGAAGAAGGAGAAGGAGAAGGTGAAGTCAGGAGGGTGAATCAGAAGAATTAGAAGAAGGAGAAGGAGAAGGTGAAGTCTGGAGGGTGAATCAGAAGAAGCAGAAGAAGGAGAAGGAGAAGGTGAAGTCTGGAGGGTGAATCAGAAGAAGCAGAAGAAGGAGAAGGAGAAGATGAAGTCTGGAGGGTGAATCAGAAGAAGTAGAAGAAGGAGAAGGAGAAGGTGAGGTCTGGAGGGTCAATCAGAAGAAGCAGAAGAAGGAGAAGGAGAAGGTGAAGTCTGGAGGGTGAATCAGAAGAAGCAGAAGAAGGACAAGGAGAAGGTGAAGTCTGGAGGGTGAATTAGAAGAAGCAGAAGAAGGAGAAGGAGAAGGTGAAGTCAGGAGGGTGAATCAGAAGAAGCAGAAGAAGGAGAAGGAGAAGGTAAAGTTAGGAGGGTGAATCAGAAGAAGCAGAAGAAGGAGAAGGAGCAGGTGAAGTCAGGGGGGTGAAGCAGAAGAAGTAGAAGAAGGAGAAGGAGAAGGTGAAGTCAGGAGGGTGAAGCAGAAGAAGCAGAAGAAGGAGATGGAGAAGGTGAAGTCTGGAGGGCGCAGCAGAAGAAGCAGAAGAAGGAGAAGGAGAAGGTGAAGTCTGGAGGGTGAAGCAGAAGAAGCAGAAGAAGGAGAAGGAGAAGGTGAAGTCTGGAGGGTGAATCAGAAGAAGTAGAAGAAGGTGAAGGAGAAGGTGAAGTCAGGAGAGTGAAGCAGACGAAGCAGAAGAAGGAGAAGGAGAAGGTGAAGTCTGGAGGGTGAAGCAGAAGAATCAGAAGAAGGAGAAGGAGAAGGTGAAGTCTGGAGGGTGAATCAGAAGAAGCAGAAGAAAGAGAAGGAGAAGGTGAAGTCTGGAGGGTGAATCAGAAGAAGTAGAAGAAGTAGAAAGAGAAGGTGAAGTCTGGAGGGTGAATCAGAAGAAGCAGAAGAAGGAGAAGGAGAAGGTGAAGTCTGGAGGGTGAAGCAGAAGAAGCAGAAGAAGGAGAAGGAGAAGGTGGAGTCTGGAGGGTGAATTAGAAGAAGTAGAAGAAGGAGAAGGAGAAGGTGAAGTCAGGAGGGTGAAGCAGAAGAAGCAGAAGAAGGAGAAGGAGAAGGTGAAGTCTGGAGGATGAAGCAGATGAAGCAGAAGAAGGAGCAGGAGAAGGTGAAGTCTGGAGGGTGAAGCAGAAGAAGCAGAAGAAGGAGAAGGAGAAGGTGAAGTCAGGAGGGTGAATCAGAAGAATTAGAAGAAGGAGAAGGAGAAGGTGAAGTCTGGAGGGTGAATCAGAAGAAGCAGAAGAAGGAGAAGGAGAAGGTGAAGTCTGGAGGGTGAATCAGAAGAAGCAGAAGAAGGAGAAGGAGAAGATGAAGTCTGGAGGGTGAATCAGAAGAAGTAGAAGAAGGAGAAGGAGAAGGTGAGGTCTGGAGGGTCAATCAGAAGAAGCAGAAGAAGGAGAAGGAGAAGGTGAAGTCTGGAGGGTGAATCAGAAGAAGCAGAAGAAGGACAAGGAGAAGGTGAAGTCTGGAGGGTGAATTAGAAGAAGCAGAAGAAGGAGAAGGAGAAGGTGAAGTCAGGAGGGTGAATCAGAAGAAGCAGAAGAAGGAGAAGGAGAAGGTAAAGTTAGGAGGGTGAATCAGAAGAAGCAGAAGAAGGAGAAGGAGCAGGTGAAGTCAGGGGGGTGAAGCAGAAGAAGTAGAAGAAGGAGAAGGAGAAGGTGAAGTCAGGAGGGTGAAGCAGAAGAAGCAGAAGAAGGAGATGGAGAAGGTGAAGTCTGGAAGGCGCAGCAGAAGAAGCAGAAGAAGGAGAAGGAGAAGGTGAAGTCTGGAGGGTGAAGCAGAAGAAGCAGAAGAAGGAGAAGGAGAAGGTGAAGTCTGGAGGGTGAATCAGAAGAAGTAGAAGAAGGTGAAGGAGAAGGTGAAGTCAGGAGAGTGAAGCAGACGAAGCAGAAGAAGGAGAAGGAGAAGGTGAAGTCTGGAGGGTGAAGCAGAAGAATCAGAAGAAGGAGAAGGAGAAGGTGAAGTCTGGAGGGTGAATCAGAAGAAGCAGAAGAAAGAGAAGGAGAAGGTGAAGTCTGGAGGGTGAATCAGAAGAAGTAGAAGAAGTAGAAGGAGAAGGTGAAGTCTGGAGGGTGAATCAGAAGAAGCAGAAGAAGGAGAAGGAGAAGGTGAAGTCTGGAGGGTGAATCAGAAGAAGTAGACGAAGGAGAAGGAGAAGGTGAAGTCTGGAGGGTGAATCAGAAGAAGTAGAAAATGGAGAAGGAGAAGGTGAAGTCTGGAGGGTGAATCAGAAGAAGCAGAAGAAGGAGAAGGAGAAGGTGAATTCTGGAGGGTGAATCAGAAGAAGCAGAAGAAGGAGAAGGAGAAGTCTGGAGGGTGATTCAGAAGAAGCAGAATAAGGAGAAGGAGAAGGTGAAGTCTGGAGGGTGAAACAGAAGAAGCAGAAGAAGGAGAAGGAGAAGGTGAAGTCTGGAGGGTGAATCAGAAGAAGTAGAAGAAGGAGAAGGAGAAGGTGAAGTCTGGAGGGTGAAGCAGAAGAATTAGAAGAAGGAGAAGGAGAAGGTGAAGTCAGGAGGGTGAATCAGAAGATGTAGAAGAAGGAGAAGGAGAAGGTGAAGTCAGGAGGGTGAATCAGAAGAAGCAGAAGAAGGAGAAGGAGAAGGTGAAGTCTGGAGGGTGAATCAGAAGAAGTAGAAGAAGGAGAAGGAGAAGGTGAAGTCTGGAGGGTGAATCAGAAGAAGCAGAAGAAGGAGAAGGAGAAGGTGAAGTCTGGAGGGTGAATCAGAAGAAGCAGAAGAAGGAGAAGGAGAAGGTGAAGTCTGGAGGGTGAATCAGAAGAAGCAGAATAAGGAGAAGGAGAAGGTGAAGTCTGGAGGGTGAATCAGAAGAAGCAGAAGAAGGAGAAGGAGAAGGTGAAGTCTGGAGGGTGAATCAGAAGAAGTAGAAGAAGGAGAAGGAGAAGGTGTAGTCTGGAGGGTGAAGCAGAAGAAGTAGAAGAAGGAGAAGGAGAAGGTGAAGTCTGGAGGGTGAATCAGAAGAAGCAGAAGAAGGAGAAGGAGAAGGTGAAGTCTGGAGGGTGAATCAGAAGAAGTAGAAGAAGGAGAAGGAGAAGGTGAAGTCTGGAGGGTGAATCAGAAGAAGCAGAAGAAGGAGAAGGAGAAGGTGAAGTCTGGAGGGTGAATCAGAAGAAGCAGAAGAAGGAGAAGGAGAAGGTGAAGTCTGGAGGGTGAAGCAGAAGAAGTAGAAAAAGGAGAAGGAGAAGGTGAAGTCAGGAGGGTGAATCAGAAGAAGTAGAAGAAGGAGAAGGAGAAGGTGAAGTCTGGAGGGTGAATCAGAAGAATCAGAAGAAGGAGAAGGAGAAGGTGAAGTCTGGAGGGTGAATCAGAAGAAGCAGAAGAAAGAGAAGAAGAAGGTGAAGTCTGGAGGGTGAAGCAGAAGAAACAGAAGAAGGAGAAGGAGAAGGTGAAGACTGTAGGGTGAATCTGAAGAAGTATAAGAAGGAGAAGGAGAAGGTGAAGTCTGGAGGGTGAATCAGAAGAAGTAGAAGAAGGAGAAGGAGAAGGTGAAGTCTGGAGGGTGAATCAGAAGAAGCAGAAGAAGGAGAAGGAGAAGGTGAAGTCTGGAGGGTGAATCAGAAGAAGCAGAAGAAGGAGAAGGAGAAGATGAAGTCTGGAGGGTGAATCAGAAGAAGCAGAAGAAGGAGAAGGAGAAGGTGAAGTCTGGAGGGTGAATCAGAAGAAGCAGAAGAAGGAGAAGGAGAAGGTGAAGTCTGGAGGGTGAATCAGAAGAAGCAGAAGAAGGAGAAGGAGAAGGTGAAGTCAGGAGGGTGAATCAGAAGAAGCAGAAGAAGGAGAAGGAGAAGGTGTAGTTAGGAGGGTGAATCAGAAGAAGCAGAAGAAGGAGAAGGAGCAGGTGAAGTCAGGGGGGTGAAGCAGAAGAAGTAGAAGAAGGAGAAGGAGAAGGTGAAGTCAGGACGGTGAAGCAGAAGAAGCAGAAGAAGGAGAAGGAGAAGGTGAAGTCTGGAGGGCGCAGCAGAAGAAGCAGAAGAAGGAGAAGGAGAAGCTGAAGTCTGGAGGGTGAAGCAGAAGAAGCAGAAGAAGGAGAAGGAGAAGGTGAAGTCTGGAGGGTGAATCAGAAGAAGTAGAAGAAGGAGAAGGAGAAGGTGAAGTCAGGAGAGTGAAGCAGAAGAAGCAGAAGATGGAGAAGGAGAAGGTGAAGTCTGGAGGGCGAAGCAGAAGAAGCAGAAGAAGGAGAAGGAGAAGGAGAAGTCTGGAGGGTGAAGCAGAAGAAGCAGAAGAAGGAGAAGGAGAAGGTGAAGTCTGGAGGGTGAATCAGAAGAAGTAGAAGGAGAAGGAGAAGGTGAAGTCAGGAGGGTGAAGCAGAAGAAGCAGAAGAAGGAGAAGGAGAAGGTGAAGTCTGGAGGGTGAAGCAGAAGAAGCAGAAAAAGGAGCAGGAGATGTTGAAGTCTGGAGGGTGAAGCAGAAGAAGCAGAAGAAGGAGAAGGAGAAGGTGTAGTTAGGAGGGTGAATCAGAAGAAGCAGAAGAAGGAGAAGGAGCAGGTGAAGTCAGGGGGGTGAAGCAGAAGAAGTAGAAGAAGGAGAAGGAGAAGGTGAAGTCAGGACGGTGAAGCAGAAGAAGCAGAAGAAGGAGAAGGAGAAGGTGTAGTCTGGAGGGCGCAGCAGAAGAAGCAGAAGAAGGAGAAGGAGAAGCTGAAGTCTGGAGGGTGAAGCAGAAGAAGCAGAAGAAGGAGAAGGAGAAGGTGAAGTCTGGAGGGTGAATCAGAAGAAGCAGAAGAAGGAGAAGGAGAAGCTGAAGTCAGGAGAGTGAAGCAGAAGAAGCAGAAGATGGAGAAGGAGAAGGTGAAGTCTGGAGGGCGAAGCAGAAGAAGCAGAAGAAGGAGAAGGAGAAGGTGAAGTCTGGAGGGTGAAGCAGAAGAAGCAGAAGAAGGAGAAGGAGAAGGTGGAGTCTGGAGGGTGAATCAGAAGAAGTAGAAGAAGGAGAAGGAGAAGGTGAAGTCAGGAGGGTGAAGCAGAAGAAGCAGAAGAAGGAGAAGGAGAAGGTGAAGTCTGGAGGATGAAGCAGAAGAAGCAGAAGAAGGAGCAGGAGAAGGTGAAGTCTGGAGGGTGAAGCAGAAGAAGCAGAAGAAGGAGAAGGAGAAGGTGAAGTCAGGAGGGTGAATCAGAAGAATTAGAAGAAGGAGAAGGAGAAGATGAAGTCTGGAGGGTGAATCAGAAGAAGCAGAAGAAGGAGAAGGAGAAGGTGAAGTCTGGAGGGTGAATCAGAAGAAGCAGAAGAAGGAGAAGGAGAAGATGAAGTCTGGAGGGTGAATCAGAAGAAGTAGAAGAAGGAGAAGGAGAAGGTGAGGTCTGGAGGGTCAATCAGAAGAAGCAGAAGAAGGTGAAGTCTGGAGGGTGAATCAGAAGAAGCAGAAGAAGGAGAAGGAGAAGGTGAAGTCAGGAGGGTGAATCAGAAGAAGCAGAAGAAGGAGAAGGTAAAGTTAGGAGGGTGAATCAGAAGAAGCAGAAGAAGGAGAAGGAGCAGGTGAAGTCAGGGGGGTGAAGCAGAAGAAGTAGAAGAAGGAGAAGGAGAAGGTGAAGTCAGGAGGGTGAAGCAGAAGAAGCAGAAGAAGGAGATGGAGAAGGTGAAGTCTGGAGGGCGCAGCAGAAGAAGCAGAAGAAGGAGAAGGAGAAGGTGAAGTCTGGAGGGTGAAGCAGAAGAAGCAGAAGAAGGAGAAGGAGAAGGTGAAGTCTGGAGGGTGAATCAGAAGAAGTAGAAGAAGGTGAAGGAGAAGGTGAAGTCAGGAGAGTGAAGCAGACGAAGCAGAAGAAGGAGAAGGAGAAGGTGAAGTCTGGAGGGTGAAGCAGAAGAATCAGAAGAAGGAGAAGGAGAAGGTGAAGTCTGGAGGGTGAATCAGAAGAAGCAGAAGAAAGAGAAGGAGAAGGTGAAGTCTGGAGGGTGAATCAGAAGAAGTAGAAGAAGTAGAAGGAGAAGGTGAAGTCTGGAGGGAGAATCAGAAGAAGCAGAAGAAGGAGAAGGAGAAGGTGAAGTCTGGAGGGTGAATCAGAAGAAGTAGACGAAGGAGAAGGAGAAGGTGAAGTCTGGAGGGTGAATCAGAAGAAGTAGAAGAAGGAGAAGGAGAAGGTGAGGTCTGGAGGGTGAATCAGAAGAAGCAGAAGAAGGAGAAGGAGAAGGTGAAGTCTGGAGGGTGAATCAGAAGAAGCAGAAGAAGGAGAAGGAGAAGTCTGGAGGGTGATTCAGAAGAAGCAGAATAAGGAGAAGGAGAAGGTGAAGTCTGGAGGGTGAAACAGAAGAAGCAGAAGAAGGAGAAGGAGAAGGTGAAGTCTGGAGGGTGAATCAGAAGAAGTAGAAGAAGGAGAAGGAGAAGGTGAAGTCTGGAGGGTGAATCAGAAGAAGTAGAAGAAGGAGAAGGAGAAGGTGAAGTCTGGAGGGTGAATCAGAAGAAGTAGAAGAAGGAGAAGGAGAAGGTGAAGTCTGGAGGGTGAAGCAGAAGAATTAGAAGAAGGAGAAGGAGAAGGTGAAGTCAGGAGGGTGAATCAGAAGATGTAGAAGAAGGAGAAGGAGAAGGTGAAGTCAGGAGGGTGAATCAGAAGAAGCAGGAGAAGGAGAAGGAGAAGGTGAAGTCTGGAGGGTGAATCAGAAGAAGTAGAAGAAGGAGAAGGAGAAGGTGAAGTCTGGAGGGTGAATCAGAAGAAGCAGAAGAAGGAGAAGGAGAAGGTGAAGTCTGGCGGGTGAATCAGAAGAAGCAGAAGAAGGAGAAGGAGAAGGTGAAGTCTGGAGGGTGAATCAGAGGAAGCAGAATAAGGAGAAGGAGAAGGTGAAGTCTGGAGGGTGAATCAGAAGAAGCAGAAGAAGGAGAAGGAGAAGGTGAAGTCTGGAGGGTGAATCAGAAGAAGTAGAAGAAGGAGAAGGAGAAGGTGTTGTCTGGAGGGTGAAGCAGAAGAAGTAGAAGAAGGAGAAGGAGAAGGTGAAGTCTGGAGGGTGAATCAGAAGAAGCAGAAGAAGGAGAAGGAGAAGGTGAAGTCTGGAGGGTGAATCAGAAGAAGTAGAAGAAGGAGAAGGAGAAGGTGAAGTCTGGAGGGTGAATCAGAAGAAGCAGAAGAAGGAGAAGGAGAAGGTGAAGTCTGGAGGGTGAATCAGAAGAAGCAGAAGAAGGAGAAGGAGAAGGTGAAGTCTGCAGGGTGAATCAGAAGAAGCAGAAGAAGGAGAAGGTGAAGGTGAAGTCTGGAGGGTGAATCAGAAGAAGCAGAATAAGGAGAAGGAGAAGGTGAAGTCTGGAGGGTGAATCAGAAGAAGCAGAAGAAGGAGAAGGAGAAGGTGAAGTCTGGAGGGTGAATCAGAAGGAGTAGAAGAAGGAGAAGGAGAAGGTGAAGTCTGGAGGGTGAATCAGAAGAAGCAGAAGAAGGAGAAGGAGAAGGTGAAGTCTGGAGGGTGAATCAGAAGAAGCAGAAGAAGGAGAAGGAGAAGGTGAGGTCTGGAGGGTGAATCAGAAGAAGCAGAAGAAGGAGAAGGAGAAGGTGAAGTCTGGAGGGTGAATCAGAAGAAGTAGAATAAGGAGAAGGAGAAGGTGAAGTCTGGAGGGTGAATCAGAAGAAGCAGAAGAAGGAGAAGGAGAAGGTGAAGTCTGGAGGGTGAATCAGAAGAAGTAGAAGAAGGAGAAGGAGAAGGTGAAGTCTGGAGGGTGAAGCAGAAGAAGTAGAAGAAGGAGAAGGAGAAGGTGAAGTCAGGAGGGTGAATCAGAAGAAGTATAAGAAGGAGAAGGAGAAGGTGAAGTCAGGAGGGTGAATCAGAAGAAGCAGAAGAAGGAGAAGGAGAAGGTGAAGTCTGGAGGGTGAATCAGAAGAATCAGAAGAAGGAGAAGGAGAAGGTGAAGTCTGGAGGGTGAATCAGAAGAAGCAGAAGAAAGAGAAGAAGAAGGTGAAGTCTGGAGGGTGAAGCAGAAGAAACAGAAGAAGGAGAAGGAGAAGGTGAAGACTGTAGGATGAATCTGAAGAAGAATAAGAAGGAGAAGGAGAAGGTGAAGTCTGGAGGGTGAATCAGAAGAAGTAGAAGAAGGAGAAGGAGAAGGTGAAGTCTGGAGGGTGAATCAGAAGAAGCAGAAGAAGGAGAAGGAGAAGGTGAAGTCTGGAGGGTGAATCAGAAGAAGCAGAAGAAGGAGAAGGAGAAGATGAAGTCTGGAGGGTGAATCAGAAGAAGCAGAAGAAGGAGAAGGAGAAGGTGAAGTCTGGAGGGTGAATCAGAAGAAGCAGAAGAAGGAGAAGGAGAAGGTGAAGTCTGGAGGGTGAATCAGAAGAAGCAGAAGAAGGAGAAGGAGAAGGTGAAGTCAGGAGGGTGAATCAGAAGAAGCAGAAGAAGGAGAAGGAGAAGGTGTAGTTAGGAGGGTGAATCAGAAGAAGCAGAAGAAGGAGAAGGAGCAGGTGAAGTCAGGGGGGTGAAGCAGAAGAAGTAGAAGAAGGAGAAGGAGAAGGTGAAGTCAGGACGGTGAAGCAGAAGAAGCAGAAGAAGGAGAAGGAGAAGGTGAAGTCTGGAGGGCGCAGCAGAAGAAGCAGAAGAAGGAGAAGGAGAAGCTGAAGTCTGGAGGGTGAAGCAGAAGAAGCAGAAGAAGGAGAAGGAGAAGGTGAAGTCTGGAGGGTGAATCAGAAGAAGTAGAAGAAGGAGAAGGAGAAGCTGAAGTCAGGAGAGTGAAGCAGAAGAAGCAGAAGATGGAGAAGGAGAAGGTGAAGTCTGGAGGGCGAAGCAGAAGAAGCAGAAGAAGGAGAAGGAGAAGGTGAAGTCTGGAGGGTGAAGCAGAAGAAGCAGAAGAAGGAGAAGGAGAAGGTGAAGTCTGGAGGGTGAATCAGAAGAAGTAGAAGAAGGAGAAGGAGAAGGTGAAGTCAGGAGGGTGAAGCAGAAGAAGCAGAAGAAGGAGAAGGAGAAGGTGAAGTCTGGAGGGTGAAGCAGAAGAAGCAGAAAAAGGAGCAGGAGAAGTTGAAGTCTGGAGGGTGAAGCAGAAGAAGCAGAAGAAGGAGAAGGAGAAGGTGAAGTCAGGATGGTGAATCAGAAGAAGTAGAAGAAGGAGAAGGAGAAGGTGAAGTCTGGAGGGTGAATCAGAAGAAGCAGAAGAAGGAGAAGGAGAAGGTGTAGTCTGGAGGGTGAATCAGAAGAAGCAGAAGAAGGAGAAGGAGAAGATGAAGTCTGGAGGGTGAATCAGAAGAAGTAGAAGAAGGAGAAGGAGAAGGTGAGGTCTGGAGGGTCAATCAGAAGAAGCAGAAGAAGGAGAAGGAGAAGGTGAAGTCTGGAGGGTGAATCAGAAGAAGCAGAAGAAGGACAAGGAGAAGGTGAAGTCTGGAGGGTGAATTAGAAGAAGCAGAAGAAGGAGAAGGAGAAGGTGAAGTCAGGAGGGTGAATCAGAAGAAGCAGAAGAAGGAGAAGGAGAAGGTAAAGTTAGGAGGGTGAATCAGAAGAAGCAGAAGAAGGAGAAGGAGCAGGTGAAGTCAGGGGGGTGAAGCAGAAGAAGTAGAAGAAGGAGAAGGAGAAGGTGAAGTCAGGAGGGTGAAGCAGAAGAAGCAGAAGAAGGAGAAGGAGAAGGTGAAGTCTGGAGGGCGCAGCAGAAGAAGCAGAAGAAGGAGAAGGAGAAGGTGAAGTCTGGAGGGTGAAGCAGAAGAAGCAGAAGAAGGAGAAGGAGAAGGTGAAGTCTGGAGGGTGAATCAGAAGAAGTAGAAGAAGGTGAAGGAGAAGGTGAAGTCAGGAGAGTGAAGCAGAAGAAGCAGAAGAAGGAGAAGGAGAAGGTGAAGTCTGGAGGGTGAAGCAGAAGAAGCAGAAGAAGGAGAAGGAGAAGGTGATGTCTGGAGGGCGAAGCAGAAGAAGCAGAAGAAGGAGAAGGAGAAGGTGAAGTCTGGAGGGTGAAGCAGAAGAAGCAGAAGAAGGAGAAGGAGAAGGTGAAGTCTGGAGGGTGAATCAGAAGAAGTAGAAGAAGGAGAAGGAGAAGGTGAAGTCAGGAGGGTGAAGCAGAAGAAGCAGAGGAAGGAGAAGGAGAAGGTGAAGTCAGGAGGGTGAATCGGAAGAAGTAGAAGAAGGAGAAGGAGAAGGTGAAGTCTGGAGGGTGAATCAGAAGAAGTAGAAGAAGGAGAAGGAGAAGGTGAAGTCTGGAGGGTGAATCAGAAGAAGTAGAAGAAGGAGAATGAGAAGGTGAAGTCTGGAGGGTGAATCAGAAGAAGCAGAAGAAGGAGAAGGAGAAGGTGAAGTCTGGAGGGAGAAGCAGAGGAAGTAGAAGAAGGAGAAGGAGAAGGTGAAGTCTGGAGGGTGAATCAGAAGAAGTAGAAGAAGGAGAAGGAGAAGGTGAAGTCTGGAGGGTGAATCAGAAGAAGTAGAAGAAGGAGAAGGAGAAGGTGAAGTCCGGAGGGTGAATCAGAAGAAGCAGAATAAGGAGAAGGAGAAGGTGAAGTCTGGAGGGTGAATCAGAAGAAGCACAAGAAGGAGAAGGAGAAGGTGAAGTCTGGAGGGTGAATCAGAAGAAGTAGAAGAAGGAGAAGGAGAAGGTGAAGTCTGGAGGGTGAAGCAGAAGAAGTAGAAGAAGGAGAAGGAGAAGGTGAAGTCAGGAGGGTGAATCAGAAGAAGCAGAAGAAGGAGAAGGAGAAGGTGAAGTCTGGAGGGTGAATCAGAAGAATCAGAAGAAGGAGAAGGAGAAGGTGAAGTCTGGAGGGTGAATCAGAAGCAGAAGAAAGAGAAGAAGAAGGTGAAGTCTGGAGGGTGAAGCAGAAGAAACAGAAGAAGGAGAAGGAGAAGTTGAAGACTGGAGGGTGAATCTGAAGAAGTATAAGAAGGAGAAGGAGAAGGTGAAGTCTGGAGGGTGAATCAGAAGAAGTAGAAGAAGGAGAAGGAGAAGGTGAAGTCTGGAGGGTGAATCAGAAGAAGCAGAAGAAGGAGAAGGAGAAGGTGAAGTCTGGAGGGTGAATCAGAAGAAGCAGAAGAAGGAGAAGGAGAAGATGAAGTCTGGAGGGTGAATCAGAAGAAGTAGAAGAAGGAGAAGGAGAAGGTGAAGTCAGGAGGGTGAATCAGAAGAAGTAGAAGAAGGAGAAGGAGAAGGTGAAGTCAGGAGGGTGAATCAGAAGAAGCAGAAGAAGGAGAAGGAGAAGGTGAAGTCTGGAGGGTGAATCAGAAGAATCAGAAGAAGGAGAAGGAGAAGGTGAAGTCTGGAGGGTGAATCAGAAGCAGAAGAAAGAGAAGAAGAAGGTGAAGTCTGGAGGGTGAAGCAGAAGAAACAGAAGAAGGAGAAGGAGAAGTTGAAGACTGGAGGGTGAATCTGAAGAAGTATAAGAAGGAGAAGGAGAAGGTGAAGTCTGGAGGGTGAATCAGAAGAAGTAGAAGAAGGAGAAGGAGAAGGTGAAGTCTGGAGGGTGAATCAGAAGAAGCAGAAGAAGGAGAAGGAGAAGGTGAAGTCTGGAGGGTGAATCAGAAGAAGCAGAAGAAGGAGAAGGAGAAGATGAAGTCTGGAGGGTGAATCAGAAGAAGCAGAAGAAGGAGAAGGAGAAGGTGAAGTCTGGAGGGTGAATCAGAAGAAGCAGAAGAAGGAGAAGGAGAAGGTGAAGTCTGGAGGGTGAATCAGAAGAAGCAGAAGAAGGAGAAGGAGAAGGTGAAGTCAGGAGGGTGAATCAGAAGAAGCAGAAGAAGGAGAAGGAGAAGGTGTAGTTAGGAGGGTGAATCAGAAGAAGCAGAAGAAGGAGAAGGAGCAGGTGAAGTCAGGGGGGTGAAGCAGAAGAAGTAGAAGAAGGAGAAGGAGAAGGTGAAGTCAGGACGGTGAAGCAGAAGAAGCAGAAGAAGGAGAAGGAGAAGGTGAAGTCTGGAGGGCGCAGCAGAAGAAGCAGAAGAAGGAGAAGGAGAAGCTGAAGTCTGGAGGGTGAAGCAGAAGAAGCAGAAGAAGGAGAAGGAGAAGGTGAAGTCTGGAGGGTGAATCAGAAGAAGTAGAAGAAGGAGAAGGAGAAGGTGAAGTCAGGAGAGTGAAGCAGAAGAAGCAGAAGATGGAGAAGGAGAAGGTGAAGTCTGAAGGGCGAAGCAGAAGAAGCAGAAGAAGGAGAAGGAGAAGGTGAAGTCTGGAGGGTGAATCAGAAGAAGTGGAAGAAGGAGAAGGAGAAGGTGAAGTCTGGAGGGTGAAGCAGAAGAAGTAGAAGAAGGAGAAGGAGAAGGTGAAGTCAGGAGGGTGAAGCAGAAGAAGCAGAAGAAGGAGAAGGAGAAGGTGAAGTCTGGAGGGTGAAGCAGAAGAAGCAGAAAAAGGAGCAGGAGAAGTTGAAGTCTGGAGGGTGAAGCAGAAGAAGCAGAAGAAGGAGAAGGAGAAGGTGAAGTCAGGATGGTGAATCAGAAGAAGTAGAAGAAGGAGAAGGAGAAGGTGAAGTCTGGAGGGTGAATCAGAAGAAGCAGAAGAAGGAGAAGGAGAAGGTGAAGTCTGGAGGGTGAATCAGAAGAAGCAGAAGAAGGAGAAGGAGAAGATGAAGTCTGGAGGGTGAATCAGAAGAAGTAGAAGAAGGAGAAGGAGAAGGTGAGGTCTGGAGGGTCAATCAGAAGAAGCAGAAGAAGGAGAAGGAGAAGGTGAAGTCTGGAGGGTGAATCAGAAGAAGCAGAAGAAGGACAAGGAGAAGGTGAAGTCTGGAGGGTGAATTAGAAGAAGCAGAAGAAGGAGAAGGAGAAGGTGAAGTCAGGAGGGTTAATCAGAAGAAGCAGAAGAAGGAGAAGGAGAAGGTAAAGTTAGGAGGGTGAATCAGAAGAAGCAGAAGAAGGAGAAGGAGCAGGTGAAGTCAGGGGGGTGAAGCAGAAGAAGTAGAAGAAGGAGAAGGAGAAGGTGAAGTCAGGAGGGTGAAGCAGAAGAAGCAGAAGAAGGAGAAGGAGAAGGTGAAGTCTGGAGGGCGCAGCAGAAGAAGCAGAAGAAGGAGAAGGAGAAGGTGAAGTCTGGAGGGTGAAGCAGAAGAAGCAGAAGAAGGAGAAGGAGAAGGTGAAGTCTGGAGGGTGAATCAGAAGAAGTAGAAGAAGGTGAAGGAGAAGGTGAAGTCAGGAGAGTGAAGCAGAAGAAGCAGAAGAAGGAGAAGGAGAAGGTGAAGTCTGGAGGGTGAAGCAGAAGAAGCAGAAGAAGGAGAAGGAGAAGGTGATGTCTGGAGGGCGAAGCAGAAGAAGCAGAAGAAGGAGAAGGAGAAGGTGAAGTCTGGAGGGTGAAGCAGAAGAAGCAGAAGAAGGAGAAGGAGAAGGTGAAGTCTGGAGGGTGAATCAGAAGAAGTAGAAGAAGGAGAAGGAGAAGGTGAAGTCAGGAGGGTGAAGCAGAAGAAGCAGAAGAAGGAGAAGGAGAAGGTGAAGTCAGGAGGGTGAATCGGAAGAAGTAGAAGAAGGAGAAGGAGAAGGTGAAGTCTGGAGGGTGAATCAGAAGAAGCAGAAGAAGGAGAAGGAGAAGGTGAAGTCTGGAGGGTGAATCAGAAGAAGTAGAAGAAGGAGAATGAGAAGGTGAAGTCTGGAGGGTGAATCAGAAGAAGCAGAAGAAGGAGAAGGAGAAGGTGAAGTCTGGAGGGAGAAGCAGAAGAAGTAGAAGAAGGAGAAGGAGAAGGTGAAGTCTGGAGGGTGAATCAGAAGAAGTAGAAGAAGGAGAAGGAGAAGGTGAAGTCTGGAGGGTGAATCAGAAGAAGTAGAAGACGGAGAAGGAGAAGGTGAAGTCTGGAGGGTGAATCAGAAGAAACAGAAGAAGGAGAAGGAGAAGGTGAAGTCTGGAGGGTGAATCAGAAGAAGTAGAAGAAGGAGAAGGAGAAGGTGTAGTCTGGAGGGTGAATCAGAAGAAGTCGACGAAGGAGAAGGAGAAGGTGAAGTCTGGAGGGTGAATCAGAAGAAGCAGAAGAAGGAGAAGGAGAAGGTGAAGTCTGGAGGGTGAATCAGAAGAAGTAGAAGAAGGAGAAGGAGAAGGTGAAGTCTGGAGGGTGAATCAGAAGAAGCAGAAGAAGGAGAAGGAGAAGGTGAAGTCTGGAGGGTGAATCAGAAGAAGCAGAAGAAGGAGAAGGAGAAGGTGAAGTCTGGAGGGTGAAACAGAAGAAGCAGAATAAGGAGAAGGAGAAGGTGAAGTCAGGAGGGTGAATCAGAAGAAGCAGAAGAAGGAGAAGGAGAAGGTGAAGTAAGGAGGGTGAATGAGAAGAAGCAGAAGAAGGAGAAGGAGAAGGTGAAGTCTGGAGTGTGAAGCAGAAGAAGCAAAAGAAGGAGAAGGAGAAGGTGAAGTCTGGAGGGTGAATCAGAAGAAGTAGAAGAAGGAGAAGGAGAAGGTGAAGTCTGGAGGGTGAAGCAGAAGAAGTAGAAGAAGGAGAAGGAGAAGGTGAAGTCAGGAGGGTGAATCAGAAGAAGTAGAAGAAGGAGAAGGAGAAGGTGAAGTCAGGAGGGTGAATCAGAAGAAGCAGAAGAAGGAGAAGGAGAAGGTGAAGTCTGGAGGGTGAATCAGAAGAATCAGAAGAAGGAGAAGGAGAAGGTGAAGTCTGGAGGGTGAATCAGAAGAAGCAGAAGAAAGAGAAGGAGAAGGTGAAGTCTGGAGGGTGAAGCAGAAGAAACAGAAGAAGGAGAAGGAGAAGGTGAAGACTGGAGGGTGAATCTGAAGAAGTAGAAGAAGGAGAAGGAGAAGGTGAAGTCTGGAGGGTGAATCAGAAGAAGTAGAAGAAGGAGAAGGAGAAGGTGAAGTCTGGAGGGTGAATCAGAAGAAGCAGAAGAAGGAGAAGGAGAAGGTGAAGTCTGGAGGGTGAATCAGAAGAAGCAGAAGAAGGAGAAGGAGAAGATGAAGTCTGGAGGGTGAATCAGAAGAAGCAGAAGTAGGAGAAGGAGAAGGTGAAGTCTGGAGGGTGAATCAGAAGAAGCAGAAGAAGGAGAAGGAGAAGGTGAAGTTTGGAGGGTGAATCAGAAGAATCAGAAGAAGGAGAAGGAGAAGGTGAAGTCTGGAGGGTGAATCAGAAGAAGCAGAAGAAAGAGAAGGAGAAGGTGAAGTCTGGAGGGTGAAGCAGAAGAAACAGAAGAAGGAGAAGGAGAAGGTGAAGACTGGAGGGTGAATCTGAAGAAGTAGAAGAAGGAGAAGGAGAAGGTGAAGTTAGGAGGGTGAATGAGAAGAAGCAGAAGAAGGAGAAGGAGCAGGTGAAGTCAGGGGGGTGAAGCAGAAGAAGTAGAAGAAGGAGAAGGAGAAGGTGAAGTCAGGACGGTGAAGCAGAAGAAGCAGAAGACGGAGAAGGAGAAGGTGAAGTCTGGAGGGCGCAGCAGAAGAAGCAGAAGAAGGAGAAGGAGAAGCTGAAGTCTGGAGGGTGAAGCAGAAGAAGCAGAAGAAGGAGAAGGAGAAGGTGAAGTCTGGAGGGTGAATCAGAAGAAGTAGAAGAAGGAGAAGGAGAAGGTGAAGTCAGGAGAGTGAAGCAGAAGAAGCAGAAGATGGAGAAGGAGAAGGTGAAGTCTGGAGGGCGAAGCAGAAGAAGCAGAAGAAGGAGAAGGAGTAGGTGAAGTCTGGAGGGTGAAGCAGAAGAAGCAGAAGAAGGAGAAGGAGAAGGTGAAGTCTGGAGGGTGAATCAGAAGAAGTAGAAGAAGGAGAAGGAGAAGGTGAAGTCAGGAGGGTGAAGCAGAAGAAGCAGAAGAAGGAGAAGGAGAAGGTGAAGTCTGGAGGGTGAATCAGAAGAAGTAGAAGAAGGAGAATGAGAAGGTGAAGTCTGGAGGGTGAATCAGAAGAAGCAGAAGAAGGAGAAGGAGAAGGTGAAGTCTGGAGGGAGAAGCAGAAGAAGTAGAAGAACGAGAAGGAGAAGGTGAAGTCTGGAGGGTGAATCAGAAGAAGTAGAAGAAGGAGAAGGAGAAGGTGAAGTCTGGAGGGTGAATCAGAAGAAGTAGAAGAAGGAGAAGGAGAAGGTGAAGTCTGGAGGGTGAATCAGAAGAAGCAGAAGAAGGAGAAGGAGAAGGTGAAGTCTGGAGGGTGAATCAGAAGAAGTAGAAGAAGGAGAATGAGAAGGTGAAGTCTGGAGGGTGAATCAGAAGAAGCAGAAGAAGGAGAAGGAGAAGGTGAAGTCTGGAGGGAGAAGCAGAAGAAGTAGAAGAAGGAGAAGGAGAAGGTGAAGTCTGGAGGGTGAATCAGAAGAAGTAGAAGAAGGAGAAGGAGAAGGTGAAGTCTGGAGGGTGAATCAGAAGAAGTAGAAGACGGAGAAGGAGAAGGTGAAGTCTGGAGGGTGAATCAGAAGAAACAGAAGAAGGAGAAGGAGAAGGTGAAGTCTGGAGGGTGAATCAGAAGAAGTAGAAGAAGGAGAAGGAGAAGGTGTAGTCTGGAGGGTGAATCAGAAGAAGTCGACGAAGGAGAAGGAGAAGGTGAAGTCTGGAGGGTGAATCAGAAGAAGCAGAAGAAGGAGAAGGAGAAGGTGAAGTCTGGAGGGTGAATCAGAAGAAGTAGAAGAAGGAGAAGGAGAAGGTGAAGTCTGGAGGGTGAATCAGAAGAAGCAGAAGAAGGAGAAGGAGAAGGTGAAGTCTGGAGGGTGAATCCGAAGAAGCAGAAGAAGGAGAAGGAGAAGGTGAAGTCTGGAGGGTGAAACAGAAGAAGCAGAATAAGGAGAAGGAGAAGGTGAAGTCAGGAGGGTGAATCAGAAGAAGCAGAAGAAGGAGAAGGAGAAGGTGAAGTAAGGAGGGTGAATCAGAAGAAGCAGAAGAAGGAGAAGGAGAAGGTGAAGTCTGGAGTGTGAAGCAGAAGAAGCAAAAGAAGGAGAAGGAGAAGGTGAAGTCTGGAGGGTGAATCAGAAGAAGTAGAAGAAGGAGAAGGAGAAGGTGAAGTCTGGAGGGTGAAGCAGAAGAAGTAGAAGAAGGAGAAGGAGAAGGTGAAGTCAGGAGGGTGAATCAGAAGAAGTAGAAGAAGGAGAAGGAGAAGGTGAAGTCAGGAGGGTGAATCAGAAGAAGCAGAAGAAGGAGAAGGAGAAGGTGAAGTCTGGAGGGTGAATCAGAAGAATCAGAAGAAGGAGAAGGAGAAGGTGAAGTCTGGAGGGTGAATCAGAAGAAGCAGAAGAAAGAGAAGGAGAAGGTGAAGTCTGGAGGGTGAAGCAGAAGAAACAGAAGAAGGAGAAGGAGAAGGTGAAGACTGGAGGGTGAATCTGAAGAAGTAGAAGAAGGAGAAGGAGAAGGTGAAGTCTGGAGGGTGAATCAGAAGAAGTAGAAGAAGGAGAAGGAGAAGGTGAAGTCTGGAGGGTGAATCAGAAGAAGCAGAAGAAGGAGAAGGAGAAGGTGAAGTCTGGAGGGTGAATCAGAAGAAGCAGAAGAAGGAGAAGGAGAAGATGAAGTCTGGAGGGTGAATCAGAAGAAGCAGAAGTAGGAGAAGGAGAAGGTGAAGTCTGGAGGGTGAATCAGAAGAAGCAGAAGAAGGAGAAGGAGAAGGTGAAGTTTGGAGGGTGAATCAGAAGAATCAGAAGAAGGAGAAGGAGAAGGTGAAGTCTGGAGGGTGAATCAGAAGAAGCAGAAGAAAGAGAAGGAGAAGGTGAAGTCTGGAGGGTGAAGCAGAAGAAACAGAAGAAGGAGAAGGAGAAGGTGAAGACTGGAGGGTGAATCTGAAGAAGTAGAAGAAGGAGAAGGAGAAGGTGAAGTTAGGAGGGTGAATGAGAAGAAGCAGAAGAAGGAGAAGGAGCAGGTGAAGTCAGGGGGGTGAAGCAGAAGAAGTAGAAGAAGGAGAAGGAGAAGGTGAAGTCAGGACGGTGAAGCAGAAGAAGCAGAAGACGGAGAAGGAGAAGGTGAAGTCTGGAGGGCGCAGCAGAAGAAGCAGAAGAAGGAGAAGGAGAAGCTGAAGTCTGGAGGGTGAAGCAGAAGAAGCAGAAGAAGGAGAAGTAGAAGGTGAAGTCTGGAGGGTGAATCAGAAGAAGTAGAAGAAGGAGAAGGAGAAGGTGAAGTCAGGAGAGTGAAGCAGAAGAAGCAGAAGATGGAGAAGGAGAAGGTGAAGTCTGGAGGGCGAAGCAGAAGAAGCAGAAGAAGGAGAAGGAGTAGGTGAAGTCTGGAGGGTGAAGCAGAAGAAGCAGAAGAAGGAGAAGGAGAAGGTGAAGTCTGGAGGGTGAATCAGAAGAAGTAGAAGAAGGAGAAGGAGAAGGTGAAGTCAGGAGGGTGAAGCAGAAGAAGCAGAAGAAGGAGAAGGAGAAGGTGAAGTCTGGAGGGTGAAGCAGAAGAAGCAGAAGAAGGAGCAGGAGAAGGTGAAGTCTGGAGGGTGAAGCAGAAGAAGCAGAAGAAGGAGAAGGAGAAGGTGAAGTCAGGAGGGTGAATCAGAAGAAGTAGAAGAAGGAGAAGGTGAAGTCTGGAGGGTGAATCAGAAGAAGCAGAAGAAGGAGAAGGAGAAGGTGAAGTCTGGAGGGTGAATCAGAAGAAGCAGAAGAAGGAGAAGGAGAAGATGAAGTCTGGAGGGTGAATCAGAAGAAGTAGAAGAAGGAGAAGGAGAAGGTGAGGTCTGGAGGGTCAATCAGGAGAAGCAGAAGAAGGAGAAGGAGAAGGTGAAGTCTGGAGGGTGAATCAGAAGAAGCAGAAGAAGGAGAAGGAGAAGGTGAAGTCTGGAGGGTGAATTAGAAGAAGCAGAAGAAGGAGAAGGAGAAGGTGAAGTCAGGAGGGTGAATCAGAAGAAGCAGAAGAAGGAGAAGGAGAAGGTAAAGTTAGGAGGGTGAATCAGAAGAAGCAGAAGAAGGAGAAGGAGCAGGTGAAGTCAGGGGGGTGAAACAGAAGAAGTAGAAGAAGGAGAAGGAGAAGGTGAAGTCAGGAGGGTGAAGCAGAAGAAGCAGAAGAAGGAGAAGGAGAAGGTGAAGTCTGGAGGGCGCAGCAGAAGAAGCAGAAGAAGGAGAAGGAGAAGGTGAAGTCTGGACGGTGAAGCAGAAGAAGCAGAAGAAGGAGAAGGAGAAGGTGAAGTCTGGAGGGTGAATCAGAAGAAGTAGAAGAAGGAGAAGGAGAAGGTGAAGTCAGGAGAGTGAAGCAGAAGAAGCAGAAGAAGGAGAAGGAGAAGGTGAAGTCTGGAGGGTGAAGCAGAAGAAGCAGAAGAAGGAGAAGGAGAAGGTGATGTCTGGAGGGCGAATCAGAAGAAGCAGAAGAAGGAGAAGGAGAAGGTGAAGTCTGGAGGGTGAAGCAGAAGAAGCAGAAGAAGGAGAAGGAGAAGGTGAAGTCTGGAGGGTGAATCAGAAGAAGTAGAAGAAGGAGAAGGAGAAGGTGAAGTCTGGAGGGTGAATCAGAAGAAGTAGAAGAAGGAGAAGGAGAAGGTGAAGCCTGGAGGGTGAAGCAGAAGAAGTAGAAGAAGGAGAAGGAGAAGGTGAAGTCAGGAGGGTGAATCAGAAGATTTAGAAGAAGGAGAAGGAGAAGATGAAGTCAGGAGGGTGAATCAGAAGAAGCAGAAGAAGGAGAAGGAGAAGGTGAAGTCTGGAGGGTGAATCAGAAGAAGTAGAAGAAGGAGAAGGAGAAGGTGAAGTCTGGAGGGTGAATCAGAAGAAGCAGAAGAAGGAGAAGGAGAAGGTGAAGTCTGGAGGGTGAATCAGAAGAAGCAGAAGAAGGAGAAGGAGAAGGTGAAGTCTGGAGGGTGAATCAGAAGAAGCAGAATAAGGAGAAGGAGAAGGTGAAGTCTGGAGGGTGAATCAGAAGAAGCAGAAGAAGGAGAAGGAGAAGGTGAAGTCTGGAGGGTGAATCAGAAGAAGTAGAAGAAGGAGAAGGAGAAGGTGTAGTCTGGAGGGTGAAGCAGAAGAAGTAGAAGAAGGAGAAGGAGAAGGTGAAGTCTGGAGGGTGAATCAGAAAAAGCAGAAGAAGGAGAAGGAGAAGTGAAGTCTGGAGGGTGAATCAGAAGAAGTAGAAGAAGGAGAAGGCGAAGGTGAAGTCTGGAGGGTGAATCAGAAGAAGCAGAAGAAGGAGAAGGAGAAGGTGAAGTCTGGAGGGTGAATCAGAAGAAGCAGAAGAAGGAGAAGGAGAAGGTGAAGTCTGCAGGGTGAATCAGAAGAAGCAGAAGAAGGAGAAGGAGAAGGTGAAGTCTGGAGGGTGAATCAGAAGAAGCAGAATAAGGAGAAGGTGAAGTCTGGAGGGTGAATCAGAAGAAGCAGAAGAAGGAGAAGGAGAAGGTGAAGTCTGGAGGGTGAATCAGAAGGAGTAGAAGAAGGAGAAGGAGAAGGTGAAGTCTGGAGGGTGAATCAGAAGAAGCAGAAGAAGGAGAAGGAGAAGGTGAAGTCTGGAGGGTGAATCAGAAGAAGCAGAAGAAGGAGAAGGAGAAGGTGAAGTCTGGAGGGTGAATCAGAAGAAGCAGAAGAAGGAGAAGGAGAAGGTGAAGTCTGGAGGGTGAATCAGAAGAAGCAGAATAAGGAGAAGGAGAAGGTGAAGTCTGGAGGGTGAATCAGAAGAAGCAGAAGAAGGAGAAGGAGAAGGTGAAGTCTGGAGGGTGAATCAGAAGAAGTAGAAGAAGGAGAAGGAGAAGGTGAAGTCTGGAGGGTGAAGCAGAAGAAGTAGAAGAAGGAGAAGGAGAAGGTGAAGTCAGGAGGGTGAATCAGAAGAAGTAGAAGAAGGAGAAGGAGAAGGTGAAGTCAGGAGGGTGAATCAGAAGAAGCAGAAGAAGGAGAAGGAGAAGGTGAAGTCTGGAGAGTGAATCAGAAGAATCAGAAGAAGGAGAAGGAGCAGGTGAAGTCAGGGGGGTGAAGCAGAAGAAGTAGAAGAAGGAGAAGGAGAAGGTGAAGTCAGGACGGTGAAGCAGAAGAAGCAGAAGAAGGAGAAGGAGAAGGTGAAGTCTGGAGGGCGCAGCAGAAGAAGCAGAAGAAGGAGAAGGACAAGCTGAAGTCTGGAGGGTGAAGCAGAAGAAGCAGAAGAAGGAGAAGGAGAAGGTGAAGTCTGGAGGGTGAATCAGAAGAAGTAGAAGAAGGAGAAGGAGAAGGTGAAGTCAGGAGAGTGAAGCAGAAGAAGCAGAAGATGGAGAAGGAGAAGGTGAAGTCTGAAGGGCGAAGCAGAAGAAGCAGAAGAAGGAGAAGGAGAAGGTGAAGTCTGGAGGGTGAATCAGAAGAAGTGGAAGAAGGAGAAGGAGAAGGTGAAGTCTGGAGGGTGAAGCAGAAGAAGTAGAAGAAGGAGAAGGAGAAGGTGAAGTCAGGAGGGTGAAGCAGAAGAAGCAGAAGAAGGAGAAGGAGAAGGTGAAGTCTGGAGGGTGAAGCAGAAGAAGCAGAAAAAGGAGCAGGAGAAGTTGAAGTCTGGAGGGTAGAAGAAGCAGAAGAAGAAGGAGAAGCGAGAAGGTGAAGTCAGGATGGTGAATCAGAAGAAGTAGAAGAAGGAGAAGGAGAAGGTGAAGTCTGGAGGGTGAATCAGAAGAAGCAGAAGAAGGAGAAGGAGAAGGTGAAGTCTGGAGGGTGAATCAGAAGAAGCAGAAGAAGGAGAAGGAGAAGATGAAGTCTGGAGGGTGAATCAGAAGAAGTAGAAGAAGGAGAAGGAGAAGGTGAGGTCTGGAGGGTCAATCAGAAGAAGCAGAAGAAGGAGAAGGAGAAGGTGAAGTCTGGAGGGTGAATCAGAAGAAGCAGAAGAAGGGACAAGGAGAAGGTGAAGTCTGGAGGGTGAATTAGAAGAAGCAGAAGAAGGAGAAGGAGAAGGTGAAGTCAGGAGGGTTAATCAGAAGAAGCAGAAGAAGGAGAAGGAGAAGGTGAAGTCTGGAGGGCGCAGCAGAAGAAGCAGAAGAAGGAGAAGGAGAAGGTGAAGTCTGGAGGGTGAAGCAGAAGAAGCAGAAGAAGGAGAAGGAGAAGGTGAAGTCTGGAGGGTGAATCAGAAGAAGTAGAAGAAGGTGAAGGAGAAGGTGAAGTCAGGAGAGTGAAGCAGAAGAAGCAGAAGAAGGAGAAGGAGAAGGTGAAGTCTGGAGGGTGAAGCAGAAGAAGCAGAAGAAGGAGAAGGAGAAGGTGATGTCTGGAGGGCGAAGCAGAAGAAGCAGAAGAAGGAGAAGGAGAAGGTGAAGTCTGGAGGGTGAAGCAGAAGAAGCAGAAGAAGGAGAAGGAGAAGGTGAAGTCTGGAGGGTGAATCAGAAGAAGTAGAAGAAGGAGAAGGAGAAGGTGAAGTCAGGAGGGTGAAGCAGAAGAAGCAGAAGAAGGAGAAGGAGAAGGTGAAGTCAGGAGGGTGAATCGGAAGAAGTAGAAGAAGGAGAAGGAGAAGGTGAAGTCTGGAGGGTGAATCAGAAGAAGTAGAAGAAGGAGAAGGAGAAGGTGAAGTCTGGAGGGTGAATCAGAAGAAGTAGAAGAAGGAGAATGAGAAGGTGAAGTCTGGAGGGTGAATCAGAAGAAGCAGAAGAAGGAGAAGGAGAAGGTGAAGTCTGGAGGGAGAAGCAGAAGAAGTAGAAGAAGGAGAAGGAGAAGGTGAAGTCTGGAGGGTGAATCAGAAGAAGTAGAAGAAGGAGAAGGAGAAGGTGAAGTCTGGAGGGTGAATCAGAAGAAGTAGAAGAAGGAGAAGGAGAAGGTGAAGTCTGGAGGGTGAATCAGAAGAAACAGAAGAAGGAGAAGGAGAAGGTGAAGTCTGGAGGGTGAATCAGAAGAAGTAGAAGAAGGAGAAGGAGAAGGTGTAGTCTGGAGGGTGAATCAGAAGAAGTCGACGAAGGAGAAGGAGAAGGTGAAGTCTGGAGGGTGAATCAGAAGAAGCAGAAGAAGGAGAAGGAGAAGGTGAAGTCTGGAGGGTGAATCAGAAGAAGTAGAAGAAGGAGAAGGAGAAGGTGAAGTCTGGAGGGTGAATCAGAAGAAGCAGAAGAAGGAGAAGGAGAAGGTGAAGTCTGGAGGGTGAATCAGAAGAAGCAGAAGAAGGAGAAGGAGAAGGTGAAGTCTGGAGGGTGAAACAGAAGAAGCAGAATAAGGAGAAGGAGAAGGTGAAGTCTGGAGGGTGAATCAGAAGAAGTAGAAGAAGGAGAAGGAGAAGGTGAAGTCTGGAGGGTGAATCAGAAGAAGTAGAAGAAGGAGAAAGAGAAGGTGAAGTCAGGAGGGTGAAGCAGAAGAAGTAGAAGAAGGAGAAGGAGAAGGTGAAGTCAGGAGGGTGAATCAGAAGAAGTAGAAGAAGGAGAAGGAGAAGGTGAAGTCAGGAGGGTGAATCAGAAGAAGCAGAAGAAGGAGAAGGAGAAGTTGAAGTCTGGAGGGTGAATCAGAAGAATCAGAAGAAGGAGAAGGAGAAGGTGAAGTCTGGAGGGTGAATCAGAAGAAGCAGAAGAAAGAGAAGGAGAAGGTGAAGTCTGGAGGGTGAAGCAGAAGAAACAGAAGAAGGAGAAGGAGAAGGTGAAGACTGGAGGGTGAATCTGAAGAAGTAGAAGAAGGAGAAGGAGAAGGTGAAGTCTGGAGGGTGAATCAGAAGAAGTAGAAGAAGGAGAAGGAGAAGGTGAAGTCTGGAGGGTGAATCAGAAGAAGCAGAAGAAGGAGAAGGAGAAGGTGAAGTCTGGAGGGTGAATCAGAAGAAGCAGAAGAAGGAGAAGGAGAAGATGAAGTCTGGAGGGTGAATCAGAAGAAGCAGAAGTAGGAGAAGGAGAAGGTGAAGTCTGGAGGGTGAATCAGAAGAAGCAGAAGAAGGAGAAGGAGAAGGTGAAGTTTGGAGGGTGAATCAGAAGAATCAGAAGAAGGAGAAGGAGAAGGTGAAGTCTGGAGGGTGAATCAGAAGAAGCAGAAGAAAGAGAAGGAGAAGGTGAAGTCTGGAGGGTGAAGCAGAAGAAACAGAAGAAGGAGAAGGAGAAGGTGAAGACTGGAGGGTGAATCTGAAGAAGTAGAAGAAGGAGAAGGAGAAGGTGAAGACTGGAGGGTGAATCAGAAGAAGTAGAAGAAGGAGAAGGAGAAGGTGAAGTTTGGAGGGTGAATCAGAAGAAGCAGAAGAAGGAGAAGGAGAAGGTGAAGTCTGGAGGGTGAATCAGAAGAAGCAGAAGAAGGAGAAGGAGAAGGTGAAGTCTGGAGGGTGAAACAGAAGAAGCAGAAGAAGGAGAAGGAGAAGGAGAAGTCTGGAGGGTGAATCAGAAGAAGCAGAAGAAGGAGAAGGTGAAGTCAGGAGGGTGAATCAGAAGAAGCAGAAGAAGGAGAAGGAGAAGGTGAAGTTAGGAGGGTGAATGAGAAGAAGCAGAAGAAGGAGAAGGAGCAGGTGAAGTCAGGGGGGTGAAGCAGAAGAAGTAGAAGAAGGAGAAGGAGAAGGTGAAGTCAGGACGGTGAAGCAGAAGAAGCAGAAGACGGAGAAGGAGAAGGTGAAGTCTGGAGGGCGCAGCAGAAGAAGCAGAAGAAGGAGAAGGAGAAGCTGAAGTCTGGAGGGTGAAGCAGAAGAAGCAGAAGAAGGAGAAGGAGAAGGTGAAGTCTGGAGGGTCAATCAGAAGAAGTAGAAGAAGGAGAAGGAGAAGGTGAAGTCAGGAGAGTGAAGCAGAAGAAGCAGAAGATGGAGAAGGAGAAGGTGAAGTCTGGAGGGCGAAGCAGAAGAAGCAGAAGAAGGAGAAGGAGTAGGTGAAGTCTGGAGGGTGAAGCAGAAGAAGCAGAAGAAGGAGAAGGAGAAGGTGAAGTCTGGAGGGTGAATCAGAAGAAGTAGAAGAAGGAGAAGGAGAAGGTGAAGTCAGGAGGGTGAAGCAGAAGAAGCAGAAGAAGGAGAAGGAGAAGGTGAAGTCTGGAGGGTGAAGCAGAAGAAGCAGAAGAAGGAGCAGGAGAAGGTGAAGTCTGGAGGGTGAAGCAGAAGAAGCAGAAGAAGGAGAAGGAGAAGGTGAAGTCAGGAGGGTGAATCAGAAGAAGTAGAAGAAGGAGAAGGTGAAGTCTGGAGGGTGAATCAGAAGAAGCAGAAGAAGGAGAAGGAGAAGGTGAAGTCTGGAGGGTGAATCAGAAGAAGCAGAAGAAGGAGAAGGAGAAGATGAAGTCTGGAGGGTGAATCAGAAGAAGTAGAAGAAGGAGAAGGAGAAGGTGAGGTCTGGAGGGTCAATCAGAAGAAGCAGAAGAAGGAGAAGGAGAAGGTGAAGTCTGGAGGGTGAATCAGAAGAAGCAGAAGAAGGAGAAGGAGAAGGTGAAGTCTGGAGGGTGAATTAGAAGAAGCAGAAGAAGGAGAAGGAGAAGGTGAAGTCAGGAGGGTGAATCAGAAGAAGCAGAAGAAGGAGAAGGAGAAGGTAAAGTTAGGAGGGCGCAGCAGAAGAAGCAGAAGAAGGAGAAGGAGAAGGTGAAGTCTGGAGGGTGAAGCAGAAGAAGCAGAAGAAGGAGAAGGAGAAGGTGAAGTCTGGAGGGTGAATCAGAAGAAGTAGAAGAAGGTGAAGGAGAAGGTGAAGTCAGGAGAGTGAAGCAGAAGAAGCAGAAGAAGGAGAAGGAGAAGGTGAAGTCTGGAGGGTGAAGCAGAAGAAGCAGAAGAAGGAGAAGGAGAAGGTGATGTCTGGAGGGCGAAGCAGAAGAAGCAGAAGAAGGAGAAGGAGAAGGTGAAGTCTGGAGGGTGAAGCAGAAGAAGCAGAAGAAGGAGAAGGAGAAGGTGAAGTCTGGAGGGTGAATCAGAAGAAGTAGAAGAAGGAGAAGGAGAAGGTGAAGTCAGGAGGGTGAAGCAGAAGAAGCAGAAGAAGGAGAAGGAGAAGGTGAAGTCAGGAGGGTGAATCGGAAGAAGTAGAAGAAGGAGAAGGAGAAGGTGAAGTCTGGAGGGTGAATCAGAAGAAGCAGAAGAAGGAGAAGGAGAAGGTGAAGTCTGGAGGGTGAATCAGAAGAAGTAGAAGAAGGAGAATGAGAAGGTGAAGTCTGGAGGGTGAATCAGAAGAAGCAGAAGAAGGAGAAGGAGAAGGTGAAGTCTGGAGGGAGAAGCAGAAGAAGTAGAAGAAGGAGAAGGAGAAGGTGAAGTCTGGAGGGTGAATCAGAAGAAGTAGAAGAAGGAGAAGGAGAAGGTGAAGTCTGGAGGGTGAATCAGAAGAAGTAGAAGACGGAGAAGGAGAAGGTGAAGTCTGGAGGGTGAATCAGAAGAAACAGAAGAAGGAGAAGGAGAAGGTGAAGTCTGGAGGGTGAATCAGAAGAAGTAGAAGAAGGAGAAGGAGAAGGTGTAGTCTGGAGGGTGAATCAGAAGAAGTCGACGAAGGAGAAGGAGAAGGTGAAGTCTGGAGGGTGAATCAGAAGAAGCAGAAGAAGGAGAAGGAGAAGGTGAAGTCTGGAGGGTGAATCAGAAGAAGTAGAAGAAGGAGAAGGAGAAGGTGAAGTCTGGAGGGTGAATCAGAAGAAGCAGAAGAAGGAGAAGGAGAAGGTGAAGTCTGGAGGGTGAATCAGAAGAAGCAGAAGAAGGAGAAGGAGAAGGTGAAGTCTGGAGGGTGAAACAGAAGAAGCAGAATAAGGAGAAGGAGAAGGTGAAGTCAGGAGGGTGAATCAGAAGAAGCAGAAGAAGGAGAAGGAGAAGGTGAAGTAAGGAGGGTGAATCAGAAGAAGCAGAAGAAGGAGAAGGAGAAGGTGAAGTCTGGAGTGTGAAGCAGAAGAAGCAAAAGAAGGAGAAGGAGAAGGTGAAGTCTGGAGGGTGAATCAGAAGAAGTAGAAGAAGGAGAAGGAGAAGGTGAAGTCTGGAGGGTGAAGCAGAAGAAGTAGAAGAAGGAGAAGGAGAAGGTGAAGTCAGGAGGGTGAATCAGAAGAAGTAGAAGAAGGAGAAGGAGAAGGTGAAGTCAGGAGGGTGAATCAGAAGAAGCAGAAGAAGGAGAAGGAGAAGGTGAAGTCTGGAGGGTGAATCAGAAGAATCAGAAGAAGGAGAAGGAGAAGGTGAAGTCTGGAGGGTGAATCAGAAGAAGCAGAAGAAAGAGAAGGAGAAGGTGAAGTCTGGAGGGTGAAGCAGAAGAAACAGAAGAAGGAGAAGGAGAAGGTGAAGACTGGAGGGTGAATCTGAAGAAGTAGAAGAAGGAGAAGGAGAAGGTGAAGTCTGGAGGGTGAATCAGAAGAAGTAGAAGAAGGAGAAGGAGAAGGTGAAGTCTGGAGGGTGAATCAGAAGAAGCAGAAGAAGGAGAAGGAGAAGGTGAAGTCTGGAGGGTGAATCAGAAGAAGCAGAAGAAGGAGAAGGAGAAGATGAAGTCTGGAGGGTGAATCAGAAGAAGCAGAAGTAGGAGAAGGAGAAGGTGAAGTCTGGAGGGTGAATCAGAAGAAGCAGAAGAAGGAGAAGGAGAAGGTGAAGTTTGGAGGGTGAATCAGAAGAATCAGAAGAAGGAGAAGGAGAAGGTGAAGTCTGGAGGGTGAATCAGAAGAAGCAGAAGAAAGAGAAGGAGAAGGTGAAGTCTGGAGGGTGAAGCAGAAGAAACAGAAGAAGGAGAAGGAGAAGGTGAAGACTGGAGGGTGAATCTGAAGAAGTAGAAGAAGGAGAAGGAGAAGGTGAAGTTAGGAGGGTGAATGAGAAGAAGCAGAAGAAGGAGAAGGAGCAGGTGAAGTCAGGGGGGTGAAGCAGAAGAAGTAGAAGAAGGAGAAGGAGAAGGTGAAGTCAGGACGGTGAAGCAGAAGAAGCAGAAGACGGAGAAGGAGAAGGTGAAGTCTGGAGGGCGCAGCAGAAGAAGCAGAAGAAGGAGAAGGAGAAGCTGAAGTCTGGAGGGTGAAGCAGAAGAAGCAGAAGAAGGAGAAGGAGAAGGTGAAGTCTGGAGGGTGAATCAGAAGAAGTAGAAGAAGGAGAAGGAGAAGGTGAAGTCAGGAGAGTGAAGCAGAAGAAGCAGAAGATGGAGAAGGAGAAGGTGAAGTCTGGAGGGCGAAGCAGAAGAAGCAGAAGAAGGAGAAGGAGTAGGTGAAGTCTGGAGGGTGAAGCAGAAGAAGCAGAAGAAGGAGAAGGAGAAGGTGAAGTCTGGAGGGTGAATCAGAAGAAGTAGAAGAAGGAGAAGGAGAAGGTGAAGTCAGGAGGGTGAAGCAGAAGAAGCAGAAGAAGGAGAAGGAGAAGGTGAAGTCTGGAGGGTGAATCAGAAGAAGTAGAAGAAGGAGAATGAGAAGGTGAAGTCTGGAGGGTGAATCAGAAGAAGCAGAAGAAGGAGAAGGAGAAGGTGAAGTCTGGAGGGAGAAGCAGAAGAAGTAGAAGAACGAGAAGGAGAAGGTGAAGTCTGGAGGGTGAATCAGAAGAAGTAGAAGAAGGAGAAGGAGAAGGTGAAGTCTGGAGGGTGAATCAGAAGAAGTAGAAGAAGGAGAAGGAGAAGGTGAAGTCTGGAGGGTGAATCAGAAGAAGCAGAAGAAGGAGAAGGAGAAGGTGAAGTCTGGAGGGTGAATCAGAAGAAGTAGAAGAAGGAGAATGAGAAGGTGAAGTCTGGAGGGTGAATCAGAAGAAGCAGAAGAAGGAGAAGGAGAAGGTGAAGTCTGGAGGGAGAAGCAGAAGAAGTAGAAGAAGGAGAAGGAGAAGGTGAAGTCTGGAGGGTGAATCAGAAGAAGTAGAAGAAGGAGAAGGAGAAGGTGAAGTCTGGAGGGTGAATCAGAAGAAGTAGAAGACGGAGAAGGAGAAGGTGAAGTCTGGAGGGTGAATCAGAAGAAACAGAAGAAGGAGAAGGAGAAGGTGAAGTCTGGAGGGTGAATCAGAAGAAGTAGAAGAAGGAGAAGGAGAAGGTGTAGTCTGGAGGGTGAATCAGAAGAAGTCGACGAAGGAGAAGGAGAAGGTGAAGTCTGGAGGGTGAATCAGAAGAAGCAGAAGAAGGAGAAGGAGAAGGTGAAGTCTGGAGGGTGAATCAGAAGAAGTAGAAGAAGGAGAAGGAGAAGGTGAAGTCTGGAGGGTGAATCAGAAGAAGCAGAAGAAGGAGAAGGAGAAGGTGAAGTCTGGAGGGTGAATCAGAAGAAGCAGAAGAAGGAGAAGGAGAAGGTGAAGTCTGGAGGGTGAAACAGAAGAAGCAGAATAAGGAGAAGGAGAAGGTGAAGTCAGGAGGGTGAATCAGAAGAAGCAGAAGAAGGAGAAGGAGAAGGTGAAGTAAGGAGGGTGAATCAGAAGAAGCAGAAGAAGGAGAAGGAGAAGGTGAAGTCTGGAGTGTGAAGCAGAAGAAGCAAAAGAAGGAGAAGGAGAAGGTGAAGTCTGGAGGGTGAATCAGAAGAAGTAGAAGAAGGAGAAGGAGAAGGTGAAGTCTGGAGGGTGAAGCAGAAGAAGTAGAAGAAGGAGAAGGAGAAGGTGAAGTCAGGAGGGTGAATCAGAAGAAGTAGAAGAAGGAGAAGGAGAAGGTGAAGTCAGGAGGGTGAATCAGAAGAAGCAGAAGAAGGAGAAGGAGAAGGTGAAGTCTGGAGGGTGAATCAGAAGAATCAGAAGAAGGAGAAGGAGAAGGTGAAGTCTGGAGGGTGAATCAGAAGAAGCAGAAGAAAGAGAAGGAGAAGGTGAAGTCTGGAGGGTGAAGCAGAAGAAACAGAAGAAGGAGAAGGAGAAGGTGAAGACTGGAGGGTGAATCTGAAGAAGTAGAAGAAGGAGAAGGAGAAGGTGAAGTCTGGAGGGTGAATCAGAAGAAGTAGAAGAAGGAGAAGGAGAAGGTGAAGTCTGGAGGGTGAATCAGAAGAAGCAGAAGAAGGAGAAGGAGAAGGTGAAGTCTGGAGGGTGAATCAGAAGAAGCAGAAGAAGGAGAAGGAGAAGATGAAGTCTGGAGGGTGAATCAGAAGAAGCAGAAGTAGGAGAAGGAGAAGGTGAAGTCTGGAGGGTGAATCAGAAGAAGCAGAAGAAGGAGAAGGAGAAGGTGAAGTTTGGAGGGTGAATCAGAAGAATCAGAAGAAGGAGAAGGAGAAGGTGAAGTCTGGAGGGTGAATCAGAAGAAGCAGAAGAAAGAGAAGGAGAAGGTGAAGTCTGGAGGGTGAAGCAGAAGAAACAGAAGAAGGAGAAGGAGAAGGTGAAGACTGGAGGGTGAATCTGAAGAAGTAGAAGAAGGAGAAGGAGAAGGTGAAGTTAGGAGGGTGAATGAGAAGAAGCAGAAGAAGGAGAAGGAGCAGGTGAAGTCAGGGGGGTGAAGCAGAAGAAGTAGAAGAAGGAGAAGGAGAAGGTGAAGTCAGGACGGTGAAGCAGAAGAAGCAGAAGACGGAGAAGGAGAAGGTGAAGTCTGGAGGGCGCAGCAGAAGAAGCAGAAGAAGGAGAAGGAGAAGCTGAAGTCTGGAGGGTGAAGCAGAAGAAGCAGAAGAAGGAGAAGGAGAAGGTGAAGTCTGGAGGGTGAATCAGAAGAAGTAGAAGAAGGAGAAGGAGAAGGTGAAGTCAGGAGAGTGAAGCAGAAGAAGCAGAAGATGGAGAAGGAGAAGGTGAAGTCTGGAGGGCGAAGCAGAAGAAGCAGAAGAAGGAGAAGGAGTAGGTGAAGTCTGGAGGGTGAAGCAGAAGAAGCAGAAGAAGGAGAAGGAGAAGGTGAAGTCTGGAGGGTGAATCAGAAGAAGTAGAAGAAGGAGAAGGAGAAGGTGAAGTCAGGAGGGTGAAGCAGAAGAAGCAGAAGAAGGAGAAGGAGAAGGTGAAGTCTGGAGGGTGAAGCAGAAGAAGCAGAAGAAGGAGCAGGAGAAGGTGAAGTCTGGAGGGTGAAGCAGAAGAAGCAGAAGAAGGAGAAGGAGAAGGTGAAGTCAGGAGGGTGAATCAGAAGAAGTAGAAGAAGGAGAAGGTGAAGTCTGGAGGGTGAATCAGAAGAAGCAGAAGAAGGAGAAGGAGAAGGTGAAGTCTGGAGGGTGAATCAGAAGAAGCAGAAGAAGGAGAAGGAGAAGATGAAGTCTGGAGGGTGAATCAGAAGAAGTAGAAGAAGGAGAAGGAGAAGGTGAGGTCTGGAGGGTCAATCAGGAGAAGCAGAAGAAGGAGAAGGAGAAGGTGAAGTCTGGAGGGTGAATCAGAAGAAGCAGAAGAAGGAGAAGGAGAAGGTGAAGTCTGGAGGGTGAATTAGAAGAAGCAGAAGAAGGAGAAGGAGAAGGTGAAGTCAGGAGGGTGAATCAGAAGAAGCAGAAGAAGGAGAAGGAGAAGGTAAAGTTAGGAGGGTGAATCAGAAGAAGCAGAAGAAGGAGAAGGAGCAGGTGAAGTCAGGGGGGTGAAACAGAAGAAGTAGAAGAAGGAGAAGGAGAAGGTGAAGTCAGGAGGGTGAAGCAGAAGAAGCAGAAGAAGGAGAAGGAGAAGGTGAAGTCTGGAGGGCGCAGCAGAAGAAGCAGAAGAAGGAGAAGGAGAAGGTGAAGTCTGGACGGTGAAGCAGAAGAAGCAGAAGAAGGAGAAGGAGAAGGTGAAGTCTGGAGGGTGTATCAGAAGAAGTAGAAGAAGGAGAAGGAGAAGGTGAAGTCAGGAGAGTGAAGCAGAAGAAGCAGAAGAAGGAGAAGGAGAAGGTGAAGTCTGGAGGGTGAAGCAGAAGAAGCAGAAGAAGGAGAAGGAGAAGGTGATGTCTGGAGGGCGAATCAGAAGAAGCAGAAGAAGGAGAAGGAGAAGGTGAAGTCTGGAGGGTGAAGCAGAAGAAGCAGAAGAAGGAGAAGGAGAAGGTGAAGTCTGGAGGGTGAATCAGAAGAAGTAGAAGAAGGAGAAGGAGAAGGTGAAGTCTGGAGGGTGAATCAGAAGAAGTAGAAGAAGGAGAAGGAGAAGGTGAAGCCTGGAGGGTGAAGCAGAAGAAGTAGAAGAAGGAGAAGGAGAAGGTGAAGTCAGGAGGGTGAATCAGAAGATTTAGAAGAAGGAGAAGGAGAAGATGAAGTCAGGAGGGTGAATCAGAAGAAGCAGAAGAAGGAGAAGGAGAAGGTGAAGTCTGGAGGGTGAATCAGAAGAAGTAGAAGAAGGAGAAGGAGAAGGTGAAGTCTGGAGGGTGAATCAGAAGAAGCAGAAGAAGGAGAAGGAGAAGGTGAAGTCTGGAGGGTGAATCAGAAGAAGCAGAAGAAGGAGAAGGAGAAGGTGAAGTCTGGAGGGTGAATCAGAAGAAGCAGAATAAGGAGAAGGAGAAGGTGAAGTCTGGAGGGTGAATCAGAAGAAGCAGAAGAAGGAGAAGGAGAAGGTGAAGTCTGGAGGGTGAATCAGAAGAAGTAGAAGAAGGAGAAGGAGAAGGTGTAGTCTGGAGGGTGAAGCAGAAGAAGTAGAAGAAGGAGAAGGAGAAGGTGAAGTCTGGAGGGTGAATCAGAAAAAGCAGAAGAAGGAGAAGGAGAAGGTGAAGTCTGGAGGGTGAATCAGAAGAAGTAGAAGAAGGAGAAGGCGAAGGTGAAGTCTGGAGGGTGAATCAGAAGAAGCAGAAGAAGGAGAAGGAGAAGGTGAAGTCTGGAGGGTGAATCAGAAGAAGCAGAAGAAGGAGAAGGAGAAGGTGAAGTCTGCAGGGTGAATCAGAAGAAGCAGAAGAAGGAGAAGGAGAAGGTGAAGTCTGGAGGGTGAATCAGAAGAAGCAGAATAAGGAGAAGGTGAAGTCTGGAGGGTGAATCAGAAGAAGCAGAAGAAGGAGAAGGAGAAGGTGAAGTCTGGAGGGTGAATCAGAAGGAGTAGAAGAAGGAGAAGGAGAAGGTGAAGTCTGGAGGGTGAATCAGAAGAAGCAGAAGAAGGAGAAGGAGAAGGTGAAGTCTGGAGGGTGAATCAGAAGAAGCAGAAGAAGGAGAAGGAGAAGGTGAAGTCTGGAGGGTGAATCAGAAGAAGCAGAAGAAGGAGAAGGAGAAGGTGAAGTCTGGAGGGTGAATCAGAAGAAGCAGAATAAGGAGAAGGAGAAGGTGAAGTCTGGAGGGTGAATCAGAAGAAGCAGAAGAAGGAGAAGGAGAAGGTGAAGTCTGGAGGGTGAATCAGAAGAAGTAGAAGAAGGAGAAGGAGAAGGTGAAGTCTGGAGGGTGAAGCAGAAGAAGTAGAAGAAGGAGAAGGAGAAGGTGAAGTCAGGAGGGTGAATCAGAAGAAGTAGAAGAAGGAGAAGGAGAAGGTGAAGTCAGGAGGGTGAATCAGAAGAAGCAGAAGAAGGAGAAGGAGAAGGTGAAGTCTGGAGAGTGAATCAGAAGAATCAGAAGAAGGAGAAGGAGCAGGTGAAGTCAGGGGGGTGAAGCAGAAGAAGTAGAAGAAGGAGAAGGAGAAGGTGAAGTCAGGACGGTGAAGCAGAAGAAGCAGAAGAAGGAGAAGGAGAAGGTGAAGTCTGGAGGGCGCAGCAGAAGAAGCAGAAGAAGGAGAAGGAGAAGCTGAAGTCTGGAGGGTGAAGCAGAAGAAGCAGAAGAAGGAGAAGGAGAAGGTGAAGTCTGGAGGGTGAATCAGAAGAAGTAGAAGAAGGAGAAGGAGAAGGTGAAGTCAGGAGAGTGAAGCAGAAGAAGCAGAAGATGGAGAAGGAGAAGGTGAAGTCTGAAGGGCGAAGCAGAAGAAGCAGAAGAAGGAGAAGGAGAAGGTGAAGTCTGGAGGGTGAATCAGAAGAAGTGGAAGAAGGAGAAGGAGAAGGTGAAGTCTGGAGGGTGAAGCAGAAGAAGTAGAAGAAGGAGAAGGAGAAGGTGAAGTCAGGAGGGTGAAGCAGAAGAAGCAGAAGAAGGAGAAGGAGAAGGTGAAGTCTGGAGGGTGAAGCAGAAGAAGCAGAAAAAGGAGCAGGAGAAGTTGAAGTCTGGAGGGTGAAGCAGAAGAAGCAGAAGAAGGAGAAGGAGAAGGTGAAGTCAGGATGGTGAATCAGAAGAAGTAGAAGAAGGAGAAGGAGAAGGTGAAGTCTGGAGGGTGAATCAGAAGAAGCAGAAGAAGGAGAAGGAGAAGGTGAAGTCTGGAGGGTGAATCAGAAGAAGCAGAAGAAGGAGAAGGAGAAGATGAAGTCTGGAGGGTGAATCAGAAGAAGTAGAAGAAGGAGAAGGAGAAGGTGAGGTCTGGAGGGTCAATCAGAAGAAGCAGAAGAAGGAGAAGGAGAAGGTGAAGTCTGGAGGGTGAATCAGAAGAAGCAGAAGAAGGACAAGGAGAAGGTGAAGTCTGGAGGGTGAATTAGAAGAAGCAGAAGAAGGAGAAGGAGAAGGTGAAGTCAGGAGGGTTAATCAGAAGAAGCAGAAGAAGGAGAAGGAGAAGGTAAAGTTAGGAGGGTGAATCAGAAGAAGCAGAAGAAGGAGAAGGAGCAGGTGAAGTCAGGGGGGTGAAGCAGAAGAAGTAGAAGAAGGAGAAGGAGAAGGTGAAGTCAGGAGGGTGAAGCAGAAGAAGCAGAAGAAGGAGAAGGAGAAGGTGAAGTCTGGAGGGCGCAGCAGAAGAAGCAGAAGAAGGAGAAGGAGAAGGTGAGGTCTGGAGGGTGAAGCAGAAGAAGCAGAAGAAGGAGAAGGAGAAGGTGAAGTCTGGAGGGTGAATCAGAAGAAGTAGAAGAAGGTGAAGGAGAAGGTGAAGTCAGGAGAGTGAAGCAGAAGAAGCAGAAGAAGGAGAAGGAGAAGGTGAAGTCTGGAGGGTGAAGCAGAAGAAGCAGAAGAAGGAGAAGGAGAAGGTGATGTCTGGAGGGCGAAGCAGAAGAAGCAGAAGAAGGAGAAGGAGAAGGTGAAGTCTGGAGGGTGAAGCAGAAGAAGCAGAAGAAGGAGAAGGAGAAGGTGAAGTCTGGAGGGTGAATCAGAAGAAGTAGAAGAAGGAGAAGGAGAAGGTGAAGTCAGGAGGGTGAAGCAGAAGAAGCAGAAGAAGGAGAAGGAGAAGGTGAAGTCAGGAGGGTGAATCGGAAGAAGTAGAAGAAGGAGAAGGAGAAGGTGAAGTCTGGAGGGTGAATCAGAAGAAGTAGAAGAAGGAGAAGGAGAAGGTGAAGTCTGGAGGGTGAATCAGAAGAAGTAGAAGAAGGAGAATGAGAAGGTGAAGTCTGGAGGGTGAATCAGAAGAAGCAGAAGAAGGAGAAGGAGAAGGTGAAGTCTGGAGGGAGAAGCAGAAGAAGTAGAAGAAGGAGAAGGAGAAGGTGAAGTCTGGAGGGTGAATCAGAAGAAGTAGAAGAAGGAGAAGGAGAAGGTGAAGTCTGGAGGGTGAATCAGAAGAAGTAGAAGAAGGAGAAGGAGAAGGTGAAGTCTGGAGGGTGAATCAGAAGAAACAGAAGAAGGAGAAGGAGAAGGTGAAGTCTGGAGGGTGAATCAGAAGAAGTAGAAGAAGGAGAAGGAGAAGGTGTAGTCTGGAGGGTGAATCAGAAGAAGTCGACGAAGGAGAAGGAGAAGGTGAAGTCTGGAGGGTGAATCAGAAGAAGCAGAAGAAGGAGAAGGAGAAGGTGAAGTCTGGAGGGTGAATCAGAAGAAGTAGAAGAAGGAGAAGGAGAAGGTGAAGTCTGGAGGGTGAATCAGAAGAAGCAGAAGAAGGAGAAGGAGAAGGTGAAGTCTGGAGGGTGAATCAGAAGAAGCAGAAGAAGGAGAAGGAGAAGGTGAAGTCTGGAGGGTGAAACAGAAGAAGCAGAATAAGGAGAAGGAGAAGGTGAAGTCTGGAGGGTGAATCAGAAGAAGTAGAAGAAGGAGAAGGAGAAGGTGAAGTCTGGAGGGTGAATCAGAAGAAGTAGAAGAAGGAGAAAGAGAAGGTGAAGTCAGGAGGGTGAAGCAGAAGAAGTAGAAGAAGGAGAAGGAGAAGGTGAAGTCAGGAGGGTGAATCAGAAGAAGTAGAAGAAGGAGAAGGAGAAGGTGAAGTCAGGAGGGTGAATCAGAAGAAGCAGAAGAAGGAGAAGGAGAAGGTGAAGTCTGGAGGGTGAATCAGAAGAATCAGAAGAAGGAGAAGGAGAAGGTGAAGTCTGGAGGGTGAATCAGAAGAAGCAGAAGAAAGAGAAGGAGAAGGTGAAGTCTGGAGGGTGAAGCAGAAGAAACAGAAGAAGGAGAAGGAGAAGGTGAAGACTGGAGGGTGAATCTGAAGAAGTAGAAGAAGGAGAAGGAGAAGGTGAAGTCTGGAGGGTGAATCAGAAGAAGTAGAAGAAGGAGAAGGAGAAGGTGAAGTCTGGAGGGTGAATCAGAAGAAGCAGAAGAAGGAGAAGGAGAAGGTGAAGTCCGGAGGGTGAATCAGAAGAAGCAGAAGAAGGAGAAGGAGAAGATGAAGTCTGGAGGGTGAATCAGAAGAAGCAGAAGTAGGAGAAGGAGAAGGTGAAGTCTGGAGGGTGAATCAGAAGAAGCAGAAGAAGGAGAAGGAGAAGGTGAAGTTTGGAGGGTGAATCAGAAGAATCAGAAGAAGGAGAAGGAGAAGGTGAAGTCTGGAGGGTGAATCAGAAGAAGCAGAAGAAAGAGAAGGAGAAGGTGAAGTCTGGAGGGTGAAGCAGAAGAAACAGAAGAAGGAGAAGGAGAAGGTGAAGACTGGAGGGTGAATCTGAAGAAGTAGAAGAAGGAGAAGGAGAAGGTGAAGACTGGAGGGTGAATCAGAAGAAGTAGAAGAAGGAGAAGGAGAAGGTGAAGTTTGGAGGGTGAATCAGAAGAAGCAGAAGAAGGAGAAGGAGAAGGTGAAGTCTGGAGGGTGAATCAGAAGAAGCAGAAGAAGGAGAAGGAGAAGGTGAAGTCTGGAGGGTGAAACAGAAGAAGCAGAAGAAGGAGAAGGAGAAGGAGAAGTCTGGAGGGTGAATCAGAAGAAGCAGAAGAAGGAGAAGGTGAAGTCAGGAGGGTGAATCAGAAGAAGCAGAAGAAGGAGAAGGAGAAGGTGAAGTTAGGAGGGTGAATGAGAAGAAGCAGAAGAAGGAGAAGGAGCAGGTGAAGTCAGGGGGGTGAAGCAGAAGAAGTAGAAGAAGGAGAAGGAGAAGGTGAAGTCAGGACGGTGAAGCAGAAGAAGCAGAAGACGGAGAAGGAGAAGGTGAAGTCTGGAGGGCGCAGCAGAAGAAGCAGAAGAAGGAGAAGGAGAAGCTGAAGTCTGGAGGGTGAAGCAGAAGAAGCAGAAGAAGGAGAAGGAGAAGGTGAAGTCTGGAGGGTCAATCAGAAGAAGTAGAAGAAGGAGAAGGAGAAGGTGAAGTCAGGAGAGTGAAGCAGAAGAAGCAGAAGATGGAGAAGGAGAAGGTGAAGTCTGGAGGGCGAAGCAGAAGAAGCAGAAGAAGGAGAAGGAGTAGGTGAAGTCTGGAGGGTGAAGCAGAAGAAGCAGAAGAAGGAGAAGGAGAAGGTGAAGTCTGGAGGGTGAATCAGAAGAAGTAGAAGAAGGAGAAGGAGAAGGTGAAGTCAGGAGGGTGAAGCAGAAGAAGCAGAAGAAGGAGAAGGAGAAGGTGAAGTCTGGAGGGTGAAGCAGAAGAAGCAGAAGAAGGAGCAGGAGAAGGTGAAGTCTGGAGGGTGAAGCAGAAGAAGCAGAAGAAGGAGAAGGAGAAGGTGAAGTCAGGAGGGTGAATCAGAAGAAGTAGAAGAAGGAGAAGGTGAAGTCTGGAGGGTGAATCAGAAGAAGCAGAAGAAGGAGAAGGAGAAGGTGAAGTCTGGAGGGTGAATCAGAAGAAGCAGAAGAAGGAGAAGGAGAAGATGAAGTCTGGAGGGTGAATCAGAAGAAGTAGAAGAAGGAGAAGGAGAAGGTGAGGTCTGGAGGGTCAATCAGAAGAAGCAGAAGAAGGAGAAGGAGAAGGTGAAGTCTGGAGGGTGAATCAGAAGAAGCAGAAGAAGGAGAAGGAGAAGGTGAAGTCTGGAGGGTGAATTAGAAGAAGCAGAAGAAGGAGAAGGAGAAGGTGAAGTCAGGAGGGTGAATCAGAAGAAGCAGAAGAAGGAGAAGGAGAAGGTAAAGTTAGGAGGGTGAATCAGAAGAAGCAGAAGAAGGAGAAGGAGCAGGTGAAGTCAGGGGGGTGAAACAGAAGAAGTAGAAGAAGGAGAAGGAGAAGGTGAAGTCAGGAGGGTGAAGCAGAAGAAGCAGAAGAAGGAGAAGGAGAAGGTGAAGTCTGGAGGGCGCAGCAGAAGAAGCAGAAGAAGGAGAAGGAGAAGGTGAAGTCTGGACGGTGAAGCAGAAGAAGCAGAAGAAGGAGAAGGAGAAGGTGAAGTCTGGAGGGTGAATCAGAAGAAGTAGAAGAAGGAGAAGGAGAAGGTGAAGTCAGGAGAGTGAAGCAGAAGAAGCAGAAGAAGGAGAAGGAGAAGGTGAAGTCTGGAGGGTGAAGCAGAAGAAGCAGAAGAAGGAGAAGGAGAAGGTGATGTCTGGAGGGCGAATCAGAAGAAGCAGAAGAAGGAGAAGGAGAAGGTGAAGTCTGGAGGGTGAAGCAGAAGAAGCAGAAGAAGGAGAAGGAGAAGGTGAAGTCTGGAGGGTGAATCAGAAGAAGTAGAAGAAGGAGAAGGAGAAGGTGAAGTCTGGAGGGTGAATCAGAAGAAGTAGAAGAAGGAGAAGGAGAAGGTGAAGCCTGGAGGGTGAAGCAGAAGAAGTAGAAGAAGGAGAAGGAGAAGGTGAAGTCAGGAGGGTGAATCAGAAGATTTAGAAGAAGGAGAAGGAGAAGATGAAGTCAGGAGGGTGAATCAGAAGAAGCAGAAGAAGGAGAAGGAGAAGGTGAAGTCTGGAGGGTGAATCAGAAGAAGTAGAAGAAGGAGAAGGAGAAGGTGAAGTCTGGAGGGTGAATCAGAAGAAGCAGAAGAAGGAGAAGGAGAAGGTGAAGTCTGGAGGGTGAATCAGAAGAAGCAGAAGAAGGAGAAGGAGAAGGTGAAGTCTGGAGGGTGAATCAGAAGAAGCAGAATAAGGAGAAGGAGAAGGTGAAGTCTGGAGGGTGAATCAGAAGAAGCAGAAGAAGGAGAAGGAGAAGGTGAAGTCTGGAGGGTGAATCAGAAGAAGTAGAAGAAGGAGAAGGAGAAGGTGTAGTCTGGAGGGTGAAGCAGAAGAAGTAGAAGAAGGAGAAGGAGAAGGTGAAGTCTGGAGGGTGAATCAGAAGAAGCAGAAGAAGGAGAAGGAGAAGGTGAAGTCTGGAGGGTGAATCAGAAGAAGCAGAAGAAGGAGAAGGAGAAGGTGAAGTCTGCAGGGTGAATCAGAAGAAGCAGAAGAAGGAGAAGGAGAAGGTGAAGTCTGGAGGGTGAATCAGAAGAAGCAGAATAAGGAGAAGGTGAAGTCTGGAGGGTGAATCAGAAGAAGCAGAAGAAGGAGAAGGAGAAGGTGAAGTCTGGAGGGTGAATCAGAAGGAGTAGAAGAAGGAGAAGGAGAAGGTGAAGTCTGGAGGGTGAATCAGAAGAAGCAGAAGAAGGAGAAGGAGAAGGTGAAGTCTGGAGGGTGAATCAGAAGAAGCAGAAGAAGGAGAAGGAGAAGGTGAAGTCTGGAGGGTGAATCAGAAGAAGCAGAAGAAGGAGAAGGAGAAGGTGAAGTCTGGAGGGTGAATCAGAAGAAGCAGAATAAGGAGAAGGAGAAGGTGAAGTCTGGAGGGTGAATCAGAAGAAGCAGAAGAAGGAGAAGGAGAAGGTGAAGTCTGGAGGGTGAATCAGAAGAAGTAGAAGAAGGAGAAGGAGAAGGTGAAGTCTGGAGGGTGAAGCAGAAGAAGTAGAAGAAGGAGAAGGAGAAGGTGAAGTCAGGAGGGTGAATCAGAAGAAGTAGAAGAAGGAGAAGGAGAAGGTGAAGTCAGGAGGGTGAATCAGAAGAAGCAGAAGAAGGAGAAGGAGAAGGTGAAGTCTGGAGAGTGAATCAGAAGAATCAGAAGAAGGAGAAGGAGAAGGTGAAGTCTGGAGGGTGAATCAGAAGAAGCAGAAGAAAGAGAAGAAGAAAGTGAAGTCTGGAGGGTGAAGCAGAAGAAACAGAAGAAGGAGAAGGAGAAGGTGAAGACTGGAGGGTGAATCTGAAGAAGTATAAGAAGGAGAAGGAGAAGGTGAAGTCTGGAGGGTGAATCAGAAGAAGCAGAAGAAGGAGAAGGAGAAGGTGAAGTCTGGAGGGTGAATCAGAAGAAGCAGAAGAAGGAGAAGGAGAAGATGAAGTCTGGAGGGTGAATCAGAAGAAGCAGAAGAAGGAGAAGGAGAAGGTGAAGTCTGGAGGGTGAATCAGAAGAAGCAGAAGAAGGAGAAGGAGAAGGTGAAGTCTGGAGGGTGAATCAGAAGAAGCAGAAGAAGGAGAAGGAGAAGGTGAACTCAGGAGGGTGAATCAGAAGAAGCAGAAGAAGGAGAAGGAGAAGGTGTAGTTAGGAGGGTGAATCAGAAGAAGCAGAAGAAGGAGAAGGAGCAGGTGAAGTCAGGGGGGTGAAGCAGAAGAAGTAGAAGAAGGAGAAGGAGAAGGTGAAGTCAGGACGGTGAAGCAGAAGAAGCAGAAGAAGGAGAAGGAGAAGCTGAAGTCTGGAGGGTGAAGCAGAAGAAGCAGAAGAAGGAGAAGGAGAAGGTGAAGTCTGGAGGGTGAATCAGAAGAAGTAGAAGAAGGAGAAGGAGAAGGTGAAGTCAGGAGAGTGAAGCAGAAGAATCAGAAGATGGAGAAGGAGAAGGTGAAGTCTGGAGGGCGAAGCAGAAGAAGCAGAAGAAGGAGAAGGAGAAGGTGAAGTCTGGAGGGTGAAGCAGAAGAAGCAGAAGAAGGAGAAGGAGAAGGTGAAGTCTGGAGGGTGAATCAGAAGAAGTAGAAGAAGGAGAAGGAGAAGGTGAAGTCAGGAGGGTGAAGCAGAAGAAGCAGAAGAAGGAGAAGGAGAAGGTGAAGTCTGGAGGGTGAAGCAGAAGAAGCAGAAGAAGGAGCAGGAGAAGGTGAAGTCTGGAGGGTGAAGCAGAAGAAGCAGAAGAAGGAGAAGGAGAAGGTGAAGTCAGGATGGTGAATCAGAAGAAGCAGAAGAAGGAGAAGGAGAAAGTGAAGTCTGGACGGTGAACCAGAAGAAGCAGAAGAAGGAGAAGGAGAAGATGAAGTCTGGAGGGTGAATCAGAAGAAGTAGAAGAAGGAGAAGGAGAAGGTGAAGTCTGGAGGGTCAATCAGAAGAAGCAGAAGAAGGAGAAGGAGAAGGTGAAGTCTGGAGGGTGAATCAGAAGAAGCAGAAGAAGGACAAGGAAAAGGTTAAGTCTGGAGGGTGAATTAGAAGAAGCAGAAGAAGGAGAAGGAGAAGGTGAAGTCAGGAGGGTGAATCAGAAGAAGCAGAAGAAGGAGAAGGAGAAGGTAAAGTTAGGAGGGTGAATCAGAAGAAGCAGAAGAAGGAGAAGGAGCAGGTGAAGTCAGGGGGGTGAAGCAGAAGAAGTAGAAGAAGGAGAAGGAGAAGGTGAAGTCAGGAGGGTGAAGCAGAAGAAGCAGAAGAAGGAGAAGGAGAAGGTGAAGTCTGGAGGGCGCAGGAGAAGAAGCAGAAGAAGGAGAAGGAGAAGGTGAAGTCTGGAGGGTGAAGCAGAAGAAGCAGAAGAAGGAGAAGGAGAAGGTGAAGTCTGGAGGGTGAATCAGAAGAAGTAGAAGAAGGTGAAGGAGAAGGTGAAGTCAGGAGAGTGAAGCAGAAGAAGCAGAAGAAGGAGAAGGAGAAGGTGAAGTCTGGAGGGTGAATCAGAAGAAGTAGAAGAAGGTGAAGGAGAAGGTGAAGTCAGGAGAGTGAAGCAGAAGAAGCAGAAGAAGGAGAAGGAGAAGGTGAAGTCTGGAGGGTGAAGCAGAAGAAGCAGAAGAAGGAGAAGGAGAAGGTGATGTCTGGAGGGCGAAGCAGAAGAAGCAGAAGAAGGAGAAGGAGAAGGTGAAGTCTGGAGGGTGAAGCAGAAGAAGCAGAAGAAGGAGAAGGAGAAGGTGAAGTCTGGAGGGTGAATCAGAAGAAGCAGAAGAAGGAGAAGGAGAAGGTGAAGTCTGGAGGGAGAAGCAGAAGAAGTAGAAGAAGGAGAAGGAGAAGGTGAAGTCTGGAGGGTGAATCAGAAGAAGTAGAAGAAGGAGAAGGAGAAGGTGAAGTCTGGAGGGTGAATCAGAAGAAGTAGAAGAAGGAGAAGGAGAAGGTGAAGTCTGGAGGGTGAATCAGAAGAAACAGAAGAAGGAGAAGGAGAAGGTGAAGTCTGGAGGGTGAATCAGAAGAAGTAGAAAAAGGAGAAGGAGAAGGTGTAGTCTGGAGGGTGAATCAGAAGAAGTAGACGAAGGAGAAGGAGAAGGTGAAGTCTGGAGGGTGAATCAGAAGAAGCAGAAGAAGGAGAAGGAGAAGGTGAAGTCTGGAGGGTGAATCAGAAGAATTAGAAGAAGGAGAAGGAGAAGGTGAAGTCTGGAGGGTGAATCAGAAGAAGCAGAAGAAGGAGAAGGAGAAGGTGAAGTCTGGAGGGTGAATCAGAAGAAGCAGAAAAAGGAGAAGGAGAAGTTGAAGTCTGGAGGGTGAAACAGAAGAAGCAGAATAAGGAGAAGGAGAAGGTGAAGTCAGGAGGGTGTATCAGAAGAAGCAGAAGAAGGAGAAGGAGAAGTTGAAGTTTGGAGGGTGAATCAGAAGAATCAGAAGAAGGAGAAGGAGAAGGTGAAGTCTGGAGGGTGAATCAGAAGAAGCAGAAGAAGGAGAAGGAGAAGGTGAAGTTTGGAGGGTGAATCAGAAGAATCAGAAGAAGGAGAAGGAGAAGGTGAAGTCTGGAGGGTGAATCAGAAGAAGCAGAAGAAAGAGAAGGAGAAGGTGAAGTCTGGAGGGTGAAGCAGAAGAAACAGAAGAAGGAGAAGGAGAAGGTGAAGACTGGAGGGTGAATCTGAAGAAGTAGTAGAAGGAGAAGGAGAAGGTGAAGTCTGGAGGGTGAAGCAGAAGAAGCAGAAGAAGGAGAAGGAGAAGGTGAAGTCTGGAGGGTGAATCAGAAGAAGTAGAAGAAGGAGAAGGAGAAGGTGTAGTCTGGAGGGTGAAGCAGAAGAAGTAGAAGAAGGAGAAGGAGAAGGTGAAGTCTGGAGGGTGAATCAGAAGAAGCAGAAAAAGGAGAAGGAGAAGGTGAAGTCTGGAGGGTGAATCAGAAGAAGTAGAAGAAGGAGAAGGAGAAGGTGAAGTCTGGAGGGTGAATCAGAAGAAGCAGAAGAAGGAGAAGGAGAAGGTGAAGTCTGGAGGGTGAATCAGAAGAAGCAGAATAAGGAGAAGGAGAAGGTGAAGTCTGGAGGGTGAATCAGAAGAAGCAGAAGAAGGAGAAGGAGAAGGTGAAGTCTGGAGGGTGAATCAGAAGGAGTAGAAGAAGGAGAAGGAGAAGGTGAAGTCTGGAGGGTGAATCAGAAGAAGCAGAAGAAGGAGAAGGAGAAGGTGAAGTCTGGAGGGTGAATCAGAAGAAGCAGAAGAAGGAGAAGGAGAAGGTGAAGTCTGGAGGGTGAATCAGAAGAAGCAGAAGAAGGAGAAGGAGAAGGTGAAGTCTGGAGGGTGAATCAGAAGAAGCAGAATAAGGAGAAGGAGAAGGTGAAGTCTGGAGGGTGAATCAGAAGAAGCAGAAGAAGGAGAAGGAGAAGGTGAAGTCTGGAGGGTGAATCAGAAGAAGTAGAAGAAGGAGAAGGAGAAGGTGAAGTATGGAGGGTGAAGCAGAAGAAGTAGAAGAAGGAGAAGGAGAAGGTGAAGTCAGGAGGGTGAATCAGAAGAAGTAGAAGAAGGAGAAGGAGAAGGTGAAGTCAGGAGGGTGAATCAGAAGAAGCAGAAGAAGGAGAAGGAGAAGGTGAAGTCTGGAGAGTGAATCAGAAGAATCAGAAGAAGGAGAAGGAGAAGGTGAAGTCTGGAGGGTGAATCAGAAGAAGCAGAAGAAAGAGAAGAAGAAGGTGAAGTCTGGAGGGTGAAGCAGAAGAAACAGAAGAAGGAGAAGGAGAAGGTGAAGACTGGAGGGTGAATCTGAAGAAGTATAAGAAGGAGAAGGAGAAGGTGAAGTCTGGAGGGTGAATCAGAAGAAGTAGAAGAAGGAGAAGGAGAAGGTGAAGTCTGGAGGGTGAATCAGAAGAAGCAGAAGAAGGAGAAGGCGAAGGTGAAGTCTGGAGGGTGAATCAGAAGAAGAAGAAGAAGGAGAAGGAGAAGATGAAGTCTGGAGGGTGAATCAGAAGAAGCAGAAGAAGGAGAAGGAGAAGGTGAAGTCTGGAGGGTGAATCAGAAGAAGCAGAAGAAGGAGAAGGAGAAGGTGAAGTCTGGAGGGTGAATCAGAAGAAGCAGAAGAAGGAGAAGGAGAAGGTGAAGTCAGGAGGGTGAATCAGAAGAAGCAGAAGAAGGAGAAGGAGAAGGTGTAGTTAGGAGGGTGAATCAGAAGAAGCAGAAGAAGGAGAAGGAGCTGGTGAAGTCAGGGGGGTGAAGCAGAAGAAGTAGAAGAAGGAGAAGGAGAAGGTGAAGTCAGGACGGTGAAGCAGAAGAAGCAGAAGAAGGAGAAGGAGAAGGTGAAGTCTGGAGGGCGCAGCAGAAGAAGCAGAAGAAGGAGAAGGAGAAGCTGAAGTCTGGAGGGTGAATCAGAAGAAGTAGAAGAAGGAGAAGGAGAAGGTGAAGTCAGGAGAGTGAAGCAGAAGAAGCAGAAGATGGAGAAGGAGAAGGTGAAGTCTGGAGGGCGAAGCAGAAGAAGCAGAAGAAGGAGAAGGAGAAGGTGAAGTCTGGAGGGTGAAGCAGAAGAAGCAGAAGAAGGAGAAGGAGAAGGTGAAGTCCGGAGGGTGAATCAGAAGAAGTAGAAGAAGGAGAAGGAGAAGGTGAAGTCAGGAGGGTGAAGCAGAAGAAGTAGAAGAAGGAGAAGGAGAAGGTGAAGTCTGGAGGGTGAATCAGAAGAAGCAGAAGAAGGAGAAGGAGAAGGTGAAGTCTGGAGGGTGAATCAGAAGAAGCAGAAGAAGGAGAAGGAGAAGATGAAGTCTGGAGGGTGAATCAGAAGAAGCAGAAGAAGGAGAAGGAGAAGGTGAAGTCTGGAGGGTGAATCAGAAGAAGCAGAAGAAGGAGAAGGAGAAGGTGAAGTCTGGAGGGTGAATCAGAAGAAGCAGAAGAAGGAGAAGGTGAAGTCAGGAGGGTGAATCAGAAGAAGCAGAAGAAGGAGAAGGAGAAGGTGTAGTTAGGAGGGTGAATCAGAAGAAGCAGAAGAAGGAGAAGGAGCAGGTGAAGTCAGGGGGGTGAAGCAGAAGAAGTAGAAGAAGGAGAAGGAGAAGGTGAAGTCAGGACGGTGAAGCAGAAGAAGCAGAAGAAGGAGAAGGAGAAGGTGAAGTCTGGAGGGCGCAGCAGAAGAAGCAGAAGAAGGAGAAGGAGAAGCTGAAGTCTGGAGGGTGAAGCAGAAGAAGCAGAAGGAGAAGGAGAAGGTGAAGTCTGGAGGGTGAATCAGAAGAAGTAGAAGAAGGAGAAGGAGAAGGTGAAGTCAGGAGAGTGAAGCAGAAGAAGCAGAAGATGGAGAAGGAGAAGGTGAAGTCTGGAGGGCGAAGCAGAAGAAGCAGAAGAAGGAGAAGGAGAAGGTGAAGTCTGGAGGGTGAAGCAGAAGAAGCAGAAGAAGGAGAAGGAGAAGGAGAAGTCTGGAGGGTGAATCAGAAGAAGTAGAAGAAGGAGAAGGAGAAGGTGAAGTCAGGAGGGTGAAGCAGAAGAAGCAGAAGAAGGAGAAGGAGAAGGTGAAGTCTGGAGGGTGAAGCAGAAGAAGCAGAAGAAGGAGCAGGAGAAGGTGAAGTCTGGAGGGTGAAGCAGAAGAAGCAGAAGAAGGAGAAGGAGAAGGTGAAGTCAGGATGGTGAATCAGAAGAAGTAGAAGAAGGAGAAGGAGAAGGTGAAGTCTGGAGGATGAATCAGAAGAAGCAGAAGAAGGAGAAGGAGAAGGTGAAGTCTGGGGGGTGAATCAGAAGAAGCAGAAGAAGGAGAAGGAGAAGATGAAGTCTGGAGGGTGAATCAGAAGAAGTAGAAGAAGGAGAAGGAGAAGGTGAGGTCTGGAGGGTCAATCAGAAGAAGCAGAAGAAGGAGAAGGAGAAGGTGAAGTCTGGAGGGTGAATCAGAAGAAGCAGAAGAAGGACAAGGAGAAGGTGAAGTCTGGAGGGTGAATTAGAAGAAGCAGAAGAAGGAGAAGGAGAAGGTGAAGTCAGGAGGGTGAATCAGAAGAAGCAGAAGAAGGAGAAGAAGAAGGTAAAGTTAGGAGGGTGAATCAGAAGAAGCAGAAGAAGGAGAAGGAGCAGGTGAAGTCAGGGGGGTGAAGCAGAAGAAGTAGAAGAAGGAGAAGGAGAAGGTGAAGTCAGGAGGGTGAAGCAGAAGAAGAAGAAGAAGGAGAAGGAGAAGGTGAAGTCTGGAGGGCGCAGCAGAAGAAGCAGAAGAAGGAGAAGGATTGGTGAAGTCAGGGGGGTGAAGCAGAAGAAGTAGAAGAAGGAGAAGGAGAAGGTGAAGTCAGGACGGTGAAGCAGAAGAAGTAGAAGAAGGAGAAGGAGAAGGTGAAGTCTGGAGGGCGCAGCAGAAGAAGCAGAAGAAGGAGAAGGAGAAGCTGAAGTCTGGAGGGTGAAGCAGAAGAAGCAGAAGAAGGAGAAGGAGAAGGTGAAGTCTGGAGGGTGAATCAGAAGAAGTAGAAGAAGGAGAAGGAGAAGGTGAAGTCAGGAGAGTGAAGCAGAAGAAGCAGAAGATGGAGAAGGAGAAGGTGAAGTCTGGAGGGCGAAGCAGAAGAAGCAGAAGAAGGAGAAGGAGAAGGTGAAGTCTGGAGGGTGAATCAGAAGAATCAGAAGAAGGAGAAGGAGAAGGTGAAGTCTGGAGGGTGAATCAGAAGAAGCAGAAGAAGGAGAAGGAGAAGGTGAAGTTTGGAGGGTGAATCAGAAGAATCAGAAGAAGGAGAAGGAGAAGGTGAAGTCTGGAGGGTGAATCAGAAGAAGCAGAAGAAAGAGAAGGAGAAGGTGAAGTCTGGAGGGTGAAGCAGAAGAAACAGAAGAAGGAGAAGGAGAAGGTGAAGACTGGAGGGTGAATCTGAAGAAGTAGAAGAAGGAGAAGGAGAAGGTGAAGTCTGGAGGGTGAATCAGAAGAAGCAGAAGAAGGAGAAGGAGAAGGTGAAGTCTGGAGGGTGAATTAGAAGAAGTAGAAGATGGAGAAGGAGAAGGTGTAGTCTGGAGGGTGAAGCAGAAGAAGTAGAAGAAGGAGAAGGAGAAGGTGAAGTCTGGAGGGTGAATCAGAAGAAGCAGAAGAAGGAGAAGGAGAAGGTGAAGTCTGGAGGGTGAATCAGAAGAAGTAGAAGAAGGAGAAGGAGAAGGTGAAGTCTGGAGGGTGAATCAGAAGAAGCAGAAGAAGGAGAAGGAGAAGGTGAAGTCTGGAGGGTGAATCAGAAGAAGCAGAAGAAGGAGAAGGAGAAGGTGAAGTCTGGAGGGTGAATCAGAAGGAGTAGAAGAAGGAGAAGGAGAAGGTGAAGTCTGGAGGGTGAATCAGAAGAAGCAGAAGAAGGAGAAGGAGAAGGTGAAGTCTGGAGGGTGAATCAGAAGAAGCAGAAGAAGGAGAAGGAGAAGGTGAAGTCTGGAGGGTGAATCAGAAGAAGCAGAAGAAGGAGAAGGAGAAGGTGAAGTCTGGAGGGTGAATCAGAAGAAGCAGAATAAGGAGAAGGAGAAGGTGAAGTCTGGAGGGTGAATCAGAAGAAGCAGAAGAAGGAGAAGGAGAAGGTGAAGTCTGGAGGGTGAATCAGAAGAAGTAGAAGAAGGAGAAGGAGAAGGTGAAGTCTGGAGGGTGAAGCAGAAGAAGTAGAAGAAGGAGAAGGAGAAGGTGAAGTCAGGAGGGTGAATCAGAAGAAGTAGAAGAAGGAGAAGGAGAAGGTGAAGTCAGGAGGGTGAATCAGAAGAAGCAGAAGAAGGAGAAGGAGAAGGTGAAGTCTGGAGAGTGAATCAGAAGAATCAGAAGAAGGAGAAGGAGAAGGTGAAGTCTGGAGGGTGAATCAGAAGAAGCAGAAGAAAGAGAAGAAGAAGGTGAAGTGTGGAGGGTGAAGCAGAAGAAACAGAAGAAGGAGAAGGAGAAGGTGAAGACTGGAGGGTGAATCTGAAGAAGTATAAGAAGGAGAAGGAGAAGGTGAAGTCTGGAGGGTGAATCAGAAGAAGTAGAAGAAGGAGAAGGAGAAGGTGAAGTCTGGAGGGTGAATCAGAAGAAGCAGAAGAAGGAGAAGGAGAAGGTGAAGTCTGGAGGGTGAATCAGAAGAAGAAGAAGAAGGAGAAGGAGAAGATGAAGTCTGGAGGGTGAATCAGAAGAAGCAGAAGAAGGAGAAGGAGAAGGTGAAGTCTGGAGAGTGAATCAGAAGAAGCAGAAGAAGGAGAAGGAGAAGGTGAAGTCTGGAGGGTGAATCAGAAGAAGCAGAAGAAGGAGAAGGAGAAGGTGAAGTCAGGAGGGTGAAACAGAAGAAGCAGAAGAAGGAGAAGGAGAAGGTGTAGTTAGGAGGGTGAATCAGAAGAAGCAGAAGAAGGAGAAGGAGCAGGTGAAGTCAGGGGGGTGAAGCAGAAGAAGTAGAAGAAGGAGAAGGAGAAGGTGAAGTCAGGACGGTGAAGCAGAAGAAGCAGAAGAAGGAGAAGGAGAAGGTGAAGTCTGGAGGGCGCAGCAGAAGAAGCAGAAGAAGGAGAAGGAGAAGCTGAAGTCTGGAGGGTGAAGCAGAAGAAGCAGAAGAAAGAGAAGGAGAAGGTGAAGTCTGGAGGGAGAATCAGAAGAAGTAGAAGAAGGAGAAGGAGAAGGTGAAGTCAGGAGAGTGAAGCAGAAGAAGCAGAAGATGGAGAAGGAGAATGTGAAGTCTGGAGGGCGAAGCAGAAGAAGCAGAAGAAGGAGAAGGAGAAGGTGAAGTCTGGAGGGTGAAGCAGAAGAAGCAGAAGAAGGAGAAGGAGAAGGTGAAGTCTGGAGGGTGAATCAGAAGAAGTAGAAGAAGGAGAAGGAGAAGGTGAAGTCAGGAGGGTGAAGCAGAAGAAGTAGAAGAAGGAGAAGGAGAAGGTGAAGTCTGGAGGGTGAATCAGAAGAAGCAGAAGAAGGAGAAGGAGAAGGTGAAGTCTGGAGGGTGAATCAGAAGAAGCAGAAGAAGGAGAAGGAGAAGATGAAGTCTGGAGGGTGAATCAGAAGAAGCAGAAGAAGGAGAAGGAGAAGGTGAAGTCTGGAGGGTGAATCAGAAGAAGCAGAAGAAGGAGAAGGAGAAGGTGAAGTCTGGAGGGTGAATCAGAAGAAGCAGAAGAAGGAGAAGGTGAAGTCAGGAGGGTGAATCAGAAGAAGCAGAAGAAGGAGAAGGAGAAGGTGTAGTTAGGAGGGTGAATCAGAAGAAGCAAAAGAAGGAGAAGGAGCAGGTGAAGTCAGGGGGGTGAAGCAGAAGAAGTAGAAGAAGGAGAAGGAGAAGGTGAAGTCAGGACGGTGAAGCAGAAGAAGCAGAAGAAGGAGAAGGAGAAGGTGAAGTCTGGAGGGCGCAGCAGAAGAAGCAGAAGAAGGAGAAGGAGAAGCTGAAGTCTGGAGGGTGAAGCAGAAGAAGCAGAAGAAGGAGAAGGAGAAGGTGAAGTCTGGAGGGTGAAGCAGAAGAAGCAGAAGAAGGAGAAGGAGAAGGTGAAGTCTGGAGGGTGAATCAGAAGAAGCAGAAGAAGGAGAAGGAGAAGGTGAAGTCTGGAGGGTGAATCAGAAGAAGAAGAAGAAGGAGAAGGAGAAGATGAAGTCTGGAGGGTGAATCAGAAGAAGCAGAAGAAGGAGAAGGAGAAGGTGAAGTCTGGAGGGTGAATCAGAAGAAGCAGGAGAAGGAGAAGGTGAAGTCTGGAGGGTGAATCAGAAGAAGCAGAAGAAGGAGAAGGAGAAGGTGAAGTCAGGAGGGTGAATCAGAAGAAGCAGAAGAAGGAGAAGGAGAAGGTGTAGTTAGGAGGGTGAATCAGAAGAAGCAGAAGAAGGAGAAGGAGCAGGTGAAGTCAGGGGGGTGAAGCAGAAGAAGTAGAAGAAGGAGAAGGAGAAGGTGAAGTCAGGACGGTGAAGCAGAAGAAGCAGAAGAAGGAGAAGGAGAAGGTGAAGTCTGGAGGGCGCAGCAAAAGAAGCAGAAGAAGGAGAAGGAGAAGCTGAAGTCTGGAGGGTGAAGCAGAAGAAGCAGAAGAAAGAGAAGGAGAAGGTGAAGTCTGGAGGGAGAATCAGAAGAAGTAGAAGAAGGAGAAGGAGAAGGTGAAGTCAGGAGAGTGAAGCAGAAGAAGCAGAAGATGGAGAAGGAGAATGTGAAGTCTGGAGGGCGAAGCAGAAGAAGCAGAAGAAGGAGAAGGAGAAGGTGAAGTCTGGAGGGTGAAGCAGAAGAAGCAGAAGAAGGAGAAGGAGAAGGTGAAGTCTGGAGGGTGAATCAGAAGAAGTAGAAGAAGGAGAAGGAGAAGGTGAAGTCAGGAGGGTGAAGCAGAAGAAGTAGAAGAAGGAGAAGGAGAAGGTGAAGTCTGGAGGGTGAATCAGAAGAAGCAGAAGAAGGAGAAGGAGAAGGTGAAGTCTGGAGGGTGAATCAGAAGAAGCAGAAGAAGGAGAAGGAGAAGATGAAGTCTGGAGGGTGAATCAGAAGAAGCAGAAGAAGGAGAAGGAGAAGGTGAAGTCTGGAGGGTGAATCAGAAGAAGCAGAAGAAGGAGAAGGAGAAGGTGAAGTCTGGAGGGTGAATCAGAAGAAGCAGAAGAAGGAGAAGGTGAAGTCAGGAGGGTGAATCAGAAGAAGCAGAAGAAGGAGAAGGAGAAGGTGTAGTTAGGAGGGTGAATCAGAAGAAGCAGAAGAAGGAGAAGGAGCAGGTGAAGTCAGGGGGGTGAAGCAGAAGAAGTAGAAGAAGGAGAAGGAGAAGGTGAAGTCAGGACGGTGAAGCAGAAGAAGCAGAAGAAGGAGAAGGAGAAGGTGAAGTCTGGAGGGCGCAGCAGAAGAAGCAGAAGAAGGAGAAGGAGAAGCTGAAGTCTGGAGGGTGAAGCAGAAGAAGCAGAAGAAGGAGAAGGAGAAGGTGAAGTCTGGAGGGTGAAGCAGAAGAAGCAGAAGAAGGAGAAGGAGAAGGTGAAGTCTGGAGGGTGAATCAGAAGAAGTAGAAGAAGGAGAAGGAGAAGGTGAAGTCAGGAGTGTGAAGCAGAAGAAGCAGAAGAAGGAGAAGGAGAAGGTGAAGTCTGGAGGGTGAAGCAGAAGAAGCAGAAGAAGGAGCAGGAGAAGGTGAAGTCTGGAGGGTGAAGCAGAAGAAGCAGAAGAAGGAGAAGGAGAAGGTGAAGTCAGGATGGTGAATCAGAAGAAGTAGAAGAAGGAGAAGGAGAAGGTGAAGTCTGGAGGATGAATCAGAAGAAGCAGAAGAAGGAGAAGGAGAAGGTGAAGTCTGGGGGGTGAATCAGAAGAAGCAGAAGAAGGAGAAGGAGAAGATGAAGTCTGGAGGGTGAATCAGAAGAAGTAGAAGAAGGAGAAGGAGAAGGTGAGGTCTGGAGGGTCAATCAGAAGAAGCAGAAGAAGGAGAAGGAGAAGGTGAAGTCTGGAGGGTGAATCAGAAGAAGCAGAAGAAGGACAAGGAGAAGGTGAAGTCTGGAGGGTGAATTAGAAGAAGCAGAAGAAGGAGAAGGAGAAGGTGAAGTCAGGAGGGTGAATCAGAAGAAGCAGAAGAAGGAGAAGGAGAAGGTAAAGTTAGGAGGGTGAATCAGAAGAAGCAGAAGAAGGAGAAGGAGCAGGTGAAGTCAGGGGGGTGAAGCAGAAGAAGTAGAAGAAGGAGAAGGAGAAGGTGAAGTCAGGAGGGTGAAGCAGAAGAAGCAGAAGAAGGAGAAGGAGAAGGTGAAGTCTGGAGGGCGCAGCAGAAGAAGCAGAAGAAGGAGAAGGAGCAGGTGAAGTCAGGGGGGTGAAGCAGAAGAAGTAGAAGAAGGAGAAGGAGAAGGTGAAGTCAGGACGGTGAAGCAGAAGAAGCAGAAGAAGGAGAAGGAGAAGGTGAAGTCTGGAGGGCGCAGCAGAAGAAGCAGAAGAAGGAGAAGGAGAAGCTGAAGTCTGGAGGGTGAAGCAGAAGAAGCAGAAGAAGGAGAAGGAGAAGGTGAAGTCTGGAGGGTGAATCAGAAGAAGTAGAAGAAGGAGAAGGAGAAGGTGAAGTCAGGAGAGTGAAGCAGAAGAAGCAGAAGATGGAGAAGGAGAAGGTGAAGTCTGGAGGGCGAAGCAGAAGAAGCAGAAGAAGGAGAAGGAGAAGGTGAAGTCTGGAGGGTGAAGCAGAAGAAGCAGAAGAAGGAGAAGGAGAAGGTGAAGTCTGGAGGGTGAATCAGAAGAAGTAGAAGAAGGAGAAGGAGAAGGTGAAGTCAGGAGGGTGAAGCAGAAGAAGTAGAAGAAGGAGAAGGAGAAGGTGAAGTCTGGAGGGTGAATCAGAAGAAGCAGAAGAAGGAGAAGGAGAAGGTGAAGTCTGGAGGGTGAATCAGAAGAAGCAGAAGAAGGAGAAGGAGAAGATGAAGTCTGGAGGGTGAATCAGAAGAAGCAGAAGAAGGAGAAGGAGAAGGTGAAGTCTGGAGGGTGAATCAGAAGAAGCAGAAGAAGGAGAAGGAGAAGGTGAAGTATGGAGGGTGAATCAGAAGAAGCAGAAGAAGGAGAAGGTGAAGTCAGGAGGGTGAATCAGAAGAAGCAGAAGAAGGAGAAGGAGAAGGTGTAGTTAGGAGGGTGAATCAGAAGAAGCAGAAGAAGGAGAAGGAGCAGGTGAAGTCAGGGGGGTGAAGCAGAAGAAGTAGAAGAAGGAGAAGGAGAAGGTGAAGTCAGGACGGTGAAGCAGAAGAAGCAGAAGAAGGAGAAGGAGAAGGTGAAGTCTGGAGGGCGCAGCAGAAGAAGCAGAAGAAGGAGAAGGAGAAGCTGAAGTCTGGAGGGTGAAGCAGAAGAAGCAGAAGAAGGAGAAGGAGAAGGTGAAGTCTGGAGGGTGAATCAGAAGAAGTAGAAGAAGGAGAAGGAGAAGGTGAAGTCAGGAGAGTGAAGCAGAAGAAGCAGAAGATGGAGAAGGAGAAGGTGAAGTCTGGAGGGCGAAGCAGAAGAAGCAGAAGAAGGAGAAGGAGAAGGTGAAGTCTGGAGGGTGAAGCAGAAGAAGGAGAAGGAGAAGGTGAAGTCTGGAGGGTGAATCAGAAGAAGTAGAAGAAGGAGTAGGAGAAGGTGAAGTCAGGAGGGTGAAGCAGAAGAAGCAGAAGAAGGAGAAGGAGAAGGTGAAGTCTGGAGGGTGAAGCAGAAGAAGCAGAAGAAGGAGCAGGAGAAGGTGAAGTCTGGAGGGTGAAGCAGAAGAAGCAGAAGAAGGAGAAGGAGAAGGTGAAGTCAGGATGGTGAATCAGAAGAAGTAGAAGAAGGAGAAGGAGAAGGTGATGTCTGGAGGATGAATCAGAAGAAGCAGAAGAAGGAGAAGGAGAAGGTGAAGTCTGGGGGGTGAATCAGAAGAAGCAGAAGAAGGAGAAGGAGAAGATGAAGTCTGGAGGGTGAATCAGAAGAAGTAGAAGAAGGAGAAGGAGAAGGTGAGGTCTGGAGGGTCAATCAGAAGAAGCAGAAGAAGGAGAAGGAGAAGGTGAAGTCTGGAGGGTGAATCAGAAGAAGCAGAAGAAGGACAAGGAGAAGGTGAAGTCTGGAGGGTTAATTAGAAGAAGCAGAAGAAGGAGAAGGAGAAGGTGAAGTCAGGAGGGTGAATCAGAAGAAGCAGAAGAAGGAGAAGGAGAAGGTAAAGTGAGGAGGGTGAATCAGAAGAAGCAGAAGAAGGAGAAGGAGCAGGTGAAGTCAGGGGGGTGAAGCAGAAGAAGTAGAAGAAGGAGAAGGAGAAGGTGAAGTCAGGAGGGTGAAGCAGAAGAAGCAGAAGAAGGAGAAGGAGAAGGTGAAGTCTGGAGGGCGCAGCAGAAGAAGCAGAAGAAGGAGAAGGAGAAGGTGAAGTCTGGAGGGTGAAGCAGAAGAAGCAGAAGAAGGAGAAGGAGAAGGTGAAGTCTGGAGGGTGAATCAGAAGAAGTAGAAGAAGGTGAAGGAGAAGGTGAAGTCAGGAGAGTGAAGCAGAAGAAGCAGAAGAAGGAGAAGGAGAAGGTGAAGTCTGGAGGGTGAAGCAGAAGAAGCAGAAGAAGGAGAAGGAGAAGGTGATGTCTGGAGGGCGAAGCAGAAGAAGTAGAAGAAGGAGAAGGAGAAGGTGAAGTCTGGAGGGTGAAGCAGAAGAAGCAGAAGAAGGAGAAGGAGAAGGTGAAGTCTGGAGGGTGAATCAGAAGAAGTAGAAGAAGGAGAAGGAGAAGGTGAAGTCAGGAGGGTGAAGCAGAAGAAGCAGAAGAAGGAGAAGGAGAAGGTGACGTCAGGAGGGTGAATCGGAAGAATTAGAAGAAGGAGAAGGAGAAGGTGAAGTCTGGAGGGTGAATCAGAAGAAGTAGAAGAAGGAGAATGAGAAGGTGAAGTCTGGAGGGTGAATCAGAAGAAGCAGAAGAAGGAGAAGGAGAAGGTGAAGTCTGGAGGGAGAAGCAGAAGAAGTAGAAGAAGGAGAAGGAGAAGGTGAAGTCTGGAGGGTGAATCAGAAGAAGTAGAAGAAGGAGAAGGAGAAGGTGAAGTCTGGAGGGTGAATCAGAAGAAGTAGAAGAAGGAGAATGAGAAGGTGAAGTCTGGAGGGTGAATCAGAAGAAGCAGAAGAAGGAGAAGGAGAAGGTGAAGTCTGGAGGGAGAAGCAGAAGAAGTAGAAGAAGGAGAAGGAGAAGGTGAAGTCTGGAGGGTGAATCAGAAGAAGTAGAAGAAGGAGAAGGAGAAGGTGAAGTCTGGAGGGTGAATCAGAAGAAGTAGAAGAAGGAGAAGGAGAAGGTGAAGTCTGGAGGGTGAATCAGAAGAAACAGAAGAAGGAGAAGGAGAAGGTGAAGTCTGGAGGGTGAATCAGAAGAAGTAGAAGAAGGAGAATGAGAAGGTGTAGTCTGGAGGGTGAATCAGAAGAAGTAGACGAAGGAGAAGGAGAAGGTGAAGTCTGGAGGGTGAATCAGAAGAAGCAGAAGAAGGAGAAGGAGAAGGTGAAGTCGGAGGGTGAATCAGAAGAAGTAGAAGAAGGAGAAGGAGAAGGTGAAGTCTGGAGGGTGAATCAGAAGAAGCAGAAGAAGGAGAAGGAGAAGGTGAAGTCTGGAGGGTGAATCAGAAGAAGCAGAAGAAGGAGAAGGAGAAGGTGAAGTCTGGAGGGTGAAACAGATGAAGCAGAATAAGGAGAAGGAGAAGGTGAAGTCTGGAGGGTGAATCAGAAGAAGCAGAAGAAGGAGAAGGAGAAGGTGAAGTTTGGAGGGTGAATCAGAAGAATCAGAAGAAGGAGAAGGAGAAGGTGAAGTCTGGAGGGTGAATCAGAAGAAGCAGAAGAAAGAGAAGGAGAAGGTGAAGTCTGGAGGATGAATCAGAAGAAGCAGAAGAAGGAGAAGGAGAAGGTGAAGTCTGGAGGGTGAATCAGAAGAATCAGAAGAAGGAGAAGGAGAAGGTGAAGTCTGGAGGGTGAATCAGAAGAAGCAGAAGAAAGAGAAGGAGAAGGTGAAGTCTGGAGGGTGAAGCAGAAGAAACAGAAGAAGGAGAAGGAGAAGGTGAAGACTGGAGGGTGAATCTGAAGAAGTAGAAGAAGGAGAAGGAGAAGGTGAAGTCTGGAGGGTGAATCAGAAGAAGCAGAAGAAGGAGAAGGAGAAGGTGAAGTCTGGAGGGTGAATCAGAAGAAGCAGAAGAAGGAGAAGGAGAAGGTGAAGTCTGGAGGGTGAATCAGAAGAAGCAGAAGAAGGAGAAGGAGAAGATGAAGTCTGGAGGGTGAATCAGAAGAAGCAGAAGAAGGAGAAGGAGAAGGTGAAGTCTGGAGGGTGAAACAGAAGAAGCAGAAGAAGGAGAAGGAGAAGGTGAAGTCTGGAGGGTGAATCAGAAGAAGCAGAAGAAGGAGAAGGAGAAGGTGTAGTTAGGAGGGTGAATCAGAAGAAGCAGAAGAAGGAGAAGGAGCAGGTGAAGTCAGGGGGGTGAAGCAGAAGAAGTAGAAGAAGGAGAAGGAGAAGGTGAAGTCAGGACGGTGAAGCAGAAGAAGCAGAAGAAGGAGAAGGAGAAGGTGAAGTCTGGAGGGCGCAGCAGAAGAAGCAGAAGAAGGAGAAGGAGAAGCTGAAGTCTGGAGGGTGAAGCAGAAGAAGCAGAAGAAGGAGAAGGAGAAGGTGAAGTCTGGAGGGTGAAGCAGAAGAAGCAGAAGAAGGAGAAGGAGAAGGTGAAGTCTGGAGGGTGAATCAGAAGAAGTAGAAGAAGGAGAAGGAGAAGGTGAAGTCAGGAGTGTGAAGCAGAAGAAGCAGAAGAAGGAGAAGGAGAAGGTGAAGTCTGGAGGGTGAAGCAGAAGAAGCAGAAGAAGGAGCAGGAGAAGGTGAAGTCTGGAGGGTGAAGCAGAAGAAGCAGAAGAAGGAGAAGGAGAAGGTGAAGTCAGGATGGTGAATCAGAAGAAGTAGAAGAAGGAGAAGGAGAAGGTGAAGTCTGGAGGATGAATCAGAAGAAGCAGAAGAAGGAGAAGGAGAAGGTGAAGTCTGGGGGGTGAATCAGAAGAAGCAGAAGAAGGAGAAGGAGAAGATGAAGTCTGGAGGGTGAATCAGAAGAAGTAGAAGAAGGAGAAGGAGAAGGTGAGGTCTGGAGGGTCAATCAGAAGAAGCAGAAGAAGGAGAAGGAGAAGGTGAAGTCTGGAGGGTGAATCAGAAGAAGCAGAAGAAGGACAAGGAGAAGGTGAAGTCTGGAGGGTGAATTAGAAGAAGCAGAAGAAGGAGAAGGAGAAGGTGAAGTCAGGAGGGTGAATCAGAAGAAGCAGAAGAAGGAGAAGGAGAAGGTAAAGTTAGGAGGGTGAATCAGAAGAAGCAGAAGAAGGAGAAGGAGCAGGTGAAGTCAGGGGGGTGAAGCAGAAGAAGTAGAAGAAGGAGAAGGAGAAGGTGAAGTCAGGAGGGTGAAGCAGAAGAAGCAGAAGAAGGAGAAGGAGAAGGTGAAGTCTGGAGGGCGCAGCAGAAGAAGCAGAAGAAGGAGAAGGAGCAGGTGAAGTCAGGGGGGTGAAGCAGAAGAAGTAGAAGAAGGAGAAGGAGAAGGTGAAGTCAGGACGGTGAAGCAGAAGAAGCAGAAGAAGGAGAAGGAGAAGGTGAAGTCTGGAGGGCGCAGCAGAAGAAGCAGAAGAAGGAGAAGGAGAAGCTGAAGTCTGGAGGGTGAAGCAGAAGAAGCAGAAGAAGGAGAAGGAGAAGGTGAAGTCTGGAGGGTGAATCAGAAGAAGTAGAAGAAGGAGAAGGAGAAGGTGAAGTCAGGAGAGTGAAGCAGAAGAAGCAGAAGATGGAGAAGGAGAAGGTGAAGTCTGGAGGGCGAAGCAGAAGAAGCAGAAGAAGGAGAAGGAGAAGGTGAAGTCTGGAGGGTGAAGCAGAAGAAGCAGAAGAAGGAGAAGGAGAAGGTGAAGTCTGGAGGGTGAATCAGAAGAAGTAGAAGAAGGAGAAGGAGAAGGTGAAGTCAGGAGGGTGAAGCAGAAGAAGTAGAAGAAGGAGAAGGAGAAGGTGAAGTCTGGAGGGTGAATCAGAAGAAGCAGAAGAAGGAGAAGGAGAAGGTGAAGTCTGGAGGGTGAATCAGAAGAAGCAGAAGAAGGAGAAGGAGAAGATGAAGTCTGGAGGGTGAATCAGAAGAAGCAGAAGAAGGAGAAGGAGAAGGTGAAGTCTGGAGGGTGAATCAGAAGAAGCAGAAGAAGGAGAAGGAGAAGGTGAAGTATGGAGGGTGAATCAGAAGAAGCAGAAGAAGGAGAAGGTGAAGTCAGGAGGGTGAATCAGAAGAAGCAGAAGAAGGAGAAGGAGAAGGTGTAGTTAGGAGGGTGAATCAGAAGAAGCAGAAGAAGGAGAAGGAGCAGGTGAAGTCAGGGGGGTGAAGCAGAAGAAGTAGAAGAAGGAGAAGGAGAAGGTGAAGTCAGGACGGTGAAGCAGAAGAAGCAGAAGAAGGAGAAGGAGAAGGTGAAGTCTGGAGGGCGCAGCAGAAGAAGCAGAAGAAGGAGAAGGAGAAGCTGAAGTCTGGAGGGTGAAGCAGAAGAAGCAGAAGAAGGAGAAGGAGAAGGTGAAGTCTGGAGGGTGAATCAGAAGAAGTAGAAGAAGGAGAAGGAGAAGGTGAAGTCAGGAGAGTGAAGCAGAAGAAGCAGAAGATGGAGAAGGAGAAGGTGAAGTCTGGAGGGCGAAGCAGAAGAAGCAGAAGAAGGAGAAGGAGAAGGTGAAGTCTGGAGGGTGAAGCAGAAGAAGCAGAAGAAGGAGAAGGAGAAGGTGAAGTCTGGAGGGTGAATCAGAAGAAGTAGAAGAAGGAGTAGGAGAAGGTGAAGTCAGGAGGGTGAAGCAGAAGAAGCAGAAGAAGGAGAAGGAGAAGGTGAAGTCTGGAGGGTGAAGCAGAAGAAGCAGAAGAAGGAGCAGGAGAAGGTGAAGTCTGGAGGGTGAAGCAGAAGAAGCAGAAGAAGGAGAAGGAGAAGGTGAAGTCAGGATGGTGAATCAGAAGAAGTAGAAGAAGGAGAAGGAGAAGGTGATGTCTGGAGGATGAATCAGAAGAAGCAGAAGAAGGAGAAGGAGAAGGTGAAGTCTGGGGGGTGAATCAGAAGAAGCAGAAGAAGGAGAAGGAGAAGATGAAGTCTGGAGGGTGAATCAGAAGAAGTAGAAGAAGGAGAAGGAGAAGGTGAGGTCTGGAGGGTCAATCAGAAGAAGCAGAAGAAGGAGAAGGAGAAGGTGAAGTCTGGAGGGTGAATCAGAAGAAGCAGAAGAAGGACAAGGAGAAGGTGAAGTCTGGAGGGTTAATTAGAAGAAGCAGAAGAAGGAGAAGGAGAAGGTGAAGTCAGGAGGGTGAATCAGAAGAAGCAGAAGAAGGAGAAGGAGAAGGTAAAGTGAGGAGGGTGAATCAGAAGAAGCAGAAGAAGGAGAAGGAGCAGGTGAAGTCAGGGGGGTGAAGCAGAAGAAGTAGAAGAAGGAGAAGGAGAAGGTGAAGTCAGGAGGGTGAAGCAGAAGAAGCAGAAGAAGGAGAAGGAGAAGGTGAAGTCTGGAGGGCGCAGCAGAAGAAGCAGAAGAAGGAGAAGGAGAAGGTGAAGTCTGGAGGGTGAAGCAGAAGAAGCAGAAGAAGGAGAAGGAGAAGGTGAAGTCTGGAGGGTGAATCAGAAGAAGTAGAAGAAGGTGAAGGAGAAGGTGAAGTCAGGAGAGTGAAGCAGAAGAAGCAGAAGAAGGAGAAGGAGAAGGTGAAGTCTGGAGGGTGAAGCAGAAGAAGCAGAAGAAGGAGAAGGAGAAGGTGATGTCTGGAGGGCGAAGCAGAAGAAGTAGAAGAAGGAGAAGGAGAAGGTGAAGTCTGGAGGGTGAAGCAGAAGAAGCAGAAGAAGGAGAAGGAGAAGGTGAAGTCTGGAGGGTGAATCAGAAGAAGTAGAAGAAGGAGAAGGAGAAGGTGAAGTCAGGAGGGTGAAGCAGAAGAAGCAGAAGAAGGAGAAGGAGAAGGTGACGTCAGGAGGGTGAATCGGAAGAATTAGAAGAAGGAGAAGGAGAAGGTGAAGTCTGGAGGGTGAATCAGAAGAAGTAGAAGAAGGAGAATGAGAAGGTGAAGTCTGGAGGGTGAATCAGAAGAAGCAGAAGAAGGAGAAGGAGAAGGTGAAGTCTGGAGGGAGAAGCAGAAGAAGTAGAAGAAGGAGAAGGAGAAGGTGAAGTCTGGAGGGTGAATCAGAAGAAGTAGAAGAAGGAGAAGGAGAAGGTGAAGTCTGGAGGGTGAATCAGAAGAAGTAGAAGAAGGAGAATGAGAAGGTGAAGTCTGGAGGGTGAATCAGAAGAAGCAGAAGAAGGAGAAGGAGAAGGTGAAGTCTGGAGGGAGAAGCAGAAGAAGTAGAAGAAGGAGAAGGAGAAGGTGAAGTCTGGAGGGTGAATCAGAAGAAGTAGAAGAAGGAGAAGGAGAAGGTGAAGTCTGGAGGGTGAATCAGAAGAAGTAGAAGAAGGAGAAGGAGAAGGTGAAGTCTGGAGGGTGAATCAGAAGAAACAGAAGAAGGAGAAGGAGAAGGTGAAGTCTGGAGGGTGAATCAGAAGAAGTAGAAGAAGGAGAATGAGAAGGTGTAGTCTGGAGGGTGAATCAGAAGAAGTAGACGAAGGAGAAGGAGAAGGTGAAGTCTGGAGGGTGAATCAGAAGAAGCAGAAGAAGGAGAAGGAGAAGGTGAAGTCGGAGGGTGAATCAGAAGAAGTAGAAGAAGGAGAAGGAGAAGGTGAAGTCTGGAGGGTGAATCAGAAGAAGCAGAAGAAGGAGAAGGAGAAGGTGAAGTCTGGAGGGTGAATCAGAAGAAGCAGAAGAAGGAGAAGGAGAAGGTGAAGTCTGGAGGGTGAAACAGATGAAGCAGAATAAGGAGAAGGAGAAGGTGAAGTCTGGAGGGTGAATCAGAAGAAGCAGAAGAAGGAGAAGGAGAAGGTGAAGTTTGGAGGGTGAATCAGAAGAATCAGAAGAAGGAGAAGGAGAAGGTGAAGTCTGGAGGGTGAATCAGAAGAAGCAGAAGAAAGAGAAGGAGAAGGTGAAGTCTGGAGGATGAATCAGAAGAAGCAGAAGAAGGAGAAGGAGAAGGTGAAGTCTGGAGGGTGAATCAGAAGAATCAGAAGAAGGAGAAGGAGAAGGTGAAGTCTGGAGGGTGAATCAGAAGAAGCAGAAGAAAGAGAAGGAGAAGGTGAAGTCTGGAGGGTGAAGCAGAAGAAACAGAAGAAGGAGAAGGAGAAGGTGAAGACTGGAGGGTGAATCTGAAGAAGTAGAAGAAGGAGAAGGAGAAGGTGAAGTCTGGAGGGTGAATCAGAAGAAGTAGAAGAAGGAGAAGGAGAAGGTGAAGTCTGGAGGGTGAATCAGAAGAAGCAGAAGAAGGAGAAGGAGAAGGTGAAGTCTGGAGGGTGAATCAGAAGAAGCAGAAGAAGGAGAAGGAGAAGATGAAGTCTGGAGGGTGAATCAGAAGAAGCAGAAGAAGGAGAAGGAGAAGGTGAAGTCTGGAGGGTGAAACAGAAGAAGCAGAAGAAGGAGAAGGAGAAGGTGAAGTCTGGAGGGTGAATCAGAAGAAGCAGAAGAAGGAGAAGGAGAAGGTGAAGTCAGGAGGGTGAATCAGAAGAAGCAGAAGAAGGAGAAGGAGAAGGTGAAGTTAGGAGGGTGAATCAGAAGAAGCAGAAGAAGGAGAAGGAGCAGGTGAAGTCAGGGGGGTGAAGCAGAAGAAGTAGAAGAAGGAGAAGGAGAAGGTGAAGTCTGGAGGGCGCAGCAGAAGAAGCAGAAGAAGGAGAAGGAGAAGGTGAAGTCTGGAGGGCGCAGCAGAAGAAGCAGAAGAAGGAGAAGGAGAAGCTGAAGTCTGGAGGGTGAAGCAGAAGAAGCAGAAGAAGGAGAAGGAGAAGGTGAAGTCTGGAGGGTGAATCAGAAGAAGTAGAAGAAGGAGAAGGAGAAGGTGAAGTCAGGAGAGTGAAGCAGAAGAAGCAGAAGATGGAGAAGGAGAAGGTGAAGTCTGGAGGGCGAAGGAGAAGAAGCAGAAGAAGGAGAAGCAGAAGGTGAAGTCTGGAGGGTGAAGCAGAAGAAGCAGAAGAAGGAGAAGGAGAAGGTGAAGTCTGGAGGGTGAATCAGAAGAAGTAGAAGAAGGAGTAGGAGAAGGTGAAGTCAGGAGGGTGAAGCAGAAGGAGCAGAAGAAGGAGAAGGAGAAGGTGAAGTCTGGAGGGTGAAGCAGAAGAAGCAGAAGAATGAGCAGGAGAAGGTGAAGTCTGGAGGGTGAAGCAGAAGAAGCAGAAGAAGGAGAAGGAGAAGTTGAAGTCAGGAGGGTGAATCAGAAGAAGTAGAAGAAGGAGAAGGAGAAGATGAAGTCTGGAGGGTGAATCAGAAGAAGTAGAAGAAGGAGAAGGAGAAGGTGAAGTCAGGAGGGTGAAGCAGAAGAAGTAGAAGAAGGAGAAGGAGAAGGTGAAGTCTGGAGGGTGAATCAGAAGAAGCAGAAGAAGGAGAAGGAGAAGGTGAAGTCTGGAGGGAGAATCAGAAGAAGCAGAAGAAGGAGAAGGAGAAGATGAAGTCTGGAGGGTGAATCAGAAGAAGCAGAAGAAGGAGAAGGAGAAGGTGAAGTCTGGAGGGTGAATCAGAAGAAGCAGAAGAAGGAGAAGGAGAAGGTGAAGTCTGGAGGGTGAATCAGAAGAAGCAGAAGAAGGAGAAGGTGAAGTCAGGAGGGTGAATCAGAAGAAGCAGAAGAAGGAGAAGGAGAAGGTGTAGTTAGGAGGGTGAATCAGAAGAAGCAGAAGAAGGAGAAGGAGCAGGTGAAGTCAGGGGGGTGAAGCAGAAGAAGTAGAAGAAGGAGAAGGAGAAGGTGAAGTCAGGACGGTGAAGCAGAAGAAGCAGAAGAAGGAGAAGGAGAAGGTGAAGTCTGGAGGGCGCAGCAGAAGAAGCAGAAGAAGGAGAAGGAGAAGCTGAAGTCTGGAGGGTGAAGCAGAAGAAGCAGAAGAAGGAGAAGGAGAAGGTGAAGTCTGGAGGGTGAATCAGAAGAAGTAGAAGAAGGAGAAGGAGAAGGTGAAGTCAGGAGAGTGAAGCAGAAGAAGCAGAAGATGGAGAAGGAGAAGGTGAAGTCTGGAGGGCGAAGCAGAAGAAGCAGAAGAAGGAGAAGGAGAAGGTGAAGTCTGGAGGGTGAAGCAGAAGAAGCAGAAGAAGGAGAAGGAGAAGGAGAAGTCTGGAGGGTGAATCAGAAGAAGTAGCAGAAGGAGAAGGAGAAGGTGAAGTCAGGAGGGTGAAGCAGAAGAAGCAGAAGAAGGAGAAGGAGAAGGTGAAGTCTGGGGGTGAAGCAGAAGAAGCAGAAGAAGGAGCAGGAGAAGGTGAAGTCTGGAGGGTGAAGCAGAAGAAGCAGAAGAAGGAGAAGGAGAAGGTGAAGTCAGGATGGTGAATCAGAAGAAGTAGAAGAAGGAGAAGGAGAAGGTGAAGTCTGGAGGATGAATCAGAAGAAGCAGAAGAAGGAGAAGGAGAAGGTGAAGTCTGGGGGGTGAATCAGAAGAAGCAGAAGAAGGAGAAGGAGAAGATGAAGTCTGGAGGGTGAATCAGAAGAAGTAGAAGAAGGAGAAGGAGAAGGTGAGGTCTGGAGGGTCAATCAGAAGAAGCAGAAGAAGGAGAAGGAGAAGGTGAAGTCTGGAGGGTGAATCAGAAGAAGCAGAAGAAGGACAAGGAGAAGGTGAAGTCTGGAGGGTGAATTAGAAGAAGCAGAAGAAGGAGAAGGAGAAGGTGAAGTCAGGAGGGTGAATCAGAAGAAGCAGAAGAAGGAGAAGGAGAAGGTAAAGTTAGGAGGGTGAATCAGAAGAAGCAGAAGAAGGAGAAGGAGCAGGTGAAGTCAGGGGGGTGAAGCAGAAGAAGTAGAAGAAGGAGAAGGAGAAGGTGAAGTCAGGAGGGTGAAGCAGAAGAAGAAGAAGAAGGAGAAGGAGAAGGTGAAGTCTGGAGGGCGCAGCAGAAGAAGCAGAAGAAGGAGAAGGAGCAGGTGAAGTCAGGGGGGTGAAGCAGAAGAAGTAGAAGAAGGAGAAGGAGAAGGTGAAGTCAGGACGGTGAAGCAGAAGAAGCAGAAGAAGGAGAAGGAGAAGGTGAAGTCTGGAGGGCGCAGCAGAAGAAGCAGAAGAAGGAGAAGGAGAAGCTGAAGTCTGGAGGGTGAAGCAGAAGAAGCAGAAGAAGGAGAAGGAGAAGGTGAAGTCTGGAGGGTGAATCAGAAGAAGTAGAAGAAGGAGAAGGAGAAGGTGAAGTCAGGAGAGTGAAGCAGAAGAAGCAGAAGATGGAGAAGGAGAAGGTGAAGTCTGGAGGGCGAAGCAGAAGAAGCAGAAGAAGGAGAAGGAGAAGGTGAAGTCTGGAGGGTGAATCAGAAGAATCAGAAGAAGGAGAAGGAGAAGGTGAAGTCTGGAGGGTGAATCAGAAGAAGCAGAAGAAGGAGAAGGAGAAGGTGAAGTTTGGAGGGTGAATCAGAAGAATCAGAAGAAGGAGAAGGAGAAGGTGAAGTCTGGAGGGTGAATCAGAAGAAGCAGAAGAAAGAGAAGGAGAAGGTGAAGTCTGGAGGGTGAAGCAGAAGAAACAGAAGAAGGAGAAGGAGAAGGTGAAGACTGGAGGGTGAATCTGAAGAAGTAGAAGAAGGAGAAGGAGAAGGTGAAGTCTGGAGGGTGAATCAGAAGAAGTAGAAGAAGGAGAAGGAGAAGGTGTAGTCTGGAGGGTGAAGCAGAAGAAGTAGAAGAAGGAGAAGGAGAAGGTGAAGTCTGGAGGGTGAATCAGAAGAAGCAGAAGAAGGAGAAGGAGAAGGTGAAGTCTGGAGGGTGAATCAGAAGAAGTAGAAGAAGGAGAAGGAGAAGGTGAAGTCTGGAGGGTGAATCAGAAGAAGCAGAAGAAGGAGAAGGAGAAGGTGAAGTCTGGAGGGTGAAGCAGAAGAAGTAGAAGAAGGAGAAGGAGAAGGTGAAGTCAGGAGGGTGAATCAGAAGAAGTAGAAGAAGGAGAAGGAGAAGGTGAAGTCAGGAGGGTGAATCAGAAGAAGCAGAAGAAGGAGAAGGAGAAGGTGAAGTCTGGAGAGTGAATCAGAAGAATCAGAAGAAGGAGAAGGAGAAGGTGAAGTCTGGAGGGTGAATCAGAAGAAGCAGAAGAAAGAGAAGAAGAAGGTGAAGTCTGGAGGGTGAAGCAGAAGAAACAGAAGAAGGAGAAGGAGAAGGTGAAGACTGGAGGATGAATCTGAAGAAGTATAAGAAGGAGAAGGAGAAGGTGAAGTCTGGAGGGTGAATCAGAAGAAGTAGAAGAAGGAGAAGGAGAAGGTGAAGTCTGGAGGGTGAATCAGAAGAAGCAGAAGAAGGAGAAGGAGAAGGTGAAGTCTGGAGGGTGAATCAGAAGAAGAAGAAGAAGGAGAAGGAGAAGATGAAGTCTGGAGGGTGAATCAGAAGAAGCAGAAGAAGGAGAAGGAGAAGGTGAAGTCTAGAGGGTGAATCAGAAGAAGCAGAAGAAGGAGAAGGAGAAGGTGAAGTCTGGAGGGTGAATCAGAAGAAGCAGAAGAAGGAGAAGGAGAAGGTGAAGTCAGGAGGGTGAATCAGAAGAAGCAGAAGAAGGAGAAGGAGAAGGTGTAGTTAGGAGGGTGAATCAGAAGAAGCAGAAGAAGGAGAAGGAGCAGGTGAAGTCAGGGGGGTGAAGCAGAAGAAGTAGAAGAAGGAGAAGGAGAAGGTGAAGTCAGGACGGTGAAGCAGAAGAAGCAGAAGAAGGAGAAGGAGAAGGTGAAGTCTGGAGGGCGCAGCAGAAGAAGCAGAAGAAGGAGAAGGAGAAGCTGAAGTCTGGAGGGTGAAGCAGAAGAAGCAGAAGAAAGAGAAGGAGAAGGTGAAGTCTGGAGGGAGAATCAGAAGAAGTAGAAGAAGGAGAAGGAGAAGGTGAAGTCAGGAGAGTGAAGCAGAAGAAGCAGAAGATGGAGAAGGAGAAGGTGAAGTCTGGAGGGCGAAGCAGAAGAAGCAGAAGAAGGAGAAGGAGAAGGTGAAGTCTGGAGGGTGAAGCAGAAGAAGCAGAAGAAGGAGAAGGAGAAGGTGAAGTCTGGAGGGTGAATCAGAAGAAGTAGAAGAAGGAAAAGGAGAAGGTGTAGTCAGGAGGGTGAAGCAGAAGAAGTAGAAGAAGGAGAAGGAGAAGGTGAAGTCTGGAGGGTGAATCAGAAGAAGCAGAAGAAGGAGAAGGAGAAGGTGAAGTCTGGAGGGTGAATCAGAAGAAGCAGAAGAAGGAGAAGGAGAAGATGAAGTCTGGAGGGTGAATCAGAAGAAGCAGAAGAAGGAGAAGGAGAAGGTGAAGTCTGGAGGGTGAATCAGAAGAAGCAGAAGAAGGAGAAGGAGAAGGTGAAGTCTGGAGGGTGAATCAGAAGAAGCAGAAGAAGGAGAAGGTGAAGTCAGGAGGGTGAATCAGAAGAAGCAGAAGAAGGAGAAGGAGAAGGTGTAGTTAGGAGGGTGAATCAGAAGAAGCAGAAGAAGGAGAAGGAGCAGGGGAAGTCAGGGGGGTGAAGCAGAAGAAGTAGAAGAAGGAGAAGGAGAAGGTGAAGTCAGGACGGTGAAGCAGAAGAAGCAGAAGAAGGAGAAGGAGAAGGTGAAGTCTGGAGGGCGCAGCAGAAGAAGCAGAAGAAGGAGAAGGAGAAGCTGAAGTCTGGAGGGTGAAGCAGAAGAAGCAGAAGAAGGAGAAGGAGAAGGTGAAGTCTGGAGGGTGAAGCAGAAGAAGCAGAAGAAGGAGAAGGAGAAGGTGAAGTCTGGAGGGTGAATCAGAAGAAGTAGAAGAAGGAGAAGGAGAAGGTGAAGTCAGGAGGGTGAAGCAGAAGAAGCAGAAGAAGGAGAAGGAGAACGTGAAGTTAGGAGGGTGAATCAGAAGAAGCAGAAGAAGGAGAAGGAGCAGATGAAGTCAGGGGGGTGAAGCAGAAGAAGTAGAAGAAGGAGAAGGAGAAGGTGAAGTAAGGAGGGTGAATCAGAAGAAGCAGAAGAAGGAGAAGGAGAAGGTAAAGTTAGGAGGGTGAATCAGAAGAAGCAGAAGAAGAAGGAGCAGGTGAAGTCAGGGGGGTGAAGCAGAAGAAGTAGAAGAAGGAGAAGGAGAAGGTGAAGTCAGGAGGGTGAAGCAGAAGAAGCAGAAGAAGGAGAAGGAGAAGGTGAAGTCTGGAGGGCGCAGCAGAAGAAGCAGAAGAAGGAGAAGGAGCAGGTGAAGTCAGGGGGGTGAAGCAGAAGAAGTAGAAGAAGGAGAAGGAGAAGGTGAAGTCAGGACGGTGAAGCAGAAGAAGCAGAAGAAGGAGAAGGAGAAGGTGAAGTCTGGAGGGCGCAGCAGAAGAAGCAGAAGAAGGAGAAGGAGAAGCTGAAGTCTGGAGGGTGAAGCAGAAGAAGCAGAAGAAGGAGAAGGAGAAGGTGAAGTCTGGAGGGTGAATCAGAAGAAGTAGAAGAAGGAGAAGGAGAAGGTGAAGTCAGGAGAGTGAAGCAGAAGAAGCAGAAGATGGAGAAGGAGAAGGTGAAGTCTGGAGGGCGAAGCAGAAGAAGCAGAAGAAGGAGAAGGAGAAGGTGAAGTCTGGAGGGTGAAGCAGAAGAAGCAGAAGAAGGAGAAGGAGAAGGTGAAGTCTGGAGGGTGAATCAGAAGAAGTAGAAGAAGGAGAAGGAGAAGGTGAAGTCAGGAGGGTGAAGCAGAAGAAGTAGAAGAAGGAGAAGGAGAAGGTGAAGTCTGGAGGGTGAATCAGAAGAAGCAGAAGAAGGAGAAGGAGAAGGTGAAGTCTGGAGGGTGAATCAGAAGAAGCAGAAGAAGGAGAAGGAGAAGATGAAGTCTGGAGGGTGAATCAGAAGAAGCAGAAGAAGGAGAAGGAGAAGGTGAAGTCTGGAGGGTGAATCAGAAGAAGCAGAAGAAGGAGAAGGAGAAGGTGAAGTATGGAGGGTGAATCAGAAGAAGCAGAAGAAGGAGAAGGTGAAGTCAGGAGGGTGAATCAGAAGAAGCAGAAGAAGGAGAAGGAGAAGGTGTAGTTAGGAGGGTGAATCAGAAGAAGCAGAAGAAGGAGAAGGAGCAGGTGAAGTCAGGGGTGTGAAGCAGAAGAAGTAGAAGAAGGAGAAGGAGAAGGTGAAGTCAGGACGGTGAAGCAGAAGAAGCAGAAGAAGGAGAAGGAGAAGGTGAAGTCTGGAGGGCGCAGCAGAAGAAGCAGAAGAAGGAGAAGGAGAAGCTGAAGTCTGGAGGGTGAAGCAGAAGAAGCAGAAGAAGGAGAAGGAGAAGGTGAAGTCTGGAGGGTGAATCAGAAGAAGTAGAAGAAGGAGAAGGAGAAGGTGAAGTCAGGAGAGTGAAGCAGAAGAAGCAGAAGATGGAGAAGGAGAAGGTGAAGTCTGGAGGGCGAAGCAGAAGAAGCAAAAGAAGGAGAAGGAGAAGGTGAAGTCTGGAGGGTGAAGCAGAAGAAGCAGAAGAAGGAGAAGGAGAAGGTGAAGTCTGGAAGTGAATCAGAAGAAGTAGAAGAAGGAGAAGGAGAAGGTGAAGTCAGGAGGGTGAAGCAGAAGAAGCAGAAGAAGGAGAAGGAGAAGGTGAAGTCTGGAGGGTGAAGCAGAAGAAGCAGAAGAAGGAGCAGGAGTAGGTGAAGTCTGGAGGGTGAAGCAGAAGAAGCAGAAGAAGGAGAAGGAGAAGGTGAAGTCAGGATGGTGAATCAGAAGAAGTAGAAGAAGGAGAAGGAGAAGGTGAAGTCTGGAGGATGAATCAGAAGAAGCAGAAGAAGGAGAAGGAGAAGGTGAAGTCTGGTGGGTGAATCAGAAGAAGCAGAAGAAGGATAAGGAGAAGATGAAGTCTGGAGGGTGAATCAGAAGAAGTAGAAGAAGGAGAAGGAGAAGGTGAGGTCTGGAGGGTCAATCAGAAGAAGCAGAAGAAGGAGAAGGAGAAGGTGAAGTCTGGAGGGTGAATCAGAAGAAGCAGAAGAAGGACAAGGAGAAGGTGAAGTCTGGAGGGTGAATTAGAAGAAGCAGAAGAAGGAGAAGGAGAAGGTGAAGTCTGGAGGGTGAATCAGAAGAAGTAGAAGAAGGAGAAGGAGAATGTGAAGTCTGGAGGGTGAATCAGAAGAAGTAGAAGAAGGAGAATGAGAAGGTGAAGTCTGGAGGGTGAATCAGAAGAAGCAGAAGAAGGAGAAGGAGAAGGTGAAGTCTGGAGGGAGAAGCAGAAGAAGTAGAAGAAGGAGAAGGAGAAGGTGAAGTCTGGAGGGTGAATCAGAAGAAGTAGAAGAAGGAGAAGGAGAAGGTGAAGTCTGGAGGGTGAATCAGAAGAAGTAGAAGAAGGAGAAGGAGAAGGTGAAGTCTGGAGGGTGAATCAGAAGAAACAGAAGAAGGAGAAGGAGCAGGTGAAGTCAGGGGGGTGAAGCAGAAGAAGTAGAAGAAGGAGAAGGAGAAGGTGAAGTCAGGAGGATGAAGCAGAAGAAGCAGAAGAAGGAGAAGGAGAAGGTGATGTCTGGAGGGCGAAGCAGAAGAAGTAGAAGAAGGAGAAGGAGAAGGTGAAGTCTGGAGGGTGAAGCAGAAGAAGCAGAAGAAGGAGAAGGAGAAGGTGAAGTCTGGAGGGTGAATCAGAAGAAGTAGAAGAAGGAGAAGGAGAAGGTGAAGTCAGGAGGGTGAAGCAGAAGAAGCAGAAGAAGGAGAAGGAGAAGGTGAAGTCAGGAGGGTGAATCGGAAGAAGTAGAAGAAGGAGAAGGAGAAGGTGAAGTCTGGAGGGTGAATCAGAAGAAGTAGAAGAAGGAGAAGGAGAATGTGAAGTCTGGAGGGTGAATCAGAAGAAGTAGAAGAAGCAGAATGAGAAGGTGAAGTCTGGAGGGTGAATCAGAAGAAGCAGAAGAAGGAGAAGGAGAAGGTGAAGTCTGGAGGGAGAAGCAGAAGAAGTAGAAGAAGGAGAAGGAGAAGGTGAAGTCTGGAGGGTGAATCAGAAGAAGTAGAAGAAGGAGAAGGAGAAGGTGAAGTCTGGAGGGTGAATCAGAAGAAGTAGAAGAAGGAGAAGGAGAAGGTGAAGTCTGGAGGGTGAATCAGAAGAAACAGAAGAAGGAGAAGGAGAAGGTGAAGTCTGGAGGGTGAATCAGAAGAAGTAGAAGAAGGAGAATGAGAAGGTGTAGTCTGGAGGGTGAATCAGAAGAAGTAGACGAAGGAGAAGGAGAAGGTGAAGTCTGGAGGGTGAATCAGAAGAAGCAGAAGAAGGAGAAGGAGAAGGTGAAGTCTGGAGGGTGAATCAGAAGAAGCAGAAGAAGGAGAAGGAGAAGGTGAAGTCTGGAGGGTGAATCAGAAGAAGCAGAAGAAGGAGAAGGAGAAGGTGAAGTCTGGAGGGTGAAACAGAAGAAGCAGAAGAAGGAGAAGGAGAAGGTGAAGTTTGGAGGGTGAATCAGAAGAATCAGAAGAAGGAGAAGGAGAAGGTGAAGTCTGGAGGGTGAATCAGAAGAAGCAGAAGAAGGAGAAGGAGAAGGTGAAGTCTGGAGGATGAATCAGAAGAAGCAGAAGAAGGAGAAGGAGAAGGTGAAGTCTGGAGGGTGAATCAGAAGAAGCAGAAGAAGGAGAAGGAGAAGATGAAGTCTGGAGGGTGAATCAGAAGAAGCAGAAGAAGGAGAAGGAGAAGGTGAAGTCTGGAGGGTGAATCAGAAGAAGCAGAAGAAGGAGAAGGAGAAGGTGAAGTTTGGAGGGTGAATCAGAAGAATCAGAAGAAGGAGAAGGAGAAGGTGAAGTCTGGAGGGTGAATCAGAAGAAGCAGAAGAAAGAGAAGGAGAAGGTGAAGTCTGGAGGGTGAAGCAGAAGAAACAGAAGAAGGAGAAGGAGAAGGTGAAGACTGGAGGGTGAATCTGAAGAAGTAGAAGAAGGAGAAGGAGAAGGTGAAGTCTGGAGGGTGAATCAGAAGAAGTAGAAGAAGGAGAAGGAGAAGGTGAAGTCTGGAGGGTGAATCAGAAGAAGCAGAAGAAGGAGAAGGAGAAGGTGAAGTCTGGAGGGTGAATCAGAAGAAGCAGAAGAAGGAGAAGGAGAAGATGAAGTCTGGAGGGTGAATCAGAAGAAGCAGAAGAAGGAGAAGGAGAAGGTGAAGTCTGGAGGGTGAAACAGAAGAAGCAGAAGAAGGAGAAGGAGAAGGTGAAGTCTGGAGGGTGAATCAGAAGAAGCAGAAGAAGGAGAAGGAGAAGGTGAAGTCAGGAGGGTGAATCAGAAGAAGCAGAAGAAGGAGAAGGAGAAGGTGAAGTTAGGAGGGTGAATCAGAAGAAGCAGAAGAAGGAGAAGGAGCAGGTGAAGTCAGGGGGGTGAAGCAGAAGAAGTAGAAGAAGGAGAAGGAGAAGGTGAAGTCAGGACGGTGAAGCAGAAGAAGCAGAAGAAGGAGAAGGAGAAGGTGAAGTCTGGAGGGCGCAGCAGAAGAAGAAGAAGAAGGAGAAGGAGAAGCTGAAGTCTGGAGGGTGAAGCAGAAGAAGCAGAAGAAGGAGAAGGAGAAGGTGAAGTCTGGAGGGTGAATCAGAAGAAGTAGAAGAAGGAGAAGGAGAAGGTGAAGTCAGGAGAGTGAAGCAGAAGAAGCAGAAGATGGAGAAGGAGAAGGTGAAGTCTGGAGGACGAAGGAGAAGAAGCAGAAGAAGGAGAAGGAGAAGGTGAAGTCTGGAGGGTGAAGCAGAAGAAGCAGAAGAAGGAGAAGGAGAAGGTGAAGTCTGGAGGGTGAATCAGAAGAAGTAGAAGAAGGAGTAGGAGAAGGTGAAGTCAGGAGGGTGAAGCAGAAGGAGCAGAAGAAGGAGAAGGAGAAGGTGAAGTCTGGAGGGTGAAGCAGAAGAAGCAGAAGAAGGAGAAGGAGAAGTTGAAGTCAGGAGGGTGAATCAGAAGAAGTAGAAGAAGGAGAAGGAGAAGATGAAGTCTGGAGGGTGAATCAGAAGAAGTAGAAGAAGGAGAAGGAGAAGGTGAAGTCAGGAGGGTGAAGCAGAAGAAGTAGAAGAAGGAGAAGGAGAAGGTGAAGTCTGGAGGGTGAATCAGAAGAAGCAGAAGAAGGAGAAGGAGAAGGTGAAGTCTGGAGGGTGAATCAGAAGAAGCAGAAGAAGGAGAAGGAGAAGATGAAGTCTGGAGGGTGAATCAGAAGAAGCAGAAGAAGGAGAAGGAGAAGGTGAAGTCTGGATGGTGAATCAGAAGAAGCAGAAGAAGGAGAAGGAGAAGGTGAAGTCTGGAGGGTGAATCAGAAGAAGCAGAAGAAGGAGAAGGTGAAGTCAGGAGGGTGAATCAGAAGAAGCAGAAGAAGGAGAAGGAGAAGGTGTAGTTAGGAGGGTGAAGCAGAAGAAGCAGAAGAAGGAGAAGGAGAAGGTGAAGTCTGGAGGGTGAATCAGAAGAAGTAGAAGAAGGAGTAGGAGAAGGTGAAGTCAGGAGGGTGAAGCAGAAGGAGCAGAAGAAGGAGAAGGAGAAGGTGAATTCTGGAGGGTGAAGCAGAAGAAGCAGAAGAAGGAGAAGGAGAAGTTGAAGTCAGGAGGGTGAATCAGAAGAAGTAGAAGAAGGAGAAGGAGAAGATGAAGTCTGGAGGGTGAATCAGAAGAAGTAGAAGAAGGAGAAGGAGAAGGTGAAGTCAGGAGGGTGAAGCAGAAGAAGTAGAAGAAGGAGAAGGAGAAGGTGAAGTCTGGAGGGTGAATCAGAAGAAGCAGAAGAAGGAGAAGGAGAAGGTGAAGTCTGGAGGGTGAATCAGAAGAAGCAGAAGAAGGAGAAGGAGAAGATGAAGTCTGGAGGGTGAATCAGAAGAAGCAGAAGAAGGAGAAGGAGAAGGTGAAGTCTGGATGGTGAATCAGAAGAAGCAGAAGAAGGAGAAGGAGAAGGTGAAGTCTGTAGGGTGAATCAGAAGAAGCAGAAGAAGGAGAAGGTGAAGTCAGGAGGGTGAATCAGAAGAAGCAGAAGAAGGAGAAGGAGAAGGTGTAGTTAGGAGGGTGAATCAGAAGAAGCAGAAGAAGGAGAAGGAGCAGGTGAAGTCAGGGGGGTGAAGCAGAAGAAGTAGAAGAAGGAGAAGGAGAAGGTGAAGTCAGGACGGTGAAGCAGAAGAAGCAGAAGAAGGAGAAGGAGAAGGTGAAGTCTGGAGGGCGCAGCAGAAGAAGCAGAAGAAGGAGAAGGAGAAGCTGAAGTCTGGAGGGTGAAGCAGAAGAAGGAGAAGGAGAAGGTGAAGTCTGGAGGGTGAATCAGAAGAAGTAGAAGAAGGAGAAGGAGAAGGTGAAGTCAGGAGAGTGAAGCAGAAGAAGCAGAAGATGGAGAAGGAGAAGGTGAAGTCTGGAGGGCGAAGCAGAAGAAGCAGAAGAAGGAGAAGGAGAAGGTGAAGTCTGGAGGGTGAAGCAGAAGAAGCAGAAGAAGGAGAAGGAGAAGGAGAAGTCTGGAGGGTGAATCAGAAGAAGTAGAAGAAGGAGAAGGAGAAGGTGAAGTCAGGAGGGTGAAGCAGAAGAAGCAGAAGAAGGAGAAGGAGAAGGTGAAGTCTGGGGGTGAAGCAGAAGAAGCAGAAGAAGGAGCAGGAGAAGGTGAAGTCTGGAGGGTGAAGCAGAAGAAGCAGAAGAAGGAGAAGGAGAAGGTGAAGTCAGGATGGTGAATCAGAAGAAGTAGAAGAAGGAGAAGGAGAAGGTGAAGTCTGGAGGATGAATCAGAAGAAGCAGAAGAAGGAGAAGGAGAAGGTGAAGTCTGGGGGGTGAATCAGAAGAAGCAGAAGAAGGAGAAGGAGAAGATGAAGTCTGGAGGGTGAATCAGAAGAAGTAGAAGAAGGAGAAGGAGAAGGTGAGGTCTGGAGGGTCAATCAGAAGAAGCAGAAGAAGGAGAAGGAGAAGGTGAAGTCTGGAGGGTGAATCAGAAGAAGCAGAAGAAGGACAAGGAGAAGGTGAAGTCTGGAGGGTGAATTAGAAGAAGCAGAAGAAGGAGAAGGAGAAGGTGAAGTCAGGAGGGTGAATCAGAAGAAGCAGAAGAAGGAGAAGGAGAAGGTAAAGTTAGGAGGGTGAATCAGAAGAAGCAGAAGAAGGAGAAGGAGCAGGTGAAGTCAGGGGGGTGAAGCAGAAGAAGTAGAAGAAGGAGAAGGAGAAGGTGAAGTCAGGAGGGTGAAGCAGAAGAAGAAGAAGAAGGAGAAGGAGAAGGTGAAGTCAGGACGGTGAAGCAGAAGAAGCAGAAGAAGGAGAAGGAGAAGGTGAAGTCTGGAGGGCGCAGAAGAAGAAGCAGAAGAAGGAGAAGGAGAAGCTGAAGTCTGGAGGGTGAAGCAGAAGAAGCAGAAGAAGGAGAAGGAGAAGGTGAAGTCTGGAGGGTGAATCAGAAGAAGTAGAAGAAGGAGAAGGAGAAGGTGAAGTCAGGAGAGTGAAGCAGAAGAAGCAGAAGATGGAGAAGGAGAAGGTGAAGTCTGGAGGGCGAAGCAGAAGAAGCAGAAGAAGGAGAAGGAGAAGGTGAAGTCTGGAGGGTGAATCAGAAGAATCAGAAGAAGGAGAAGGAGAAGGTGAAGTCTGGAGGGTGAATCAGAAGAAGCAGAAGAAGGAGAAGGAGAAGGTGAAGTTTGGAGGGTGAATCAGAAGAATCAGAAGAAGGAGAAGGAGAAGGTGAAGTCTGGAGGGTGAATCAGAAGAAGCAGAAGAAAGAGAAGGAGAAGGTGAAGTCTGGAGGGTGAAGCAGAAGAAACAGAAGAAGGAGAAGGAGAAGGTGAAGACTGGAGGGTGAATCTGAAGAAGTAGAAGAAGGAGAAGGAGAAGGTGAAGTCTGGAGGGTGAATCAGAAGAAGCAGAAGAAGGAGAAGGAGAAGGTGAAGTCTGGAGGGTGAATCAGAAGAAGTAGAAGAAGGAGAAGGAGAAGGTGTAGTCTGGAGGGTGAAGCAGAAGAAGTAGAAGAAGGAGAAGGAGAAGGTGAAGTCTGGAGGGTGAATCAGAAGAAGCAGAAGAAGGAGAAGGAGAAGGTGAAGTCTGGAGGGTGAATCAGAAGAAGTAGAAGAAGGAGAAGGAGAAGGTGAAGTCTGGAGGGTGAATCAGAAGAAGCAGAAGAAGGAGAAGGAGAAGGTGAAGTCTGGAGGGTGAAGCAGAAGAAGTAGAAGAAGGAGAAGGAGAAGGTGAAGTCAGGAGGGTGAATCAGAAGAAGTAGAAGAAGGAGAAGGAGAAGGTGAAGTCAGGAGGGTGAATCAGAAGAAGCAGAAGAAGGAGAAGGAGAAGGTGAAGTCTGGAGAGTGAATCAGAAGAATCAGAAGAAGGAGAAGGAGAAGGTGAAGTCTGGAGGGTGAATCAGAAGAAGCAGAAGAAAGAGAAGAAGAAGGTGAAGTCTGGAGGGTGAAGCAGAAGAAACAGAAGAAGGAGAAGGAGAAGGTGAAGACTGGAGGATGAATCTGAAGAAGTATAAGAAGGAGAAGGAGAAGGTGAAGTCTGGAGGGTGAATCAGAAGAAGTAGAAGAAGGAGAAGGAGAAGGTGAAGTCTGGAGGGTGAATCAGAAGAAGCAGAAGAAGGAGAAGGAGAAGGTGAAGTCTGGAGGGTGAATCAGAAGAAGTAGAAGAAGGAGAAGGAGAAGGTGAAGTCAGGAGGGTGAAGCAGAAGAAGTAGAAGAAGGAGAAGGAGAAGGTGAAGTCTGGAGGGTGAATCAGAAGAAGCAGAAGAAGGAGAAGGAGAAGGTGAAGTCTGGAGGGTGAATCAGAAGAAGCAGAAGAAGGAGAAGGAGAAGACGAAGTCTGGAGGGTGAATCAGAAGAAGCAGAAGAAGGAGAAGGAGAAGGTGAAGTTAGGAGGGTGAATCAGAAGAAGCAGAAGAAGGAGAAGGAGCAGGTGAAGTCAGGGGGGTGAAGCAGAAGAAGTAGAAGAAGGAGAAGGAGAAGGTGAAGTCAGGACGGTGAAGCAGAAGAAGCAGAAGAAGGAGAAGGAGAAGGTGAAGTCTGGAGGGCGCAGCAGAAGAAGCAGAAGAAGGAGAAGGAGAAGCTGAAGTCTGGAGGGTGAATCAGAAGAAGCAGAAGAAGGAGAAGGAGAAGGTGAAGTATGGAGGGTGAATCAGAAGAAGCAGAAGAAGGAGAAGGTGAAGTCAGGAGGGTGAATCAGAAGAAGCAGAAGAAGGAGAAGGAGAAGGTGTAGTTAGGAGGGTGAATCAGAAGAAGCAGAAGAAGGAGAAGGAGCAGGTGAAGTCAGGGGGGTGAAGCAGAAGAAGTAGAAGAAGGAGAAGGAGAAGGTGAAGTCAGGACGGTGAAGCAGAAGAAGCAGAAGAAGGAGAAGGACAAGGTGAAGTCTGGAGGGCGCAGCAGAAGAAGCAGAAGAAGGAGAAGGAGAAGCTGAAGTCTGGAGGGTGAAGCAGAAGAAGCAAAAGAAGGAGAAGGAGAAGGTGAAGTCTGGAGGGTGAAGCAGAAGAAGCAGAAGAAGGAGAAGGAGAAGGTGAAGTCTGGAGGGTGAATCAGAAGAAGTAGAAGAAGGAGAAGGAGAAGGTGAAGTCAGGAGGGTGAAGCAGAAGAAGCAGAAGAAGGAGAAGGAGAAGGTGAAGTTAGGAGGGTGAATCAGAAGAAGCAGAAGAAGGAGAAGGAGCAGGTGAAGTCAGGGGGGTGAAGCAGAAGAAGTAGAAGAAGGAGAAGGAGAAGGTGAAGTCAGGAGGGTGAATCAGAAGAAGCAGAAGAAGGAGAAGGAGAAGGTAAAGTTAGGAGGGTGAATCAGAAGAAGCAGAAGAAGGAGAAGGAGCAGGTGAAGTCAGGGGGGTGAAGCAGAAGAAGTAGAAGAAGGAGAAGGAGAAGGTGAAGTCAGGAGAGTGAAGCAGAAGAAGCAGAAGATGGAGAAGGAGAAGGTGAAGTCTGGAGGGCGAAGCAGAAGAAGCAGAAGAAGGAGAAGGAGAAGGTGAAGTCTGGAGGGTGAAGCAGAAGAAGCAGAAGAAGGAGAAGGAGAAGGTGAAGTCTGGAGGGTGAATCAGAAGAAGTAGAAGAAGGAGAAGGAGAAGGTGAAGTCAGGAGGGTGAAGCAGAAGAAGTAGAAGAAGGAGAAGGAGAAGGTGAAGTCTGGAGGGTGAATCAGAAGAAGCAGAAGAAGGAGAAGGAGAAGGTGAAGTCTGGAGGGTGAATCAGAAGAAGCAGAAGAAGGAGAAGGAGAAGATGAAGTCTGGAGGGTGAATCAGAAGAAGCAGAAGAAGGAGAAGGAGAAGGTGAAGTCTGGAGGGTGAATCAGAAGAAGCAGAAGAAGGAGAAGGAGAAGGTGAAGTATGGAGGGTGAATCAGAAGAAGCAGAAGAAGGAGAAGGTGAAGTCAGGAGGGTGAATCAGAAGAAGCAGAAGAAGGAGAAGGAGAAGGTGTAGTTAGGAGGGTGAATCAGAAGAAGCAGAAGAAGGAGAAGGAGCAGGTGAAGTCAGGGGGGTGAAGCAGAAGAAGTAGAAGAAGGAGAAGGAGAAGGTGAAGTCAGGACGGTGAAGCAGAAGAAGCAGAAGAAGGAGAAGGAGAAGGTGAAGTCTGGAGGGCGCAGCAGAAGAAGCAGAAGAAGGAGAAGGAGAAGCTGAAGTCTGGAGGGTGAAGCAGAAGAAGCAGAAGAAGGAGAAGGAGAAGGTGAAGTCTGGAGGGTGAATCAGAAGAAGTAGAAGAAGGAGAAGGAGAAGGTGAAGTCAGGAGAGTGAAGCAGAAGAAGCAGAAGATGGAGAAGGAGAAGGTGAAGTCTGGAGGGCGAAGCAGAAGAAGCAAAAGAAGGAGAAGGAGAAGGTGAAGTCTGGAGGGTGAAGCAGAAGAAGCAGAAGAAGGAGAAGGAGAAGGTGAAGTCTGGAGGTGAATCAGAAGAAGTAGAAGAAGGAGAAGGAGAAGGTGAAGTCAGGAGGGTGAAGCAGAAGAAGCAGAAGAAGGAGAAGGAGAAGGTGAAGTCTGGAGGGTGAAGCAGAAGAAGCAGAAGAAGGAGCAGGAGAAGGTGAAGTCTGGAGGGTGAAGCAGAAGAAGCAGAAGAAGGAGAAGGAGAAGGTGAAGTCAGGATGGTGAATCAGAAGAAGTAGAAGAAGGAGAAGGAGAAGGTGAAGTCTGGAGGATGAATCAGAAGAAGCAGAAGAAGGAGAAGGAGAAGGTGAAGTCTGGGGGGTGAATCAGAAGAAGCAGAAGAAGGATAAGGAGAAGATGAAGTCTGGAGGGTGAATCAGAAGAAGTAGAAGAAGGAGAAGGAGAAGGTGAGGTCTGGAGGGTCAATCAGAAGAAGCAGAAGAAGGAGAAGGAGAAGGTGAAGTCTGGAGGGTGAATCAGAAGAAGCAGAAGAAGGACAAGGAGAAGGTGAAGTCTGGAGGGTGAATTAGAAGAAGCAGAAGAAGGAGAAGGAGAAGGTGAAGTCAGGAGGGTGAATCAGAAGAAGCAGAACAAGGAGAAGGAGAAGGTAAAGTTAGGAGGGTGAATCACAAGAAGCAGAAGAAGGAGAAGGAGCAGGTGAAGTCAGGGGGGTGAAGCAGAAGAAGTAGAAGAAGGAGAAGGAGAAGGTGAAGTCAGGAGGGTGAAGCAGAAGAAGCAGAAGAAGGAGAAGGAGAAGGTGATGTCTGGAGGGCGAAGCAGAAGAAGTAGAAGAAGGAGAAGGAGAAGGTGAAGTCTGGAGGGTGAAGCAGAAGAAGCAGAAGAAGGAGAAGGAGAAGGTGAAGTCTGGAGGGTGAATCAGAAGAAGTAGAAGAAGGAGAAGGAGAAGGTGAAGTCAGGAGGGTGAAGCAGAAGAAGCAGAAGAAGGAGAAGGAGAAGGTGAAGTCAGGAGGGTGAATCGGAAGAAGTAGAAGAAGGAGAAGGAGAAGGTGAAGTCTGGAGGGTGAATCAGAAGAAGTAGAAGAAGGAGAAGGAGAAGGTGAAGTCTGGAGGGTGAATCAGAAGAAGTAGAAGAAGGAGAATGAGAAGGTGAAGTCTGGAGGGTGAATCAGAAGAAGCAGAAGAAGGAGAAGGAGAAGGTGAAGTCTGGAGGGAGAAGCAGAAGAAGTAGAAGAAGGAAAAGGAGAAGGTGAAGTCTGGAGGGTGAATCAGAAGAAGTAGAAGAAGGAGAAGGAGAAGGTGAAGTCTGGAGGGTGAATCAGAAGAAGTAGAAGAAGGAGAAGGAGAAGGTGAAGTCTGGAGGGTGAATCAGAAGAAACAGAAGAAGGAGAAGGAGAAGGTGAAGTCTGGAGGGTGAATCAGAAGAAGTAGAAGAAGGAGAATGAGAAGGTGTAGTCTGGAGGGTGAATCAGAAGAAGTAGACGAAGGAGAAGGAGAAGGTGAAGTCTGGAGGGTGAATCAGAAGAAGCAGAAGAAGGAGAAGGAGAAGGTGAAGTCTGGAGGGTGAATCAGAAGAAGTAGAAGAAGGAGAAGGAGAAGGTGAAGTCTGGAGGGTGAATCAGAAGAAGCAGAAGAAGGAGAAGGAGAAGGTGAAGTCTGGAGGGTGAATCAGAAGAAGCAGAAGAAGGAGAAGGAGAAGGTGAAGTCTGGAGGGTGAAACAGAAGAAGCAGAATAAGGAGAAGGAGAAGGTGAAGTCAGGAGGGTGAATCAGAAGAAGCAGAAGAAGGAGAAGGAGAAGGTGAAGTTTGGAGGGTGAATCAGAAGAATCAGAAGAAGGAGAAGGAGAAGGTGAAGTCTGGAGGGTGAATCAGAAGAAGCAGAAGAAAGAGAAGGAGAAGGTGAAGTCTGGAGGATGAATCAGAAGAAGCAGAAGAAGGAGAAGGAGAAGGTGAAGTCTGGAGGGTGAATCAGAAGAAGCAGAAGAAGGAGAAGGAGAAGATGAAGTCTGGAGGGTGAATCAGAAGAAGCAGAAGAAGGAGAAGGAGAAGGTGAAGTCTGGAGGGTGAATCAGAAGAAGCAGGAGAAGGAGAAGGAGAAGGTGAAGTTTGGAGGGTGAATCAGAAGAATCAGAAGAAGGAGAAGGAGAAGGTGAAGTCTGGAGGGTGAATCAGAAGAAGCAGAAGAAAGAGAAGGAGAAGGTGAAGTCTGGAGGGTGAAGCAGAAGAAACAGAAGAAGGAGAAGGAGAAGGTGAAGACTGGAGGGTGAATCTGAAGAAGTAGAAGAAGGAGAAGGAGAAGGTGAAGTCTGGAGGGTGAATCAGAAGAAGTAGAAGAAGGAGAAGGAGAAGGTGAAGTCTGGAGGGTGAATCAGAAGAAGCAGAAGAAGGAGAAGGAGAAGGTGAAGTCTGGAGGGTGAATCAGAAGAAGCAGAAGAAGGAGAAGGAGAAGATGAAGTCTGGAGGGTGAATCAGAAGAAGCAGAAGAAGGAGAAGGAGAAGGTGAAGTCTGGAGGTTGAAACAGAAGAAGCAGAAGAAGGAGAAGGAGAAGGTGAAGTCTGGAGGGTGAATCAGAAGAAGCAGAAGAAGGAGATGGAGAAGGTGAAGTCAGGAGGGTGAATCAGAAGAAGCAGAAGAAGGAGAAGGAGAAGGTGAAGTTAGGAGGGTGAATCAGAAGAAGCAGAAGAAGGAGAAGGAGCAGGTGAAGTCAGGGGGGTGAAGCAGAAGAAGTAGAAGAAGGAGAAGGAGAAGGTGAAGTCAGGACGGTGAAGCAGAAGAAGCAGAAGAAGGAGAAGGAGAAGGTGAAGTCTGGAGGGCGCAGCAGAAGAAGCAGAAGAAGGAGAAGGAGAAGCTGAAGTCCGGAGGGTGAAGCAGAAGAAGCAGAAGAAGGAGAAGGAGAAGGTGAAGTCTGGAGGGTGAATCAGAAGAAGTAGAAGAAGGAGAAGGAGAACGTGAAGTCAGGAGAGTGAAGCAGAAGAAGCAGAAGATGGAGAAGGAGAAGGTGAAGTCTGGAGGGCGAAGGAGAAGAAGCAGAAGAAGGAGAAGGAGAAGGTGAAGTCTGGAGGGTGAAGCAGAAGAAGCAGAAGAAGGAGAAGGAGAAGGTGAAGTCTGGAGGGTGAATCAGAAGAAGTAGAAGAAGGAGTAGGAGAAGGTGAAGTCAGGAGAGTGAAGCAGAAGGAGCAGAAGAAGGAGAAGGAGAAGGTGAAGTCTGGAGGGTGAAGCAGAAGAAGCAGAAGAAGGAGCAGGAGAAGGTGAAGTCTGGAGGGTGAAGCAGAAGAAGCAGAAGAAGGAGAAGGAGAAGGTGAAGTCAGGAGGGTGAATCAGAAGAAGTAGAAGAAGGAGAAGGAGAAGGTGAAGTCTGGAGGGTGAATCAGAAGAAGCAGAAGAAGGAGAAGGAGAAGGTGAAGTCTGGAGGGTGAATCAGAAGAAGCAGAAGAAGGAGAAGGAGAAGATAAAGTCTGGAGGGTGAATCAGAAGAAGTAGAAGAAGGAGAAGGAGAAGGTGAGGTCTGGAGGGTCAATCAGAAGAAGCAGAAGAAGGAGAAGGAGAAGGTGAAGTCTGGAGGGTGAATCAGAAGAAGCAGAAGAAGGAGAAGGAGAAGGTGAAGTCTGGAGGGTGAATTAGAAGAAGCAGAAGAAGGAGAAGGAGAAGGTGAAGTCAGGAGGGTGAATCAGAAGAAGCAGAAGAAGGAGAAGGAGAAGGTAAAGTTAGGAGGGTGAATCAGAAGAAGCAGAAGAAGGAGAAGGAGCAGGTGAAGTCAGGGGGGTGAAACAGAAGAAGTAGAAGAAGGAGAAGGAGAAGGTGAAGTCAGGAGGGTGAAGCAGAAGAAGCAGAAGAAGGAGAAGGAGAAGGTGAAGTCGGAGGGCGCAGCAGAAGAAGCAGAAGAAGGAGAAGGAGAAGGTGAAGTCTGGAGGGTGAAGCAGAAGAAGCAGAAGAAGGAGAAGGAGAAGGTGAAGTCTGGAGGGTGAATCAGAAGAAGTAGAAGAAGGAGAAGGAGAAGGTGAAGTCAGGAGAGTGAAGCAGAAGAAGCAGAAGAAGGAGAAGGAGAAGGTGAAGTCTGGAGGGTGAAGCAGAAGAAGCAGAAGAAGGAGAAGGAGAAGGTGATGTCTGGAGGGCGAATCAGAAGAAGCAGAAGAAGGAGAAGGAGAAGGTGAAGTCTGGAGGGTGAAGCAGAAGAAGCAGAAGAAGGAGAAGGTGAAGGTGAAGTCTGGAGGGTGAATCGGAAGAAGTAGAAGAAGGAGAAGGAGAAGGTGAAGTCAGGAGGGTGAAGCAGAAGAAGCAGAAGAAGGAGAAGGAGAAGGTGAAGTCAGGAGGGTGAATCGGAAGAAGTAGAAGAAGGAGAAGGAGAAGGTGAAGTCTGGAGGGTGAATCCGAAGAAGTAGAAGAAGGAGAAGGAGAAGGTGAAGTCTGGAGGGTGAATCAGAAGAAGTAGAAGAAGGAGAAGGAGAAGGTGAAGTCTGGAGGGCGCAGCAGAAGAAGCAGAAGAAGGAGAAGGAGAAGCTGAAGTCTGGAGGGTGAAGCAGAAGAAGCAGAAGAAGGAGAAGGAGAAGGTGAAGTCTGGAGGGTGAATCAGAAGAAGTAGAAGAAGGAGAAGGAGAAGGTGAAGTCAGGAGATTGAAGCAGAAGAAGCAGAAGATGGAGAAGGAGAAGGTGAAGTCTGGAGGGCGAAGGAGAAGAAGCAGAAGAAGGAGAAGGAGAAGGTGAAGTCTGGAGGGTGAAGCAGAAGAAGCAGAAGAAGGAGAAGGAGAAGGTGAAGTCTGGAGGGTGAATCAGAAGAAGTAGACGAAGGAGTAGGAGAAGGTGAAGTCAGGAGGGTGAAGCAGAAGGAGCAGAAGAAGGAGAAGGAGAAGGTGAAGTCTGGAGGGTGAAGCAGAAGAAGCAGAAGAAGGAGCAGGAGACGGTGAAGTCTGGAGGGTGAAGCAGAAGAAGCAGAAGAAGGAGAAGGAGAAGGTGAAGTCAGGAGGGTGAATCAGAAGAAGTAGAAGAAGGAGAAGGAGAAGGTGAAGTCTGGAGGGTGAATCAGAAGAAGCAGAAGAAGGAGAAGGAGAAGGTGAAGTCTGGAGGGTGAATCAGAAGAAGCAGAAGAAGGAGAAGGAGAAGATGAAGTCTGGAGGGTGAATCAGAAGAAGTAGAAGAAGGAGAAGGAGAAGGTGAGGTCTGGAGGGTCAATCAGAAGAAGCAGAAGAAGGAGAAGGAGAAGGTGAAGTCTGGAGGGTGAATCAGAAGAAGCAGAAGAAGGAGAAGGAGAAGGTGAAGTCTGGAGGGTGAATTAGAAGAAGCAGAAGAAGGAGAAGGAGAAGGTGAAGTCAGGAGGGTGAATCAGAAGAAGCAGAAGAAGGAGAAGGAGAAGGTAAAGTTAGGAGGGTGAATCAGAAGAAGCAGAAGAAGGAGAAGGAGCAGGTGAAGTCAGGGGGGTGAAACAGAAGAAGTAGAAGAAGGAGAAGGAGAAGGTGAAGTCAGGAGAGTGAAGCAGAAGAAGCAGAAGAAGGAGAAGGAGAAGGTGAAGTCTGGAGGGCGCAGCAGAAGAAGCAGAAGAAGGAGAAGGAGAAGGTGAAGTCTGGAGGGTGAAGCAGAAGAAGCAGAAGAAGGAGAAGGAGAAGGTGAAGTCTGGAGGGTGAATCAGAAGAAGTAGAAGAAGGAGAAGGAGAAGGTGAAGTCAGGAGAGTGAAGCAGAAGAAGCAGAAGAAGGAGAAGGAGAAGGTGAAGTCTGGAGGGTGAAGCAGAAGAAGCAGAAGAAGGAGAAGGAGAAGGTGATGTCTGGAGGGCGAATCAGAAGAAGCAGAAGAAGGAGAAGGAGAAGGTGAAGTCAGGAGGGTGAATCGGAAGAAGTAGAAGAAGGAGAAGGAGAAGGTGAAGTCTGGAGGGTGAATCAGAAGAAGTAGAAGAAGGAGAAGGGGAAGGTGAAGTCTGGAGGGTGAATCAGAAGAAGCAGAAGAAGGAGAAGGAGAAGGTGAAGTCTGGAGGGAGAAGCAGAAGAAGTAGAAGAAGGAGAAGGAGAAGGTGAAGTCTGGAGGGTGAATCAGAAGAACTAGAAGAAGGAGAAGGAGAAGGTGAAGTCTGGAGGGTGAATCAGAAGAAGTAGAAGGAGGAGAAGGAGAAGGTGAAGTCTGGAGGGTGAATCAGAAGAAACAGAAGAAGGAGAAGGAGAAGGTGAAGTCTGGAGGGTGAATCAGAAGAAGTAGAAGAAGGAGAAGGAGAAGTTGTAGTCTGGAGGGTGAATCAGAAGAAGTAGACGAAGGAGAAGGAGAAGGTGAAGTCTGGAGGGTGAATCAGAAGAAGCAGAAGAAGGAGAAGGAGAAGGTGAAGTCTGGAGGGTGAATCAGAAGAAGTAGAAGAAGGAGAAGGAGAAGGTGAAGTCTGGAGGGTGAATCAGAAGAAGCAGAAGAAGGAGAAGGAGAAGGTGAAGTCTGGAGGGTGAATCAGAAGAAGCAGAAGAAGGAGAAGGAGAAGGTGAAGTCTGGAGGGTGAAACAGAAGAAGCAGAATAAGGAGAAGGAGAAGGTGAAGTCAGGAGGGTGAATCAGAAGAAGCAGAAGAAGGAGAAGGAGAAGGTGAAGTAAGGAGGGTGAATCAGAAGAAGCAGAAGAAGGAGAAGGAGAAGGTGAAGTCTGGAGTGTGAAGCAGAAGAAGCAAAAGAAGGAGAAGGAGAAGGTGAAGTCTGGAGGGTGAATCAGAAGAAGTAGAAGAAGGAGAAGGAGAAGGTGAAGTCTGGAGGGTGAAGCAGAAGAAGTAGAAGAAGGAGAAGGAGAAGGTGAAGTCAGGAGGGTGAATCAGAAGAAGTAGAAGAAGGAGAAGGAGAAGGTGAAGTCAGGAGGGTGAATCAGAAGAAGCAGAAGAAGGAGAAGGAGAAGGTGAAGTCTGGAGGGTGAATCAGAAGAGTCAGAAGAAGGAGAAGGAGAAGTTGAAGTCTGGAGGGTGAATCAGAAGAAGCAGATGAAAGAGAAGGAGAAGGTGAAGTCTGGAGGGTGAAGCAGAAGAAACAGAAGAAGGAGAAGGAGAAGGTGAAGACTGGAGGGTGAATCTGAAGAAGTAGAAGAAGGAGAAGGAGAAGGTGAAGTCTGGAGGGTGAATCAGAAGAAGTAGAAGAAGGAGAAGGAGAAGGTGAAATCTGGAGGGTGAATCAGAAGAAGCAGAAGAAGGAGAAGGAGAAGGTGAAGTCTGGAGGGTGAATCAGAAGAAGCAGAAGAAGGAGAAGGAGAAGATGAAGTCTGGAGGGTGAATCAGAAGAAGCAGAAGAAGGAGAAGGAGAAGGTGAAGTCTGGAGGGTGAATCAGAAGAAGCAGAAGAAGGAGAAGGAGAAGGTGAAGTCTGGAGGGTGAATCAGAAGAATCAGAAGAAGGAGAAGGAGAGGGTGAAGTCTGGAGGGTGAATCAGATGAAGCAGAAGAAAGAGAAGGAGAAGGTGAAGTCTGGAGGGTGAAGCAGAAGAAACAGAAGAAGGAGAAGGAGAAGGTGAAGACTGGAGGGTGAATCTGAAGAAGGAGAAGAAGGAGAAGGAGAAGGTGAAGTCTGGAGGGTGAATCAGAAGAAGTAGAAGAAGGAGAAGGTGAAGTCTGGAGGGTGAATCAGAAGAAGCAGAAGAAGGAGAAGGAGAAGGTGAAGTCTAGAGGGTGAATCAGAAGAAGCAGAAGAAGGAGAAGGAGAAGATGAAGTCTGGAGGGTGAATCAGAAGAAGCAGAAGAAGGAGAAGGAGAAGGTGAAGTCTGCAGGGTGAAACAGAAGAAGCAGAAGAAGGAGAAGGAGAAGGTGAAGTCTGGAGGGTGAATCAGAAGAAGCAGAAGAAGGAGAAGGAGAAGGTGAAGTCAGGAGGGTGAATCAGAAGAAGCAGAAGAAGGAGAAGGAGAAGGTGAAGTTAGGAGGGTGAATCAGAAGAAGTAGAAGAAGGAGAAGGAGCAGGTGAAGTCAGGGGGTGAAGCAGAAGAAGTAGAAAAAGGAGAAGGAGAAGGTGAAGTCAGGACGGTGAAGCAGAAGAAGCAGAAGAAGGAGAAGGAGAAGGTGAAGTCTGGAGGGCGCAGCAGGAGAAGCAGAAGAAGGAGAAGGAGAAGGTGAAGTCTGGAGGGTGAAGCAGAAGAAGCAGAAGAAGGAGAAGGAGAAGGTGAAGTCTGGAGGGTGAATCAGAAGAAGTAGAAGAAGGAGAAGGAGAAGGTGAAGTCAGGAGAGAGAAGCAGAAGAAGCAGAAGAAGGAGAAGGAGAAGGTGAAGTCTGGAGGGTGAAGCAGAAGAAGCAGAAGAAGGAGAAGGAGAAGGTGATGTCTGGAGGGCGAAGCAGAAGAAGCAGAAGAAGGAGAAGGAGAAGGTGAAGTCTGGAGGGTGAATCAGAAGAATCAGAAGAAGGAGAAGGAGAGGGTGAAGTCTGGAGGGTGAATCAGAAGAAGCAGAAGAAAGAGAAGGAGAAGGTGAAGTCTGGAGGGTGAAGCAGAAGAAACAGAAGAAGGAGAAGGAAAAGGTGAAGACTGGAGGGTGAATCTGAAGAAACAGAAGAAGGAGAAGGAGAAGGTGAAGTCTGGAGGGTGAATCAGAAGAAGTAGAAGAAGGAGAAGGAGAAGGTGTAGTCTGGAGGGTGAATCAGAAGAAGTAGACGAAGGAGAAGGAGAAGGTGAAGTCTGGAGGGTGAATCAGAAGAAGCAGAAGAAGGAGAAGGAGAAGGTGAAGTCTGGAGGGTGAATCAGAAGAAGTAGAAGAAGGAGAAGGAGAAGGTGAAGTCTGGAGGGTGAATCAGAAGAAGCAGAAGAAGGAGAAGGAGATTGTGAAGTCTGGAGGGTGAATCAGAAGAAGCAGAAGAAGGAGAAGGAGAAGGTGAAGTCTGGAGGGTGAAACAGAAGAAGCAGAATAAGGAGAAGGAGAAGGTGAAGTCAGGAGGGTGAATCAGAAGAAGCAGAAGAAGGAGAAGGAGAAGGTGAAGTAAGGAGGGTGAATCAGAAGAAGCAGAAGAAGGAGAAGGAGAAGGTGAAGTCTGGAGTGTGAAGCAGAAGAAGCAAAAGAAGGAGAAGGAGAAGGTGAAGTCTGGAGGGTGAATCAGAAGAAGTAGAAGAAGGAGAAGGAGAAGGTGAAGTCTGGAGGGTGAAGCAGAAGAAGTAGAAGAAGGAGAAGGAGAAGGTGAAGTCAGGAGGGTGAATCAGAAGAAGTAGAAGAAGGAGAAGGAGAAGGTGAAGTCAGGAGGGTGAATCAGAAGAAGCAGAAGAAGGAGAAGGAGAAGGTGAAGTCTGGAGGGTGAATCAGAAGAATCAGAAGAAGGAGAAGGAGAAGTTGAAGTCTGGAGGGTGAATCAGAAGAAGCAGAAGAAAGAGAAGGAGAAGGTGAAGTCTGGAGGGTGAAGCAGAAGAAACAGAAGAAGGAGAAGGAGAAGGTGAAGACTGGAGGGTGAATCTGAAGAAGTAGAAGAAGGAGAAGAAGAAGTTGAAGTCTGGAGGGTGAATCAGAAGAAGTAGAAGAAGGAGAAGGAGAAGGTGAAGTCTGGAGGGTGAATCAGAAGAAGCAGAAGAAGGAGAAGGAGAAGGTGAAGTCTGGAGGGTGAATCAGAAGAGGCAGAAGAAGGAGAAGGAGAAGATGAAGTCTGGAGGGTGAATCAGAAGAAGCAGAAGAAAGAGAAGGAGAAGGTGAAGTCTGGAGGGTGAAGCAGAAGAAACAGAAGAAGGAGAAGGAGAAGGTGAAGACTGGAGGGTGAATCTGAAGAAGGAGAAGAAGGAGAAGGAGAAGGTGAAGTCTGGAGGGTGAATCAGAAGAAGTAGAAGAAGGAGAAGGTGAAGTCTGGAGGGTGAATCAGAAGAAGCAGAAGAAGGAGAAGGAGAAGGTGAAGTCTGGAGGGTGAATCAGAAGAAGCAGAAGAAGGAGAAGGAGAAGATGAAGTCTGGAGGGTGAATCAGAAGAAGCAGAAGAAGGAGAAGGAGAAGGTGAAGTCTGGAGGGTGAAACAGAAGAAGCAGAAGAAGGACAAGGAGAAGGTGAAGTCTGGAGGGTGAATCAGAAGAAGCAGAAGAAGGAGAAGGAGAAGGTGAAGTCAGGAGGGTGAATCAGAAGAAGCAGAAGAAGGAGAAGGAGAAGGTGAAGTTAGGAGGGTGAATCAGAAGAAGTAGAAGAAGGAGAAGGAGCAGGTGAAGTCAGGGGGTGAAGCAGAAGAAGTAGAAGAAGGAGAAGGAGAAGGTGAAGTCAGGACGGTGAAGCAGAAGAAGCAGAAGAAGGAGAAGGAGAAGATGAAGTCTGGAGGGCGCAGCAGAAGAAGCAGAAGAAGGAGAAGGAGAAGGTGAAGTCTGGAGGGTGAAGCAGAAGAAGCAGAAGAAGGAGAAGGAGAAGGTGAAGTCTGGAGGGTGAATCAGAAGAAGTAGAAGAAGGAGAAGGAGAAGGTGAAGTCAGGAGAGTGAAGCAGAAGAAGCAGAAGAAGGAGAAGGAGAAGGTGAAGTCTGGAGGGTGAAGCAGAAGAAGCAGAAGAAGGAGAAGGAGAAGGTGATGTCTGGAGGGCGAAGCAGAAGAAGCAGAAGAAGGAGAAGGAGAAGGTGAAGTCTGGAGGGTGAATCAGAAGAATCAGAAGAAGGAGAAGGAGAGGGTGAAGTCTGGAGGGTGAATCAGAAGAAGCAGAAGAAAGAGAAGGAGAAGGTGAAGTCTGGAGGGTGAAGCAGAAGAAACAGAAGAAGGAGAAGGAGAAGGTGAAGACTGGAGGGTGAATCTGAAGAAGGAGAAGAAGGAGAAGGAGAAGGTGAAGTCTGGAGGGTGAATCAGAAGAAGTAGAAGAAGGAGAAGGTGAAGTCTGGAGGGTGAATCAGAAGAAGCAGAAGAAGGAGAAGGAGAAGGTGAAGTCTGGAGGGTGAATCAGAAGAAGCAGAAGAAGGAGAAGGAGAAGATGAAGTCTGGAGGGTGAATCAGAAGAAGCAGAAGAAGGAGAAGGAGAAGGTGAAGTCTGGAGGGTGAAACAGAAGAAGCAGAAGAAAGAGAAGGAGAAGGTGAAGTCTGGAGGGTGAAGCAGAAGAAACAGAAGAAGGAGAAGGAGAAGGTGAAGTCAGGAGGGTGAATCAGAAGAAGCAGAAGAAGGAGAAGGAGAAGGTGAAGTCTGGAGGGTGAATCAGAAGAATCAGAAGAAGGAGAAGGAGAAGTTGAAGTCTGGAGGGTGAATCAGAAGAAGCAGAAGAAAGAGAAGGAGAAGGTGAAGTCTGGAGGGTGAAGCAGAAGAAACAGAAGAAGGAGAAGGAGAAGGTGAAGACTGGAGGGTGAATCTGAAGAAGTAGAAGAAGGAGAAGGAGAAGGTGAAGTCTGGAGGGTGAATAAGAAGAAGTAGAAGAAGGAGAAGGAGAAGGTGAAGTCTGGAGGGTGAATCAGAAGAAGCAGAAGAAGGAGAAGGAGAAGGTGAAGTCTGGAGGGTGAATCAGAAGAGGCAGAAGAAGGAGAAGGAGAAGATGAAGTCTGGAGGGTGAATCAGAAGAAGCAGAAGAAGGACAAGGAGAAGGTGAAGTCTGGAGGGTGAATCAGAAGAAGCAGAAGAAGGAGAAGGAGAAGGTGAAGTCTGGAGGTTGAATCAGAAGAATCAGAAGAAGGAGAAGGAGAGGGTGAAGTCTGGAGGGTGAATCAGAAGAAGCAGAAGAAAGAGAAGGAGAAGGTGAAGTCTGGAGGGTGAAGCAGAAGAAACAGAAGAAGGAGTAGGAGAAGGTGAAGACTGGAGGATGAATCTGAAGAAGGAGAAGGAGAAGGTGAAGTCTGGAGGGTGAATCAGAAGAAGTAGAAGAAGGAGAAGGTGAAGTCTGGAGGGTGAATCAGAAGAAGCAGAAGAAGGAGAAGGAGAAGGTGAAGTCTGGAGGGTGAATCAGAAGAAGCAGAAGAAGGAGAAGGAGAAGATGAAGTCTGGAGGGTGAATTAGAAGAAGCAGAAGAAGGAGAAGGAGAAGGTGAAGTCTGGAGGGTGAAACAGAAGAAGCAGAAGAAGGAGAAGGAGAAGGTGAAGTCTGGAGGGTGAATCAGAAGAAGCAGAAGAAGGAGAAGGAGAAGGTGAAGTCAGGAGGGTGAATCAGAAGAAGCAGAAGAAGGAGAAGGAGAAGGTGAAGTTAGGAGGGTGAATCAGAGGAAGTAGAAGAAGGAGAAGGAGCAGGTGAAGTCAGGGGGTGAAGCAGAAGAAGTAGAAGAAGGAGAAGGAGAAGGTGAAGTCAGGACGGTGAAGCAGAAGAAGCAGAAGAAGGAGAAGGAGAAGGTGAAGTCTGGAGGGCGCAGCAGAAGAAGCAGAAGAAGGAGAAGGAGAAGGTGAAGTCTGGAGGGTGAAGCAGAAGAAGCAGAAGTAGGAGAAGGAGAAGGTGAAGTCTGGAGGGTGAATCAGAAGAAGTAGAAGAAGGAGAAGGAGAAGGTGAAGTCAGGAGAGTGAAGCAGAAGAAGCAGAAGAAGGAGAAGGAGAAGGTGAAGTCTGGAGGGTGAAGCAGAAGAAGCAGAAGAAGGAGAAGGAGAAGGTGATGTCTGGAGGGCGAAGCAGAAGAAGCAGAAGAAGGAGAAGGAGAAGGTGAAGTCTGGAGGGTGAATCAGAAGAATCAGAAGAAGGAGAAGGAGAGGGTGAAGTCTGGAGGGTGAATCAGAAGAAGCAGAAGAAAGAGAAGGAGAAGGTGAAGTCTGGAGGGTGAAGCAGAAGAAACAGAAGAAGGAGAAGGAGAAGGTGAAGACTGGAGGGTGAATCTGAAGAAGGAGAAGAAGGAGAAGGAGAAGGTGAAGTCTGGAGGGTGAATCAGAAGAAGTAGAAGAAGGAGAAGGTGAAGCCTGGAGGGTGAATCAGAAGAAGCAGAAGAAGGAGAAGGAGAAGGTGAAGTCTGGAGGGTGAATCAGAAGAAGCAGAAGAAGGAGAAGGAGAAGGTGAAGTCTGGAGGGTGAAACAGAAGAAGCAGAAGAAGGAAAAGGAGAAGGTGAAGTCTGGAGGGTGAATCAGAAGAAGCAGAAGAAGGAGAAGGAGAAGGTGAAGTCAGGAGGGTGAATCAGAAGAAGCAGAAGAAGGAGAAGGAGAAGGTGAAGTTAGGAGGGTGAATCAGAAGAAGCAGAATAAGGAGAAGGAGCAGGTGAAGTCAGGGGGTGAAGCAGAAGAAGTAGAAGAAGGAGAAGGAGAAGGTGAAGTCAGGACGGTGAAGCAGAAGAAGCAGAAGAAGGAGAAGGAGAAGGTGAAGTCTGGAGGGCGCAGCAGAAGAAGCAGAAGAAGGAGAAGGAGAAGGTGAAGTCTGGAGGGTGAATCAGAAGAAGCAGAAGAAAGAGAAGGAGAAGGTGAAGTCTGGAGGGTGAAGCAGAAGAAACAGAAGAAGGAGAAGGAGAAGGTGAAGACTGGAGGGTGAATCTGAAGAAGGAGAAGAAGGAGAAGGAGAAGGTGAAGTCTGGAGGGTGAATCAGAAGAAGTAGAAGAAGGAGAAGGTGAAGTCTGGAGGGTGAATCAGAAGAAGCAGAAGAAGGAGAAGGAGAAGGTGAAGTCTGGAGGGTGAATCAGAAGAAGCAGAAGAAGGAGAAGGAGAAGATGAAGTCTGGAGGGTGAATCAGAAGAAGCAGAAGAAGGAGAAGGAGAAGGTGAAGTCTGGAGGGTGAAACAGAAGAAGCAGAAGAAGGAGAAGGAGAAGGTGAAGTCTGGAGGGTGAATCAGAAGAAGCAGAAGAAGGAGAAGGAGAAGGTGAAGTCAGGAGGGTGAATCAGAAGAAGCAGAAGAAGGAGAAGGAGAAGGTGAAGTTAGGAGGGTGAATCAGAAGAAGTAGAAGAAGGAGAAGGAGCAGGTGAAGTCAGGGGGTGAAGCAGAAGAAGTAGAAGAAGGAGAAGGAGAAGGTGAAGTCAGGACGGTGAAGCAGAAGAAGCAGAAGAAGGAGAAGGAGAAGATGAAGTCTGGAGGGCGCAGCAGAAGAAGCAGAAGAAGGAGAAGGAGAAGGTGAAGTCTGGAGGGTGAAGCAGAAGAAGCAGAAGAAGGAGAAGGAGAAGGTGAAGTCTGGAGGGTGAATCAGAAGAAGTAGAAGAAGGAGAAGGAGAAGGTGAAGTCAGGAGAGTGAAGCAGAAGAAGCAGAAGAAGGAGAAGGAGAAGGTGAAGTCTGGAGGGTGAAGCAGAAGAAGCAGAAGAAGGAGAAGGAGAAGGTGATGTCTGGAGGGCGAAGCAGAAGAAGCAGAAGAAGGAGAAGGAGAAGGTGAAGTCTGGAGGGTGAATCAGAAGAATCAGAAGAAGGAGAAGGAGAGGGTGAAGTCTGGAGGGTGAATCAGAAGAAGCAGAAGAAAGAGAAGGAGAAGGTGAAGTCTGGAGGGTGAAGCAGAAGAAACAGAAGAAGGAGAAGGAGAAGGTGAAGACTGGAGGGTGAATCTGAAGAAGGAGAAGAAGGAGAAGGAGAAGGTGAAGTCTGGAGGGTGAATCAGAAGAAGTAGAAGAAGGAGAAGGTGAAGTCTGGAGGGTGAATCAGAAGAAGCAGAAGAAGGAGAAGGAGAAGGTGAAGTCTGGAGGGTGAATCAGAAGAAGCAGAAGAAGGAGAAGGAGAAGATGAAGTCTGGAGGGTGAATCAGAAGAAGCAGAAGAAGGAGAAGGAGAAGGTGAAGTCTGGAGGGTGAAACAGAAGAAGCAGAAGAAAGAGAAGGAGAAGGTGAAGTCTGGAGGGTGAAGCAGAAGAAACAGAAGAAGGAGAAGGAGAAGGTGAAGTCAGGAGGGTGAATCAGAAGAAGCAGAAGAAGGAGAAGGAGAAGGTGAAGTCTGGAGGGTGAATCAGAAGAATCAGAAGAAGGAGAAGGAGAAGTTGAAGTCTGGAGGGTGAATCAGAAGAAGCAGAAGAAAGAGAAGGAGAAGGTGAAGTCTGGAGGGTGAAGCAGAAGAAACAGAAGAAGGAGAAGGAGAAGGTGAAGACTGGAGGGTGAATCTGAAGAAGTAGAAGAAGGAGAAGGAGAAGGTGAAGTCTGGAGGGTGAATAAGAAGAAGTAGAAGAAGGAGAAGGAGAAGGTGAAGTCTGGAGGGTGAATCAGAAGAAGCAGAAGAAGGAGAAGGAGAAGGTGAAGTCTGGAGGGTGAATCAGAAGAGGCAGAAGAAGGAGAAGGAGAAGATGAAGTCTGGAGGGTGAATCAGAAGAAGCAGAAGAAGGAGAAGGAGAAGGTGAAGTCTGGAGGGTGAATCAGAAGAAGCAGAAGAAGGAGAAGGAGAAGGTGAAGTCTGGAGGTTGAATCAGAAGAATCAGAAGAAGGAGAAGGAGAGGGTGAAGTCTGGAGGGTGAATCAGAAGAAGCAGAAGAAAGAGAAGGAGAAGGTGAAGTCTGGAGGGTGAAGCAGAAGAAACAGAAGAAGGAGTAGGAGAAGGTGAAGACTGGAGGGTGAATCTGAAGAAGGAGAAGGAGAAGGTGAAGTCTGGAGGGTGAATCAGAAGAAGTAGAAGAAGGAGAAGGTGAAGTCTGGAGGGTGAATCAGAAGAAGCAGAAGAAGGAGAAGGAGAAGGTGAAGTCTGGAGGGTGAATCAGAAGAAGCAGAAGAAGGAGAAGGAGAAGATGAAGTCTGGAGGGTGAATTAGAAGAAGCAGAAGAAGGAGAAGGAGAAGGTGAAGTCTGGAGGGTGAAACAGAAGAAGCAGAAGAAGGAGAAGGAGAAGGTGAAGTCTGGAGGGTGAATCAGAAGAAGCAGAAGAAGGAGAAGGAGAAGGTGAAGTCTGGAGGGCGCAGCAGAAGAAGCAGAAGAAGGAGAAGGAGAAGGTGAAGTCTGGAGGGTGAAGCAGAAGAAGCAGAAGTAGGAGAAGGAGAAGGTGAAGTCTGGAGGGTGAATCAGAAGAAGTAGAAGAAGGAGAAGGAGAAGGTGAAGTCAGGAGAGTGAAGCAGAAGAAGCAGAAGAAGGAGAAGGAGAAGGTGAAGTCATGAGGGTGAAGCAGAAGAAGCAGAAGAAGGAGAAGGAGAAGGTGATGTCTGGAGGGCGAAGCAGAAGAAGCAGAAGAAGGAGAAGGAGAAGGTGAAGTCTGGAGGGTGAATCAGAAGAATCAGAAGAAGGAGAAGGAGAGGGTGAAGTCTGGAGGGTGAATCAGAAGAAGCAGAAGAAAGAGAAGGAGAAGGTGAAGTCTGGAGGGTGAAGCAGAAGAAACAGAAGAAGGAGAAGGAGAAGGTGAAGTCTGGAGGGTGAATCAGAAGAAGTAGAAGAAGGAGAAGGTGAAGCCTGGAGGGTGAATCAGAAGAAGCAGAAGAAGGAGAAGGAGAAGGTGAAGTCTGGAGGGTGAATCAGAAGAAGCAGAAGAAGGAGAAGGAGAAGGAGAAGGTGAAGTCTGGAGGGTGAAACAGAAGAAGCAGAAGAAGGAAAAGGAGAAGGTGAAGTCTGGAGGGTGAATCAGAAGAAGCAGAAGAAGGAGAAGGAGAAGGTGAAGTCAGGAGGGTGAATCAGAAGAAGCAGAAGAAGGAGAAGGAGAAGGTGAAGTTAGGAGGGTGAATCAGAAGAAGCAGAATAAGGAGAAGGAGCAGGTGAAGTCAGGGGGTGAAGCAGAAGAAGTAGAAGAAGGAGAAGGAGAAGGTGAAGTCAGGACGGTGAAGCAGAAGAAGCAGAAGAAGGAGAAGGAGAAGGTGAAGTCTGGAGGGCGCAGCAGAAGAAGCAGAAGAAGGAGAAGGAGAAGGTGAAGTCTGGAGGGTGAAGCAGAAGAAGCAAAAGAAGGAGAAGGAGAAGGTGAAGTCTGGAGGGTGAATCAGAAGAAGTAGAAGAAGGAGAAGGAGAAGGTGAAGTCAGGAGAGTGAAGCAGAAGAAGCAGAAGAAGGAGAAGGAGAAGGTGAAGTCTGGAGGGTGAAGCAGAAGAAGCAGAAGAAGGAGAAGGAGAAGGTGATGTCTGGAGGGCGAAGCAGAAGAAGCAGAAGAAGGAGAAGGAGAAGGTGAAGTCTGGAGGGTGAAGCAGAGGAAGCAGAAGAAGGAGAAGGAGAAGGTGAAGTCTGGAGGGTGAATCAGAAGAAGTAGAAGAAGGAGAAGGAGAAGGTGAAGTCAGGAGGGTGAAGCAGAAGAAGCAGAAGAAGGAGAAGGAGAAGGTGAAGTCAGGAGGGTGAATCGGAAGAAGTAGAAGAAGGAGAAGGAGAAGGTGAAGTCTGGAGGGTGAATCAGAAGAAGTAGAAGAAGGAGAAGTAGAAGGTGAAGTCTGGAGGGTGAATCAGAAGAAGTAGAAGAAGGAGAAGGAGAAGGTGAAGTCTGGAGGGTGAATCAGAAGAAGCAGAAGAAGGAGAAGGAGAAGGTGATGTCTGGAGGGCGAATCAGAAGAAGCAGAAGAAGGAGAAGGAGAAGGTGAAGTCTGGAGGGTGAAGCAGAAGAAGCAGAAGAAGGAGAAGGAGAAGGTGAAGTCTGGAGGGTGAATCAGAAGAAGTAGAAGAAGGAGAAGGAGAAGGTGAAGTCAGGAGGGTGAAGCAGAAGAAGCAGAAGAAGGAGAAGGAGAAGGTGAAGTCAGGAGGGTGAATCGGAAGAAGTAGAAGAAGGAGAAGGAGAAGGTGAAGTCTGGAGGGTGAATCAGAAGAAGTAGAAGAAGGAGAAGGAGAAGGTGAAGTCTGGAGGGTGAATCAGAAGAAGTAGAAGAAGGAGAAGGGGAAGGTGAAGTCTGGAGGGTGAATCAGAAGAAGCAGAAGAAGGAGAAGGAGAAGGTGAAGTCTGGAGGGAGAAGCAGAAGAAGTAGAAGAAGGAGAAGGAGAAGGTGAAGTCTGGAGGGTGAATCAGAAGAAGTAGAAGAAGGAGAAGGAGAAGGTGAAGTCTGGAGGGTGCATCAGAAGAAGTAGAAGAAGGAGAAGGAGAAGGTGAAGTCTGGAGGGTGAATCAGAAGAAACAGAAGAAGGAGAAGGAGAAGGTGAAGTCTGGAGGGTGAATCAGAAGAAGTAGAAGAAGGAGAAGGAGAAGGTGTAGTCTGGAGGGTGAATCAGAAGAAGTGGACGAAGGAGAAGGAGAAGGTGAAGTCTGGAGGGTGAATCAGAAGAAGCAGAAGAAGGAGAAGGAGAAGGTGAAGTCTGGAGGGTGAATCAGAAGAAGTAGAAGAAGGAGAAGGAGAAGGTGAAGTCTGGAGGGTGAATCAGAAGAAGCAGAAGAAGGAGAAGGAGAAGGTGAAGTCTGGAGGGTGAATCAGAAGAAGCAGAAGAAGGAGAAGGAGAAGGTGTAGTCTGGAGGGTGAAACAGAAGAAGCAGAATAAGGAGAAGGAGAAGGTGAAGTCAGGAGGGTGAATCAGAAGAAGCAGAAGAAGGAGAAGGAGAAGGTGAAGGAATGAGGGTGAATCAGAAGAAGCAGAAGAAGGAGAAGGAGAAGGTGAAGTCTGGAGTGTGAAGCAGAAGAAGCAAGAGAAGGAGAAGGTGAAGTCTGGAGGGTGAATCAGAAGAAGTAGAAGAAGGAGAAGGAGAAGGTGAAGTCTGGAGGGTGAAGCAGAAGAAGTAGAAGAAGGAGAAGGAGAAGGTGAAGTCAGGAGGGTGAATCAGAAGAAGTAGAAGAAGGAGAAGGAGAAGGTGAAGTCAGGAGGGTGAATCAGAAGAAGCAGAAGAAGGAGAAGGAGAAGGTGAAGTCTGGAGGGTGAATCAGAAGAATCAGAAGAAGGAGAAGGAGAAGTTGAAGTCTAGAGGGTGAATCAGAAGAAGCAGAAGAAAGAGAAGGAGAAGGTGAAGTTTGGAGGGTGAAGCAGAAGAAACAGAAGAAGGAGAAGGAGAAGGTGAAGACTGGAGGGTGAATCTGAAGAAGTAGAAGAAGGAGAAGGAGAAGGTGAAGTCTGGAGGGTGAATCAGAAGAAGTAGAAGAAGGAGAAGGAGAAGGTGAAGTCTGGAGGGTGAATCAGAAGAAGCAGAAGAAGGAGAAGGAGAAGGTGAAGTCTGGAGGGTGAATCAGAAGAAGCAGAAGAAGGAGAAGGAGAAGATGAAGTCTGGAGGGTGAATCAGAAGAAGCAGAAGAAGGAGAAGGAGAAGCTGAAGTCTGGAGGGTGAATCAGAAGAAGCAGAAGAAGGAGAAGGAGAAGGTGAAGTCTGGAGGGTGAATCAGAAGAATCAGAAGAAGGAGAAGGAGAGGGTGAAGTCTGGAGGGTGAATCAGAAAAAGCAGAAGAAAGAGAAGGAGAAGGTGAAGTCTGGAGGGTGAAGCAGAAGAAACAGAAGAAGGAGAAGGAGAAGGTGAAGACTGGAGGGTGAATCTGAAGAAGTAGAAGAAGGAGAAGGAGAAGGTGAAGTCTGGAGGGTGAATCAGAAGAAGTAGAAGAAGGAGAAGGAGAAGGTGAAGTCTGGAGGGTGAATCAGAAGAAGCAGAAGAAGGAGAAGGAGAAGGTGAAGTCTGGAGGGTGAATCAGAAGAAGCAGAAGAAGGAGAAGGAGAAGATGAAGTCTGGAGGGTGAATCAGAAGAAGCAGAAGAAGGAGAAGGAGAAGGTGAAGTCTGGAGGGTGAAACAGAAGAAGCAGAAGAAGGAGAAGGAGAAGGTGAAGTCTGGAGGGTGAATCAGAAGAAGCAGAAGAAGGAGAAGGAGAAGGTGAAGTCAGGAGGGTGAATCAGAAGAAGCAGAAGAAGGAGAACGAGAAGGTGAAGTTAGGAGGGTGAATCAGAAGAAGCAGAAGAAGGAGAAGGAGAAGGTGAAGTCAGGAGGGTGAATCAGAAGAAGTAGAAGAAGGAGAAGGAGAAGGTGAAGTCAGGAGGGTGAATCAGAAGAAGCAGAAGAAGGAGAAGGAGAAGGTGAAGTCTGGAGGGCGAATCAGAAGAAACAGAAGAAGGAGAAGGAGAAGGTGAATTCTGGAGGGTGAATCAGAAGAAGCAGAAGAAGGAGAAGGAGAAGGTGAAGTCTGGAGGTTGAATCAGAAGAAGCAGAATAAGGAGAAGGAGAAGGTGAAGTCTGGAGGGTGAATCAGAAGAAGCAGAATAAGGAGAAGGAGAAGGTGAAGTCTGGAGGGTGAATCAGAAGAAGCAGAAGAAGGAGAAGGAGAAGGTGAAGTCTGGAGGGTGAATCAGAAGAGGTAGAAGAAGGAGAAGGAGAAGGTGAAGTCTGGAGGGTGAAGCAGAAGAAGGAGAAGAAGGAGAAGGAGAAGGTGAAGTCAGGAGGGTGATTCAGAAGAAGTAGAAGAAGGAGAAGGAGAAGGTGAAGCCAGGAGGGTGAATCAGAAGAAGCAGAAGAAGGAGAAGGAGAAGGTGAAGTCTGGAGGGTGAATCAGAAGAATCAGAAGAAGGAGAAGGAGAAGGTGAAGTCTGGAGGGTGAATCAGAAGAATCAGAAGAAAGAGAAGGAGAAGGTGAAGTCTGGAGGCTGAAGCAGAAGAAACAGAAGAAGGAGAAGGAGAATGTGAAGACTGGAGGGTGAATCAGAAGAAGTAGAAGAAGGAGAAGGAGAAGGTGAAGTCTGGAGGGTGAATCAGAAGAAGTAGAAGAAGGAGAAGGAGAAGGTGAAGTCTGGAGGGTGAATCAGAAGAAGCAGAAGAAGGAGAAGGAGAAGGTGAAGTCTGGAGGGTGAATCAGAAGATGCAGAAGAAGGAGAAGGAGAAGATGAAGTCTGGAGGGTGAATCAGAAGAAGTAGAAGAAGGAGAAGGAGAAGGTGAAGTCTGGAGGGTGAATCAGAAGAAGTAGAAGAAGGAGAAGGAGAAGGTGAAGTCTCGAGGGTGAATCAGAAGAAACAGAAGAAGGAGAAGGAGAAGGTGAAGTCTGGTGGGTGAATCAGAAGAAGTAGAAGAAGGAGAAGGAGAAGGTGTAGTCTGGAGGGTGAATCAGAAGAAGTAGACGAAGGAGAAGGAGAAGGTGAAGTCTGGAGGGTGAATCAGAAGAAGCAGAAGAAGGAGAAGGAGAAGATGAAGTCTGGAGGGTGAATCAGAAGAAGTAGAAGAAGGAGAAGGAGAAGGTGAAGTCTGGAGGGTGAATCAGAAGAAGCAGAAGAAGGAGAAGGAGAAGGTGAAGTCTGGAGGGTGAATCAGAAGAAGCAGAAGAAGGAGAAGGAGAAGGTGAAGTCTGGAGGGTGAATCAGAAGAAGCAGAATAAGGAGAAGGAGAAGGTGAAGTCTGGAGGGTGAATCAGAAGAAGCAGAAGAAGGAGAAGGAGAAGGTGAAGTCTGGAGGATGAATCAGAAGAAGTAGAAGAAGGAGAAGGAGAAGGTGAAGTCTGGAGGGTGAATCAGAAGAAGTAGAAGAAGGAGAAGGAGAAGGTGAAGTCTGGAGGGTGAATCAGAAGAAGTAGAAGAAGGAGAAGGAGAAGGTGAAGTCTGGAGGGTGAAGCAGTAGAAGTAGAAGAAGGAGAAGGAGAAGGTGAAGTCAGGAGGGTGAATCAGAAGAAGTAGAAGAAGGAGAAGGAGAAGGTGAAGTCAGGAGGGTGAATCAGAAGAAGCAGAAGAAGGAGAAGGAGAAGGTGAAGTCTGGAGGGTGAATCAGAAGAATCAGAAGAAGGAGAAGGAGAAGGTGAAGTCTGGAGGGAGAATCAGAAGAAGCAGAAGAAAGAGAAGGAGAAGGTGAAGTCTGGAGGGTGAATCAGAAGAAGTAGAAGAAGGAGAAGGAGAAGGTGAAGTCTGGAGGGTGAATCAGAAGAAGCAGAAGAAGGAGAAGGAGAAGGTGAAGTCTGGAGGGTGAATCAGAAGAAGCAGAAGAAGGAGAAGGAAAAGGTGAAGTCTGGAGGGTGAATCAGAAGAAGCAGAAGAAGGAGAAGGAGAAGGTGAAGTCTGGAGGGTGAATCAGAAGAAGCAGAATAAGGAGAAGGAGAAGGTGAAGTCTGGAGGGTGAATCAGAAGAAGCAGAAGAAGGAGAAGGAGAAGGTGAAGTCTGGAGGGTGAATCAGAAGAAGTAGAAGAAGGAGAAGGAGAAGGTGAAGTCTGGAGGGAGAAGCAGAAGAAGTAGAAGAAGGAGAAGGAGAAGGTGAAGTCAGGAGGGTGAATCAGAAGAAGCAGAAGAAGGAGAAGGAGAAGGTGAAGTCTGGAGGGTGAATCAGAAGAATCAGAAGAAGGAGAAGGAGAAGATGAAGTCTGGAGGGTGAATCAGAAGAAGCAGAAGAAAGAGAAGGAGAAGGGGAAGTCTGGAGGGTGAAGCAGAAGAAACAGAAGAAGGAGAAGGAGTAGGTGAAGACTGGAGGGTGAATCAGAAGAAGTAGAAGAAGGAGAAGGAGAAGGTGAAGTCTGGAGGGTGAATCAGACGAAGCAGAAGAAGGAGAAGGAGAAGGTGAAGTCTGGAGGGTGAATCAGAAGAAGTAGAAGAAGGAGAAGGAGAAGGTGAAGTCTGGAGGGTGAATCAGAAGAAGCAGAAGAAGGAGAAGGAGAAGATGAAGTCTGGAGGGTGAATCAGAAGAAGTAGAAGAAGGAGAAGGAGAAGGTGAGGTCTGGAGGGTGAATCAGAAGAAGCAGAAGAAGGAGAAGGAGAAGGTGAAGTCTGGAGGGTGAATCAGAAGAAGCAGAAGAAGGAGAAGGAGAAGGTGAAGTCTGGAGGGTGAATCAGAAGAAGCAGAAGAAGGAGAAGTAAAAGGTGAAGTCAGGAGCGTGAATCAGAAGAAGCAGAAGAAGGAGAAGGAGAAGGTGAAGTTAGGAGGGTGAATCAGAAGAAGCAGGAGAAGGAGAAGGAGCAGGTGAAGTCAGGGGGGTGAAGCAGAAGAAGTAGAAGAAGGAGAAGGAGAGGGTGAAGTCTGGAGGGTGAATCAGAAGAAGTAGAAGAAGGAGAAGGAGAAGGTGAAGTCAGGAGAGTGAAGCAGAAGAAGCAGAAGAAGGAGAAGGAGAAGGTGAAGTCTGGAGGTCGAAGCAGAAGAAGCAGAAGAAGGAGAAGGAGAAGGTGAAGTCTGGAGGGTGAAGCAGAAGAAGCAGAAGAAGGAGAAGGAGTAGGTGAAGTCTGGAGGGTGAATCAGAAGAAGTAGAAGAAGGAGAAGGATAAGGTGAAGTCAGGATGGTGAAGCAGAAGAAGCAGAAGAAGGAGAAGGAGAAGGTGAAGTCTGGAGGGTGAAGCAGAAGAAGTAGAAGAAGGAGAAGGAGAAGGTGAAGTCTGGAGGGTGAAGGAGAAGAAGCAGAAGAAGGAGAAGGAGAAGGTGAAGTCAGGAGGGTGGATCAGAAGAAGTAGAAGAAGGAGAAGGAGAAGGTGAAGTCTGGAGGGTGAATCAGAAGAAGCAGAAGAAGGAGAAGGAGAAGGTGAAGTCTGGAGGGCGCAGCAGAAGAAGCAGAAGAAGGAGAAAGAGAAGGTGAAGTCTGGAGGGTGAAGCAGAAGAAGCAGAAGAAGGAGAAGGAGAGGGTGAAGTCTGGAGGGTGAATCAGATGAAGTAGAAGAAGGAGAAGGAGAAGGTGAAGTCAGGAGAGTGAAGCAGAAGAAGCAGAAGAAGGAGAAGGAGAAGGAGAAGTCTGGAGGGTGAATCAGAAGAAGTAGAAGAAGGAGAAGGAGAAGGTGAAGTCAGGAGGGTGAAGCAGAAGAAGCAGAAGAAGGAGAAGGAGAAGGTGAAGTCTGGAGGGTGAAGCAGAAGAAGCAGAAGAAGGAGAAGGAGAAGGTGAAGTCTGGAGGGTGAATCAGAAGAAGCAGAAGAAGGAGAAGGAGAAGGTGAAGTCTGGGGGGTGAATAAGAAGAAGCAGAAGAAGGAGAAGGAGAAGAAGAAGTCTGGAGGGTGAATCAGAAGAAGTAGAAGAAGGAGAAGGAGAAGATGAGGTCTGGAGGGTGAATCAGAAGAAGCAGAAGAAGGAGAAGGAGAAGGTGAAGTCTGGAGGGTGAATCAGAAGAAGCAGAAGAAGGAGAAGGAGAAGGTGAAGTCTGGAGGGTGAATTAGAAGAAGCAGAAGAAGGAGAAGGAGAAGGTGAAGTCAGGAGGGCGCAGCAGAAGAAGCAGAAGAAGGAGAAGGAGAAGGTGAAGTCTGGAGGGTGAATCAGAAGAAGTAGAAGAAGGAGAAGGAGAAGGTGAAGTCAGGAGAGTGAAGCAGAAGAAGCAGAAGAAGGAGAAGGAGAAGGTGAAGTCTGGAGGGTGAAGCAGAAGAAGCAGAAGAAGGAGAAGGAGAAGGTGAAGTCTGGAGGGCGAAGCAGAAGAAGCAGAAGAAGGAGAAGGAGAAGGTGAAGTCTGGAGGGTGAAGCAGAAGAAGCAGAAGAAGGAGAAGGAGAAGGTGAAGTCTGGAGGGTGAATCAGAAGAAGTAGAAGAAGGAGAAGGAGAAGATGAAGTCAGGAGGGTGAATCAGAAGAAGTAGAAGAAGGAGAAGGAGAAGGTGAAGTCAGGAGGGTGAAGCAGAAGAAGCAGAAGAAGGAGAAGGAGAAGGTGAAGTCAGGAGGGTGCATCGGAAGAAGTAGAAGAAGGAGAAGGAGAAGGTGAAGTCTGGAGGGTGAATCAGAAGAAGTAGAAGAAGGAGAAGGAGAAGGTGAAGTCTGGAGGGTGAATCAGAAGAAGTAGAAGAAGGAGAAGGAGAAGGTGAAGTCTGGAGGGTGAATCAGAAGAAGCAGAAGAAGGAGAAGGAGAAGGTGACGTCTGGAGGGAGAAGCAGAAGAAGTAGAAGAAGGAGAAGGAGAAGGTGAAGTCTGGAGGGTGAATTAGAAGAAGTAGAAGAAGGAGAAGGAGAAGGTGAAGTCTGGAGGGTGAATCAGAAGAAGTAGAAGACGGAGAAGGAGAAGGTGAAGTCTGGAGGGTGAATCAGAAGAAGCAGAAGAACGAGAAGGAGAAGGTGAAGTCTGGAGGGTGAATCAGAAGAAGTAGAAGAAGGAGAAGGAGAAGGTGTAGTCTGGAGGGTGAATCAGAAGAAGTTGACGAAGGAGAAGGAGAAGGTGAAGTCTGGAGGGTGAATCAGAAGAAGCAGAAGAACGAGAAGGAGAAGGTGAAGTCTGGAGGGTGAATCAGAAGAAGTAATAGAAGGAGAAGGAGAAGGTGAAGTCTGGAGGATGAATCAGAAGAAGCAGAAGAAGGAGAAGGAGAAGGTGAAGTCTGGAGGGTGAATCAGAAGAAGCAGAAGAAGGAGAAGGAGAAGGTGAAGTCTGGAGGGTGAATCAGAAGAAGCAGAATAAGGAGAAGGAGAAGGTGAAGTCTGGAGGGTGAATCAGAAGAAGCAGAAGAAGGAGAAGGAGAAGGTGAAGTCTGGAGGGTGAATCAGAAGAAGTAGAAGAAGGAGAAGGAGAAGGTGAAGTCTGGAGGTTGAATCAGAAGAAGCAGAATAAGGAGAAGGAGAAGGTGAAGTCTGGAGGGTGAATCAGAAGAAGCAGAATAAGGAGAAGGAGAAGTTGAAGTCTGGAGGGTGAATCAGAAGAAGCAGAAGAAGGAGAAGGAGAAGGTGAAGTCTGGAGGGTGAATCAGAAGAAGTAGAAGAAGGAGAAGGAGAAGGTGAAGTCTGGAGGTTGAATCAGAAGAAGCAGAATAAGGAGAAGGAGAAGGTGAAGTCTGGAGGGTGAATCAGAAGAAGCAGAATAAGGAGAAGGAGAAGTTGAAGTCTGGAGGGTGAATCAGAAGAAGCAGAAGAAGGAGAAGGAGAAGGTGAAGTCTGGAGGGTGAATCAGAAGAGGTAGAAGAAGGAGAAGGAGAAGGTGAAGTCTGGAGGGTGAAGCAGAAGAAGGAGAAGAAGGAGAAGGAGAAGGTGAAGTCAGGAGGGTGATTCAGAAGAAGTAGAAGAAGGAGAAGGAGAAGGTGAAGCCAGGAGGGTGAATCAGAAGAAGCAGAAGAAGGAGAAGGAGAAGGTGAAGTCTGGAGGGTGAATCAGAAGAATCAGAAGAAGGAGAAGGAGAAGGTGAAGTCTGGAGGGTGAATCAGAAGAATCAGAAGAAAGAGAAGGAGAAGGTGAAGTCTGGAGGCTGACGCAGAAGAAACAGAAGAAGGAGAAGGAGAATGTGAAGACTGGAGGGTGAATCAGAAGAAGTAGAAGAAGGAGAAGGAGAAGGTGAAGTCTGGAGGGTGAATCAGAAGAAGTAGAAGAAGGAGAAGGAGAAGGTGAAGTCTGGAGGGTGAATCAGAAGAAGCAGAAGAAGGAGAAGGAGAAGGTGAAGTCTGGAGGGTGAATCAGAAGATGCAGAAGAAGGAGAAGGAGAAGATGAAGTCTGGAGGGTGAATCAGAAGAAGTAGAAGAAGGAGAAGGAGAAGGTGAAGTCTGGAGGGTGAATCAGAAGAAGTAGAAGAAGGAGAAGGAGAAGGTGAAGTCTCGAGGGTGAATCAGAAGAAACAGAAGAAGGAGAAGGAGAAGGTGAAGTCTGGTGGGTGAATCAGAAGAAGTAGAAGAAGGAGAAGGAGATGGTGTAGTCTGGAGGGTGAATCAGAAGAATTAGACGAAGGAGAAGGAGAAGGTGAAGTCTGGAGGGTGAATCAGAAGAAGCAGAAGAAGGAGAAGGAGAAGATGAAGTCTGGAGGGTGAATCAGAAGAAGTAGAAGAAGGAGAAGGAGAAGGTGAAGTCTGGAGGGTGAATCAGAAGAAGCAGAAGAAGGAGTAGGAGAAGGTGAAGTCTGGAGGGTGAATCAGAAGAAGCAGAAGAAGGAGAAGGAGAAGGTGAAGTCTGGAGGGTGAATCAGAAGAAGCAGAATAAGGAGAAGGAGAAGGTGAAGTCTGGAGGGTGAATCAGAAGAAGCAGAAGAAGGAGAAGGAGAAGGTGAAGTCTGGAGGATGAATCAGAAGAAGTAGAAGAAGGAGAAGGAGAAGGTGAAGTCTGGAGGGTGAATCAGAAGAAGTAGAAGAAGGAGAAGGAGAAGGTGAAGTCTGGAGGGTGAATCAGAAGAAGTAGAAGAAGGAGAAGGAGAAGGTGAAGTCTGGAGGGTGAAGCAGTAGAAGTAGAAGAAGGAGAAGGAGAAGGTGAAGTCAGGAGGGTGAATCAGAAGAAGTAGAAGAAGGAGAAGGAGAAGGTGAAGTCAGGAGGGTGAATCAGAAGAAGCAGAAGAAGGAGAAGGAGAAGGTGAAGTCTGGAGGGTGAATCAGAAGAATCAGAAGAAGGAGAAGGAGAAGGTGAAGTCTGGAGGGAGAATCAGAAGAAGCAGAAGAAAGAGAAGGAGAAGGTGAAGTCTGGAGGGTGAATCAGAAGAAGTAGAAGAAGGAGAAGGAGAAGGTGAAGTCTGGAGGGTGAATCAGAAGAAGCAGAAGAAGGAGAAGGAGAAGGTGAAGTCTGGAGGGTGAATCAGAAGAAGCAGAAGAAGGAGAAGGAAAAGGTGAAGTCTGGAGGGTGAATCAGAAGAAGCAGAAGAAGGAGAAGGACAAGGTGAAGTCTGGAGGGTGAATCAGAAGAAGCAGAATAAGGAGAAGGAGAAGGTGAAGTCTGGAGGGTGAATCAGAAGAAGCAGAAGAAGGATAAGGAGAAGGTGAAGTCTGGAGGGTGAATCAGAAGAAGTAGAAGAAGGAGAAGGAGAAGGTGAAGTCTGGAGGGAGAAGCAGAAGAAGTAGAAGAAGGAGAAGAAGAAGGTGAAGTCAGGAGGGTGAATCAGAAGAAGCAGAAGAAGGAGAAGGAGAAGGTGAAGTCTGGAGGGTGAATCAGAAGAATCAGAAGAAGGAGAAGGAGAAGATGAAGTCTGGAGGGTGAATCAGAAGAAGCAGAAGAAAGAGAAGGAGAAGGGGAAGTCTGGAGGGTGAAGCAGAAGAAACAGAAGAAGGAGAAGGAGTAGGTGAAGACTGGAGGGTGAATCAGAAGAAGTAGAAGAAGGAGAAGGAGAAGGTGAAGTCTGGAGGGTGAATCAGACGAAGTAGAAGAAGGAGAAGGAGAAGGTGAAGTCTGGAGGGTGAATCAGAAGAAGTAGAAGAAGGAGAAGGAGAAGGTGAAGTCTGGAGGGTGAATCAGAAGAAGCAGAAGAAGGAGAAGGAGAAGATGAAGTCTGGAGGGTGAATCAGAAGAAGTAGAAGAAGGAGAAGGAGAAGGTGAGGTCTGGAGGGTGAATCAGAAGAAGCAGAAGAAGGAGAAGGAGAAGGTGAAGTCTGGAGGGTGAATCAGAAGAAGCAGAAGAAGGAGAAGGAGAAGGTGAAGTCTGGAGGGTGAATCAGAAGAAGCAGAAGAAGGAGAAGTAAAAGGTGAAGTCAGGAGCGTGAATCAGAAGAAGCAGAAGAAGGAGAAGGAGAAGGTGAAGTTAGGAGGGTGAATCAGAAGAAGCAGGAGAAGGAGAAGGAGCAGGTGAAGTCAGGGGGGTGAAGCAGAAGAAGTAGAAGAAGGAGAAGGAGAGGGTGAAGTCTGGAGGGTGAATCAGAAGAAGTAGAAGAAGGAGAAGGAGAAGGTGAAGTCAGGAGAGTGAAGCAGAAGAAGCAGAAGAAGGAGAAGGAGAAGGTGAAGTCTGGAGGTCGAAGCAGAAGAAGCAGGAGAAGGAGAAGGAGAAGGTGAAGTCTGGAGGGTGAAGCAGAAGAAGCAGAAGAAGGAGAAGGAGTAGGTGAAGTCTGGAGGGTGAATCAGAAGAAGTAGAACAAGGAGAAGGATAAGGTGAAGTCAGGATGGTGAAGCAGAAGAAGCAGAAGAAGGAGAAGGAGAAGGTGAAGTCTGGAGGGTGAAGCAGAAGAAGTAGAAGAAGGAGAAGGAGAAGGTGAAGTCTGGAGGGTGAAGCAGAAGAAGCAGAAGAAGGAGAAGGAGAAGGTGAAGTCAGGAGGGTGGATCAGAAGAAGTAGAAGAAGGAGAAGGAGAAGGTGAAGTCTGGAGGGTGAATCAGAAGAAGCAGAAGAAGGAGAAGGAGAAGGTGAAGTCTGGAGGGCGCAGCAGAAGAAGCAGAAGAAGGAGAAAGAGAAGGTGAAGTCTGGAGGGTGAAGCAGAAGAAGCAGAAGAAGGAGAAGGAGAGGGTGAAGTCTGGAGGGTGAATCAGAAGAAGTAGAAGAAGGAGAAGGAGAAGGTGAAGTCAGGAGGGTGAAGCAGAAGAAGCAGAAGAAGGAGAAGGAGAAGGTGAAGTCTGGAGGGTGAAGCAGAAGAAGCAGAAGAAGGAGAAGGAGAAGGTGAAGTCTGGAGGGTGAATCAGAAGAAGCAGAAGAAGGAGAAGGAGAAGGTGAAGTCTGGTGGGTGAATAAGAAGAAGCAGAAGAAGGAGAAGGAGAAGAAGAAGTCTGGAGGGTGAATCAGAAGAAGTAGAAGAAGGAGAAGGAGAAGATGAGGTCTGGAGGGTGAATCAGAAGAAGCAGAAGAAGGAGAAGGAGAAGGTGAAGTCTGGAGGGTGAATCAGAAGAAGCAGAAGAAGGAGAAGGAGAAGGTGAAGTCTGGAGGGTGAATTAGAAGAAGCAGAAGAAGGAGAAGGAGAAGGTGAAGTCAGGAGGGCGCAGCAGAAGAAGCAGAAGAAGGAGAAGGAGAAGGTGAAGTCTGGAGGGTGAATCAGAAGAAGTAGAAGAAGGAGAAGGAGAAGGTGAAGTCAGGAGAGTGAAGCAGAAGAAGCAGAAGAAGGAGAAGGAGAAGGTGAAGTCTGGAGGGTGAAGCGGAAGAAGCAGAAGAAGGAGAAGGAGAAGGTGAAGTCTGGAGGGCGAAGCAGAAGAAGCAGAAGAAGGAGAAGGAGAAGGTGAAGTCTGGAGGGTGAAGCAGAAGAAGCAGAAGAAGGAGAAGGAGAAGGTGAAGTCTGGAGGGTGAATCAGAAGAAGTAGAAGAAGGAGAAGGAGAAGATGAAGTCAGGAGGGTGAATCAGAAGAAGTAGAAGAAGGAGAAGGAGAAGGTGAAGTCAGGAGGGTGAAGCAGAAGAAGCAGAAGAAGGAGAACGAGAAGGTGAAGTCAGGAGGGTGAATCGGAAGAAGTAGAAGAAGGAGAAGGAGAAGGTGAAGTCTGGAGGGTGAATCAGAAGAAGTAGAAGAAGGAGAAGGAGAAGGTGAAGTCTGGAGGGTGAATCAGAAGAAGTAGAAGAAGGAGAAGGAGAAGGTGAAGTCTGGAGGGTGAATCAGAAGAAGCAGAAGAAGGAGAAGGAGAAGGTGACGTCTGGAGGGAGAAGCAGAAGAAGTAGAAGAAGGAGAAGGAGAAGGTGAAGTCTGGAGGGTGAATCAGAAGAAGTAGAAGAAGGAGAAGGAGAAGGTGAAGTCTGGAGGGTGAATCAGAAGAAGTAGAAGACGGAGAAGGAGAAGGTGAAGTCTGGAGGGTGAATCAGAAGAAGCAGAAGAAGGAGAAGGAGAAGGTGAAGTCTGGAGGGTGAATCAGAAGAAGTAGAAGAAGGAGAAGGAGAAGGTGTAGTCTGGAGGGTGAATCGGAAGAAGTTGACGAAGGAGAAGGAGAACGTGAAGTCTGGAGGGTGAATCAGAAGAAGCAGAAGAACGAGAAGGAGAAGCTGAAGTCTGGAGGGTGAATCAGAAGAAGTAGTAGAAGGAGAAGGAGAAGGTGAAGTCTGGAGGATGAATCAGAAGAAGAAGAAGAAGGAGAAGGAGAAGGTGAAGTCTGGAGGGTGAATCAGAAGAAGCAGAAGAAGGAGAAGGAGAAGGTGAAGTCTGGAGGGTGAATCACAAGAAGCAGAATAAGGAGAAGGAGAAGGTGAAGTCTGGAGGGTGAATCAGAAGAAGCAGAAGAAGGAGAAGGAGAAGGTGAAGTCTGGAGGGTGAATCAGAAGAAGTAGAAGAAGGAGAAGGAGAAGGTGAAGTCTGGAGGGTGAATCAGAAGAAGTAGAAGAAGGAGAAGGAGAAGGTGAAGTCTGGAGGGTGAATCAGAAGCAGTAGAAGAAGGAGAAGGAGAAGGTGAAGTCTGGAGGGTGAAGCAGAAGAAGTAGAAGAAGGAAAAGGAGAAGGTGAAGTCAGGAGGGTGAATCAGAAGAAGTAGAAGAAGGAGAATGAGAAGGTGAAGTCAGGAGGGTGAATCAGAAGAAGCAGAAGAAGGAGAAGGAGAAGGTGAAGTCTGGAGGGTGAATCAGAAGAATCAGAAGAAGGAGAAGGAGAAGGTGAAGTCTGGAGGGTGAATCAGAAGAAGCAGAAGAAAGAGAAGGAGAAGGTGAATTCTGGAGGGTGATGCAGAAGAAACAGAAGAAGGAGAAGGAGAAGGTGAAGACTGGAGAGTGAATCAGAAGAAGTAGAAGAAGGAGAAGGAGAAGGTGAGGTCTGGAGGGTGAATCAGAAGAAGTAGAAGAAGGAGAAGGAGAAGGTGAAGTCTGGAGGGTGAATCAGAAGAAGCAGAAGAAGGAGAAGGAGAAGGTGAAGTCTGGAGGGTGAATCAGAAGAAGCAGAAGAAGGAGAAGGAGAAGATGAAGTCTGGAGGGTGAATCAGAAGTAGTAGAAGAAGTAGAAGGAGAAGGTGAGGTCTGGAGGGTGAATCAGAAGAAGCAGAAGAAGGAGAAGGAGAAGGTGAAGTCTGGAGGGTGAATCAGAAGAAGCAGAAGAAGGAGAAGGAGAAGGTGAAGTCTGGAGGGTGAATCAGAAGAAGCAGAAGAAGGAGAAGGAGAAGGTGAAGTCAGGAGGGTGAATCAGAAGAAGCAGAAGAAGGAGAAGGAGAAGGTGAAGTTAGGAGGGTGAATCAGAAGAAGCAGAAGAAGGAGAAGGAGAAGGTGAAGTCTGGAGGGTGAATCAGAAGAAGCAGAAGAAGGAGAAGGAGAAGGTGAAGTCTGGAGGGTGAATTAGAAGAAGCAGAAGAAGGAGAAGGAGTAGGTGAAGTCAGGAGGGTGAATCAGAAGAAGCAGAAGAAGGAGAAGCAGAAGGTAAAGTTGGGAGGGTGAATCAGAAGAAGCAGAAGAAGGAGAAGGAGCAGGTGAAGTCAGGGGGTGAAGCAGAAGAAGTAGAAGAAGGAGAAGGAGAAGGTGAAGTCAGGAGGGTGAAGCAGAAGACGCAGAAGAAGGAGAAGGAGAAGGTGAAGTCTGGAGGGCGCAGCAGAAGAAGGAGAAGGAGAAGGTGAAGTCTGGAGGGTGAATCAGAAGAAGTAGAAGAAGGAGAAGGAGAAGGTCAAGTCTGGAGGGTGAAGCAGAAGAAGCAGAAGAAGGAGAAGGAGAAGGTGAAGTCTGGAGGGCGAAGCAGAAGAAGCAGAAGAAGGAGAAGGGGAAGGGGAAGTCTGGAGGGTGAATCAGAAGAAGTAGAAGAAGCAGAAGGAGAAGGTGAAGTCTGGAGGGTGAATCAGAAGAAGCAGAAGAAGGAGAAGGAGAAGTTGAAGTCTGGAGGGTGAATCAGAAGAAGCAGAAGAAGGAGAAGGAGAAGGTGAAGTCTGGAGGGTGAATCAGAAGAAGCAGAATAAGGAGAAGGAGAAGGTGAAGTCTGGAGGGTGAATCAGAAGAAGCAGAAGAAGGAGAAGGAGAAGGTGAAGTCTGGAGGGTGAATCAGAAGAAGTAGAAGAAGGAGAAGGAGAAGGTGAAGTCTGGAGGGTGAATCAGAAGAAGTAGAAGAAGGAGAAGGAGAAGTTGAAGTCTGGAGGGTGAATCAGAAGAAGCAGAAGAAGGAGAAGGAGAAGGTGAAGTCTGGAGGGTGAATCAGAAGAAGCAGAAGAAGGAGAAGGAGACGATGAAGTCTGGAGGGTGAATCAGAAGAAGTAGAAGAAGGAGAAGGAGAAGGTGAAGTCTGGAGGGTGAATCAGAAGAAGCAGAAGAAGGAGAAGGAGAAGGTGAAGTCTGGAGGGTGAATCAGAAGAAGCAGAAGAAGGAGAAGGAGAAGGTGAAGTCTGGAGGGTGAATCAGAAGAAGCAGAATAAGGAGAAGGAGAAGGTGAAGTCTGGAGGGTGAATCAGAAGAAGCAGAAGAAGTAGAAGGAGAAGGTGAAGTCTGGAGGGTGAATCAGAAGAAGTAGAAGAAGGAGAAGGAGAAGGTGAAGTCTGGAGGGTGAAGCAGAAGAAGTAGAAGAAGGAGAAGGTGAAGTCAGGAGGGTGAATCAGAAGAAGTAGAAGAAGGAGAAGGAGAAGGTGAAGTCAGGAGGGTGATTCAGAAGAAGCAGAAGAAGGAGAAAGAGAAGGTGAAGTCTGGAGGGTGAATCAGAAGAATCAGAAGAAGGAGAAGGAGAAGGTGAAGTCTGGAGGGTGAATCAGAAGAAGCAGAAGAAAGAGAAGGAGAAGGTGAAGTCTGGAGGGTGAAGCAGAAGAAACAGAAGAAGGAGAAGGAGAAGGTGAAGACTGAAGGGTGAATCAGAAGAAGTAGAAGAAGGAGAAGGAGAAGGTGAGGTCTGGAGGGTGAATCAGAAGAAGTAGAAGAAGGAGAAGGAGATGGTGAAGTCTGGAGGGTGAATCAGAAGAAGCAGAAGAAGGAGAAGGAGAAGGTGAAGTCTGGAGGGTGAATCAGAAGAAGCAGAAGAAGGAGAAGGAGAAGATGAAGTCTGGAGGGTGAATCAGAAGAAGTAGAAGAAGGAGAAGGAGAAGGTGAGGTCTGGAGGGTGAATCAGAAGAAGCAGAAGAAGGAGAAGGAGAAGGTGAAGTCTGGTGGGTGAATCAGAAGAAGCAGAAGAAGGAGAAGGAGAAGGTGATGTCTGGAGGGTGAATCAGAAGAAGCAAAAGAAGGAGAAGGAGAAGGTGAAGTCAGGAGGGTGAATCAGAAGAAGCAGAAGAAGGAGAAGGAGAAGGTGAAGTTAGGAGGGTGAATCAGAAGAAGCAGAAGAAGGAGAAGGAGCAGGTGAAGTCAGGGGGGTGAAGCAGAAGAAGTAGAAGAAGGAGAAGGAGAAGGTGAAGTCAGGACGGTGAAGCAGAAGAGGCAGAAGAAGGAGAAGGAGAAGGTGAAGTCTGGAGGGCGCAGCAGAAGAAGCAGAAGAAGGAGAAGGAGAAGGTGAAGTATGGAGGGTGAAGCAGAAGAAGCAGAAGAAGGAGAAGGAGAAGGTGAAGTCTGGAGGGTGAATCAGAAGAAGTAGAAGAAGGAGAAGGAGAAGGTGAAGTCAGGAGGGTGAATCAGAAGAAGCAGAAGAAGGAGAAGTAGAAGGTGAAGTTAGGAGGGTGAATCAGAAGAAGCAGAAGAAGGAGAAGGAGAAGGTGAAGTCTGGAGGGTGAATTAGAAGAAGCAGAAGAAGGAGAAGGAGAAGGTGAAGTCAGGAGGGTGAATCAGAAGAAGCAGAAGAAGGAGAAGCAGAAGGTAAAGTTGGGAGGGTGAATCAGAAGAAGCAGAAGAAGGAGAAGGAGCAGGTGAAGTCAGGGGGTGAAGCAGAAGAAGTAGAAGAAGGAGAAGGAGAAGGTGAAGTCAGGAGGGTGAAGCAGAAGAAGCAGAAGAAGGAGAAGGAGAAGGTGAAGTCTGGAGGGCGCAGCAGAAGAAGCAGAAGAAGGAGAAGGAGAAGGTGAAGTCTGGAGGGTGAAGCAGAAGAAGGAGAAGGAGAAGGTGAAGTCTGGAGGGTGAATCAGAAGAAGCAGAAGAAGGAGAAGGAGAAGGTGAAGTCTGGAGGGTGAATCAGAAGAAGTAGAAGAAGGAGAAGGAGAAGATGAAGTCAGGACGGTGAATCAGAAGAAGTAGAAGAAGGAGAAGGAGAAGGTGAAGTCAGGAGGGTGAATCGGAAGAAGTAGAAGAAGGAGAAGGAGAAGGTGAAGTCTGGAGGGTGAATCAGAAGAAGTAGAAGAAGGAGAAGGAGAAGGTGAAGTCTGGAGGGTGAATCAGAAGAAGCAGAAGAAGGAGAAGGAGAAGGTGACGTCTGGAGGGAGAAGCAGAAGAAGTAGAAGAAGGAGAAGGAGAAGGTGAAGTCTGGAGGGTGAATCAGAAGAAGTAGAAGAAGGAGAAGGAGAAGGTGAAGTCTGGAGGGTGAATCAGAAGAAGTAGAAGACGGAGAAGGAGAAGGTGAAGTCTGGAGGGTGAATCAGAAGAAGCAGAAGAACGAGAAGGAGAAGGTGAAGTCTGGAGGGTGAATCAGAAGAAGTAGAAGAAGGAGAAGGAGAAGGTGTAGTCTGGAGGGTGAATCAGAAGAAGTTGACGAAGGAGAAGGAGAAGGTGAAGTCTGGAGGGTGAATCAGAAGAAGCAGAAGAACGAGAAGGAGAAGGTGAAGTCTGGAGGGTGAATCAGAAGAAGTAGTAGAAGGAGAAGGAGAAGGTGAAGTCTGGAGGATGAATCAGAAGAAGCAGAAGAAGGAGAAGGAGAAGGTGAAGTCTGGAGGGTGAATCAGAAGAAGCAGAAGAAGGAGAAGGAGAAGGTGAAGTCTGGAGGGTGAATCAGAAGAAGCAGAAGAAGGAGAAGGAGAAGGTGAAGTCTGGAGGGTGAATCAGAAGAAGCAGAAGAAGGAGAAGGAGAAGGTGAAGTCTGGAGGGTGAATTAGAAGAAGCAGAAGAAGGAGAAGGAGAAGGTGAAGTCAGGAGGGCGCAGCAGAAGAAGCAGAAGAAGGAGAAGGAGAAGGTGAAGTCTGGAGGGTGAATCAGAAGAAGTAGAAGAAGGAGAAGGAGAAGGTGAAGTCAGGAGAGTGAAGCAGAAGAAGCAGAAGAAGGAGAAGGAGAAGGTGAAGTCTGGAGGGTGAAGCGGAAGAAGCAGAAGAAGGAGAAGGAGAAGGTGAAGTCTGGAGGGCGAAGCAGAAGAAGCAGAAGAAGGAGAAGGAGAAGGTGAAGTCTGGAGGGTGAATCAGAAGAAGCAGAAGAAGGAGAAGGAGAAGGTGAAGTCTGGAGGGTGAATCAGAAGAAGCAGAAGAAGGAGAAGGAGAAGGTGAAGTCTGGAGGGTGAATTAGAAGAAGCAGAAGAAGGAGAAGGAGAAGGTGAAGTCAGGAGGGCGCAGCAGAAGAAGCAGAAGAAGGAGAAGGAGAAGGTGAAGTCTGGAGGGTGAATCAGAAGAAGTAGAAGAAGGAGAAGGAGAAGGTGAAGTCAGGAGAGTGAAGCAGAAGAAGCAGAAGAAGGAGAAGGAGAAGGTGAAGTCTGGAGGGTGAAGCGGAAGAAGCAGAAGAAGGAGAAGGAGAAGGTGAAGTCTGGAGGGCGAAGCAGAAGAAGCAGAAGAAGGAGAAGGAGAAGGTGAAGTCTGGAGGGTGAAGCAGAAGAAGCAGAAGAAGGAGAAGGAGAAGGTGAAGTCTGGAGGGTGAATCAGAAGAAGTAGAAGAAGGAGAAGGAGAAGATGAAGTCAGGAGGGTGAATCAGAAGAAGTAGAAGAAGGAGAAGGAGAAGGTGAAGTCAGGAGGGTGAAGCAGAAGAAGCAGAAGAAGGAGAACGAGAAGGTGAAGTCAGGAGGGTGAATCGGAAGAAGTAGAAGAAGGAGAAGGAGAAGGTGAAGTCTGGAGGGTGAATCAGAAGAAGTAGAAGAAGGAGAAGGAGAAGGTGAAGTCTGGAGGGTGAATCAGAAGAAGTAGAAGAAGGAGAAGGAGAAGGTGAAGTCTGGAGGGTGAATCAGAAGAAGCAGAAGAAGGAGAAGGAGAAGGTGACGTCTGGAGGGAGAAGCAGAAGAAGTAGAAGAAGGAGAAGGAGAAGGTGAAGTCTGGAGGGTGAATCAGAAGAAGTAGAAGAAGGAGAAGGAGAAGGTGAAGTCTGGAGGGTGAATCAGAAGAAGTAGAAGACGGAGAAGGAGAAGGTGAAGTCTGGAGGGTGAATCAGAAGAAGCAGAAGAACGAGAAGGAGAAGGTGAAGTCTGGAGGGTGAATCAGAAGAAGTAGAAGAAGGAGAAGGAGAAGGTGTAGTCTGGAGGGTGAATCGGAAGAAGTTGACGAAGGAGAAGGAGAACGTGAAGTCTGGAGGGTGAATCAGAAGAAGCAGAAGAACGAGAAGGAGAAGCTGAAGTCTGGAGGGTGAATCAGAAGAAGTAGTAGAAGGAGAAGGAGAAGGTGAAGTCTGGAGGATGAATCAGAAGTAGAAGAAGAAGGAGAAGGAGAAGGTGAAGTCTGGAGGGTGAATCAGAAGAAGCAGAAGAAGGAGAAGGAGAAGGTGAAGTCTGGAGGGTGAATCACAAGAAGCAGAATAAGGAGAAGGAGAAGGTGAAGTCTGGAGGGTGAATCAGAAGAAGCAGAAGAAGGAGAAGGAGAAGGTGAAGTCTGGAGGGTGAATCAGAAGAAGTAGAAGAAGGAGAAGGAGAAGGTGAAGTCTGGAGGGTGAATCAGAAGAAGTAGAAGAAGGAGAAGGAGAAGGTGAAGTCTGGAGGGTGAATCAGAAGCAGTAGAAGAAGGAGAAGGAGAAGGTGAAGTCTGGAGGGTGAAGCAGAAGAAGTAGAAGAAGGAAAAGGAGAAGGTGAAGTCAGGAGGGTGAATCAGAAGAAGTAGAAGAAGGAGAATGAGAAGGTGAAGTCAGGAGGGTGAATCAGAAGAAGCAGAAGAAGGAGAAGGAGAAGGTGAAGTCTGGAGGGTGAATCAGAAGAATCAGAAGAAGGAGAAGGAGAAGGTGAAGTCTGGAGGGTGAATCAGAAGAAGCAGAAGAAAGAGAAGGAGAAGGTGAATTCTGGAGGGTGATGCAGAAGAAACAGAAGAAGGAGAAGGAGAAGGTGAAGACTGGAGAGTGAATCAGAAGAAGTAGAAGAAGGAGAAGGAGAAGGTGAGGTCTGGAGGGTGAATCAGAAGAAGTAGAAGAAGGAGAAGGAGAAGGTGAAGTCTGGAGGGTGAATCAGAAGAAGCAGAAGAAGGAGAAGGAGAAGGTGAAGTCTGGAGGGTGAATCAGAAGAAGCAGAAGAAGGAGAAGGAGAAGATGAAGTCTGGAGGGTGAATCAGAAGTAGTAGAAGAAGTAGAAGGAGAAGGTGAGGTCTGGAGGGTGAATCAGAAGAAGCAGAAGAAGGAGAAGGAGAAGGTGAAGTCTGGAGGGTGAATCAGAAGAAGCAGAAGAAGGAGAAGGAGAAGGTGAAGTCTGGAGGGTGAATCAGAAGAAGCAGAAGAAGGAGAAGGAGAAGGTGAAGTCAGGAGGGTGAATCAGAAGAAGCAGAAGAAGGAGAAGGAGAAGGTGAAGTTAGGAGGGTGAATCAGAAGAAGCAGAAGAAGGAGAAGGAGAAGGTGAAGTCTGGAGGGTGAATCAGAAGAAGCAGAAGAAGGAGAAGGAGAAGGTGAAGTCTGGAGGGTGAATTAGAAGAAGCAGAAGAAGGAGAAGGAGTAGGTGAAGTCAGGAGGGTGAATCAGAAGAAGCAGAAGAAGGAGAAGCAGAAGGTAAAGTTGGGAGGGTGAATCAGAAGAAGCAGAAGAAGGAGAAGGAGCAGGTGAAGTCAGGGGGTGAAGCAGAAGAAGTAGAAGAAGGAGAAGGAGAAGGTGAAGTCAGGAGGGTGAAGCAGAAGAAGCAGAAGAAGGAGAAGGAGAAGGTGAAGTCTGGAGGGCGCAGCAGAAGAAGCAGAAGAAGGAGAAGGAGAAGGTGAAGTCTGGAGGGTGAAGCAGAAGAAGGAGAAGGAGAAGGTGAAGTCTGGAGGGTGAATCAGAAGAAGTAGAAGAAGGAGAAGGAGAAGGTGAAGTCTGGAGGGTGAAGCAGAAGAAGCAGAAGAAGGAGAAGGAGAAGGTGAAGTCTGGAGGGCGAAGCAGAAGAAGCAGAAGAAGGAGAAGGGGAAGGGGAAGTCTGGAGGGTGAATCAGAAGAAGTAGAAGAAGCAGAAGGAGAAGGTGAAGTCTGGAGGGTGAATCAGAAGAAGCAGAAGATAGAGAAGGAGAAGGTGAAGTCTGGAGGGTGAATCAGAAGAAGCAGAAGAAGGAGAAGGAGAAGGTGAAGTCTGGAGGGTGAATCAGAAGAAGCAGAATAAGGAGAAGGAGAAGGTGAAGTCTGGAGGGTGAATCAGAAGAAGCAGAAGAAGGAGAAGGAGAAGGTGAAGTCTGGAGGGTGAATCAGAAGAAGTAGAAGAAGGAGAAGGAGAAGGTGAAGTCTGGAGGGTGAATCAGAAGAAGTAGAAGAAGGAGAAGGAGAAGGTGAAGTCTGGAGGGTGAATCAGAAGAAGCAGAAGAAGGAGAAGGAGAAGGTGAAGTCTGGAGGGTGAATCAGAAGAAGCAGAAGAAGGAGAAGGAGACGATGAAGTCTGGAGGGTGAATCAGAAGAAGTAGAAGAAGGAGAAGGAGAAGGTGAAGTCTGGAGGGTGAATCAGAAGAAGCAGAAGAAGGAGAAGGAGAAGGTGAAGTCTGGAGGGTGAATCAGAAGAAGCAGAAGAAGGAGAAGGAGAAGGTGAAGTCTGGAGGGTGAATCAGAAGAAGCAGAATAAGGAGAAGGAGAAGGTGAAGTCTGGAGGGTGAATCAGAAGAAGCAGAAGAAGTAGAAGGAGAAGGTGAAGTCTGGAGGGTGAATCAGAAGAAGTAGAAGAAGGAGAAGGAGAAGGTGAAGTCTGGAGGGTGAAGCAGAAGAAGTAGAAGAAGGAGAAGGAGAAGGTGAAGTCAGGAGGGTGAATCAGAAGAAGTAGAAGAAGGAGAAGGAGAAGGTGAAGTCAGGAGGGTGATTCAGAAGAAGCAGAAGAAGGAGAAAGAGAAGGTGAAGTCTGGAGGGTGAATCAGAAGAATCAGAAGAAGGAGAAGGAGAAGGTGAAGTCTGGAGGGTGAATCAGAAGAAGCAGAAGAAAGAGAAGGAGAAGGTGAAGTCTGGAGGGTGAAGCAGAAGAAACAGAAGAAGGAGAAGGAGAAGGTGAAGACTGAAGGGTGAATCAGAAGAAGTAGAAGAAGGAGAAGGAGAAGGTGAGGTCTGGAGGGTGAATCAGAAGAAGTAGAAGAAGGAGAAGGAGAAGGTGAAGTCTGGAGGGTGAATCAGAAGAAGCAGAAGAAGGAGAAGGAGAAGGTGAAGTCTGGAGGGTGAATCAGAAGAAGCAGAAGAAGGAGAAGGAGAAGATGAAGTCTGGAGGGTGAATCAGAAGAAGTAGAAGAAGGAGAAGGAGAAGGTGAGGTCTGGAGGGTGAATCAGAAAAAGCAGAAGAAGGAGAAGGAGAAGGTGAAGTCTGGTGGGTGAATCAGAAGAAGCAGAAGAAGGAGAAGGAGAAGGTGATGTCTGGAGGGTGAATCAGAAGAAGCAAAAGAAGGAGAAGGAGAAGGTGAAGTCAGGAGGGTGAATCAGAAGAAGCAGAAGAAGGAGAAGGAGAAGGTGAAGTTAGGAGGGTGAATCAGAAGAAGCAGAAGAAGGAGAAGGAGCAGGTGAAGTCAGGGGGGTGAAGCAGAAGAAGTAGAAGAAGGAGAAGGAGAAGGTGAAGTCAGGACGGTGAAGCAGAAGAGGCAGAAGAAGGAGAAGGAGAAGGTGAAGTCTGGAGGGCGCAGCAGAAGAAGCAGAAGAAGGAGAAGGAGAAGGTGAAGTATGGAGGGTGAAGCAGAAGAAGCAGAAGAAGGAGAAGGAGAAGGTGAAGTCTGGAGGGTGAATCAGAAGAAGTAGAAGAAGTAGAAGGAGAAGGTGAGGTCTGGAGGGTGAATCAGAAGAAGCAGAAGAAGGAGAAGGAGAAGGTGAAGTCTGGAGGGTGAATCAGAAGAAGCAGAAGAAGGAGAAGGAGAAGGTGAAGTCTGGAGGGTGAATCAGAAGAAGCAGAAGAAGGAGAAGGAGAAGGTGAAGTCAGGAGGGTGAATCAGAAGAAGCAGAAGAAGGAGAAGGAGAAGGTGAAGTTAGGAGGGTGAATCAGAAGAAGCAGAAGAAGGAGAAGGAGAAGGTGAAGTCTGGAGGGTGAATCAGAAGAAGCAGAAGAAGGAGAAGGAGAAGGTGAAGTCTGGAGGGTGAATTAGAAGAAGCAGAAGAAGGAGAAGGAGTAGGTGAAGTCAGGAGGGTGAATCAGAAGAAGCAGAAGAAGGAGAAGCAGAAGGTAAAGTTGGGAGGGTGAATCAGAAGAAGCAGAAGAAGGAGAAGGAGCAGGTGAAGTCAGGGGGTGAAGCAGAAGAAGTAGAAGAAGGAGAAGGAGAAGGTGAAGTCAGGAGGGTGAAGCAGAAGAAGCAGAAGAAGGAGAAGGAGAAGGTGAAGTCTGGAGGGCGCAGCAGAAGAAGCAGAAGAAGGAGAAGGAGAAGGTGAAGTCTGGAGGGTGAAGCAGAAGAAGGAGAAGGAGAAGGTGAAGTCTGGAGGGTGAATCAGAAGAAGTAGAAGAAGGAGAAGGAGAAGGTGAAGTCTGGAGGGTGAAGCAGAAGAAGCAGAAGAAGGAGAAGGAGAAGGTGAAGTCTGGAGGGCGAAGCAGAAGAAGCAGAAGAAGGAGAAGGGGAAGGGGAAGTCTGGAGGGTGAATCAGAAGAAGTAGAAGAAGCAGAAGGAGAAGGTGAAGTCTGGAGGGTGAATCAGAAGAAGCAGAAGATAGAGAAGGAGAAGGTGAAGTCTGGAGGGTGAATCAGAAGAAGCAGAAGAAGGAGAAGGAGAAGGTGAAGTCTGGAGGGTGAATCAGAAGAAGCAGAATAAGGAGAAGGAGAAGGTGAAGTCTGGAGGGTGAATCAGAAGAAGCAGAAGAAGGAGAAGGAGAAGGTGAAGTCTGGAGGGTGAATCAGAAGAAGTAGAAGAAGGAGAAGGAGAAGGTGAAGTCTGGAGGGTGAATCAGAAGAAGTAGAAGAAGGAGAAGGAGAAGGTGAAGTCTGGAGGGTGAATCAGAAGAAGCAGAAGAAGGAGAAGGAGAAGGTGAAGTCTGGAGGGTGAATCAGAAGAAGCAGAAGAAGGAGAAGGAGACGATGAAGTCTGGAGGGTGAATCAGAAGAAGTAGAAGAAGGAGAAGGAGAAGGTGAAGTCTGGAGGGTGAATCAGAAGAAGCAGAAGAAGGAGAAGGAGAAGGTGAAGTCTGGAGGGTGAATCAGAAGAAGCAGAAGAAGGAGAAGGAGAAGGTGAAGTCTGGAGGGTGAATCAGAAGAAGCAGAATAAGGAGAAGGAGAAGGTGAAGTCTGGAGGGTGAATCAGAAGAAGCAGAAGAAGTAGAAGGAGAAGGTGAAGTCTGGAGGGTGAATCAGAAGAAGTAGAAGAAGGAGAAGGAGAAGGTGAAGTCTGGAGGGTGAAGCAGAAGAAGTAGAAGAAGGAGAAGGAGAAGGTGAAGTCAGGAGGGTGAATCAGAAGAAGTAGAAGAAGGAGAAGGAGAAGGTGAAGTCAGGAGGGTGATTCAGAAGAAGCAGAAGAAGGAGAAAGAGAAGGTGAAGTCTGGAGGGTGAATCAGAAGAATCAGAAGAAGGAGAAGGAGAAGGTGAAGTCTGGAGGGTGAATCAGAAGAAGCAGAAGAAAGAGAAGGAGAAGGTGAAGTCTGGAGGGTGAAGCAGAAGAAACAGAAGAAGGAGAAGGAGAAGGTGAAGACTGAAGGGTGAATCAGAAGAAGTAGAAGAAGGAGAAGGAGAAGGTGAGGTCTGGAGGGTGAATCAGAAGAAGTAGAAGAAGGAGAAGGAGAAGGTGAAGTCTGGAGGGTGAATCAGAAGAAGCAGAAGAAGGAGAAGGAGAAGGTGAAGTCTGGAGGGTGAATCAGAAGAAGCAGAAGAAGGAGAAGGAGAAGATGAAGTCTGGAGGGTGAATCAGAAGAAGTAGAAGAAGGAGAAGGAGAAGGTGAGGTCTGGAGGGTGAATCAGAAGAAGCAGAAGAAGGAGAAGGAGAAGGTGAAGTCTGGTGGGTGAATCAGAAGAAGCAGAAGAAGGAGAAGGAGAAGGTGATGTCTGGAGGGTGAATCAGAAGAAGCAAAAGAAGGAGAAGGAGAAGGTGAAGTCAGGAGGGTGAATCAGAAGAAGCAGAAGAAGGAGAAGGAGAAGGTGAAGTTAGGAGGGTGAATCAGAAGAAGCAGAAGAAGGAGAAGGAGCAGGTGAAGTCAGGGGGGTGAAGCAGAAGAAGTAGAAGAAGGAGAAGGAGAAGGTGAAGTCAGGACGGTGAAGCAGAAGAGGCAGAAGAAGGAGAAGGAGAAGGTGAAGTCTGGAGGGCGCAGCAGAAGAAGCAGAAGAAGGAGAAGGAGAAGGTGAAGTATGGAGGGTGAAGCAGAAGAAGCAGAAGAAGGAGAAGGAGAAGGTGAAGTCTGGAGGGTGAATCAGAAGAAGTAGAAGAAGGAGAAGGAGAAGGTGAAGTCAGGAGGGTGAATCAGAAGAAGCAGAAGAAGGAGAAGTAGAAGGTGAAGTTAGGAGGGTGAATCAGAAGAAGCAGAAGAAGGAGAAGGAGAAGGTGAAGTCTGGAGGGTGAATTAGAAGAAGCAGAAGAAGGAGAAGGAGAAGGTGAAGTCAGGAGGGTGAATCAGAAGAAGCAGAAGAAGGAGAAGCAGAAGGTAAAGTTGGGAGGGTGAATCAGAAGAAGCAGAAGAAGGAGAAGGAGCAGGTGAAGTCAGGGGGTGAAGCAGAAGAAGTAGAAGAAGGAGAAGGAGAAGGTGAAGTCAGGAGGGTGAAGCAGAAGAAGCAGAAGAAGGAGAAGGAGAAGGTGAAGTCTGGAGGGCGCAGCAGAAGAAGCAGAAGAAGGAGAAGGAGAAGGTGAAGTCTCGAGGGTGAAGCAGAAGAAGGAGAAGGAGAAGGTGAAGTCTGGAGGGTGAATCAGAAGAAGCAGAAGAAGGAGAAGGAGAAGGTGAAGTCTGGAGGGTGAATCAGAAGAAGTAGAAGAAGGAGAAGGAGAAGATGAAGTCAGGACGGTGAATCAGAAGAAGTAGAAGAAGGAGAAGGAGAAGGTGAAGTCAGGAGGGTGAATCGGAAGAAGTAGAAGAAGGAGAAGGAGAAGGTGAAGTCTGGAGGGTGAATCAGAAGAAGTAGAAGAAGGAGAAGGAGAAGGTGAAGTCTGGAGGGTGAATCAGAAGAAGCAGAAGAAGGAGAAGGAGAAGGTGACGTCTGGAGGGAGAAGCAGAAGAAGTAGAAGAAGGAGAAGGAGAAGGTGAAGTCTGGAGGGTGAATCAGAAGAAGTAGAAGAAGGAGAAGGAGAAGGTGAAGTCTGGAGGGTGAATCAGAAGAAGTAGAAGACGGAGAAGGAGAAGGTGAAGTCTGGAGGGTGAATCAGAAGAAGCAGAAGAACGAGAAGGAGAAGGTGAAGTCTGGAGGGTGAATCAGAAGAAGTAGAAGAAGGAGAAGGAGAAGGTGTAGTCTGGAGGGTGAATCAGAAGAAGTTGACGAAGGAGAAGGAGAAGGTGAAGTCTGGAGGGTGAATCAGAAGAAGCAGAAGAACGAGAAGGAGAAGGTGAAGTCTGGAGGGTGAATCAGAAGAAGTAGTAGAAGGAGAAGGAGAAGGTGAAGTCTGGAGGATGAATCAGAAGAAGCAGAAGAAGGAGAAGGAGAAGGTGAAGTCTGGAGGGTGAATCAGAAGAAGCAGAAGAAGGAAAAGGAGAAGGTGAAGTCTGGAGGGTGAATCAGAAGAAGCAGAATAAGGAGAAGGAGAAGGTGAAGTCTGGAGGGTGAATCAGAAGAAGCAGAAGAAGGAGAAAGAGAAGGTGAAGTCTGGAGGGTGAATCAGAAGAAGTAGAAGAAGGAGAAGGAGAAGGTGAAGTCTGGAGGGTGAATCAGAAGAAGTAGAAGAAGGAGAAGGAGAAGGTGAAGTCTGGAGGGTGAATCAGAAGCAGTAGAAGAAGGAGAAGGAGAAGGTGAAGTCTGGAGGGTGAAGCAGAAGAAGTAGAAGAAGGAAAAGGAGAAGGTGAAGTCAGGAGGGTGAATCAGAAGAAGTTGAAGAAGGAGAATGAGAAGGTGAAGTCAGGAGGGTGAATCAGAAGAAGCAGAAGAAGGAGAAGGAGAAGGTGAAGTCTGGAGGGTGAATCAGAAGAATCAGAAGAAGGAGAAGGAGAAGGTGAAGTCTGGAGGGTGAATCAGAAGAAGCAGAAGAAAGAGAAGGAGAAGGTGAATTCTGGAGGGTGCAGCAGAAGAAACAGAAGAAGGAGAAGGAGAAGGTGAAGACTGGAGAGTGAATCAGAAGAAGTAGAAGAAGGAGAAGGAGAAGGTGAGGTCTGGAGGGTGAATCAGAAGAAGTAGAAGAAGGAGAAGGAGAAGGTGAAGTCTGGAGGGTGAATCAGAAGAAGCAGAAGAAGGAGAAGGAGAAGGTGAAGTCTGGAGGGTGAATCAGAAGAAGCAGAAGAAGGAGAAGGAGAAGATGAAGTCTGGAGGGTGAATCAGAAGTAGTAGAAGAAGTAGAAGGAGAAGGTGAGGTCTGGAGGGTGAATCAGAAGAAGCAGAAGAAGGAGAAGGAGAAGGTGAAGTCTGGAGGGTGAATCAGAAGAAGCAGAAGAAGGAGAAGGAGAAGGTGAAGTCTGGAGGGTGAATCAGAAGAAGCAGAAGAAGGAGAAGGAGAAGGTGAAGTCAGGAGGGTGAATCAGAAGAAGCAGAAGAAGGAGAAGGAGAAGGTGTAGTTAGGAGGGTGAATCAGAAGAAGCAGAAGAAGGAGAAGGAGAAGGTGAAGTCTGGAGGGTGAATCAGAAGAAGCAGAAGAAGGAGAAGGAGAAGGTGAAGTCTGGAGGGTGAATTAGAAGAAGCAGAAGAAGGAGAAGGAGAAGGTGAAGTCAGGAGGGTGAATCAGAAGAAGCAGAAGAAGGAGAAGCAGAAGGTAAAGTTGGGATTGTGAATCAGAAGAAGCAGATGAAGGAGAAGGAGCAGGTGAAGTCAGGGGGGTGAAGCAGAAGAAGTAGAAGAAGGAGAAGGAGAAGGTGAAGTCAGGAGGGTGAAGCAGAAGAAGGAGAAGAAGGAGAAGGAGAAGGTGAAGTCTGGAGGGCGCAGCAGAAGAAGCAGAAGAAGGAGAAGGAGAAGGTGAAGTCTGGAGGGTGAAGCAGAAGAAGCAGAAGAAGGAGAAGGAGAAGGTGAAGTCTGGAGGGTGAATCAGAAGAAGTAGAAGAAGGAGAAGGAGAAGGTGAAGTCTGGAGGGTGAAGCAGAAGAAGCAGAAGAAGGAGAAGGAGAAGGTGAAGTCTGGAGGGCGAAGCAGAAGAAGCAGAAGAAGGAGAAGGGGAAGGGGAAGTCTGGAGGGTGAATCAGAAGAAGTAGAAGAAGCAGAAGGAGAAGGTGAAGTCTGGAGGGTGAATCAGAAGAAGCAGAAGAAGGAGAAGGAGAAGGTGAAGTCTGGAGGGTGAATCAGAAGAAGCAGAAGAAGGAGAAGGAGAAGGTGAAGTCTGGAGGGTGAATCAGAAGAAGCAGAATAAGGAGAAGGAGAAGGTGAAGTCTGGAGGGTGAATCAGAAGAAGCAGAAGAAGGAGAAGGAGAAGGTGAAGTCTGGAGGGTGAATCAGAAGAAGTAGAAGAAGGAGAAGGAGAAGGTGAAGTCTGGAGGGTGAATCAGAAGAAGTAGAAGAAGGAGAAGGAGAAGGTGAAGTCTGGAGGGTGAATCAGAAGAAGCAGAAGAAGGAGAAGGAGAAGGTGATGTCTGGAGGGTGAATCAGAAGAAGCAAAAGAAGGAGAAGGAGAAGGTGAAGTCAGGAGGGTGAATCAGAAGAAGCAGAAGAAGGAGAAGGAGAAGGTGAAGTTAGGAGGGTGAATCAGAAGAAGCAGAAGAAGGAGAAGGAGCAGGTGAAGTCAGGGGGGTGAAGCAGAAGAAGTAGAAGAAGGAGAAGGAGAAGGTGAAGTCAGGACGGTGAAGCAGAAGAGGCAGAAGAAGGAGAAGGAGAAGGTGAAGTCTGGAGGGTGAATCAGAAGAAGTAGAAGAAGGAGAAGGAGAAGGTGAAGTCAGGAGGGTGAATCAGAAGAAGCAGAAGAAGGAGAAGGAGAAGGTGAAGTTAGGAGGGTGAATCAGAAGAAGCAGAAGAAGGAGAAGGAGAAGGTGAAGTCTGGAGGGTGAATCAGAAGAAGCAGAAGAAGGAGAAGGAGAAGGTGAAGTCAGGTGGGTGAATCAGAAGAAGCAGAAGAAGGAAAAGGAGAAGGTGAAGTTAGGAGGGTGAATCAGAAGAAGCAGAAGAAGGAGAAGGAGAAGGTGAAGTCTGGAGGGTGAATCAGAAGAAGCAGAAGAAGGAGAAGGAGAAGGTGAAGTCTGGAGGGTGAATTAGAAGAAGCAGAAGAAGGAGAAGGAGAAGGTGAAGTCAGGAGGGTGAATCAGAAGAAGCAGAAGAAGGAGAAGCAGAAGGTAAAGTTAGGATGGTGAATCAGAAGAAGCAGAAGAAGGAGAAGGAGCAGGTGAAGTCAGGGGGGTGAAGCAGAAGAAGTAGAAGAAGGAGAAGGAGAAGGAGAAGTCAGGAGGGTGAAGCAGAAGAAGCAGAAGAAGGAGAAGGAGAAGGTGAAGTCTGGAGGGCGCAGCAGAAGAAGCAGAAGAAGGAGAAGGAGAAGGTGAAGTCTGGAGGGTGAAGCAGAAGAAGCAGAAGAAGGAGAAGGAGAAGGTGAAGTCTGGAGGGTGAATCAGAAGAAGTAGAAGAAGGAGAAGGAGAAGGTGAAGTCTGGAGGGTGAAGCAGAAGAAGCAGAAGAAGGAGAAGGAGAAGGTGAAGTCTGGAGGGCGAAGCAGAAGAAGCAGAAGAAGGAGAAGGGGAAGGGGATGTCTGGAGGGTGAATCAGAAGAAGTAGAAGAAGCAGAAGGAGAAGGTGAAGTCTGGAGGGTGAATCAGAAGAAGCAGAAGAAGGAGAAGGAGAAGGTGAAGTCTGGAGGGTGAATCAGAAGAAGCAGAAGAAGGAGAAGGAGAAGGTGAAGTCTGGAGGGTGAATCAGAAGAAGCAGAATAAGGAGAAGGAGAAGGTGAAGTCTGGAGGGTGAATCAGAAGAAGCAGAAGAAGGAGAAGGAGAAGGTGAAGTCTGGAGGGTGAATCAGAAGAAGTAGAAGAAGGAGAAGGAGAAGGTGAAGTCTGGAGGGTGAATCAGAAGAAGTAGAAGAAGGAGAAGGAGAAGGTGGAGTCTGGAGGGTGAATCAGAAGAAGCAGAAGAAGGAGAAGGAGAAGGTGAAGTCTGGAGGGTGAATCAGAAGAAGCAGAAGAAGGAGAAGGAGACGATGAAGTCTGGAGGGTGAATCAGAAGAAGTAGAAGAAGGAGAAGGAGAAGGTGAAGTCTGGAGGGTGAATCAGAAGAATCAGAAGAAGGAGAAGGAGAAGGTGAAGTCTGGAGGGTGAATCAGAAGAAGCAGAAGAAGGAGAAGGAGAAGGTGAAGTCTGGAGGGTGAATCAGAAGAAGCAGAATAAGGAGAAGGAGAAGGTGAAGTCTGGAGGGTGTATCAGAAGAAGCAGAAGAAGTAGAAGGAGAAGGTGAAGTCTGGAGGGTGAAGCAGAAGAAGTAGAAGAAAGAGAAGGAGAAGGTGAAGTCAGGAGGGTGAATCAGAAGAAGTAGAAGAAGGAGAAGGAGAAGGTGAAGTCAGGAGGGTGATTCAGAAGAAGCAGAAGAAGGAGAAGGAGAAGGTGAAGTCTGGAGGGTGAATCAGAAGAATCAGAAGAAGGAGAAGGAGAAGGTGAAGTCTGGAGGGTGAATCAGAAGAAGCAGAAGAAAGAGAAGGAGAAGGTGAAGTCTGGAGGGTGAAGCAGAAGAAACAGAAGAAGGAGAAGGAGAAGGTGAAGACTGAAGGGTGAATCAGTAGAAGTAGAAGAAGGAGAAGGAGAAGGTGAGGTCTGGAGGGTGAATCAGAAGAAGTAGAAGAAGGAGAAGGAGAAGGTGAAGTCTGGAGGGTGAATCAGAAGAAGCAGAAGAAGGAGAAGGAGAAGGTGAAGTCTGGAGGGTGAATCAGAAGAAGCAGAAGAAGGAGAAGGAGAAGATGAAGTCTGGAGGGTGAATCAGAAGAAGGAGAAGAAGGAGAAGGAGAAGGTGAGGTCTGGAGGGTGAATCAGAAGAAGCAGAAGAAGGAGAAGGAGAAGGTGATGTCTGGAGGGTGAATCAGAAGAAGCAGAAGAAGGAGAAGGAGAAGGTGATGTCTGGAGGGTGAATCAGAAGAAGCAAAAGAAGGAGAAGGAGAAGGTGAAGTCAGGAGGGTGAATCAGAAGAAGCAGAAGAAGGAGAAGGAGAAGGTGAAGTTAGGAGGGTGAATCAGAAGAAGCAGAAGAAGGAGAAGGAGCAGGTGAAGTCAGGGGGGTGAAGCAGAAGAAGTAGAAGAAGGAGAAGGAGAAGGTGAAGTCAGGACGGTGAAGCAGAAGAGGCAGAAGAAGGAGAAGGAGAAGGTGAAGTCTGGAGGGCGCAGCAGAAGAAGCAGAAGAAGGAGAAAGAGAAGGTGAAGTCTGGAGGGTGAAGCAGAAGAAGCAGAAGAAGGAGAAGGAGAAGGTGAAGTCTGGAGGGTGAATCAGAAGAAGTAGAAGAAGGAGAAGGAGAAGGTGAAGTCAGGAGAGTGAAGCAGAAGAAGCAGAAGAAGGAGAAGGAGAAGGTGAAGTCTGGAGGGTGAAGCAGAAGAAGCAGAAGAAGGAGAAGGAGAAGGTGAAGTCTGGAGGGCGAAGCAGAAGAAGCAGAAGAAGGAGAAGGAGAAGGTGAAGTCTGGAGGGTGAAGCAGAAGAAGCTGAAGAAGGAGAAGGAGAAGGTGAAGTCTGGAGGGTGAATCAGAAGAAGTAGAAGAAGGAGAAGGAGAAGGTGAAGTCAGGAGGGTGAAGCAGAAGAAGCAGAAGATGGAGAAGGAGAAGGTGAAGTCTGGAGGGTGAAACAGAAGAATCAGAAGAAGGAGAAGGAGAAGGTGAAGTCTGGAGGGTGAATCAGAAGAAGCAGAAGGAAGAGAAGGAGAAGGTGAAGTCTGGAGGGTGAAGCAGAAGAAACAGAAGAAGGAGAAGGAGAAGGTGAATACTGAAGGGTGAATCAGAAGAAGTAGAAGAAGGAGAAGGAGAAGGTGAAGTCTGGAGGGTGAATCAGAAGAAGTAGAAGAAGGAGAAGGAGAAGGTGAAGTCTGGAGGGTGAATCAGAAGAAGCAGAAGAAGGAGAAGGAGAAGGTGAAGTCTGGAGGGTGAATCAGAAGAAGCAGAAGAAGGAGAAGGAGAAGATGAAGTCTGGAGGGTGAATCAGAAGAAGTAGAAGAAGGAGAAGGAGAAGGTGAGGTCTGGAGGGTGAATCAGAAGAAGCCGAAGAAGGAGAAGGAGAAGGTGAAGTCTGGAGGGTGAATCAGAAGAAGCAGAAGAAGGAGAAGGAGAAGGTGAAGTCTGGAGGGTGAATCAGAAGAAGCAAAAGAAGGAGAAGGAGAAGGTGAAGTCAGGAGGGTGAATCAGAAGAAGCAGAAGAAGGAGAAGGAGAAGATGAAGTTAGGAGGGTGAATCGGAAGAAGCAGAAGGAGGAGAAGGAGCAGGTGAAGTGAGGGGGGTGAAGCAGAAGAAGTAGAAGAAGGAGAAGGAGAAGGTGAAGTCAGGACGGTGAAGCAGAAGAAGCAGAAGAAGGAGAAGGAGAAGGTGAAGTCTGGAGGGCGCAGCAGAAGAAGCCGAAGAAGGAGAAGGAGAAGTTGAAGTCTGGAGGGTGAAGCAGAAGAAGCAGAAGAAGGAGAAGGAGAAGGTGAAGTCTGGAGAGTGAATCAGAAGAAGTAGAAGAAGGAGTAGGAGAAGGTGAAGTCAGGAGAGTGAAGCAGAAGAAGCAGAAGAAGGAGAAGGAGAAGGTGAAGTCTGGAGGGTGAAGCAGAAGAAGCAGAAGAAGGAGAAGGAGAAGGTGAAGTCTGGAGGGCGAAGCAGAAGAAGCAGAAGAAGGAGAAGGAGAAGGTGAAGTCTGGAGGGTGAAGCAGAAGAAGCACAAGAAGGAGAAGGAGAAGGTGAAGTCTGGAGGGTGAATCAGAAGAAGTAGAAGAAGGAGAAGGAGAAGGTGGAGTCAGGAGGGTGAAGCAGAAGAAGCAGAAGAAGGAGAAGGAGAAGGTGAAGTCTGGAGGGTGAAGCAGAAGAAGCAGAAGAAGGAGAAGGAGAAGGTGAAGTCTGGAGGGTGAAGCAGAAGAAGCAGAAGAAGGAGAAGAAGGAGAAGGAGAAGGTTAAGTCTGGAGGGTGAATCAGAAGACGTAGAAGAAGGAGAAGGAGAAGGTGAGGTCTGGAGGGTGAATCAGAAGAAGTAGAAGAAGGAGAAGGAGAATGTGAAGTCTGGAGGGTGAATCAGAAGAAGCAGAAGAAGGAGAAGGAGAAGGTGAAGTCTGGAGAGAGATGCAGAAGAAGTAGAAGAAGGAGAAGGAGAAGTTGAAGTCTGGAGGGTGAATCAGAAGAAGTAGAAGAAGGAGAAGGAGAAGGTGAAGTCTGGAGGGTCAATCAGAAGAAGTAAAAGAAGGAGAAGGAGAAGGTGAAGTCTGGAGGGTAAATCAGAAGAAGCAGAAGAAGGAGAAGGAGAAGATGGAGTCTGGAGGGTGAATCAGAAGAAGTAGAAGAAGGAGAAGGAGAAGGTGTAGTCTGGACGGTGAATCAGAAGAAGTAGACGAAGGAGAAGGAGAAGGTGAAGTCTGCAGGGTGAAGCAGAAGAAACAGAAGAAGGAGAAGGAGAAGGTGAAGACTGAAGGGTGAATCAGAAGAAGTAGAAGAAGGAGAAGGAGAAGGTGAAGTCTGGAGGGTGAATCAGAAGAAGCAGAAGAAGGAGAAGGAGAAGGTGAAGTCTGGAGGGTGAATCAGAAGAAGCAGAAGAAGGAGAAGGAGAAGGTGAAGTCTGGAGGGTGAATCAGAAGAAGCAGAAGAAGGAGAAGGAGAAGATGAAGTCTGGAGGGTGAATCAGAAGAAGTAGAAGAAGGAGAAGGAGAAGGTGAGGTCTGGAGGGTGAATCAGAAGAAGCAGAAGAAGGAGAAGGAGAAGGTGAAGTCTGGAGAGTGAAGCAGAAGAAGCAGAAGAAGGAGAAGGAGAAGGTGAAGTCTGGAGGGTGAAGCAGAAGAAGCAGAAGAAGGAGAAGGAGAAGGTGAAGTCTGGAGGGCGAAGCAGAAGAAGCAGAAGAAGGAGAAGGAGAAGGTGAAGTCTGGAGGGTGAAGCAGAAGAAGCAGAAGAAGGAGAAGGAGAAGGTGAAGTCTGGAGGGTGAATCAGAAGAAGGAGAAGAAGGAGAAGGAGAAGGTGAAGTCAGGAGGGTGAAGCAGAAGAAGCAGAAGAAGGAGAAGGAGAAGGTGAAGTCTGGAGGGTGAAGCAGAAGAAGCAGAAGAAGGAGAAGGAGAAGGTGAAGTCTGGAGGGTGAAGCAGAAGAAGCAGAAAAGGAGAAGGAGAAGGTGAAGTAAGGAGGGTGAATCAGAAGAAGTAGAAGAAGGAGAAGGAAAAGGTGAAGTCTGGAGGGTGAATCAGAAGACGTAGAAGAAGGAGAAGGAGAATGTGAAGTCTGGAGGGTGAATCAGAAGAAGCAGACGAAGGAGAAGGAGAAGTCTGGAGGGAGAAGCAGAAGAAGTAGAAGAAGGAGAAGGAGAAGTTGAAGTCTGGAGGGTGAATCAGAAGAAGTAGAAGAAGGAGAAGGAGAAGGTGAAGTCTGGAGGGTCAATCAGAAGAAGTAGAAGAAGGAGAAGGAGAAGGTGAAGTCTGGAGGGTGAATCAGAAGAAGCAGAAGAAGGAGAAGGAGAAGATGAAGTCTGGAGGATGAATCAGAAGAAGTAGAAGAAGGAGAAGGAGAAGGTGTAGTCTGGACGGTGAATCAGAAGAAGTAGACGAAGGAGAAGGAGAAGGTGAAGTCTGCAGGGTGAATCAGAAGAAGCAGAAGAAGGAGAAGGAGAAGGTGAAGTCTGGAGGGTGAATCAGAAGAAGTAGAAGAAGGAGAAGGAGAAGGTGAAGTCTGGAGGGTGAATCAGAAGAAGAAGGAGAAGGTGAAGTCTGGAGGGTGAATCAGAAGAAGCAGAAGAAGGAGAAGGAGAAGGTGAATTCTGGAGGGTGAATCAGAAGAAGCAGAATAAGGAGAAGGAGAAGGTGAAGTCTGGAGGGTGAATCAGAAGAAGCAGAAGAAGGAGAAGGAGAAGGTAAAGTCTGGAGGGTGAATCAGAAGAAGAAGAAGAAGGAGAAGGAGAAGGTGAAGTCTGGAGGGTGAATCAGAAGAAGTAGAAGAAGGAGAACGAGAAGGTGAAGTCTGGAGGGTGAAGCAGAAGAAGCAGAAGAAGGAGAAGGAGAAGGTGAAGTCTGGAGGGCGAAGCAGAAGAAGCAGAAGAAGGAGAAGGAGATGGTGAAGTCTGGAGGGTGAAGCAGAAGAAGCAGAAGAAGGAGAAGGAGAAGGTGAAGTCTGGAGGGTGAATCAGAAGAAGTAGAAGAAGGAGAAGGAGAAGGTGAAGTCTGGAGGGTGAAGCAGAAGAAACAGAAGAAGGAGAAGGAGAAGGTGAAGACTGAAGGGTGAATCAGAAGAAGTAGAAGAAGGAGAAGGAGAAGGTGAAGTCTGGAGGGTGAATCAGAAGAAGCAGAAGAAGGAGAAGGAGAAGGTGAAGTCTGGAGGGTGAATCAGAAGAAGCAGAAGAAGGAGAAGGAGAAGATGAAGTCTGGAGGGTGAATCAGAAGAAGTAGAAGAAGGAGAAGGAGAAGGTGAAGTCTGGAGGGTGAAGCAGAAGAAGCAGAAGAAGGAGAAGGAGAAGGTGAAGTCTGGAGGGTGAATCAGAAGAAGTAGAAGAAGGAGAAGGAGAAGGTGAAGTCTGGAGGGTGAAGCAGAAGAAGCAGAAGAAGGAGAAGGAGAAGGTGAAGTCTGGAGGGCGAAGCAGAAGAAGCAGAAGAAGGAGAAGGGGAAGGGGATGTCTGGAGGGTGAATCAGAAGAAGTAGAAGAAGCAGAAGGAGAAGGTGAAGTCTGGAGGGTGAATCAGAAGAAGCAGAAAAAGGAGAAGGAGAAGGTGAAGTCTGGAGGGTGAATCAGAAGAAGCAGAAGAAGGAGAAGGAGAAGGTGAAGTCTGGAGGGTGAATCAGAAGAAGCAGAATAAGGAGAAGGAGAAGGTGAAGTCTGGAGGGTGAATCAGAAGAAGCAGAAGAAGGAGAAGGAGAAGGTGAAGTCTGGAGGGTGAATCAGAAGAAGTAGAAGAAGGAGAAGGAGAAGGTGAAGTCTGGAGGGTGAATCAGAAGAAGTAGAAGAAGGAGAAGGAGAAGGTGGAGTCTGGAGGGTGAATCAGAAGAAGCAGAAGAAGGAGAAGGAGAAGGTGAAGTCTGGAGGGTGAATCAGAAGAAGCAGAAGAAGGAGAAGGAGACGATGAAGTCTGGAGGGTGAATCAGAAGAAGTAGAAGAAGGAGAAGGAGAAGGTGAAGTCTGGAGGGTGAATCAGAAGAATCAGAAGAAGGAGAAGGAGAAGGTGAAGTCTGGAGGGTGAATCAGAAGAAGCAGAAGAAGGAGAAGGAGAAGGTGAAGTCTGGAGGGTGAATCAGAAGAAGCAGAATAAGGAGAAGGAGAAGGTGAAGTCTGGAGGGTGAATCAGAAGAAGCAGAAGAAGTAGAAGGAGAAGGTGAAGTCTGGAGGGTGAATCAGAAGAAGTAGAAGAAGGAGAAGGAGAAGGTGAAGTCTGGAGGGTGAAGCAGAAGAAGTAGAAGAAAGAGAAGGAGAAGGTGAAGTCAGGAGGGTGAATCAGAAGAAGTAGAAGAAGGAGAAGGAGAAGGTGAAGTCAGGAGGGTGATTCAGAAGAAGCAGAAGAAGGAGAAGGAGAAGGTGAAGTCTGGAGGGTGAATCAGAAGAATCAGAAGAAGGAGAAGGAGAAGGTGAAGTCTGGAGGGTGAATCAGAAGAAGCAGAAGAAAGAGAAGGAGAAGGTGAAGTCTGGAGGGTGAAGCAGAAGAAACAGAAGAAGGAGAAGGAGAAGGTGAAGACTGAAGGGTGAATCAGTAGAAGTAGAAGAAGGAGAAGGAGAAGGTGAGGTCTGGAGGGTGAATCAGAAGAAGTAGAAGAAGGAGAAGGAGAAGGTGAAGTCTGGAGGGTGAATCAGAAGAAGCAGAAGAAGGAGAAGGAGAAGGTGAAGTCTGGAGGGTGAATCAGAAGAAGCAGAAGAAGGAGAAGGAGAAGATGAAGTCTGGAGGGTGAATCAGAAGAAGGAGAAGAAGGAGAAGGAGAAGGTGAGGTCTGGAGGGTGAATCAGAAGAAGCAGAAGAAGGAGAAGGAGAAGGTGAAGTCTGGAGGGTGAATCAGAAGAAGCAGAAGAAGGAGAAGGAGAAGGTGATGTCTGGAGGGTGAATCAGAAGAAGCAAAAGAAGGAGAAGGAGAAGGTGAAGTCAGGAGGGTGAATCAGAAGAAGCAGAAGAAGGAGAAGGAGAAGGTGAAGTTAGGAGGGTGAATCAGAAGAAGCAGAAGAAGGAGAAGGAGCAGGTGAAGTCAGGGGGGTGAAGCAGAAGAAGTAGAAGAAGGAGAAGGAGAAGGTGAAGTCAGGACGGTGAAGCAGAAGAGGCAGAAGAAGGAGAAGGAGAAGGTGAAGTCTGGAGGGCGCAGCAGAAGAAGCAGAAGAAGGAGAAGGAGAAGGTGAAGTCTGGAGGGTGAAGCAGAAGAAGCAGAAGAAGGAGAAGGAGAAGGTGAAGTCTGGAGGGTGAATCAGAAGAAGTAGAAGAAGGAGAAGGAGAAGGTGAAGTCAGGAGAGTGAAGCAGAAGAAGCAGAAGAAGGAGAAGGAGAAGGTGAAGTCTGGAGGGTGAAGCAGAAGAAGCAGAAGAAGGAGAAGGAGAAGGTGAAGTCTGGAGGGGGAAGCAGAAGAAGCAGAAGAAGGAGAAGGAGAAGGTGAAGTCTGCAGGGTGAATCAGAAGAAGCAGAAGAAGGAGAAGGAGAAGGTGAAGTCTGGAGGGTGAATCAGAAGAAGTAGAAGAAGGAGAAGGAGAAGGTGAAGTCTGGAGGGTGAATCAGAAGAAGAAGGAGAAGGTGAAGACTGGAGGGTGAATCAGAAGAAGCAGAAGAAGGAGAAGGAGAAGGTGAAGTCTGGAGGGTGAATCAGAAGAAGCAGAATAAGGAGAAGGAGAAGGTGAAGTCTGGAGGGTGAATCAGAAGAAGCAGAAGAAGGAGAAGGAGAAGGTGAAGTCTGGAGGGAGAATCAGAAGAAGTAGAAGAAGGAGAAGGAGAAGGTGAAGTCTGGAGGGTGAATCAGAAGAAGTAGAAGAAGGAGAAGGATAAGGTGAAGTCTGGAGGGTGAAGCAGAAGAAGCAGAAGAAGGAGAAGGAGAAGGTGAAGTCTGGAGGGTGAAGCAGAAGAAGCAGAAGAAGGAGAAGGAGAAGGTGAAGTCTGGAGGGTGAAGCAGAAGAAGCAGAAGAAGGAGAAGAAGGAGAAGGAGAAGGTTAAGTCTGGAGGGTGAATCAGAAGACGTAGAAGAAGGAGAAGGAGAAGGTGAAGTCTGGAGGGTGAATCAGAAGAAGTAGAAGAAGGAGAAGGAGAATGTGAAGTCTGGAGGGTGAATCAGAAGAAGCAGAAGAAGGAGAAGGAGAAGGTGAAGTCTGGAGAGAGATGCAGAAGAAGTAGAAGAAGGAGAAGGAGAAGTTGAAGTCTGGAGGGTGAATCAGAAGAAGTAGAAGAAGGAGAAGGAGAAGGTGAAGTCTGGAGGGTCAATCAGAAGAAGTAAAAGAAGGAGAAGGAGAAGGTGAAGTCTGGAGGGTAAATCAGAAGAAGCAGAAGAAGGAGAAGGAGAAGATGGAGTCTGGAGGGTGAATCAGAAGAAGTAGACGAAGGAGAAGGAGAAGGTGAAGTCTGCAGGGTGAAGCAGAAGAAACAGAAGAAGGAGAAGGAGAAGGTGAAGACTGAAGGGTGAATCAGAAGAAGTAGAAGAAGGAGAAGGAGAAGGTGAAGTCTGGAGGGTGAATCAGAAGAAGCAGAAGAAGGAGAAGGAGTAGGTGAAGTCTGGAGGGTGAATCAGAAGAAGCAGAAGAAGGAGAAGGAGAAGGTGAAGTCTGGAGGGTGAATCAGAAGAAGCAGAAGAAGGAGAAGGAGAAGATGAAGTCTGGAGGGTGAATCAGAAGAAGTAGAAGAAGGAGAAGGAGAAGGTGAGGTCTGGAGGGTGAATCAGAAGAAGCAGAAGAAGGAGAAGGAGAAGGTGAAGTCTGGAGAGTGAAGCAGAAGAAGCAGAAGAAGGAGAAGGAGAAGGTGAAGTCTGGAGGGTGAAGCAGAAGAAGCAGAAGAAGGAGAAGGAGAAGGTGAAGTCTGGAGGGCGAAGCAGAAGAAGCAGAAGAAGGAGAAGGAGAAGGTGAAGTCTGGAGGGTGAAGCAGAAGAAGCAGAAGAAGGAGAAGGAGAAGGTGAAGTCTGGAGGGTGAATCAGAAGAAGGAGAAGAAGGAGAAGGAGAAGGTGAAGTCAGGAGGGTGAAGCAGAAGAAGCAGAAGAAGGAGAAGGAGAAGGTGAAGTCTGGAGGGTGAAGCAGAAGAAGCAGAAGAAGGAGAAGGAGAAGGTGAAGTCTGGAGGGTGAAGCAGAAGAAGCAGAAAAGGAGAAGGAGAAGGTGAAGTAAGGAGGGTGAATCAGAAGAAGTAGAAGAAGGAGAAGGAAAAGGTGAAGTCTGGAGGGTGAATCAGAAGACGTAGAAGAAGTAGAAGGAGAATGTGAAGTCTGGAGGGTGAATCAGAAGAAGCAGACGAAGGAGAAGGAGAAGTCTGGAGGGAGAAGCAGAAGAAGTAGAAGAAGGAGATGGAGAAGTTGAAGTCTGGAGGGTGAATCAGAAGAAGTAGAAGAAGGAGAAGGAGAAGGTGAAGTCTGGAGGGTCAATCAGAAGAAGTAGAAGAAGGAGAAGGAGAAGGTGAAGTCTGGAGGGTGAATCAGAAGAAGCAGAAGAAGGAGAAGGAGAAGATGAAGTCTGGAGGATGAATCAGAAGAAGTAGAAGAAGGAGAAGGAGAAGGTGTAGTCTGGACGGTGAATCAGAAGAAGTAGACGAAGGAGAAGGAGAAGGTGAAGTCTGCAGGGTGAATCAGAAGAAGCAGAAGAATTGAAGGAGAAGGTGAAGTCTGGAGGGTGAATCAGAAGAAGTAGAAGAAGGAGAAGGAGAAGGTGAAGTCTGGAGGGTGAATCAGAAGAAGAAGGAGAAGGTGAAGTCTGGAGGGTGAATCAGAAGAAGCAGAAGAAGGAGAAGGAGAAGGTGAATTCTGGAGGGTGAATCAGAAGAAGCAGAATAAGGAGAAGGAGAAGGTGAAGTCTGGAGGGTGAATCAGAAGAAGCAGAAGAAGGAGAAGGAGAAGGTAAAGTCTGGAGGGTGAATCAGAAGAAGAAGAAGAAGGAGAAGGAGAAGGTGAAGTCTGGAGGGTGAATCAGAAGAAGTAGAAGAAGGAGAACGAGAAGGTGAAGTCAGGAGAGTGAAGCAGAAGAAGCAGAAGAAGGAGAAGGAGAAGGTGAAGTCTGGAGGGTGAAGCAGAAGAAGCAGAAGAAGGAGAAGGAGAAGGTGAAGTCTGGAGGGCGAAGCAGAAGAAGCAGAAGAAGGAGAAGGAGATGGTGAAGTCTGGAGGGTGAAGCAGAAGAAGCAGAAGAAGGAGAAGGAGAAGGTGAAGTCTGGAGGGTGAATCAGAAGAAGTAGAAGAAGGAGAAGGAGAAGGTGAAGTCTGGAGGGTGAAGCAGAAGAAACAGAAGAAGGAGAAGGAGAAGGTGAAGACTGAAGGGTGAATCAGAAGAAGTAGAAGAAGGAGAAGGAGAAGGTGAAGTCTGGAGGGTGAATCAGAAGAAGCAGAAGAAGGAGAAGGAGAAGGTGAAGTCTGGAGGGTGAATCAGAAGAAGCAGAAGAAGGAGAAGGAGAAGATGAAGTCTGGAGGGTGAATCAGAAGAAGTAGAAGAAGGAGAAGGAGAAGGTGAGGTCTGGAGGGTGAATCAGAAGAAGCAGAAGAAGGAGAAGGAGAAGGTGAAGTCTGGAGGGTGAATCAGAAGAAGCAGAAGAAGGAGAAGGAGAAGGTGAAGTTAGGAGGGTGAATCAGAAGAAGCAGAAGAAGGAGAAGGAGAAGGTGAAGTCTGGAGGGCGAAGCAGAAGAAGCAGAAGAAGGAGAAGGAGATGGTGAAGTCTGGAGGGTGAAGCAGAAGAAGCAGAAGAAGGAGAAGGAGAAGGTGAAGTCTGGAGGGTGAATCAGAAGAAGTAGAAGAAGGAGAAGGAGAAGGTGAAGTCTGGAGGGTGAAGCAGAAGAAACAGAAGAAGGAGAAGGAGAAGGTGAAGACTGAAGGGTGAATCAGAAGAAGTAGAAGAAGGAGAAGGAGAAGGTGAAGTCTGGAGGGTGAATCAGAAGAAGCAGAAGAAGGAGAAGGAGAAGGTGAAGTCTGGAGGGTGAATCAGAAGAAGCAGAAGAAGGAGAAGGAGAAGATGAAGTCTGGAGGGTGAATCAGAAGAAGTAGAAGAAGGAGAAGGAGAAGGTGAGGTCTGGAGGGTGAATCAGAAGAAGAAAAAGAAGGAGAAGGAGAAGGTGAAGTCAGGAGGGTGAATCTGAAGAAGCAGAAGAAGGAGAAGGAGAAGGTGAAGTTAGGAGGGTGAATCAGAAGAAGCAGAAGAAGGAGAAGGAGCAGGTGAAGTCAGGGGGGTGAAGCAGAAGAAGTAGAAGAAGGAGAAGGAGAAGGTGAAGTCAGGACGGTGAAGCAGAAGAAGCAGAAGAAGGAGAAGGAGAAGGTGAAGTCTGGAGGGCGCAGCAGAAGAAGCAGAAGAAGGAGAAGGAGAAGGTGAAGTCTGGAGGGTGAAGCAGAAGAAGCAGAAGATGGAGAAGGAGAAGGTGAAGTCTGGAGGGTGAATCAGAAGAAGTAGAAGAAGGAGAAGGAGAAGGTGAAGTCAGGAGAGTGAAGCAGAAGAAGCAGAAGAAGGAGAAGGAGAAGTTGAAGTCTGGAAGGTGAAGCAGAAGAAGCAGAAGAAGGAGAAGGAGAAGGTGAAGTCTGGAGGGCGAAGCAGAAGAAGCAGAAGAAGGAGAAGGAGAAGGTGAAGTCTGGAGGGTGAAGCAGAAGAAGCAGAAGAAGGAGAAGGAGAAGGTGAAGTCTGGAGGGTGAATCAGAAGAAGTAGAAGAAGGAGAAGGGGAAGGTGAAGTCAGGAGGGTGAAGCAGAAGAAGCAGAGGAAGGAGAAGGAGAAGGTGAAGTCTGGAGGGTGAAGCAGAAGAAGCAGAAGAAGGAGAAGGAGAAGGTGAGGTCTGGAGGGTGAAGCAGAAGAAGCAGAAGAAGGAGAAGGAGAAGGTGAAGTAAGGAGGGTGAATCAGAAGAAGTAGAAGAAGGAGAAGGAGAAGGTGAAGTCTGGAGGGTGAATCAGAAGACGTAGAAGAAGGAGAAGGAGAAGGTGAAGTCTGGAGGGTGAATCAGAAGAAGTAGAAGAAGGAGAAGGAGAAGGTGAAGTCTGGAGGGTGAATCAGAAGAAGCAGAAGAAGGAGAAGGAGAAGGTGAAGTCTGGAGGGAGAAGCAGAAGAAGTAGAAGAAGGAGAAGGAGAAGTTGAAGTCTGGAGGGTGAATCAGAGGAAGTAGAAGAAGGAGAAGGAGAAGGTGAAGTCTGGAGGGTCAATCAGAAGAGGTAGAAGAAGGAGAAGGAGAAGGTGAAGTCTGGAGGGTGAATCAGAAGAAGCAGAAGAAGGAGAAGGAGAAGATGAAGTCTGGAGGGTGAATCAGAAGAAGTAGAAGAAGGAGAAGGAGAAGGTGTAGTCTGGACGGTGAATCAGAAGAAGTAGACGAAGGAGAAGGAGAAGGTGAAGTCTGCAGGGTGAATCAGAAGAAGCAGAAGAAGGAGAAGGAGAAGGTGAAGTCTGGAGGGTGAATCAGAAGAAGTAGAAGAAGGAGAAGGAGAAGGTGAAGTCTGGAGGGTGAATCAGAAGAAGAAGGAGAAGGTGAAGACTGGAGGGTGAATCAGAAGAAGCAGAAGAAGGAGAAGGAGAAGGTGAAGTCTGGAGGGTGAATCAGAAGAAGCAGAATAAGGAGAAGGAGAAGGTGAAGTCTGGAGGGTGAATCAGAAGAAGCAGAAGAAGGAGAAGGAGAAGGTGAAGTCTGGAGGGAGAATCAGAAGAAGTAGAAGAAGGAGAAGGAGAAGGTGAAGTCTGGAGGGTGAATCAGAAGAAGTAGAAGAAGGAGAAGGATAAGGTGAAGTCTGGAGGGTGAAGCAGAAGAAGCAGAAGAAGGAGAAGGAGAAGGTGAAGTCTGGAGGGCGAAGCAGAAGAAGCATAAGAAGGAGAAGGAGAAGGTGAAGTCTGGAGGGTGAAGCAGAAGAAGCAGAAGAAGGAGAAGGAGAAGGTGAAGTCTGGAGGGTGAATCAGAAGAAGTAGAAGAAGGAGAAGGAGAAGGTGAAGTCAGGAGGGTGAAGCAGAAGAAGCAGAAGAAGGAGAAGGAGAAGGTGAAGTCTGGAGGGTGAAGCAGAAGAAGCAGAAGAAGGAGAAGGAGAAGGTGAAGTTTGGAGGGTGAAGCAGAAGAAGCAGAAGAAGGAGAAGGAGAAGGTGAAGTCAGGAGGGTGAATCAGAAGAAGTAGAAGAAGGAGAAGGAGAAGGTGAAGTCTGGAGGGTGAATCAGAAGAAGTAGAAGAAGGAGAAGGAGAAGGTGAAGTCTGGAGGGTGAATCAGAAGAAGTAGAAGAAGGAGAAGGAGAAGGTGAAGTCTGGAGGGTGAATCAGAAGAAGTAGAAGAAAGAGAAGGAGAAGGTGAAGTCTGGAGGGAGAAGCAGAAGAAGTAGAAGAAGGAGAAGGAGAAGGTGAAGTCTGGAGCGTGAATCAGAAGATGTAGAAGAAGGAGAAGGAGAAGGTGAAGTCTGGAGGGTCAATCAGAAGAAGTAGAAGAAGGAGAAGGAGAAGGTGAAGTCTGGAGGGTGAATCAGAAGAAGCAGAAGAAGGAGAAGGAGAAGGTGAAGTCTGGAGGGTGAATCAGAAGAAGTAGAAGAAGGAGAAGGAGAAGGTGTAGTCTGGACGGTGAATCAGAAGAAGTAGACGAAGGAGAAGGAGAAGGTGAAGTCTGCAGGGTGAATCAGAAGAAGCAGAAGAAGGAGAAGGAGAAGGTGAAGTCTGGAGGGTGAATCAGAAGAAGTAGAATAAGGAGAAGGAGAAGGTGAAGTCTGGAGGGTGAATCAGAAGAAGCAGAAGAAGGAGAAGGAGAAGGTGAAGTCTGGAGGGTGAATCAGAAGAAGCAGAAGAAGGAGAAGGAGAAGGTGATGTCTGGAGGGTGAATCAGAAGAAGCAGAATAAGGAGAAGGAGAAGGTGAAGTCTGGAGGGTGAATCAGAAGAAGCAGAAGAAGGAGATGGAGAAGGTGAAGTCTGGAGGGTGAATCAGAAGAAGTAGAAGAAGGAGAAGGAGAAGGTGAAGTCTGGAGGGTGAATCAGAAGAAGTAGAAGAAGGAGAAGGAGAAGGTGAAGTCTGGAGGCTGAATCAGAAGAAGCAGAAGAAGGAGAAGGAGAAGGTGAAGTCTGGAGGATGAATCAGAAGAAGCAGAAGAAGGAGAAGGAGACGATGAAGTCTGGAGGGTGAATCAGAAGAAGTAGAAGAAGGAGAAGGAGAAGGTGAAGTCTGGAGGGTGAATCAGAAGAAGCAGAAGAAGGAGAAGGAGAAGGTGAAGTCTGCAGGGTGAATCAGAAGAAGCAGAAGAAGGAGAAGGAGAAGCTGAAGTCTGGAGGGTGAATCAGAAGAAGCAGAATAAGGAGAAGGAGAAGGTGAAGTCTGGAGGGTGAATCAGAAGAAGCAGAAGAAGGAGAAGGTGACGTCTGGAGGGTGAATCAGAAGAAGTAGAAGAAGGAGAAGGAGAAGGTGAAGTCTGGAGGGTGAAGCAGAAGAAGTAGAAGAAGGAGAAGGAGAAGGTGAAGTCAGGAGGGTGAATCAGAAGAAGTAGAAGAATGAGAAGGAGAAGGTGAAGTCAGGAGGGTGAATCAGAAGAAGCTGAAGAAGGAGAAGGAGGAGGTGAAGTCTGGAGGGTGAATCAGAAGAATCAGAAGAAGGAGAAGGAGAAGGTGAAGTCTGGAGGGTGAATCAGAAGAAGCAGAAGAAAGAGAAGGAGAAGGTGATGTCTGGAGGGTGAAGCAGAAGAAACAGAAGAAGGAGAAGGAGAAGGTGAAGACTGGAGGGTGAATCAGAAGAAGTAGAAGAAGGAGAAGGAGAAGGTGAAGTCTGGAGGGTGAATCAGAAGAAGTAGAAGAAGTTGAAGGAGAAGGTGAAGTCTGGAGGGTGAATCAGAAGAAGCAGAAGAAGGAGAAGGAGAAGGTGAAGTCTGGAGGGTGAATCAGAAGAAGCAGAAGAAGAAGAAGGAGAAGATGAAGTCTGGAGGGTGAATCAGAAGAAGTAGAAGAAGGAGAAGGAGAAGGTGAGGTCTGGAGGGTGAATCAGAAGAAGCAGAAGAAGGAGAAGGAGAAGGTGAAGTCTGGAGGGTGAATCAGAAGAAGCAGAAGAAGGAGAAGGAGAAGGTGAAGTTAGGAGGGTGAATCAGAAGAAGCAGAAAAAGGGGAAGGAGAAGGTGAAGTCAGGGGGGTGAAGCAGAAGAAGTAGAAGAAGGAGAAGGAGAAGGTGAAGTCAGGAGGGTGAAGCAGAAGAAGCAGAAGAAGGAGAAGGAGAAGGTGAAGTCTGGAGGGCGCAGCAGAAGAAGCAGAAGAAGGAGAAGGAGAAGGTGCAGTCTGGAGGGTGAAGCAGAAGAAGCAGAAGAAGGAGAAGGAGAAGGTGAAGTCTGGAGGGTGAAACAGAAGAAGCAGAAGAAGGAGAAGGAGAAGGTGAAGTCAGGAGGGTGAAGCAGAAGAAGTAGAAGAAGGAGAAGGAGAAGGCGAAGCCTGGAGTGTGAAACAGAAGAAGTAGAAGAAGGAGAAGGAGAAGGTGAAGTCTGGAGCGTGAATCAGAAGATGTAGAAGAAGGAGAAGGAGAAGGTGAAGTCTGGAGGGTCAATCAGAAGAAGTAGAAGAAGGAGAAGGAGAAGGTGAAGTCTGGAGGTTGAATCAGAAGAAGCAGAAGAAGGAGAAGGAGAAGGTGAAGTCTGGAGGGTGAATCAGAAGAAGTAGAAGAAGGAGAAGGAGAAGGTGTAGTCTGGACGGTGAATCAGAAGAAGTAGACGAAGGAGAAGGAGAAGGTGAAGTCTGCAGGGTGAATCAGAAGAAGCAGAAGAAGGAGAAGGAGAAGGTGAAGTCTGGAGGGTGAATCAGAAGAAGTAGAAGAAGGAGAAGGAGAAGGTGAAGTCTGGAGGGTGAATCAGAAGAAGCAGAAGAAGGAGAAGGAGAAGGTGAAGTCTGGAGGGTGAATCAGAAGAAGCAGAAGAAGGAGAAGGAGAAGGTGAAGTCTGGAGGGTGAATCAGAAGAAGCAGAATAAGGAGAAGGAGAAGGTGAAGTCAGGAGGGTGAATCAGAAGAAGCAGAAGAAGGAGAAGGGGAAGGTGAAGTCTGGAGGGTGAATCAGAAGAAGTAGAAGAAGGAGAAGGAGAAGGTGAAGTCTGGAGGGTGAATCAGAAGAAGTAGAAGAAGGAGAAGGAGAAGGTGAAGTCTGGAGGGTGAATCAGAAGAAGCAGAAGAAGGAGAAGGAGAAGGTGAAGTCTGGTGGATGAATCAGAAGAAGCAGAAGAAGGAGAAGGAGACGATGAAGTCTGGAGGGTGAAGCAGAAGAAGCAGAAGAAGGAGAAGGAGAAGGTGAAGTCTGGAGGGCGAAGCAGAAGAAGCATAAGAAGGAGAAGGAGAAGGTGAATTCTGGAGGGTGAAGCAGAAGAAGCAGAAGAAGGAGAAGGAGAAGGTGAAGTCTGGAGGGTGGATCAGAAGAAGTAGAAGAAGGAGAAGGAGAAGGTGAAGTCAGGAGGGTGAAGCAGAAGAAGCAGAAGAAGGAGAAGGAGAAGGTGAAGTCTGGAGGGTGAAGCAGAAGAAGCAGAAGAAGGAGAAGGAGAAGGTGAAGTTTGGAGGGTGAAGCAGAAGAAGCAGAAGAAGGAGAAGGAGAAGGTGAAGTCAGGAGGGTGAATCAGAAGAAGTAGAAGAAGGAGAAGGAGAAGGTGAAGTCTGGAGGGTGAATCAGAAGAAGTAGAAGAAGGAGAAGGAGAAGGTGAAGTCTGGAGGGTGAATCAGAAGAAGTAGAAGAAGGAGAAGGAGAAGGTGAAGTCTGGAGGGTGAATCAGAAGAAGTAGAAGAAAGAGAAGGAGAAGGTGAAGTCTGGAGGGAGAAGCAGACGAAGTAGAAGAAGGAGAAGGAGAAGGTGAAGTCTGGAGCGTGAATCAGAAGATGTAGAAGAAGGAGAAGGAGAAGGTGAAGTCTGGAGGGTCAATCAGAAGAAGTAGAAGAAGGAGAAGGAGAAGGTGAAGTCTGGAGGGTGAATCAGAAGAAGCAGAAGAAGGAGAAGGAGAAGGTGAAGTCTGGAGGGTGAATCAGAAGAAGTAGAAGAAGGAGAAGGAGAAGGTGTAGTCTGGACGGTGAATCAGAAGAAGTAGACGAAGGAGAAGGAGAAGGTGAAGTCTGCAGGGTGAATCAGAAGAAGCAGAAGAAGGAGAAGGAGAAGGTGAAGTCTGGAGGGTGAATCAGAAGAAGTAGAAGAAGGAGAAGGAGAAGGTGAAGTCTGGAGGGTGAATCAGAAGAAGCAGAAGAAGGAGAAGGAGAAGGTGAAGTCTGGAGGGTGAATCAGAAGAAGCAGAAGAAGGAGAAGGAGAAGGTGAAGTCTGGAGGGTGAATCAGAAGAAGCAGAATAAGGAGAAGGAGAAGGTGAAGTCTGGAGGGTGAATCAGAAGAAGCAGAAGAAGGAGATGGAGAAGGTGAAGTCTGGAGGGTGAATCAGAAGAAGTAGAAGAAGGAGAAGGAGAAGGTGAAGTCTGGAGGGTGAATCAGAAGAAGTAGAAGAAGGAGAAGGAGAAGGTGAAGTCTGGAGGCTGAATCAGAAGAAGCAGAAGAAGGAGAAGGAGAAGGTGAAGTCTGGAGGATGAATCAGAAGAAGCAGAAGAAGGAGAAGGAGACGATGAAGTCTGGAGGGTGAATCAGAAGAAGTAGAAGAAGGAGAAGGAGAAGGTGAAGTCTGGAGAGTGAATCAGAAGAAGCAGAAGAAGGAGAAGGAGAAGGTGAAGTCTGGAGGGTGAATCAGAAGAAGCAGAAGAAGGAGAAGGAGAAGGTGAAGTCTGGAGGGTGAATCAGAAGAAGCAGAATAAGGAGAAGGAGAAGGTGAAGTCTGGAGGGTGAAGCAGAAGAAGTAGAAGAAGGAGAAGGAGAAGGTGAAGTCAGGAGGGTGAATCAGAAGAAGTAGAAGAAGGAGAAGGAGAAGGTGAAGTCAGGAGGGTGAATCAGAAGAAGCTGAAGAAGGAGAAGGAGAAGGTGAAGTCTGGAGGGTGAATCAGAAGAATCAGAAGAAGGAGAAGGAGAAGGTGAAGTCTGGAGGGTGAATCAGAAGAAGCAGAAGAAAGAGAAGGAGAAGGTGATGTCTGGAGGGTGAAGCAGAAGAAACAGAAGAAGGAGAAGGAGAAGGTGAAGACTGGAGGGTGAATCAGAAGAAGTAGAAGAAGGAGAAGGAGAAGGTGAAGTCTGGAGGGTGAATCAGAAGAAGTAGAAGAAGTTGAAGGAGAAGGTGAAGTCTGGAGGGTGAATCAGAAGAAGCAGAAGAAGGAGAAGGAGAAGCTGAAGTCTGGAGGGTGAATCAGAAGAAGCAGAAGAAGAAGAAGGAGAAGATGAAGTCTGGAGGGTGAATCAGAAGAAGTAGAAGAAGGAGAAGGAGAAGGTGAGGTCTGGAGGGTGAATCAGAAGAAGCAGAAGAAGGAGAAGGAGAAGGTGAAGTCTGGAGGGTGAATCAGAAGAAGCAGAAGAAGGAGAAGGAGAAGGTGAAGTTAGGAGGGTGAATCAGAAGAAGCAGAAGAAGGAGAAGGAGAAGGTGAAGTCAGGGGGGTGAAGCAGAAGAAGTAGAAGAAGGAGAAGGAGAAGGTGAAGTCAGGAGGGTGAAGCAGAAGAAGCAGAAGAAGGAGAAGGAGAAGGTGAAGTCTGGAGGGCGCAGCAGAAGAAGCAGAAGAAGGAGAAGGAGAAGGTGCAGTCTGGAGGGTGAAGCAGAAGAAGCAGAAGAAGGAGAAGGCGAAGGTGAAGTCTGGAGGGTGAAACAGAAGAAGTAGAAGAAGGAGAAGGAGAAGGTGAAGTCAGGAGGGTGAAGCAGAAGAAGCAGAAGAAGGAGAAGGAGAAGGTGAAGTCTGGAGGGTGAATCAGAAGAAGTAGAAGAAGGAGAAGGAGAAGGTGAAGTCAGGAGGGTGAAGCAGAAGAAGTAGAAGAAGGAGAAGGAGAAGGCGAAGCCTGGAGTGTGAAACAGAAGAAGTAGAAGAAGGAGAAGGAGAAGGTGAAGTGTGGAGCGTGAATCAGAAGATGTAGAAGAAGGAGAAGGAGAAGGTGAAGTCTGGAGGGTCAATCAGAAGAAGTAGAAGAAGGAGAAGGAGAAGGTGAAGTCTGGAGGGTGAATCAGAAGAAGCAGAAGAAGGAGAAGGAGAAGGTGAAGTCTGGAGGGTGAATCAGAAGAAGTAGAAGAAGGAGAAGGAGAAGGTGTAGTCTGGACGGTGAATCAGAAGAAGTAGACGAAGGAGAAGGAGAAGGTGAAGTCTGCAGGGTGAATCAGAAGAAGCAGAAGAAGGAGAAGGAGAAGGTGAAGTCTGGAGGGTGAATCAGAAGAAGGAGAAGAAGGAGAAGGAGAAGGTGAAGTCTGGAGGGTGAATCAGAAGAAGTAGAAGAAGGAGAAGGAGAAGGTGAAGTCTGGAGGTTGAATCAGAAGAAGCAGAAGAAGGAGAAGGAGAAGGTGAAGTCTGGAGGATGAATCAGAAGAAGCAGAAGAAGGAGAAGGAGACGATGAAGTCTGGAGGGTGAATCAGAAGAAGCAGAAGAAGGAGAAGGAGAAGGTGAAGTCTGGAGGGTGAATCAGAAGAAGCAGAAGAAGGAGAAGGAGAAGGTGAAGTCTGGAGGGTGAATCAGAAGAAGCAGAAGAAGGAGAAGGAGAAGGTGAAGTCTGGAGGTTGAATCAGAAGAAGCAGAATAAGGAGAAGGAGAAGGTGAAGTCTGGAGGGTGAATCAGAAGAAGCAGAAGAAGGAGAAGGTGAAGTCTGGAGGGTGAATCAGAAGAAGTAGAAGAAGGAGAAGGAGAAGGTGAAGTCTGGAGGGTGAAGCAGAAGAAGTAGAAGAAGGAGAAGGAGAAGGTGAAGTCAGGAGGGTGAATCAGAAGAAGTAGAAGAAGGAGAAGGAGAAGGTGAAGTCAGGAGGGTGAATCAGAAGAAGCTGAAGAAGGAGAAGGAGAAGGTGAAGTCTGGATGGTGAATCAGAAGAATCAGAAGAAGGAGAAGGAGAAGGTGAAGTCTGGAGGGTGAATCAGAAGAAGCAGAATAAAGAGAAGGAGAAGGTGATGTCTGGAGGGTGAAGCAGAAGAAACAGAAGAAGGAGAAGGAGAAGGTGAAGACTGGAGGGTGAATCAGAAGAAGTAGAAGAAGGAGAAGGAGAAGGTGAAGTCTGGAGGGTGAATCAGAAGAAGTAGAAGAAGTTGAAGGAGAAGGTGAAGTCTGGAGGGTGAATCAGAAGAAGCAGAAGAAGGAGAAGGAGAAGGTGAAGTCTGGAGGGTGAATCAGAAGAAGCAGAAGAAGAAGAAGGAGAAGATGAAGTCTGCAGGGTGAATCAGAAGAAGTAGAAGAAGGAGAAGGAGAAGGTGAAGTCAGGGGGGTGAAGCAGAAGAAGTAGAAGAAGGAGAAGGAGAAGGTGAAGTCAGGAGGGTGAAGCAGAAGAAGCAGAAGAAGGAGAAGGAGAAGCTGAAGTCTGGAGGGCGCAGCAGAAGAAGCAGAAGAAGGAGAAGGAGAAGGTGCAGTCTGGAGGGTGAAGCAGAAGAAGCAGAAGAAGGAGAAGGAGAAGGTGAAGTCTGGAGGGTGAAACAGAAGAAGTAGAAGAAGGAGAAGGAGAAGGTGAAGTCAGGAGGTTGAAGCAGAAGAAGCAGAAGAAGGAGAAGGAGAAGGTGAAGTCTGGAAGGTGAATCAGAAGAAGTAGAAGAAGGGGAAGGAGAAGGTGAAGTCAGGAGGGTGAAGCAGAAGAAGCAGAAGAAGGAGAAGTAGAAGGTGAAGTCTGGAGGGTGAAGCAGAAGAAGCAGAAAAAGGAGAAGGAGAAGGTGAAGTCTGGAGGGTGAATCAGAAGAAGTAGAAGAAGGAGAAGGAGAAGGTGTAGTCTGGACGGTGAATCAGAAGAAGTAGACGAAGGAGAAGGAGAAGGTGAAGTCTGCAGGGTGAATCAGAAGAAGCAGAAGAAGGAGAAGGAGAAGGTGAAGTCTGGAGGGTGAATCAGAAGAAGTAGAAGAAGGAGAAGGAGAAGGTGAAGTCTGGAGGGTGAATCAGAAGAAGCAGAAGAAGGAGAAGGAGAAGGTGAAGTCTGGAGGGTGAATCAGAAGAAGCAGAAGAAGGAGAAGGAGAAGGTGAAGTCTGGAGGGTGAATCAGAAGAAGCAGAATAAGGAGAAGGAGAAGGTGAAGTCTGGAGGGTGAATCAGAAGAAGCAGAAGAAGGAGATGGAGAAGGTGAAGTCTGGAGGGTGAATCAGAAGAAGTAGAAGAAGGAGAAGGAGAAGGTGAAGTCTGGAGGGTGAATCAGAAGAAGTAGAAGAAGGAGAAGGAGAAGGTGAAGTCTGGAGGCTGAATCAGAAGAAGCAGAAGAAGGAGAAGGAGAAGGTGAAGTCTGGAGGATGAATCAGAAGAAGCAGAAGAAGGAGAAGGAGACGATGAAGTCTGGAGGGTGAATCAGAAGAAGTAGAAGAAGGAGAAGGAGAAGGTGAAGTCTGGAGAGTGAATCAGAAGAAGCAGAAGAAGGAGAAGGAGAAGGTGAAGTCTGGAGGGTGAATCAGAAGAAGCAGAAGAAGGAGAAGGAGAAGGTGAAGTCTGGAGGGTGAATCAGAAGAAGCAGAATAAGGAGAAGGAGAAGGTGAAGTCAGGAGGGTGAATCAGAAGAAGTAGAAGAAGGAGAAGGAGAAGGTGAAGTCAGGAGGGTGAATCAGAAGAAGCTGAAGAAGGAGAAGGAGAAGGTGAAGTCTGGAGGGTGAATCAGAAGAATCAGAAGAAGGAGAAGGAGAAGGTGAAGTCTGGAGGGTGAATCAGAAGAAGCAGAAGAAAGAGAAGGAGAAGGTGATGTCTGGAGGGTGAAGCAGAAGAAACAGAAGAAGGAGAAGGAGAAGGTGAAGACTGGAGGGTGAATCAGAAGAAGTAGAAGAAGGAGAAGGAGAAGGTGAAGTCTGGAGGGTGAATCAGAAGAAGTAGAAGAAGTTGAAGGAGAAGGTGAAGTCTGGAGGGTGAATCAGAAGAAGCAGAAGAAGGAGAAGGAGAAGGTGAAGTCTGGAGGGTGAATCAGAAGAAGCAGAAGAAGAAGAAGGAGAAGATGAAGTCTGGAGGGTGAATCAGAAGAAGTAGAAGAAGGAGAAGGAGAAGGTGAGGTCTGGAGGGTGAATCAGAAGAAGCAGAAGAAGGAGAAGGAGAAGGTGAAGTCTGGAGGGTGAATCAGAAGAAGCAGAAGAAGGAGAAGGAGAAGGTGAAGTTAGGAGGGTGAATCAGAAGAAGCAGAAGAAGGAGAAGGAGAAGGTGAAGTCAGGGGGGTGAAGCAGAAGAAGTAGAAGAAGGAGAAGGAGAAGGTGAAGTCAGGAGGGTGAAGCAGAAGAAGCAGAAGAAGGAGAAGGAGAAGGTGAAGTCTGGAGGGCGCAGCAGAAGAAGCAGAAGAAGGAGAAGGAGAAGGTGCAGTCTGGAGGGTGAAGCAGAAGAAGCAGAAGAAGGAGAAGGCGAAGGTGAAGTCTGGAGGGTGAAACAGAAGAAGTAGAAGAAGGAGAAGGAGAAGGTGAAGTCAGGAGGGTGAAGCAGAAGAAGCAGAAGAAGGAGAAGGAGAAGGTGAAGTCTGGAGGGTGAATCAGAATAAGTAGAAGAAGGAGAAGGAGAAGGTGAAGTCAGGAGGGTGAAGCAGAAGAAGTAGAAGAAGGAGAAGGAGAAGGCGAAGCCTGGAGTGTGAAACAGAAGAAGTAGAAGAAGGAGAAGGAGAAGGTGAAGTGTGGAGCGTGAATCAGAAGATGTAGAAGAAGGAGAAGGAGAAGGTGAAGTCTGGAGGGTCAATCAGAAGAAGTAGAAGAAGGAGAAGGAGAAGGTGAAGTCTGGAGGGTGAATCAGAAGAAGCAGAAGAAGGAGAAGGAGAAGGTGAAGTCTGGAGGGTGAATCAGAAGAAGTAAGGAGAAGGTGTAGTCTGGACGGTGAATCAGAAGAAGTAGACGAAGGAGAAGGAGAAGGTGAAGTCTGCAGGGACGTGAATCAGAAGAAGGAGAAGAAGGAGAAGGAGAAGGTGAAGTCTGGAGGGTGAATCAGAAGAAGGAGAAGAAGGAGAAGGAGGAAGGTGAAGTCTGGAGGGTGAATCAGAAGAAGTAGAAGAAGGAGAAGGAGAAGGTGAAGTCTGGAGGTTGAATCAGAAGAAGCAGAAGAAGGAGAAGGAGAAGGTGAAAGTCTGGAGGGATGAATCAGAAGAAGCAGAAGAAGGAGAAGGAGTACGATTGAAGTCTGGAGGGTGAATCAGAAGAAGCAGAAGAAGGAGAAGGAGAAGGTGAAGTCTGGAGGTTGAATCAGAAGAAGCAGAAGAAGGAGAAGGAGAAGGTGAAGTCTGAGAGGGTGAATCAGAAGAAGCAGAAGAAGGAGAAGGAGAAGGTGAAGTCTGGAGGTTGAATCAGAAGAAGCAGAATAAGGAGAAGGAGATGGTGAAGTCTGGAGGGTGAATCAGAAGAAGCAGAAGAAGGAGAAGGTGAAGTCTGGAGGGTGAATCAGAAGAAGTAGAAGAAGGAGAAGGAGAAGGTGAAGTCTGGAGGGTGAAGCAGAAGAAGTAGAAGAAGGAGAAGGAGAAGGTGAAGTCAGGAGGGTGAATCAGAAGAAGTAGAAGAAGGAGAAGGAGAAGGTGAAGTCAGGAGGGTGAATCAGAAGAAGCTGAAGAAGGAGAAGGAGAAGGTGAAGTCTGGATGGTGAATCAGAAGAATCAGAAGAAGGAGAAGGGAGAAGGTGAAGTCTGGAGGGTGAATCAGAAGAAGCAGAATAAAGAGAAGGAGAAGGTGATGTCTGGAGGGTGAAGCAGAAAGAAACAGAAGAAGGAGAAGGAGAAGGTGAAGACTGGAGGGTGAATCAGAAGAAGTAGAAGAAGGAGAAGGAGAAGGTGAAGTCTGGAGGGTGAATCAGAAGAAGTAGAAGAAGTTGAAGGAGAAGGTGAAGTCTGGAGGGTGAATCAGAAGAAGCAGAAGAAGGAGAAGGAGAAGGTGAAGTCTGGAGGGTGAATCAGAAGAAGCAGAAGAAGAAGAAGGAGAAGATGAAGTCTGCAGGGTGAATCAGAAGAAGTAGAAGAAGGAGAAGGAGAAGGTGAAGTCAGGGGGGTGAAGCAGAAGAAGTAGAAGAAGGAGAAGGAGAAGGTGAAGTCAGGAGGGTGAAGCAGAAGAAGCAGAAGAAGGAGAAGGAGAAGCTGAAGTCTGGAGGGCGCAGCAGAAGAAGCAGAAGAAGGAGAAGGAGAAGGTGCAGTCTGGAGGGTGAAGCAGAAGAAGCAGAAGAAGGAGAAGGAGAAGGTGAAGTCTGGAGGGTGAAACAGAAGAAGTAGAAGAAGGAGAAGGAGAAGGTGAAGTCAGGAGGTTGAAGCAGAAGAAGCAGAAGAAGGAGAAGGAGAAGGTGAAGTCTGGAGGGTGAATCAGAAGAAGTAGAAGAAGGAGAAGGAGAAGGTGAAGTCAGGAGGGTGAAGCAGAAGAAGCAGAAGAAGGAGAAGGAGAAGGTGAAGTCTGGAGGGTGAAGCAGAAGAAGCAGAAGAAGGAGAAGGAGAAGGTGAAGTCTGGAGGGTGAAGCAGAAGAAGCAGAAGAAGGAGAAGAAGAAGGTGAAGTCAGGAGGGTGAATTAGAAGAAGTAGAAAAAGGAGAAGGAGAAGGTGAAGTCTGGAGGGTGAATCAGAAGAAGTAGAAGAAGGAGAAGGAGAAGGTGAAGTCTGGAGGGTGAATCAGAAGAAGGAGAAGAAGGAGAAGGAGAAGGTGAAGTCTGGAGGGTGAATCAGAAGAAGCAGAAGAAGGAGAACGGGAAGGTGAAGTCTGGAGGGAGAAGAAGTAGAAGAAGGAGAAGGAGAAGGTGAAGTCTGGAGGGTGAATCAGAAGAAGTAGAAGAAGGAGAAGGCGAAGGTGAAGTCTGGAGGGTGAATCAGAAGAAGTAGAAGAAGGAGAAGGAGAAGGTGAAGTCTGGAGGGTGAATCAGAAGAAGTAGAAGAAGGAGAAGGCGAAGGGAAAGTCTGGAGGGTGAATCAGAAGAAGTAGAAGAAGGAGAAGGAGAAGGTGAAGTCTGGAGGGTGAATCGGAAGAAGCATAAGAAGGAGAAGGAGAAGGTGAAGTCTGGAGGGTGAATCAGAAGAAGTAGAAGAAGGAGAAGGAGAAGGAGTAGTCTGGAGGGTGAATCAGAAGAAGTAGACGAAGGAGAAGGAGAAGGTGAAATCTGGAGGGTGAATCAGAAGAAGCAGAAGAAGGAAAAGGAGAAGGTGAAGTCTGGAGGGTGAATCAGAAGAGGTAGAAGAAGGATAAGGAGAAGGTGAAGTCTGGAGGGTGAACCAGAAGAAGCAGAAGAAGGAGAAGGTGAAGTCTGGAGGGTGAATCAGACGAAGCAGAAGAAGGAGAAGGAGAAGGTGAAGTCTGGAGGGTGAATCAGAAGAAGTAGAAGAAGGAGAAGGAGAAGGTGAAGTCTGGAGGGTGAATCAGAAGAAGCAGAAGAAGGAGAAGGAGAAGGTGAAGTCAGGAGGGTGAATCAGAAGAAGCAGAAGAAGGAGAAGGAGAAGGTGAAGTCTGGAGGGTGAATCAGAAGAAGCAGAAGAAGGAGAAGGAGAAGGTGAAGACTGGAGGGTGAATCAGAAGAAGTAGAAGAAGGAGAAGGAGAAGGTGAAGTCTGGAGGGTGAATCAGAAGAAGTAGAAGAAGGAGAAGGAGAAGGCGAAGTCTGGAGGGTGAATCAGAAGAAGTAGAAGAAGGAGAAGGAGAAGGTGAGGTCTGGAGGGTGAATCAGAAGAAGCAGAAGAAGGAGAAGGAGAAGGTGAAGTCTGAAGGGTGAATCAGAAGAAGCAGAAGAAGGAGAAGGAGAAGGTGAAGTCTGGAGGGTGAATCAGAAGAAGCAGAAGAAGGAGAAGGAGAAGGTGAAGTCTGGAGGGTGAATCAGAAGAAGCAGAAGATGGAGAAGGAGAAGGTGAAGTCTGGAGGGTGAATCAGAAGAAGTAGAAGAAGGAGAAGGAGAAGGTGAAGTCTGCAGGGTGAATCAGAAGAAGTAGAAGAAGGAGAAGGAGAAGGTGAAGTCTGGAGGGTGAATCAGAAGAAGCAGAAGAAGGAGAACGGGAAGGTGAAGTCTGGAGGGAGAAGCAGAAGAAGTAGAAGAAGGAGAAGGAGAAGGTGAAGTCTGGAGGGTGAATCAGAAGAAGTAGAAGAAGGAGAAGGCGAAGGTAAAGTCTGGAGGGTGAATCAGAAGAAGTAGAAGAAGGAGAAGGAGAAGGTGAAGTCTGGAGGGTGAATCGGAAGAAGCAGAAGAAGGAGAAGGAGAAGGTGAAGTCTGGAGGGTGAATCAGAAGAAGTAGAAGAAGGAGAAGGAGAAGGTGTAGTCTGGAGGGTGAATCAGAAGAAGTAGACGAAGGAGAAGGAGAAGGTGAAGTCTGGAGGGTGAATCAGAAGAAGCAGAAGAAGAAGAAGGAGAAGGTGAAGTCTGGAGGGTGGATCAGAAGAGGTAGAAGAAGGATAAGGAGAAGGTGAAGTCTGGAGGGTGATCCAGAAGAAGCAGAAGAAGGAGAAGGAGAAGGTGAAGTCTGGAGGGTGAATCAGAAGAAGCAGAAGAAGGAGAAGGAGAAGGTGAAGTCTGGAGGGTGAATCAGAAGAAGTAGAAGAAGGAGAAGGAGAAGGTGAAGTCTGGAGGGTGAATCAGAAGAAGTAGAAGAAGGAGAAGGAGAAGGCGAAGTCTGGAGGGTGAATCAGAAGAAGCAGAAGAAGGAGAAGGAGAAGGTGAAGTCTGGAGGGTGAATCAGAAGAAGCAGAAGAAGGAGAAGGAGAAGATGAAGTCTGGAGGGTGAATCAGAAGAAGTAGAAGAAGGAGAAGGAGAAGGTGAAGTCTGGAGGGTGAATCAGCAGAAGCAGAAGAAGGAGAAGGAGAAGGTGAAGTCTGGAGGGTGAATCAGAAGAAGCAGAAGAAGGAGAAGGAGAAGGTGAAGTCTGGAGGGTGAATCAGAAGAAGTAGAAGAAGTTGAAGGAGAAGGTGAAGTCTGGAGGGTGAATCAGAAGAAGCAGAAGAAGGAGAAGGAGAAGGTGAAGTCTGGAGGGTGAATCAGAAGAAGTAGAAGAAGTTGAAGGAGAAGGTGAAGTCTGGAGGGTGAATCAGAAGAAGCAGAAGAAGGAGAAGGAGAAGGTGAAGTCTGGAGGGTGAATCAGAAGAAGCAGAAGAAGAAGAAGGAGAAGATGAAGTCTGGAGGGTGAATCAGAAGAAGTAGAAGAAGGAGAAGGAGAAGGTGAGGTCTGGAGGGTGAATCAGAAGAAGCAGAAGAAGGAGAAGGAGAAGGTGAAGTCTGGAGGGTGAATCAGAAGAAGCAGAAGAAGGAGAAGGAGAAGGTGAAGTTAGGAGGGTGAATCAGAAGAAGCAGAAGAAGGAGAAGGAGAAGGTGAAGTCAGGGGGGTGAAGCAGAAGAAGTAGAAGAAGGAGAAGGAGAAGGTGAAGTCAGGAGGGTGAAGCAGAAGAAGCAGAAGAAGGAGAAGGTGAAGTCTGGAGGGAGAAGCAGAAGAAGTAGAAGAAGGAGAAGGAGAATTTGAAGTCTGGAGGGTGAATCAGAAGAAGTAGAAGAAGGAGAAGGCGAAGGTAAAGTCTGGAGGGTGAATCAGAAGAAGTAGAAGAAGGAGAAGGAGAAGGTGAAGTCTGGAGGGTGAATCGGAAGAAGCAGAAGAAGGAGAAGGAGAAGGTGAAGTCTGGAGGGTGAATCAGAAGAAGTAGAAGAAGGAGAAGGAGAAGGTGTAGTCTGGAGGGTGAATCAGAAGAAGTAGACGAAGGAGAAGGAGAAGGTGAAGTCTGGAGGGTGAATCAGAAGAAGCAGAAGAAGGAGAAGGAGAAGGTGAAGTCTGGAGGGTGGATCAGAAGAGGTAGAAGAAGGATAAGGAGAAGGTGAAGTCTGGAGGGTGAACCAGAAGAAGCAGAAGAAGGAGAAGGAGAAGGTGAAGTCTGGAGGGTGAATCAGAAGAAGCAGAAGAAGGAGAAGGAGAAGGTGAAGTCTGGAGGGTGAATCAGAAGAAGTAGAAGAAGGAGAAGGAGAAGGTGAAGTCTGGACGGTGAATCAGAAGAAGTAGAAGAAGGAGAAGGAGAAGGCGAAGTCTGGAGGGTGAATCAGAAGAAGCAGATGAAGGAGAAGGAGAAGGTGAAGTCTGGAGGGTGAATCAGCAGAAGCAGAAGAAGGAGAAGGAGAAGGTGAAGTCTGGAGGGTGAATCAGAAGAAGCAGAAGAAGGAGAAGGAGAAGGTGAAGTCTGGAGGGTGAATCAGAAGAAGCAGAATAAGGAGAAGGAGAATGTGAAGTCTGGAGGGTGAATCAGAAGATGTAGGAGAAGGAGAAGGAGAAGGTGAAGTCTGGAGGGTCAATCAGAAGAAGTAGAAGAAGGAGAAGGAGAAGGTGAAGTCTGGAGGGTGAATCAGAAGAAGCAGAAGAAGGAGAAGGAGAAGGTGAAGTCTGGAGGGTGAATCAGAAGAAGTAGAAGAAGGAGAAGGAGAAGGTGTAGTCTGGACGGTGAATCAGAAGAAGTAGACGAAGGAGAAGGAGAAGGTGAAGTCTGCAGGGTGATTCAGAAGAAGCAGAAGAAGGAGAAGGAGAAGGTGAAGTCTGGAGGGTGAATCAGAAGAAGGAGAAGAAGGAGAAGGAGAAGGTGAAGTCTGGAGGGTGAATCAGAAGAAGCAGAAGAAGGAGAAGGAGAAGGTGAAGTCTGGAGGGTGAATCAGAAGAAGCAGAAGAAGGAGAAGGAGAAGGTGAAGTCTGGAGGGTGAATCAGAAGAAGCAGAATAAGGAGAAGGAGAAGGTGAAGTCAGGAGGGTGAATCAGAAGAAGCAGAAGAAGGAGAAGGGGAAGGTGAAGTCTGGAGGGTGAATCAGAAGAAGTAGAAGAAGGAGAAGGAGAAGGTGAAGTCTGGAGGGTGAATCAGAAGAAGTAGAAGAAGGAGAAGGAGAAGGTGAAGTCTGGAGGTTGAATCAGAAGAAGCAGAAGAAGGAGAAGGAGAAGGTGAAGTCTGGAGGATTAATCAGAAGAAGCAGAAGAAGGAGAAGGAGACGATGAAGTCTGGAGGGTGAATCAGAAGAAGCAGAAGAAGGAGAAGGAGAAGGTGAAGTCTGGAGGGTGAATCAGAAGAAGCAGAAGAAGGAGAAGGAGAAGGTGAATTCTGGAGGGAGAATCAGAAGAAGCAGAAGAAGGAGAAGGAGAAGGTGAAGTCTGGAGGGTGAATCAGAAGAAGCAGAATAAGGAGGAGGAGAAGGTGAAGTCTGGAGGGTGAATCAGAAGAAGCAGAAGAAGGAGAAGGTGAAGTCTGGAGGGTGAATCAGAAGAAGTAGAAGAAGGAGAAGGAGAAGGTGAAGTCTGGAGGGTGAAGCAGAAGAAGTAGAAGAAGGAGAAGGAGAAGGTGAAGTCAGGAGGGTGAATCAGAAGAAGTAGAAGAAGGCGAAGGAGAAGGTGAAGTCAGGAGGGTGAATCAGAAGAAGCTGAAGAAGGAGAAGGAGAAGGTGAAGTCTGGAGGGTGAATCGGAAGAAGCAGAAGAAGGAGAAGGAGAAGGTGAAGTCTGGAGGGTGAATCAGAAGAAGTAGAAGAAGGAGAAGGAGAAGGTGTAGTCTGGAGGGTGAATCAGAAGAAGTAAACGAAGGAGAAGGAGAAGGTGAAGTCTGGAGGGTGAATCAGAAGAAGCAGAAGAAGGAGAAGGAGAAGGTGAAGTCTGGAGGGTGGATCAGAAGAGGTAGAAGAAGGATAAGGAGAAGGTGAAGTCTGGAGGGTGAACCAGAAGAAGCAGAAGAAGGAGAAGGAGAAGGTGAAGTCTGGAGGGTGAATCAGAAGAAGCAGAAGAAGGAGAAGGAGAAGGTGAAGTCTGGAGGGTGAATCAGAAGAAGTAGAAGAAGGAGAAGGAGAAGGTGAAGTCTGGAGGATGAATCAGAAGAAGTAGAAGAAGGAGAAGGAGAAGGCGAAGTCTGGAGGGTGAATCAGAAGAAGCAGAAGAAGGAGAAGGAGAAGGTGAAGTCTGGAGGGTGAATCAGAAGAAGCAGAAGAAGGAGAAGGAGAAGATGAAGTCTGGAGGGTGAATCAGAAGAAGTAGAAGAAGGAGAAGGAGAAGGTGAAGTCTGGAGGGTGAATCAGCAGAAGCAGAAGAAGGAGAAGGAGAAGGTGAAGTCTGGAGGGTGAATCAGAAGAAGCAGAAGAAGGAGAAGGAGAAGGTGAAGTCTGGAGGGTGAATCAGAAGAAGTAGAAGAAGTTGAAGGAGAAGGTGAAGTCTGGAGGGTGAATCAGAAGAAGCAGAAGAAGGAGAAGGAGAAGGTGAAGTCTGGACGGTGAATCAGAAGAAGCAGAAGAAAGAGAAGGAGAAGTTGATGTCTGGAGGGTGAAGCAGAAGAAACAGAAGAAGGAGAAGGAGAAGGTGAAGACTGGAGGGTGAATCAGAAGAAGTAGAAGAAGGAGAAGGAGAAGGTGAAGTCTGGAGGGTGAATCAGAAGAAGTAGAAGAAGTTGAAGGGGAAGGTGAAGTCTGGAGGGTGAATCAGAAGAAGCAGAAGAAGGAGAAGGAGAAGGTGAAGTCTGGAGGGTGAATCAGAAGAAGCAGAAGAAGAAGAAGGAGAAGATGAAGTCTGGAGGGTGAATCAGAAGAAGTAGAAGAAGGAGAAGGAGAAGGTGAGGTCTGGAGGGTGAATCAGAAGAAGCAGAAGAAGGAGAAGGAGAAGGTGAAGTCTGGAGGGTGAATCAGAAGAAGCAGAAGAAGCAGAAGGAGAAGGTGAAGTTAGGAGGGTGAATCAGAAGAAGCAGAAGAAGGAGAAGGAGAAGGTGAAGTCAGGGGGGTGAAGCAGAAGAAGTAGAAGAAGGAGAAGGAGAAGGTGAAGTCTGGAGGGTCAATCAGAAGAAGTAGAAGAAGGAGAAGGAGAAGGTGAAGTCTGGAGGGTGAATCAGAAGAAGCAGAAGAAGGAGAAGGAGAAGGTGAAGTCTGGAGGGCGCAGCAGAAGAAGCAGAAGAAGGAGAAGGAGAAGGTGCAGTCTGGAGGATGAAGCAGAAGAAGCAGAAGAAGGAGAAGGAGAAGGTGAAGTCTGGAGGGTGAAACAGGAGAAGTCGAAGAAGGAGAAGGAGAAGGTGAAGTCAGGAGGGTGAAGAAGACGAAGCAGAAGAAGGAGAAGGAGAAGGTGAAGTCTGGAGGGTGAATCAGAAGAAGTAGAAGAAGGAGAAGGAGAAGGTGAAGTCAGGAGGGTGAAGCAGAAGAAGTAGAAGAAGGAGAAGGAGAAGGCGAAGCCTGGAGTGTGAAACAGAAGAAGTAGAAGAAGGAGAAGGAGAAGGTGAAGTCTGGAGCGTGAATCAGAAGATGTAGAAGAAGGAGAAGGAGAAGGTGAAGTCTGGAGGGTCAATCAGAAGAAGTAGAAGAAGGAGAAGGAGAAGGTGAAGTCTGGAGGGTGAATCAGAAGAAGCAGAAGAAGGAGAAGGAGAAGGTGAAGTCTGGAGGGTGAATCAGAAGATGTAGAAGAAGGAGAAGGAGAAGGTGTAGTCTGGACGGTGAATCAGAAGAAGTAGACGAAGGAGAAGGAGAAGGTGAAGTCTGCAGGGTGAATCAGAAGTAGCAGAAGAAGGAGAAGGAGAAGGTGAAGTCTGGAGGGTGAATCAGAAGAAGGAGAAGAAGGAGAAGGAGAAGGTGAAGTCTGGAGGGTGAATCAGAAGAAGCAGAAGAAGGAGAAGGAGAAGGTGAAGTCTGGAGGGTGAATCAGAAGAAGCAGAATAAGGAGAAGGAGAAGGTGAAGTCAGGAGGGTGAATCAGAAGAAGCAGAAGAAGGAGAAGGGGAAGGTGAAGTCTGGAGGGTGAATCAGAAGAAGTAGAAGAAGGAGAAGGAGAAGGTGAAGTCTGGAGGGTGAATCAGAAGAAGTAGAAGAAGGAGAAGGAGAAGGTGAAGTCTGGAGGTTGAATCAGAAGAAGCAGAAGAAGGAGAAGGAGAAGGTGAAGTCTGGAGGATGAATCAGAAGAAGCAGAAGAAGGAGAAGGAGACGATGAAGTCTGGAGGGTGAATCAGAAGAAGCAGAAGAAGGAGAAGGAGAAGGTGAAGTCTGGAGGGTGAATCAGAAGAAGCAGAAGAAGGAGAAGGCGAAGGTGAAGTCTGGAGGGTGAATCAGAAGAAGCAGAAGAAGGAGAAGGAGAAGGTGAAGTCTGGAGGGTGAATCAGAAGAAGCAGAATAAGGAGAAGGAGAAGGTGAAGTCTGGAGGGTGAATCAGAAGAAGCAGAAGAAGGAGAAGGTGAAGTCTGGAGGGTGAATCAGAAGAAGTAGAAGAAGGAGAAGGAGAAGGTGAAGTCTGGAGGGTGAAGCAGAAGAAGTAGAAGAAGGAGAAGGAGAAGGTGAAGTCAGGAGGGTGAATCAGAAGAAGTAGAAGAAGGAGAAGGAGAAGGTGAAGTCAGGAGGGTGAATCAGAAGAAGTTGAAGAAGGATAAGGAGAAGGTGAAGTCTGGATGGTGAATCAGAAGAATCAGAAGAAGGAGAAGGAGAAGGTGAAGTCTGGAGGGTGAATCAGAAGAAGCAGAATAAAGAGAAGGAGAAGGTGATGTCTGGAGGGTGAAGCAGAAGAAACAGAAGAAGGAGAAGGAGAAGGTGAAGACTGGAGGGTGAATCAGAAGAAGTAGAAGAAGGAGAAGGAGAAGGTGAAGTCTGGAGGGTGAATCAGAAGAAGTAGAAGAAGTTGAAGGAGAAGGTGAAGTCTGGAGGGTGAATCAGAAGAAGCAGAAGAAGGAGCAGGAGAAGGTGAAGTCTGGAGGGTGAATCAGAAGAAGCAGAAGAAGAAGAAGGAGAAGATGAAGTCTGGAGGGTGAATCAGAAGAAGTAGAAGAAGGAGAAGGAGAAGGTGAAGTCAGGGGGGTGAAGCAGAAGAAGTAGAAGAAGGAGAAGGAGAAGGTGAAGTCAGGAGGGTGAAGCAGAAGAAGCAGAAGAAGGAGAAGGAGAAGCTGAAGTCTGGAGGGCGCAGCAGAAGAAGCAGAAGAAGGAGAAGGAGAAGGTGCAGTCTGGAGGGTGAAGCAGAAGAAGCAGAAGAAGGAGAAGGAGAAGGTGAAGTCTGGAGGGTGAAACAGAAGAAGTAGAAGAAGGAGAAGGAGAAGGTGAAGTCAGGAGGTTGAAGCAGAAGAAGCAGAAGAAGGAGAAGGAGAAGGTGAAGTCTGGAGGGTGAATCAGAAGAAGTAGAAGAAGGAGAAGGAGAAGGTGAAGTCAGGAGGGTGAAGCAGAAGAAGCAGAAGAAGGAGAAGGAGAAGGTGAAGTCTGGAGGGTGAAGCAGAAGAAGCAGAAGAAGGAGAAGGAGAAGGTGAAGTCTGGAGGGTGAAGCAGAAGAAGCAGAAGAAGGAGAAGAAGAAGGTGAAGTCAGGAGGGTGAATCAGAAGAAGTAGAAAAAGGAGAAGGAGAAGGTGAAGTCTGGAGGGTGAATCAGAAGAAGTAGAAGAAGGAGAAGGAGAAGGTGAAGTCTGGAGGGTGAATCAGAAGAAGGAGAAGGTGAAGTCTGGAGGGTGAATCAGAAGAAGCAGAAGAAGGAGAACGGGAAGGTGAAGACTGGAGGGAGAAGCAGAAGAAGTAGAAGAAGGAGAAGGAGAAGGTGAAGTCTGGAGGGTGAATCAGAAGAAGTAGAAGAAGGAGAAGGCGAAGGGAAAGTCTGGAGGGTGAATCAGAAGAAGTAGAAGAAGGAGAAGGAGAAGGTGAAGTCTGGAGGGTGAATCGGAAGAAGCATAAGAAGGAGAAGGAGAAGGTGAAGTCTGGAGGGTGAATCAGAAGAAGTAGAAGAAGGAGAAGGAGAAGGTGTAGTCTGGAGGGTGAATCAGAAGAAGTAGACGAAGGAGAAGGAGAAGGTGAAATCTGGAGGGTGAATCAGAAGAAGCAGAAGAAGGAAAAGGAGAAGGTGAAGTCTGGAGGGTGAATCAGAAGTGGTAGAAGAAGGATAAGGAGAAGGTGAAGTCTGGAGGGTGAACCAGAAGAAGCAGAAGAAGGAGAAGGAGAAGGTGAAGTCTGGAGGGTGAATCAGACGAAGCAGTAGAAGGAGAAGGAGAAGGTGACGTCTGGAGGGTGAATCAGAAGAAGTAGAAGAAGTAGAAGGAGAAGGTGAAGTCTGGAGGGTGAATCAGAAGAAGTAGAAGAAGGAGAAGGAGAAGGTGAAGTCTGGAGGGTGAATCAGAAGAAGCAGAAGAAGGAGAAGGAGAAGGTGAAGTCAGGTGGGTGAATCAGAAGAAGCAGAAGAAGGAGAAGGAGAAGGTGAAGTCTGGAGGGTGAATCAGAAGAAGCAGAAGAAGGAGAAGGAGAAGGTGAAGTCTGGAGAGTGAATCAGAAGAAGTAGAAGAAGGAGAAGGAGAAGGCGAAGTCTGGAGGGTGAATCAGAAGAAGCAGAAGAAGGAGAAGGAGAAGGTGAAGTCTGGAGGGTGAATCAGAAGAAGCAGAAGAAGGAGAAGGAGAAGATGAAGTCTGGAGGGTGAATCAGAAGAAGTAGAAGAAGGAGAAGGAGAAGGTGAGGTCTGGAGGGTGAATCAGAAGAAGCAGAAGAAGGAGAAGGAGAAGGTGAAGTCTGAAGGGTGAATCAGAAGAAGCAGAAGAAGGAGAAGGAGAAGGTGAAGTCTGGAGGGTGAATCAGAAGAAGCAGAAGAAGGAGAAGGAGAAGGTGAAGTCTGGAGGGTGAATCAGAAGAAGCAGAAGAAGGAAAAGGAGAAGGTGAAGTCTGGAGGGTGAATCAGAAGAAGTAGAAGAAGGAGAAGGAGAAGGTGAAGTCTGCAGGGTGAATCAGAAGAAGTAGAAGAAGGAGAAGGAGAAGGTGAAGTCTGGAGGGTGCATCAGAAGAAGCAGAAGAAGGAGAACGGGAAGGTGAAGTCTGGAGGGAGAAGCAGAAGAAGTAGAAGAAGGAGAAGGAGAATTTGAAGTCTGGAGGGTGAATCAGAAGAAGTAGAAGAAGGAGAAGGCGAAGGTAAAGTCTGGAGGGTGAATCAGAAGAAGTAGAAGAAGGAGAAGGAGAAGGTGAAGTCTGGAGGGTGAATCGGAAGAAGCAGAAGAAGGAGAAGGAGAAGGTGAAGTCTGGAGGGTGAATCAGAAGAAGTAGAAGAAGGAGAAGGAGAAGGTGTAGTCTGGAGGGTGAATCAGAAGAAGTAGACGAAGGAGAAGGAGAAGGTGAAGTCTGGAGGGTGAATCAGAAGAAGCAGAAGAAGGAGAAGGAGAAGGTGAAGTCTGGAGGGTGGATCAGAAGAGGTAGAAGAAGGATAAGGAGAAGGTGAAGTCTGGAGGGTGAACCAGAAGAAGCAGAAGAAGGAGAAGGAGAAGGTGAAGTCTGGAGGGTGAATCAGAAGAAGCAGAAGAAGGAGAAGGAGAAGGTGAAGTCTGGAGGGTGAATCAGAAGAAGTAGAAGAAGGAGAAGGAGAAGGTGAAGTCTGGACGGTGAATCAGAAGAAGTAGAAGAAGGAGAAGGAGAAGGCGAAGTCTGGAGGGTGAATCAGAAGAAGCAGATGAAGGAGAAGGAGAAGGTGAAGTCTGGAGGGTGAATCAGCAGAAGCAGAAGAAGGAGAAGGAGAAGGTGAAGTCTGGAGGGTGAATCAGAAGAAGCAGAAGAAGGAGAAGGAGAAGGTGAAGTCTGGAGGGTGAATCGGAAGAAGCAGAATAAGGAGAAGGAGAATGTGAAGTCTGGAGGGTGAATCAGAAGAAGCAGAAGAAGGAGAAGGAGAAGGTGAAGTCTGGAGGGTGAATCAGAAGAAGTAGAAGAAGGAGAAGGAGAAGGTGAAGTCTGGAGGGTGAAGCAGAAGAAGTAGAAGAAGGAGAAGGAGAAGGTGAAGTCAGGAGGGTGAATCAGAAGAAGTAGAAGAAGGAGAAGGAGAAGGTGAAGTCAGGAGGGTGAATCAGAAGAAGCAGAAGAAGGAGAAGGAGAAGGTGAAGTCTGGAGGGTGAATCAGAAGAATCAGACGAAGGAGAAGGAGAAGGTGAAGTCTGGAGGGTGAATCAGAAGAAGCAGAAGAAAGAGAAGGAGAAGGTGAAGTCTGGAGGGTGAAGCAGAAGAAGCAGAAGAAGGAGAAGGAGAAGGTGAAGACTGGAGGGTGAATCAGAAGAAGTAGAAGAAGGAGAAGGAGAAGGTGAAGTCTGGAGGGTGAATCAGAAGAAGTAGAAGAAGGAGAAGGAGAAGGTGAAGTCTGGAGGGTGAATCAGAAGAAGCAGAAGAAGGAGAAGTAGAAGATGAAGTCTGGAGCGTGAATCAGAAGAAGCAGAAGAAGGAGAAGGAGAAGATGAAGTCTGGAGGTTGAATCAGAAGAAGTAGAAGAAGGAGAAGGAGAAGGTGAGGTCTGGAGGGTGAATCAGAAGAAGCAGAAGAAGGAGAAGGAGAAGGTGAAGTCTGGAGGGTGAATCAGAAGAAGCAGAAGCAGGAGAAGGAGAAGGTGAAGTCTGGAGGGTGAATCAGAAGAAGCAGAAGAAGGAGAAGGAGAAGGTGAAGTCAGGAGGGTGAATCAGAAGAAGCAGAAGAAGGAGAAGGAGAAGGTGAAGTTAGGAGGGTGAATCAGAAGAAGCAGAAGAAGGAGAAGGAGAAGTTGAGGTCAGGGGGGTGAAGCAGAAGAAGTAGAAGAAGGAGAAGGAGAAGGTGAAGTCAGGAGGGTGAAGCAGAAGAAGCAGAAGAAGGAGAAGGAGAAGGTGAAGTCAGGAGGGTGAAGCAGAAGAAGCAGAAGAAGGAGATGGAGACGGTGAAGTCTGGAGGGCGCAGCAGAAGAAGCAGAAGAAGGAGAAGGAGAAGGTGAAGTCCTAAGGGTGAAGCAGAAGAAGCAGAAGAAGGAGAAGGAGAAGGTGAAGTCTGGAGGGTGAATCAGAAGAAGTAGAAGAAGGAGAAGGAGAAGGTGAAGTCAGGAGAGTGAAGCAGAAGAAGCAGAAGAAGGAGAAGGAGAAGGTGAAATCTGGAGGGTGAAGCAGAAGAAGCAGAAGAAGGAGAAGGAGAAGGTGAAGTCTGGAGGGTGAAGCAGAAGAAGCAGAAGAAGGAAAAGGAGAAGGTGAAGTCTGGAGGGTGAATCAGAAGAAGTAGAAGAAGGAGAAGGAGAAGGTGAAGTAAGGAGGGTGAAGCAGAAGAAGCAGAAGAAGGAGAAGGAGAAGGTGAAGTCTGGAGGGTGAAGCAGAAGAAGGAGAAGGAGAAGGTGAAGTCTGGAGGGTGAAGCAGAAGAAGCAGAAGAAGGAGAAGGACAAGGTGAAGTCAGGAGGATGAATCAGAAGAAGTAGAAGAAGGAAAAGGAGAAGGTGAAGTCTGGAGGGTGAATCAGAAGAAGTAGAAGAAGGAGAAGGAGAAGGTGAAGTCTGGAGGGTGAATCAGAAGAAGTGGAAGAAGGAGAAGGAGAAGGTGAAGTCTGGAGGGTGAAGCAGAAGAAGCAGAAGAAGGAGAAGGAGAAGGTGAAGTCTGGAGGGTGAATCAGAAGAAGTAGAAGAAGGAGAAGGAGAAGGTGAAGTCTGGAGGGTGAAGCAGAAGAAGCAGAAGAAGGAGAAGGAGAAGGTGAAGTCTGGAGGGTGAATCAGAAGAAGTAGAAGAAGGAGAAGGAGAAGGTGAAGTCTGGAGGGTGAATCAGAAGAAGCAGAAATGGAGAAGGAGAAGATGAAGTCTGGAGGGTGAATCAGAAGAAGCAGAAGAAGGAGAAGGAGAAGGTGAAGTCTGGAGGGTGAATCAGAAGAAGCAGATTAAGGAGAAGGAGAAGGTGAAGTCTGGAGGGTGAATCAGAAGAACCAGAAGAAGGAGAAGGAGAAGGTGAAGTCTGGAGGGTGAATCAGAAGAAGTAGAAGAAGGAGAAGGAGAAGGTGAAGGCTGGAGAGTGAAGCAGTAGAAGTAGAAGAAGGAGAAGGAGAAGGTGAAGTCAGGAGGGTGAATCAGAAGAAGTAGAAGAAGGAGAAGGAGAAGGTGAAGTCAGGAGGGTGAATCAGAAGAAGCAGAAGAAGGAGAAGGAGAAGGTGAAGTCTGGAGGGTGAATCTGAAGAATCAGACGAAGGAGAAGGAGAAGGTGAAGTCTGGAGGGTGAATCAGAAGAAGCAGAAGAAAGAGAAGGAGAAGGTGTAGTCTGGAGGGTGAAGCAGAAGAAGCAGAAGAAGGAGAAGAAGGTGAAGACTGGAGGGTGAATCAGAAGAAGAAGAAGAAGGAGAAGGAGAAGGTGAAGTCTGGAGTGTGAATCAGAAGAAGTAGAAGAAGGAGAAGGAGATGCTGAAGTCTGGAGGGTGAATCAGAAGAAGCAGAAGAAGGAGAAGTAGAAGATGAAGTCTGGAGCGTGAATCAGAAGAAGCAGAAGAAGGAGAAGGAGAAGATGAAGTCTGGAGGGTGAATCAGAAGAAGTATAAGAAGGAGAAGGAGAAGGTGAGGTCCGGAGGGTGAATCAGAAGAAGCAGAAGAAGGAGAAGGAGAAGGTGAAGTCTGGAGGGTGAATCAGAAGAAGCAGAAGAATGAGAAGGAGAAGGTGAAGTCTGGAGGGTGAATCAGAAGAAGCAGAAGAAGGAGAAGGAGAAGGTGAAGTCAGGAGGGTGAATCAGAAGAAGCAGAAGAAGGAGAAGGAGAAGGTGAAGTTAGGAGGGTGAATCAGAAGAAGCAGAAGAAGGAGAAGGAGAAGGTGAAGTCAGGGGGGTGAAGCAGAAGAAGTAGAAGAAGGAGAAGGAGAAGGTGAAGTCAGGAGGGTGAAGCAGAAGAAGCAGAAGAAGGAGATGGAGACGGTGAAGCCTGGAGGGCGCAGCAGAAGAAGCAGAAGAAGGAGAAGGAGAAGGTGAAGTCCTAAGGGTGAAGCAGAAGAAGCAGAAGAAGGAGAAGGAGAAGGTGAAGTCTGGAGGGTGAATCAGAAGAAGTAGAAGAAGGAGAAGGAGAAGGTGAAGTCAGGAGGGTGAAGCAGAAGAAGCAGAAGAAGGAGAAGGAGAAAGTGAAATCTGGAGGGTGAAGCAGAAGAAGCAGAAGAAGGAGAAGGAGAAGGTGAAGTCTGGAGGTCGAAGCAGAAGAAGCAGAAGAAGGAGAAGGAGAAGGTGAAGTCTGGAGGGTGAAGCAGAAGAAGCAGAAGAAGGAGAAGGAGAAGGTGAAGTCTGGAGGGTGAATCACAAGAAGTAGAAGAAGGAGAAGGAGAAGGTGAAGTAAGGAGGGTGAAGCAGAAGAAGCAGAAGAAGGAGAAGGAGAAGGTGAAGTCTGGAGGGTGAAGCAGAAGAAGTAGAAGAAGGAGAAGGAGAAGGAGAAGTCTGGAGGGTGAAGCAGAAGAAGCAGAAGAAGGAGAAGGAGAAGGTGAAATCAGGAGGGTGAATCAGAAGAAGTAGAAGAAGGAAAAGGAGAAGGTGACGTCTGGAGGGTGAATCAGAAGAAGTAGAAGAAGGAGAAGGAGAAGGTGAAGTCTGGAGGGTGAATCAGAAGAAGTGGAAGAAGGAGAAGGAGAAGGTGAAGTTAGGAGGGTGAATCAGAAGAAGCAGAAGAAGGAGAAGGAGAAGTTGAGGTCAGGGGGGTGGAGCAGAAGAAGTAGAAGAAGGAGAAGGAGAAGGTGAAGTCAGGAGGGTGAAGCAGAAGAAGCAGAAGAAGGAGAAGGAGAAGGTGAAGTCAGGAGGGTGAAGCAGAAGAAGCAGAAGAAGGAGATGGAGACGGTGAAGTCTGGAGGGCGCAGCAGAAGAAGCAGAAGAAGGAGAAGGAGAAGGTGAAGTCCTAAGGGTGAAGCAGAAGAAGCAGAAGAAGGAGAAGGAGAAGGTGAAGTCTGGAGGGTGAATCAGAAGAAGTAGAAGAAGGAGAAGGAGAAGGTGAAGTCTGGAGGGTGAATCAGAAGAAGCAGAAGAAGGAGAAGGAGAAGGTGAAGTCTGGAGGGTGAATCAGAAGAAGCAGAATAAGGAGAAGGAGAATGTGAAGTCTGGAGGGTGAATCAGAAGAAGCAGAAGAAGGAGAAGGAGAAGGTGAAGTCTGGAGGGTGAATCAGAAGAAGTAGAAGAAGGAGAAGGAGAAGGTGAAGTCTGGAGGGTGAAGCAGAAGAAGTAGAAGAAGGAGAAGGAGAAGGTGAAGTCAGGAGGGTGAATCAGAAGAAGTAGAAGAAGGAGAAGGAGAAGGTGAAGTCAGGAGGGTGAATCAGAAGAAGCAGAAGAAGGAGAAGGAGAAGGTGAAGTCTGGAGGGTGAATCAGAAGAATCAGACGAAGGAGAAGGAGAAGGTGAAGTCTGGAGGGTGAATCAGAAGAAGCAGAAGAAAGAGAAGGAGAAGGTGAAGTCTGGAGGGTGAAGCAGAAGAAGCAGAAGAAGGAGAAGGAGAAGGTGAAGACTGGAGGGTGAATCAGAAGAAGTAGAAGAAGGAGAAGGAGAAGGTGAAGTCTGGAGGGTGAATCAGAAGAAGTAGAAGAAGGAGAAGGAGAAGGTGAAGTCTGGAGGGTGAATCAGAAGAAGCAGAAGAAGGAGAAGTAGAAGATGAAGTCTGGAGCGTGAATCAGAAGAAGCAGAAGAAGGAGAAGGAGAAGATGAAGTCTGGAGGGTGAATCAGAAGAAGTAGAAGAAGGAGAAGGAGAAGGTGAGGTCTGGAGGGTGAATCAGAAGAAGCAGAAGAAGGAGAAGGAGAAGGTGAAGTCTGGAGGGTGAATCAGAAGAAGCAGAAGCAGGAGAAGGAGAAGGTGAAGTCTGGAGGGTGAATCAGAAGAAGCAGAAGAAGGAGAAGGAGAAGGTGAAGTCAGGAGGGTGAATCAGAAGAAGCAGAAGAAGGAGAAGGAGAAGGTGAAGTTAGGAGGGTGAATCAGAAGAAGCAGAAGAAGGAGAAGGAGAAGTTGAGGTCAGGGGGGTGAAGCAGAAGAAGTAGAAGAAGGAGAAGGAGAAGGTGAAGTCAGGAGGGTGAAGCAGAAGAAGCAGAAGAAGGAGAAGGAGAAGGTGAAGTCAGGAGGGTGAAGCAGAAGAAGCAGAAGAAGGAGATGGAGACGGTGAAGTCTGGAGGGCGCAGCAGAAGAAGCAGAAGAAGGAGAAGGAGAAGGTGAAGTCCTAAGGGTGAAGCAGAAGAAGCAGAAGAAGGAGAAGGAGAAGGTGAAGTCTGGAGGGTGAATCAGAAGAAGTAGAAGAAGGAGAAGGAGAAGGTGAAGTCAGGAGAGTGAAGCAGAAGAAGCAGATGAAGGAGAAGGAGAAGGTGAAATCTGGAGGGTGAAGCAGAAGAAGCAGAAGAAGGAGAAGGAGAAGGTGAAGTCTGGAGGGTGAAGCAGAAGAAGCAGAAGAAGGAAAAGGAGAAGGTGAAGTCTGGAGGGTGAATCAGAAGAAGTAGAAGAAGGAGAAGGAGAAGGTGAAGTAAGGAGGGTGAAGCAGAAGAAGCAGAAGAAGGAGAAGGAGAAGGTGAAGTCTGGAGGGTGAAGCAGAAGAAGGAGAAGGAGAAGGTGAAGTCTGGGGGTGAAGCAGAAGAAGCAGAAGAAGGAGAAGGACAAGGTGAAGTCAGGAGGATGAATCAGAAGAAGTAGAAGAAGGAAAAGGAGAAGGTGAAGTCTGGAGGGTGAATCAGAAGAAGTAGAAGAAGGAGAAGGAGAAGGTGAAGTCTGGAGGGTGAATCAGAAGAAGTGGAAGAAGGAGAAGGAGAAGGTGAAGTCTGGAGGGTGAAGCAGAAGAAGCAGAAGAAGGAGAAGGAGAAGGTGAAGTCTGGAGGGTGAATCGGAAGAAGTAGAAGAAGGAGAAGGAGAAGGTGAAGTCTGGAGGGTGAAGCAGAAGAAGCAGAAGAAGGAGAAGGAGAAGGTGAAGTCTGGAGGGTGAATCAGAAGAAGTAGAAGAAGGAGAAGGAGAAGGTGAAGTCTGGAGGGTGAATCAGAAGAAGCAGAAATGGAGAAGGAGAAGATGAAGTCTGGAGGGTGAATCAGAAGAAGCAGAAGAAGGAGAAGGAGAAGGTGAAGTCTGGAGGGTGAATCAGAAGAAGCAGATTAAGGAGAAGGAGAAGGTGAAGTCTGGAGGGTGAATCAGAAGAAGCAGAAGAAGGAGAAGGAGAAGGTGAAGTCTGGAGGGTGAATCAGAAGAAGTAGAAGAAGGAGAAGGAGAAGGTGAAGGCTGGAGAGTGAAGCAGTAGAAGTAGAAGAAGGAGAAGGAGAAGGTGAAGTCAGGAGGGTGAATCAGAAGAAGTAGAAGAAGGAGAAGGAGAAGGTGAAGTCAGGAGGGTGAATCAGAAGAAGCAGAAGAAGGAGAAGGAGAAGGTGAAGTCTGGAGGGTGAATCTGAAGAATCAGACGAAGGAGAAGGAGAAGGTGAAGTCTGGAGGGTGAATCAGAAGAAGCAGAAGAAAGAGAAGGAGAAGGTGTAGTCTGGAGGGTGAAGCAGAAGAAGCAGAAGAAGGAGAAGAAGGTGAAGACTGGAGGGTGAATCAGAAGAAGAAGAAGAAGGAGAAGGAGAAGGTGAAGTCTGGAGTGTGAATCAGAAGAAGTAGAAGAAGGAGAAGGAGATGCTGAAGTCTGGAGGGTGAATCAGAAGAAGCAGAAGAAGGAGAAGTAGAAGATGAAGTCTGGAGCGTGAATCAGAAGAAGCAGAAGAAGGAGAAGGAGAAGATGAAGTCGGGAGGGTGAATCAGAAGAAGTATAAGAAGGAGAAGGAGAAGGTGAGGTCCGGAGGGTGAATCAGAAGAAGCAGAAGAAGGAGAAGGAGAAGGTGAAGTCTGGAGGGTGAATCAGAAGAAGCAGAAGAATGAGAAGGAGAAGGTGAAGTCTGGAGGGTGAATCAGAAGAAGCAGAAGAAGGAGAAGGAGAAGGTGAAGTCAGGAGGGTGAATCAGAAGAAGCAGAAGAAGGAGAAGGAGAAGGTGAAGTTAGGAGGGTGAATCAGAAGAAGCAGAAGAAGGAGAAGGAGAAGGTGAAGTCAGGGGGGTGAAGCAGAAGAAGTAGAAGAAGGAGAAGGAGAAGGTGAAGTCAGGAGGGTGAAGCAGAAGAAGCAGAAGAAGGAGATGGAGACGGTGAAGCCTGGAGGGCGCAGCAGAAGAAGCAGAAGAAGGAGAAGGAGAAGGTGAAGTCCTAAGGGTGAAGCAGAAGAAGCAGAAGAAGGAGAAGGAGAAGGTGAAGTCTGGAGGGTGAATCAGAAGAAGTAGAAGAAGGAGAAGGAGAAGGTGAAGTCAGGAGGGTGAAGCAGAAGAAGCAGAAGAAGGAGAAGGAGAAAGTGAAATCTGGAGGGTGAAGCAGAAGAAGCAGAAGAAGGAGAAGGAGAAGGTGAAGTCTGGAGGGCGAAGCAGAAGAAGCAGAAGAAGGAGAAGGAGAAGGTGAAGTCTGGAGGGTGAAGCAGAAGAAGCAGAAGAAGGAGAAGGAGAAGGTGAAGTCTGGAGGGTGAATCACAAGAAGTAGAAGAAGGAGAAGGAGAAGGTGAAGTAAGGAGGGTGAAGCAGAAGAAGCAGAAGAAGGAGAAGGAGAAGGTGAAGTCTGGAGGGTGAAGCAGAAGAAGTAGAAGAAGGAGAAGGAGAAGGAGAAGTCTGGAGGGTGAAGCAGAAGAAGCAGAAGAAGGAGAAGGAGAAGGTGAAATCAGGAGGGTGAATCAGAAGAAGTAGAAGAAGGAAAAGGAGAAGGTGACGTCTGGAGGGTGAATCAGAAGAAGTAGAAGAAGGAGAAGGAGAAGGTGAAGTCTGGAGGGTGAATCAGAAGAAGTGGAAGAAGGAGAAGGAGAAGGTGAAGTTAGGAGGGTGAATCAGAAGAAGCAGAAGAAGGAGAAGGAGAAGTTGAGGTCAGGGGGGTGAAGCAGAAGAAGTAGAAGAAGGAGAAGGAGAAGGTGAAGTCAGGAGGGTGAAGCAGAAGAAGCAGAAGAAGGAGAAGGAGAAGGTGAAGTCAGGAGGGTGAAGCAGAAGAAGCAGAAGAAGGAGATGGAGACGGTGAAGTCTGGAGGGCGCAGCAGAAGAAGCAGAAGAAGGAGAAGGAGAAGGTGAAGTCCTAAGGGTGAAGCAGAAGAAGCAGAAGAAGGAGAAGGAGAAGGTGAAGTCTGGAGGGTGAAGCAGAAGAAGCAGAAGAAGGAGAAGGAGAAGGTGAAGTCTGGAGGGTGAAGCAGAAGAAGCAGAAGAAGGAAAAGGAGAAGGTGAAGTCTGGAGGGCGCAGCAGAAGAAGCAGAAGAAGGAGAAGGAGAAGGTGAAGTCAGGAGGGTGAAGCAGAAGAAGCAGATGAAGGAGAAGGAGAAGGTGAAATCTGGAGGGTGAAGCAGAAGAAGCAGAAGAAGGAGAAGGAGAAGGTGAAGTCTGGAGGGTGAAGCAGAAGAAGCAGAAGAAGGAAAAGGGGAAGGTGAAGTCTGGAGGGTGAATCAGAAGAAGTAGAAGAAGGAGAAGGAGAAGGTGAAGTAAGGAGGGTGAAGCAGAAGAAGCAGAAGAAGGAGAAGGAGAAGGTGAAGTCTGGAGGGTGAAGCAGAAGAAGGAGAAGGAGAAGGTGAAGTCTGGAGGGTGAAGCAGAAGAAGCAGAAGAAGGAGAAGGACAAGGTGAAGTCTGGAGGGTGAATCAGAAGAAGTAGAAGAAGGAGAAGGAGAAGGTGAAGTCTGGAGGGTGAATCAGAAGAAGTGGAAGAAGGAGAAGGAGAAGGTGAAGTCTGGAGGGTGAAGCAGAAGAAGCAGAAGAAGGAGAAGGAGAAGGTGAAGTCTGGAGGGTGAATCAGAAGAAGTAGAAGAAGGAGAAGGAGAAGGTGAAGTTTGGAGGGTGAAGCAGAAGAAGCAGAAGAAGGAGAAGGAGAAGGTGAAGTCTGGAGGGTGAATCAGAAGAAGTAGAAGAAGGAGAAGGAGAAGGTGAAGTCTGGAGGGTGAATCAGAAGAAGCAGAAGAAGGAGAAGGAGAAGATGAAGTCTGGAGGGTGAATCAGAAGAAGCAGAAGAAGGAGAAGGAGAAGGTGAAGTCTGGAGGGTGAATCAGAAGAAGCAGATTAAGGAGAAGGAGAAGGTGAAGTCTGGAGGGTGAATCAGAAGAAGCAGAAGAAGGAGAAGGAGAAGGTGAAGTCTGGAGGGTGAATCAGAAGAAGTAGAAGAAGGAGAAGGAGAAGGTGAAGGCTGGAGAGTGAAGCAGTAGAAGTAGAAGAAGGAGAAGGAGAAGGTGAAGTCAGGAGGGTGAATCAGAAGAAGTAGAAGAAGGAGAAGGAGAAGGTGAAGTCAGGAGGGTGAATCAGAAGAAGCAGAAGAAGGAGAAGGAGAAGGTGAAGTCTGGAGGGTGAATCTGAAGAATCAGACGAAGGAGAAGGAGAAGGTGAAGTCTGGAGGGTGAATCAGAAGAAGCAGAAGAAAGAGAAGGAGAAAGTGTAGTCTGGAGGGTGAAGCAGAAGAAGCAGAAGAAGGAGAAGAAGGTGAAGACTGGAGGGTGAATCAGAAGAAGAAGAAGAAGGAGAAGGAGAAGCTGAAGTCTGGAGTGTGAATCAGAAGAAGTAGAAGAAGGAGAAGGAGATGCTGAAGTCTGGAGGGTGAATCAGAAGAAGCAGAAGAAGGAGAAGTAGAAGATGAAGTCTGGAGCGTGAATCAGAAGAAGCAGAAGAAGGAGAAGGAGAAGATGAAGTCTGGAGGGTGAATCAGAAGAAGTAGAAGAAGGAGAAGGAGAAGGTGAGGTCCGGAGGGTGAATCAGAAGAAGCAGAAGAAGGAGAAGGAGAAGGTGAAGTCTGGAGGGTTAATCAGAAGAAGCAGAAGAAGGAGAAGGAGAAGGTGAAGTCTGGAGGGTGAATCAGAAGAAGCAGAAGAAGGAGAAGGAGAAGGTGAAGTCAGGAGGGTGAATCAGAAGAAGCAGAAGAAGGAGAAGGAGAAGGTGAAGTTAGGAGGGTGAATCAGAAGAAGCAGAAGAAGGAGAAGGAGAAGGTGAAGTCAGGGGGGTGAAGCAGAAGAAGTAGAAGAAGGAGAAGGAGAAGATGAAGTCAGGAGGGTGAAGCAGAAGAAGCAGAAGAAGGAGGTGGAGACGGTGAAGCCTGGAGGGCGCAGCAGAAGAAGCAGAAGAAGGAGAAGGAGAAGGTGAAGTCCTAAGGGTGAAGCAGAAGAAGCAGAAGAAGGAGAAGGAGAAGGTGAAGTCTGGAGGGTGAATCAGAAGAAGTAGAAGAAGGAGAAGGAGAAGGTGAAGTCAGGAGGGTGAAGCAGAAGAAGCAGAAGAAGGAGAAGGAGAAAGTGAAATCTGGAGGGTGAAGCAGAAGAAGCAGAAGAAGGAGAAGGAGAAGGTGAAGTCTGGAGGGCGAAGCAGAAGAAGCAGAAGAAGGAGAAGGAGAAGGTGAAGTCTGGAGGGTGAAGCAGAAGAAGCAGAAGAAGGAGAAGGAGAAGGTGAAGTCTGGAGGGTGAATCACAAGAAGTAGAAGAAGGAGAAGGAGAAGGTGAAGTAAGGAGGGTGAAGCAGAAGAAGCAGAAGAAGGAGAAGGAGAAGGTGAAGTCTGGAGGGTGAAGCAGAAGAAGCAGAAGAAGGAGAAGGAGAAGGTGAAGTCTGGAGGGTGAAGCAGAAGAAGCAGAAGAAGGAGAAGGAGAAGGTGAAGTCAGGAGGGTGAAACAGAAGAAGTAGAAGAAGGAAAAGGAGAAGGTGAAGTCTGGAGGGTGAATCAGAAGAAGTAGAAGAAGGAGAAGGAGAAGGTGAAGTCTGGAGGGTGAATCAGAAGAAGTGGAAGAAGGAGAAGGAGAAGGTGAAGTCTGGAGGGTGAATCAGAAGAAGCAGAAGAAGGAGAAGGAGAAGGTGAAGTCTGGAGGGAGAAGCAGAAGAAGTAGAAGAAGGAGAAGGAGAAGGTGAAGTCTGGATTGTGAATCAGAGGAAGTAGAAGAAGGAGAAGGAGGAGGTGAAGTCTGGAGGGTGAATCAGAAGAAGTAGAAGAAGGAGAAGGAGAAGGTCAAGTCTGGAGGGTGAATCAAAAGGAGCAGAAGAAGGAGAAGGAGAAGGTGAAGTCTGGAGGGTGAATCAGAAGAAGTAGAAGAAGGAGAAGGAGAAGGTGTAGTCTGGAGGATGAATCAGAAGAAGTAGAAGAAGGAGAAGGAGAAGGTGAAGTCTGGAGGGTGAATCAGAAGAAGCAGAATAAGGAGAAGGAGAAGGTGAAGTCTGGAGGGTGAATCAGAAGAAGTAGAAGAAGGAGAAGGAGAAGGTGAAGTCTGGAGGGTGAAGCAGAAGAAGTAGAAGAAGGAGAAGGAGAAGGTGAAGTCTGGAGGGCGAAGCAGAAGAAGCAGAAGAAGGAGAAGGAGAAGGTGAAGTCTGGAGGGTGAAGCAGAAGAAGCAGAAGAAGGAGAAGGAGAAGGTGAAGTCTGGAGGGTGAATCAGAAGAAGTAGAAGAAGGAGAAGGAGAAGGTCAAGTAAGGAGGGTGAAGCAGAAGAAGCAGAAGAAGGAGAAGGAGAAGGTGAAGTCTGGAGGGTGAAGCAGAAGAAGCAGAAGAAGGAGAAGGAGGAGGTGAAGTCTGGAGGGTGAATCAGAAGAAGCAGAAGAAGGAGAAGGAGAAGGTGAAGTCTGGAGGGTGAATCAGAAGAAGTAGAAGAAGGAGAAGGAGAAGGTGAAGTCAGGAGGGTGAAGCAGAAGAAGCAGAAGAAGGAGAAGGAGAAGGTGAAATCTGGAGGGTGAAGCAGAAGAAGCAGAAGAAGGAGAAGGTGAAGTCTGGAGGGTGAAGCAGAAGAAGCAGAAGAAGGAGAAGGAGAAGGGGAAGTCTGGAGGGTGAATCAGAAGAAGTAGAAGAAGGAGAAGGAGAAGGTGAAGTAAGGAGGGTGAAGCAGAAGAAGCAGAAGAAGGAGAAGGAGAAGGTGAAGTCTGGAGGGTGAAGCAGAAGAAGGAGAAGGAGAAGGTGAAGTCTGGAGGGTGAAGCAGAAGAAGCAGAAGAAGGAGAAGGAGAAGGTGAAGTCAGGAGGGTGAATCAGAAGAAGTAGAAGAAGGAAAAGGAGAAGGTGAAGTCTGGAGGGTGAATCAGAAGATGTAGAAGAAGGAGAAGGAGAAGGTGAAGTCTGGAGGGTGAATCAGAAGAAGTGGAAGAAGGAGAAGGAGAAGGTGAAGTCTGGAGGGTGAAGCAGAAGAAGCAGAAGAAGGAGAAGGAGAAGGTGAAGTCTGGAGGGTGAATCAGAAGAAGTAGAAGAAGGAGAAGGAGAAGGTGAAGTCTGGAGGGTGAAGCAGAAGAAGCAGAAGAAGGAGAAGGAGAAGGTGAGGTCTGGAGGGTGAATCAGAAGAAGTAGAAGAAGGAGAAGGAGAAGGTGAAGTCTGGAGGGTGAATCAGAAGAAGCAGAAGAAGGAGAAGGAGAAGATGAAGTCTGGAAGGTGAATCAGAAGAATCAGAAGAAGGAGAAGGAGAAGGTGAAGTCTGGAGGGTGAATCAGAAGAAGCAGAATAAGGAGAAGGAGAAGGTGAAGCATGGAGGGTGAATCAGAAGAAGCAGAAGAAGGAGAAAGAGAAGGTGAAGTCTGGAGGGTGAATCAGAAGAAGTAGAAGAAGGAGAAGGAGAAGGTGAAGTCTGGAGGGTGAAGCAGAAGAAGTAGAAGAAGGAGAAGGAGAAGGTGAAGTCAGGAGGGTGAATCAGAAGAAGTAGAAGAAGGAGAAGGAGAAGGTGAAGTCAGGAGGGTGAATCAGAAGAAGCAGAAGAAGGAGAAGGAGAAGGTGAAGTCTGGAGGGTGAATCAGAAGAATCAGACGAAGGAGAAGGAGAAGGTGAAGTCTGGAGGGTGAATCAGAAGAAGCAGAAGAATGAGAAGGAGAAGGTGAAGTCTGGAGGGTGAAGCAGAAGAAGCAGAAGAAGGAGAAGAAGGTGAAGACTGGAGGGTGAATCAGAAGAAGGAGAAGAAGGAGAAGGAGAAGGTGAAGTCTGGAGGGTGAATCAGAAGAAGTAGAAGAAGGAGAAGGAGATGGTGAAGTCTGGAGGGTGAATCAGATGAAGCAGAAGAAGGAGAAGTAGAAGATGAAGTCTGGAGCGTGAATCAGAAGAAGCAGAAGAAGGAGAAGGAGAAGATGAAGTCTGGAGGGTGAATCAGAAGAAGTAGAAGAAGGAGAAGGAGAAGGTGAGGTCCGGAGGGTGAATCAGAAGAAGCAGAAGAAGGAGAAGGAGAAGGTGAAGTCTGGAGGGTTAATCAGAAGAAGCAGAAGAAGGAGAAGGAGAAGGTGAAGTCTGGAGGGTGAATCAGAAGAAGCAGAAGAAGGAGAAGGAGAAGGTGAAGTCAGGAGGGTGAATCAGAAGAAGCAGAAGAAGGAGAAGGAGAAGGTAAAGTTAGGAGGGTGAATCAGAAGAAGCAGAAGAAGGAGAAGGAGAAGGTGAAGTCAGGGGGGTGAAGCAGAAGAAGTAGAAGAAGGAGAAGGAGAAGGTGAAGTCAGGAGGGTGAAGCAGAAGAAGCAGAAGAAGGAGGTGGAGACGGTGAAGCCTGGAGGGCGCAGCAGAAGAAGCAGAAGAAGGAGAAGGAGAAGGTGAAGTCCTAAGGGTGAAGCAGAAGAAGCAGAAGAAGGAGAAGGAGAAGGTGAAGTCTGGAGGGTGAATCAGAAGAAGTAGAAGAAGGAGAAGGAGAAGGTGAAGTCAGGAGGGTGAAGCAGAAGAAGCAGAAGAAGGAGAAGGAGAAAGTGAAATCTGGAGGGTGAAGCAGAAGAAGCAGAAGAAGGAGAAGGAGAAGGTGAAGTCTGGAGGGCGAAGCAGAAGAAGCAGAAGAAGGAGAAGGAGAAGGTGAAGTCTGGAGGGTGAAGCAGAAGAAGCAGAAGAAGGAGAAGGAGAAGGTGAAGTCTGGAGGGTGAATCACAAGAAGTAGAAGAAGGAGAAGGAGAAGGTGAAGTAAGGAGGGTGAAGCAGAAGAAGCAGAAGAAGGAGAAGGAGAAGGTGAAGTCTGGAGGGTGAAGCAGAAGAAGCAGAAGAAGGAGAAGGAGAAGGTGAAGTCTGGAGGGTGAAGCAGAAGAAGCAGAAGAAGGAGAAGGAGAAGGTGAAGTCAGGAGGGTGAATCAGAAGAAGTAGAAGAAGGAAAAGGAGAAGGTGAAGTCTGGAGGGTGAATCAGAAGAAGTAGAAGAAGGAGAAGGAGAAGGTGAAGTCTGGAGGGTGAATCAGAAGAAGTGGAAGAAGGAGAAGGAGAAGGTGAAGTCTGGAGGGTGAATCAGAAGAAGCAGAAGAAGGAGAAGGAGAAGGTGAAATCTGGAGGGAGAAGCAGAAGAAGTAGAAGAAGGAGAAGGAGAAGGTGAAGTCTGGATTGTGAATCAGAAGAAGTAGAAGAAGGAGAAGGAGGAGGTGAAGTCTGGAGGGTGAATCAGAAGAAGTAGAAGAAGGAGAAGGAGAAGGTCAAGTCTGGAGGGTGAATCAAAAGGAGCAGAAGAAGGAGAAGGAGAAGGTGAAGTCTGGAGGGTGAATCAGAAGAAGTAGAAGAAGGAGAAGGAGAAGGTGTAGTCTGGAGGATGAATCAGAAGAAGGAGAAGAAGGAGAAGGAGAAGGTGAAGTCTGGAGGGTGAATCAGAAGAAGCAGAATAAGGAGAAGGAGAAGGTGAAGTTTGGAGGGTGAATCAGAAGAAGCAGAAGAAGGAGAAGGAGAAGGTGAAGTCTGGAGGGTGAATCAGAAGAAGTAGAAGAAGGAGAAGGAGAAGGTGAAGTCTGGAGGGTGAAGCAGAAGAAGTAGAAGAAGGAGAAGGAGAAGGTGAAGTCTGGAGGGCGAAGCAGAAGAAGCAGAAGAAGGAGAAGGAGAAGGTGAAGTCTGGAGGGTGAAGCAGAAGAAGCAGAAGAAGGAGAAGGAGAAGGTGAAGTCTGGAGGGTGAATCAGAAGAAGTAGAAGAAGGAGAAGGAGAAGCTGAAGTAAGGAGGGTGAAGCAGAAGAAGCAGAAGAAGGAGAAGGAGAAGGTGAAGTCTGGAGGGTGAAGCAGAAGAAGCAGAAGAAGGAGAAGGAGGAGGTGAAGTCTGGAGGGTGAATCAGAAGAAGCAGAAGAAGGAGAAGGAGAAGGTGAAGTCTGGAGGGTGAATCAGAAAAAGTAGAAGAAGGAGAAGGAGAAGGTGAAGTCAGGAGGGTGAAGCAGAAGAAGCAGAAGAAGGAGAAGGAGAAGGTGAAATCTGGAGGGTGAAGCAGAAGAAGCAGAAGAAGGAGAAGGAGAAGGTGAAGTCTGGAGGGTGAAGCAGAAGAAGCAGAAGAAGGAGAAGGAGAAGGGGAAGTCTGGAGGGTGAATCAGAAGAAGTAGAAGAAGGAGAAGGAGAAGGTGAAGTAAGGAGGGTGAAGCAGAAGAAGCAGAAGAAGGAGAAGGAGAAGGTGAAGTCTGGAGGGTGAAGCAGAAGAAGGAGAAGGAGAAGGTGAAGTCTGGAGGGTGAAGCAGAAGAAGCAGAAGAAGGAGAAGGAGAAGGTGAAGTCAGGAGGGTGAATCAGAAGAAGTAGAAGAAGGAAAAGGAGAAGGTGAAGTCTGGAGGGTGAATCAGAAGATGTAGAAGAAGGAGAAGGAGAAGGTGAAGTCTGGAGGGTGAATCAGAAGAAGTGGAAGAAGGAGAAGGAGAAGGTGAAGTCTGGAGGGTGAAGCAGAAGAAGCAGAAGAAGGAGAAGGAGAAGGTGAAGTCTGGAGGGTGAATCAGAAGAAGTAGAAGAAGGAGTAGGAGAAGGTGAAGTCTGGAGGGTGAAGCAGAAGAAGCAGAAGAAGGAGAAGGAGAAGGTGAGGTCTGGAGGGTGAATCAGAAGAAGTAGAAGAAGGAGAAGGAGAAGGTGAAGTCTGGAGGGTGAATCAGAAGAAGCAGAAGAAGGAGAAGGAGAAGATGAAGTCTGGAAGGTGAATCAGAAGAATCAGAAGAAGGAGAAGGAGAAGGTGAAGTCTGGAGGGTGAATCAGAAGAAGCAGAATAAGGAGAAGGAGAAGGTGAAGCATGGAGGGTGAATCAGAAGAAGCAGAAGAAGGAGAAAGAGAAGGTGAAGTCTGGAGGGTGAATCAGAAGAAGTAGAAGAAGGAGAAGGAGAAGGTGAAGTCTGGAGGGTGAAGCAGAAGAAGTAGAAGAAGGAGAAGGAGAAGGTGAAGTCAGGAGGGTGAATCAGAAGAAGTAGAAGAAGGAGAAGGAGAAGGTGAAGTCAGGAGGGTGAATCAGAAGAAGCAGAAGAAGGAGAAGGAGAAGGTGAAGTCTGGAGGGTGAATCAGAAGAATCAGACGAAGGAGAAGGAGAAGGTGAAGTCTGGAGGGTGAATCAGAAGAAGCAGAAGAATGAGAAGGAGAAGGTGAAGTCTGGAGGGTGAAGCAGAAGAAGCAGAAGAAGGAGAAGAAGGTGAAGACTGGAGGGTGAATCAGAAGAAGGAGAAGAAGGAGAAGGAGAAGGTGAAGTCTGGAGGGTGAATCAGAAGAAGTAGAAGAAGGAGAAGGAGATGGTGAAGTCTGGAGGGTGAATCAGAAGAAGCAGAAGAAGGAGAAGTAGAAGATGAAGTCTGGAGCGTGAATCAGAAGAAGCAGAAGAAGGAGAAGGAGAAGATGAAGTCTGGAGGGTGAATCAGAAGAAGTAGAAGAAGGAGAAGGAGAAGGTGAGGTCTGGAGGGTGAATCAGAAGAAGCAGAAGAAGGAGAAGGAGAAGGTGAAGTCTGGAGGGTGAATCAGAAGAAGCAGAAGAAGGAGAAGGAGAAGGTGAATTCTGGAGGGTGAATCAGAAGAAGCAGAAGAAGGAGAAGGAGAAGGTGAAGTCAGGAGGGTGAATCAGAAGAAGCAGAAGAAGGAGAAGGAGAAGGTGAAGTTAGGAGGGTGAATCAGAAGAAGCAGAAGAAGGAGAAGGAGAAGGTGAAGTCAGGGGGGTGAAGCAGAAGAAGTAGAAGAAGGAGAAGGAGAAGGTGAAGTCAGGAGGGTGAAGCAGAAGAAGCAGAAGAAGGAGAAGGAGAAGGTGAAGTCAGGAGGTTGAAGCAGAAGAAGCAGAAGAAGGAGATGGAGACGGTGAAGCCTGGAGGGCGCAGCAGAAGAAGCAGAAGGAGGAGAAGGAGAAGGTGAAGTCCTAAGGGTGAAGCAGAAGAAGCAGAAGAAGGAGAAGGAGAAGGTGAAGTCTGGAGGGTGAATCAGAAGAAGTAGAAGAAGGAGAAGGAGAAGGTGAAGTCAGGAGGGTGAAGCAGAAGAAGCAGAAGAAGGAGAAGGAGAAGGTGAAGTCTGGAGGGCGAAGCAGAAGAAGCAGAAGAAGGGGAAGGAGAAGGTGAAGTCTGGAGGGTGAAGCAGAAGAAGCAGAAGAAGGAGAAGGAGAAGGTGAAGTCTGGAGGGTGAAACACAAGAAGTAGAAGAAGGAGAAGGAGAAGGTGAAGTAAGGAGGGTGAAGCAGAAGAAGCAGAAGAAGGAGAAGGAGAAGGTGAAGTCTGGAGGGTGAAGCAGAAGAAGCAGAAGAAGGAGAAGGAGAAGGCGAAGTCTGGAGGGTGAAGCAGAAGAAGCAGAAGAAGGAGAAGGAGAAGGTGAAGTCAGGAGGGTGAATCAGAAGAAGTAGAAGAAGGAAAAGGAGAAGGTGAAGTCTGGAGGGTGAATCAGAAGAAGTAGAAGAAGGAGAAGGAGAAGGTGAAGTCTGGAGGGTGAATCAGAAGAAGTGGAAGAAGGAGAAGGAGAAGGTGAACTCTGGAGGGTGAATCAGAAGAAGCAGAAGAAGGAGAAGGAGAAGGTGAAGTCTGGAGGGAGAAGCAGAAGAAGTAGAAGAAGGAGAAGGAGAAGGTGAAGTCTGGATGGTGAATCAGAAGAAGTAGAAGAAGGAGAAGGAGGAGGTGACGTCTGGAGGGTGAATCAGAAGAAGTAGAAGAAGGAGAAGGAGAAGGTCAAGTCTGGAGGGTGAATCAGAAGAAGTAGAAGAAGGAGAAGGAGAAGGTGTAGTCTCGAGGGTGAATCAGAAGAAGTGGACGAAGGAGAAGGAGAAGGTGAAGTCTGGAGGGTGAATCAGAAGATGCAGAAGAAGGAGAAGGAGAAGGTGAAGTCTGGCGGGTGAATCAGAAGAAGTAGAAGAAGGAGAAGGAGAAGGTGAAGTCTGGAGGGTGAATCAGAAGAAGCAGAAGAAGGAGAAGGAGAAGGTGAACTCTGGAGGGTGAATCAGAAGAAGCAGAAGAAGGAGAAGGAGAAGGTGAAGTCTGGAGGGTGAATCAGAAGAAGCAGAAGAAGGAGAAGGTGAAGTCTGGAGGGTGAATCAGAAGAAGCAGAAATGGAGAAGGAGAAGGTGAAGTCTGGAGGGTGAATCAGAAGAAGTAGAAGAAGGAGAAGGAGAAGGTGAAGTCTGGAGGGTGAATCAGAAGAAGCAGAAGAAGGAGAAGTAGAAGGTGAAGTCAGGAGGGTGAATCAGAAGCAGCAGAAGAAGAAGAAGGAGAAGGTGAAGTCTGGAGGGTGAATCAGAAGAAGCAGAAGAAGGAGAAGGAGAAGGTGAAGTCTGGAGGGTGAATCAGAAGAAGTAGAAGAAGGAGAAGGAGAAGTTGAAGTCTGGAGGGTGAAGCAGAAGAAGTAGAAGAAGGAGAAGGAGAAGGTGAAGTCAGGAAGGTGAATCAGAAGAAGCAGAAGAAGGAGAAAGGAGAAGGTGAAGTCTGGAGGGTGAATCAGATGAATCAGAAGAAGGAGAAGGAGAAGGTGAAGTCTGGAGGGTGAATCAGAAGAAGCAGAAGAAAGAGAAGGAGAAGGTGAAGTCTGGAGAGTGAAGCAGAAGAAGCAGAAGAAGGAGAAGGAGAAGGTGAAGACTGGAGGGTAAATCAGAAGATGTAGAAGAAGGAGAAGGAGAAGGTGAAGTCTGGAGGGTGAAACGGAAGAAGTAGAAGAAGGAGAAGGAGAAGGTGAAGTCTGGAGGGTGAATCAGAAGAAGCAGAAGAAGGAGAAGGAGGAGATGAAATCTGGAGGGTGAATCAGAAGAAGTAGAAGAAGGAGAAGGAGAAGGTGAGGTCTGGAGGGTGAATCAGAAGAAGCAGAAGAAGGAGAAGGAGATGGTGAAGTCTGGAGGGTGAATCAGAAGAAGCAGAAGAAGAAGAAGGAGAAGGTGAAGTCTGGAGGGTGAATCAGAAGAAGCAGAAGAAGGAGAAGGAGAAGGTGAAGTCAGGAGGGTGAATCAGAAGAAGCAGAAGAAGGAGAAGGAGAAGGTGAAGTTAGGAGGGTGAATCAGGAGAAGCAGAAGAAGGAGAAGGAGAAGGTGATGTCAGGGGGGTGAAGCAGAAGAAGTAGAAGAAGGAAAAGGAGAAGGTGAAGTCTGGAGGGTGAAGCAGAAGAAGCAGAAGAAGGAGAAGGAGAAGGTGAAGTCTGGAGGGTGAATCAGAAGAAGTAGAAGAAGGAGAAGGAGAAGGTGAAGTCAGGAGGGTGAAGCAGAAGAAGCAGAAGAAGGAGAAGGAGAAGGTGAAGTCTGGAGGGTGAAGCAGAAGAAGTAGAAGAAGGAGAAGGAAAAGGTGACGTCAGGAGGGTGAATCAGAAGAGGTAGAAGAAGGAGAAGGAGAAGGTGAAGTCAGGACGGTGAATCAGAAGAAGCAGAAGAAGGAGAAGGAGAAGGTGAAGTCTGGAGGGTGAATCAGAAGAATCAGAAGAAGGAGAAGGAGAAGGTGAAGTCTGGAGGGTGAATCAGAAGAAGCAGAAGAAGGAGAAGGAGAAGGTGAAGACTGGAGGGTGAAACAGAAGAAGTAGAAGAAGGAGAAGGAGAAGGTGAAGTCTGGAGGGTGAATCAGAAGAAGTAGAAGAAGGAGAAGGAGAAGGTGAAGTCTGGAGGGTGAATCAGAAGAAGCAGAAGAAGGAGAAGGAGAAGGTGAAGTCTGGAGGGTGAATCTGAAGAAGCAGAAGAAGGAGAAGGAGAAGATGAAGTCTGGAGGGTGAATCAGAAGAAGTAGAAGAAGGAGAAGGAGAAGGTCAAGTCTGGAGGGTGAATCAGAAGAAGTAGAAGAAGGAGAAGGAGGAGGTGAAGTCTGGAGGGTGAATCAGAAGAAGTAGAAGAAGGAGAAGGAGGAGGTGAAGTCTGGAGGGTGAATCAGAAGAAGTAGAAGAAGGAGAAGGAGAAGGTCAAGTCTGGAGGGTGAATCAGAAGAAGTAGAAGAAGGAGAAGGAGAAGGTGTAGTCTCGAGGGTGAATCAGAAGAAGTGGACGAAGGAGAAGGAGAAGGTGAAGTCTGGAGGGTGAATCAGAAGATGCAGAAGAAGGAGAAGGAGAAGGTGAAGTCTGGCGGGTGAATCAGAAGAAGTAGAAGAAGGAGAAGGAGAAGGTGAAGTCTGGAGGGTGAATCAGAAGAAGCAGAAGAAGGAGAAGGAGAAGGTGAACTCTGGAGGGTGAATCAGAAGAAGCAGAAGAAGGAGAAGGAGAAGGTGAAGTCTGGAGGGTGAATCAGAAGAAGCAGAAGAAGGAGAAGGTGAAGTCTGGAGGGTGAATCAGAAGAAGCAGAAATGGAGAAGGAGAAGGTGAAGTCTGGAGGGTGAATCAGAAGAAGTAGAAGAAGGAGAAGGAGAAGGTGAAGTCTGGAGGGTGAATCAGAAGAAGCAGAAGAAGGAGAAGTAGAAGGTGAAGTCAGGAGGGTGAATCAGAAGCAGCAGAAGAAGAAGAAGGAGAAGGTGAAGTCTGGAGGGTGAATCAGAAGAAGCAGAAGAAGGAGAAGGAGAAGGTGAAGTCTGGAGGGTGAATCAGAAGAAGTAGAAGAAGGAGAAGGAGAAGTTGAAGTCTGGAGGGTGAAGCAGAAGAAGTAGAAGAAGGAGAAGGAGAAGGTGAAGTCAGGAAGGTGAATCAGAAGATGCAGAAGAAGGAGAAAGGAGAAGGTGAAGTCTGGAGGGTGAATCAGATGAATCAGAAGAAGGAGAAGGAGAAGGTGAAGTCTGGAGGGTGAATCAGAAGAAGCAGAAGAAAGAGAAGGAGAAGGTGAAGTCTGGAGAGTGAAGCAGAAGAAGCAGAAGAAGGAGAAGGAGAAGGTGAAGACTGGAGGGTAAATCAGAAGATGTAGAAGAAGGAGAAGGAGAAGGTGAAGTCTGGAGGGTGAATCAGAAGAAGTAGAAGAAGGAGAAGGAGAAGGTGAAGTCTGGAGGGTGAATCAGAAGAAGCAGAAGAAGGAGAAGGAGGAGATGAAATCTGGAGGGTGAATCAGAAGAAGTAGAAGAAGGAGAAGGAGAAGGTGAGGTCTGGAGGGTGAATCAGAAGAAGCAGAAGAAGGAGAAGGAGATGGTGAAGTCTGGAGGGTGAATCAGAAGAAGCAGAAGAAGAAGAAGGAGAAGGTGAAGTCTGGAGGGTGAATCAGAAGAAGCAGAAGAAGGAGAAGGAGAAGGTGAAGTCAGGAGGGTGAATCAGAAGAAGCAGAAGAAGGAGAAGGAGAAGGTGAAGTTAGGAGGGTGAATCAGGAGAAGCAGAAGAAGGAGAAGGAGAAGGTGTTGTCAGGGGGGTGAAGCAGAAGAAGTAGAAGAAGGAGAAGGAGAAGGTGAAGTCAGGAGGGAGAAGCAGAAGAAGCAGAATAAGGAGAAGGAGAAGGTGAAGTCTGGAGGGCGCAGCAGAAGAAGCAGAAGAAGGAAAAGGAGAAGGTGAAGTCTGGAGGGTGAAGCAGAAGAAGCAGAAGAAGAGAAGGAGAAGGTGAAGTCTGGAGGGTGAATCAGAAGAAGTAGAAGAAGGAGAAGGAGAAGGTGAAGTCAGGAGGGTGAAGCAGAAGAAGCAGAAGAAGGAGAAGGAGAAGGTGAAGTCTGGAGGGTGAAGCAGAAGAAGTAGAAGAAGGAGAAGGAAAAGGTGACGTCAGGAGGGTGAATCAGAAGAGGTAGAAGAAGGAGAAGGAGAAGGTGAAGTCAGGACGGTGAATCAGAAGAAGCAGAAGAAGGAGAAGGAGAAGGTGAAGTCTGGAGGGTGAATCAGAAGAATCAGAAGAAGGAGAAGGAGAAGGTGAAGTCTGGAGGGTGAATCAGAAGAAGCAGAAGAAGGAGAAGGAGAAGGTGAAGACTGGAGGGTGAAACAGAAGAAGTAGAAGAAGGAGAAGGAGAAGGTGAAGTCTGGAGGGTGAATCAGAAGAAGTAGAAGAAGGAGAAGGAGAAGGTGAAGTCTGGAGGGTGAATCAGAAGAAGCAGAAGAAGGAGAAGGAGAAGGTGAAGTCTGGAGGGTGAATCTGAAGAAGCAGAAGAAGGAGAAGGAGAAGATGAAGTCTGGAGGGTGAATCAGAAGAAGTAGAAGAAGGAGAAGGAGAAGGTGAGGTCTGGAGGGTGAATCAGAAGAAGCAGAAGAAGGAGAAGGAGAAGTTGAAGTCTGGCGGGTGAATCAGAAGAAGCAGAAGAAGGAGAAGGAGAAGGTGAAGTCTGGAGGGTGAATCAGAAGAAGCAGAAGAAGGAGAAGGAGAAGGTGAAGTCAGGAGGGTGAATCAGAAGAAGCAGAAGAAGGAGAAGGAGAAGGTGAAGTTAGAAGGGTGAATCAGAAGAAGCAGAAGAAGGAGAAGGAGAAGGTGAAGTCAGGGGGGTGAAGCAGAAGAAGTAGAAGAAGGACAAGGAGAAGGTGAAGTCAGGAGGGTGAAGCAGAAGAAGCAGAAGAAGGAGAAGGAGAAGGTGAAGTCTGGAGGGCGCAGCAGAAGAAGCAGAAGAAGGAGAAGGAGAAGGTGAAGTCTGGAGGGTGAAGCAGAAGAAGCAGAAGAAGGAGAAGGAGAAGGTGAAGTCTGGAGGGTGAATCAGAAGAAGTAGAAGAAGGAGAAGGAGAAGGTGATGTCAGGAGGGTGAAGCAGAAGAAGCAGAAGAAGGAGAAGGAGAAGGTGAAGTCTGGAGGGTGAAGCAGAAGAAGCAGAAGAAGGAGAAGGAGAAGGTGAAGTCTGGAGGGCGAAGCAGAAGGAGCAGAAGAAGGAGAAGGAGAAGGTGAAGTCTGGAGGGTGAAGCAGAAGAAGCAGAAGAAGGAGAAGGAGAAGGTGAAGTCAGGGGGGTGAAGCAGAAGAAGTAGAAGAAGGAGAAGGAGAAGGTGAAGTCAGGAGGGTGAAGCAGAAGAAGCAGAAGAAGGAGAAGGAGAAGGGGAAGTCTGGAGGGTGAAGCAGAAGAAGCAGAATAAGGAGAAGGAGAAGGTGAAGTCTGGAGGGTGAAGCAGAAGAAGCAGAAGAAGGTGAAGGAGATGGTGAAGTCAGAAGGGTGAATCAGAAGAAGTAGAAGAAGGAGAAGGAGAAGGTGAAGTCTGGAGGGTGAATCAGAAGAAGTAGAAGAAGGAGAAGGAGAAGGTGAAGTCTGGAGGGTGAATCAGAAGAAGTAGAAGAAGGAGAAGGTGAAGTCTGGAGGGTGAATCAGAAGAAGCAGAAGAAGGAGAAGGAGAAGGTGAAGTCTGGAGGGAGAAGCAGAAGAAGTAGAAGAAGGAGAAGGAGAAGGTGAAGTCTGGAGGGTGAATCGGAAGAAGTAGAAGAAGGAGAAGGAGAAGGTGAAGTCTGGAGGGTGAATCAGAAGAAGTAGAAGAAGGAGAAGGAGAAGGTGAAGTCTGGAGGGTGAATCAGAAGAAGCAGAAGAAGGAGAAGGAGATGGTGAAGTCTGGAGGGTGAATCAGAAGAAGTAGAAGAAGGAGAAGGAGAAGGTGTAGACTGGAGGGTGAATCAGAAGAAGTAGACGAAGGAGAAGGAGAAGGTGAAGTCTGGAGGGTGAATCAGAAGAAGCAGAAGAAGGAGAAGGAGAAGGTGAAGTCTGGAGGGTGAATCAGAAGAAGTAGAAGAAGGAGAAGGAGAAGGTGAAGTCTGGAGGGTGAATCAGAAGAAGCAGAAGAAGTAGAAGGAGAAGGTGAAGTCTGGAGGGTGAATCAGAAGAAGTAGAAGAAGGAGAAGGAGAAGGTGATGTCTGGAGGGTGAATCAGAGGAAGCAGAAGAAGGAGAAGGAGAAGGTGAAGTCAGAAGGGTGAATCAGAAGAAGCAGAAGAAGGAGAAGGTGAAGTCTGGAGGGTGAATCAGAAGAAGCAGAAGAAGGAGAAGGAGAAGGTGAAGTCTGGAGGGAGAAGCAGAAAAAGTAGAAGAAGGAGAAGGAGAAGGTGAAGTCTGGAGGGTGAATCAGAAGAAGTAGAAGAAGGAGAAGGAGAAGGTGAAGTCTGGAGGGTGAATCGGAAGAAGTAGAAGAAGGAGAAGGAGAAGGTGAAGTCTGGAGGGTGAATCAGAAGAAGCAGAAGAAGGAGAAGGAGAAGGTGAAGTCGTTAGTGTGAATCAGAAGAAGTAGAAGAAGGAGAAGGAGAAGGTATAGTCTCGAGGGTGAATCAGAAGAAGTGGACGAAGGAGAAGGAGAAGGTGAAGTCTGGAGGGTGAATCAGAAGATGCAGAAGAAGGAGAAGGAGAAGGTGAAGTCTGGCGGGTGAATCAGAAGAAGTAGAAGAAGGAGAAGGAGAAGGTGAAGTCTGGAGGGTGAATCAGAAGAAGCAGAAGAAGGAGAAGGAGAAGGTGAAGTCTGGAGGGTGAATCAGAAGAAGCAGAAGAAGGAGAAGGAGAAGGTGAAGTCTGGAGGGTGAATCAGAAGAAGCAGAAGAAGGAGACGGAGAAGGTGAAGTCTGGAGGGTGAATCAGAAGAAGCAGAAGAAGGAGAAGGAGAAGGTGAAGTCTGGAGGGTGAATCAGAAGAAGTAGAAGAAGGAGAAGGAGAAGGTGAAGTCTGGAGGGTGAATCAGAAGAAGCAGAAGAAGGAGAAGGAGAAGGTGAAGTCAGGAGGGTGAATCAGAAGAAGCAGAAGAAGGAGAAGGAGAAGATGAAATCTGGAGGGTGAATCAGAAGAAGTAGAAGAAGGAGAAGGAGAAGGTGAGGTCTGGAGGGTGAATCAGAAGAAGCAGAAGAAGGAGAAGGAGATGGTGAAGTCTGGAGGGTGAATCAGAAGAAGCAGAAGAAGAAGAAGGAGAAGGTGAAGTCTGGAGGGTGAATCAGAAGAAGCAGAAGAAGGAGAAGGAGAAGGTGAAGTCAGGAGGGTGAATCAGAAGAAGCAGAAGAAGGAGAAGGAGAAGGTGAAGTCAGGAGGGTGAATCAGGAGAAGCAGAAGAAGGAGACGGAGAAGGTGAAGTCTGGAGGGTGAATCAGAAGAAGTAGAAGAAGGAGAAGGAGAAGTTGAAGTCTGGAGGGTGAAGCAGAAGAAGTAGAAGAAGGAGAAGGAGAAGGTGAAGTCAGGAGGGTGAATCAGAAGAAGGAGAAGAAGGAGAAGGAGAAGGTGAAGTCTGGAGGGTGAACCAGAAGAAGCAGAAGAAGGAGAAGGAGAAGGTGAAGTCAGGAGGGTTAATCAGAAGAAGCAGAAGAAGGAGAAGGAGAAGGTGAAGTCTGGAGTGTGAATCAGAAGAAGCAGAAGAAGGAGAAGGAGAAGGTGAAGACTGGAGGGTGAATCAGAAGAAGTAGAAGAAGGAGAAGGAGAAGGTGAAGTCTGGAGGGAGAATCATAAGAAGTAGAAGAAGGAGAAGGAGAAGGTGAAGTCTGGAGGGTGAATCAGAAGAAGCAGAAGAAGGAGAAGTAGAAGGTGAAGTCAGGAGGGTGAATCAGAAGAAGCAGAAGAAGAAGAAGGAGAAGGTGAAGTCTGGAGGGTGAATCAGAAGAAGCAGAAGAAGGAGAAGGAGAAGGTGAAGTCTGGAGGGTGAATCAGAAGAAGTAGAAGAAGGAGAAGGAGAAGTTGAAGTCTGGAGGGTGAAGCAGAAGAAGTAGAAGAAGGAGAAGGAGAAGGTGAAGTCAGGAGGGTGAATCAGAAGAAGCAGAAGAAGGAGAAAGGAGAAGGTGAAGTCTGGAGGGTGAATCAGAAGAATCAGAAGAAGGAGAAGGAGAAGGTGAAGTCTGGAGGGTGAATCAGAAGAAGCAGAAGAAAGAGAAGGAGAAGGTGAAGTCTGGAGAGTGAAGCAGAAGAAGCAGAAGAAGGAGTAGGAGAAGGTGAAGACTGGAGGGTAAATCAGAAGAAGTAGAAGAAGGAGAAGGAGAAGGTGAAGTCTGGAGGGTGAATCAGAAGAAGCAGAAGAAGGAGAAGGAGGAGATGAAATCTGGAGGGTGAATCAGAAGAAGTAGAAGAAGGAGAAGGAGAAGGTGAGGTCTGGAGGGTGAATCAGAAGAAGCAGAAGAAGGAGAAGGAGATGGTGAAGTCTGGAGGGTGAATCAGAAGAAGCAGAAGAAGAAGAAGGAGAAGGTGAAGTCTGGAGGGTGAATCAGAAGAAGCAGAAGAAGGAGAAGGAGAAGGTGAAGTCAGGAGGGTGAATCAGAAGAAGCAGAAGAAGGAGAAGCAGAAGGTGAAGTCAGGGGGGTGAAGCAGAAGAAGTAGAAGAAGGAGAAGGAGAAGGTGAAGTCAGGAGGGAGAAGCAGAAGAAGCAGAATAAGGAGAAGGAGAAGGTGAAGTCTGGAGGGCGCAGCAGAAGAAGCAGAAGAAGGAAAAGGAGAAGGTGAAGTCTGGAGGGTGAAGCAGAAGAAGCAGAAGAAGGAGAAGGAGAAGGTGAAGTCTGGAGGGTGAATCAGAAGAAGTAGAAGAAGGAGAAGGAGAAGGTGAAGTCAGGAGGGTGAAGCAGAAGAAGCAGAAGAAGGAGAAGGAGAAGGTGAAGTCTGGAGGGTGAAGCAGAAGAAGTAGAAGAAGGAGAAGGAAAAGGTGACGTCAGGAGGGTGAATCAGAAGAGGTAGAAGAAGGAGAAGGAGAAGGTGAAGTCAGGACGGTGAATCAGAAGAAGCAGAAGAAGGAGAAGGAGAAGGTGAAGTCTGGAGGGTGAATCAGAAGAATCAGAAGAAGGAGAAGGAGAAGGTGAAGTCTGGAGGGTGAATCAGAAGAAGGAGAAGAAAGAGAAGGAGAAGTTGAAGTCTGGAGGGTAAAGCAGAAGAAGCAGAAGAAGGAGAAGGAGAAGGTGAAGACTGGAGGGTGAAACAGAAGAAGTAGAAGAAGGAGAAGGAGAAGGTGAAGTCTGGAGGGTGAATCAGAAGAAGTAGAAGAAGGAGAAGGAGAAGGTGAAGTCTGGAGGGTGAATCAGAAGAAGCAGAAGAAGGAGAATGAGAAGGTGAAGTCTGGAGGGTGAATCTGAAGAAGCAGAAGAAGGAGAAGGAGAAGATGAAGTCTGGAGGGTGAATCAGAAGAAGTAGAAGAAGGAGAAGGAGAAGGTGAGGTCTGGAGGGTGAATCAGAAGAAGCAGAAGAAGGAGAAGGAGAAGTTTAAGTCTGGCGGGTGAATCAGAAGAAGCAGAAGAAGGAGAAGGAGAAGGTGAAGTCTGGAGGGTGAATCAGAAGAAGCAGAAGAAGGAGAAGGAGAAGGTGAAGTCAGGAGGGTGAATCAGAAGAAGCAGAAGAAGGAGAAGGAGAAGGTGAAGTCTGGAGGGCGCAGCAGAAGAAGCAGAAGAAGGAGAAGGAGAAGGTGAAGTCTGGAGGGTGAAGCAGAAGAAGCAGAAGAAGGAGAAGGAGAAGATGAAGTCTGGAGGGCGAAGCAGAAGAAGCAGAAGAAGGAGAAGGAGAAGGTGAAGTTAGAAGGGTGAATCAGAAGAAGCAGAAGAAGGAGAAGGAGAAGGTGAAGTCAGGGGGGTGAAGCAGAAGAAGTAGAAGAAGGACAAGGAGAAGGTGAAGTCAGGAGGGTGAAGCAGAAGAAGCAGAAGAAGGAGAAGGAGAAGGTGAAGTCTGGAGGGCGCAGCAGAAGAAGCAGAAGAAGGAGAAGGAGAAGGTGAAGTATGGAGGGTGAAGCAGAAGAAGCAGAAGAAGGAGAAGGAGAAGGTGAAGTCTGGAGGGTGAATCAGAAGAAGTAGAAGAAGGAGAAGGAGAAGGTGAAGTCAGGAGGGTGAAGCAGAAGAAGCAGAAGAAGGAGAAGGAGAAGGTGAAGGCTGGAGGGTGAAGCAGAAGAAGCAGAAGAAGGAGAAGGAGAAGGTGAAGTCTGGAGGGCGAAGCAGAAGAAGCAGAAGAAGGAGAAGGAGAAGGTGAAGTCTGGAGGGTGAAGCAGAAGAAGCAGAAGAAGGAGAAGGAGAAGGTGAAGTCAGCGGGGTGAAGCAGAAGAAGTAGAAGAAGGAGAAGGAGAAGGTGAAGTCAGGAGGGTGAAGCAGAAGAAGCAGAAGAAGGAGAAGGAGAAGGGGAAGTCTGGAGGGTGAAGCAGAAGAAGCAGAATAAGGAGAAGGAGAAGGTGAAGTCTGGAGGGTGAAGCAGAAGAAGCAGAAGAAGGTGAAGGAGATGGTGAAGTCAGGAGGGTGAATCAGAAGAAGTAGAAGAAGGAGAAGGAGAAGGTGAAGTCTGGAGGGTGAATCAGAAGAAGTAGAAGAAGGAGAAGGAGAAGGTGAAGTCTGGAGGGTGAATCAGAAGAAGTAGAAGAAGGAGAAGGTGAAGTCTGGAGGGTGAATCAGAAGAAGCAGAAGAAGGAGAAGGAGAAGGTGAAGTCTGGAGGGAGAAGCAGAAGAAGTAGAAGAAGGAGAAGGAGAAGGTGAAGTCTGGAGGGTGAATCGGAAGAAGTAGAAGAAGGAGAAGGAGAAGGTGAAGTCTGGAGGGTGAATCAGAAGAAGTAGAAGAAGGAGAAGGAGAAGGTGAAGTCTGGAGGGTGAATCAGAAGAAGCAGAAGAAGGAGAAGGAGATGGTGAAGTCTGGAGGGTGAATCAGAAGAAGTAGAAGAAGGAGAAGGAGAAGGTGTAGACTGGAGGGTGAATCAGAAGAAGTAGACGAAGGAGAAGGAGAAGGTGAAGTCTGGAGGGTGAATCAGAAGAAGCAGAAGAAGGAGAAGGAGAAGGTGAAGTCTGGAGGGTGAATCAGAAGAAGTAGAAGAAGGAGAAGGAGAAGGTGAAGTCTGGAGGGTGAATCAGAAGAAGCAGAAGAAGGAGAAGGAGAAGGTGAAGTCTGGAGGGTGAATCAGAGGAAGCAGCAGAAGGAGAAGGAGAAGGTGAAGTCAGAAGGGTGAATCAGAAGAAGCAGAAGAAGGAGAAGGTGAAGTCTGGAGGGTGAATCAGAAGAAGCAGAAGAAGGAGAAGGAGAAGGTGAAGTCTGGAGGCAGAAGCAGAAAAAGTAGAAGAAGGAGAAGGAGAAGGTGAAGTCTGGAGGGTGAATCAGAAGAAGTAGAAGAAGGAGAAGGAGAAGGTGAAGTCTGGAGGGTGAATCGGAAGAAGTAGAAGAAGGAGAAGGAGAAGGTGAAGTCTGGAGGGTGAATCAGAAGAAGCAGAAGAAGGAGAAGGAGAAGGTGAAGTCGTTAGTGTGAATCAGAAGAAGTAGAAGAAGGAGAAGGAGAAGGTATAGTCTCGAGGGTGAATCAGAAGAAGTGGACGAAGGAGAAGGAGAAGGTGAAGTCTGGAGGGTGAATCAGAAGATGCAGAAGAAGGAGAAGGAGAAGGTGAAGTCTGGCGGGTGAATCAGAAGAAGTAGAAGAAGGAGAAGGAGAAGGTGAAGTCTGGAGGGTGAATCAGAAGAAGCAGAAGAAGGAGAAGGAGAAGGTGAAGTTAGAAGGGTGAATCAGAAGAAGCAGAAGAAGGAGAAGGAGAAGGTGAAGTCAGGGGGGTGAAGCAGAAGAAGTAGAAGAAGGACAAGGAGAAGGTGAAGTCAGGAGGGTGAAGCAGAAGAAGCAGAAGAAGGAGAAGGAGAAGGTGAAGTCTGGAGGGCGCAGCAGAAGAAGCAGAAGAAGGAGAAGGAGAAGGTGAAGTCTGGAGGGTGAAGCAGAAGAAGCAGAAGAAGGAGAAGGAGAAGGTGAAGTCTGGAGGGTGAATCAGAAGACGTAGAAGAAGGAGAAGGAGAAGGTGAAGTCAGGAGGGTGAAGCAGAAGAAGCAGAAGAAGGAGAAGGAGAAGGTGAAGGCTGGAGGGTGAAGCAGAAGAAGCAGAAGAAGGAGAAGGAGAAGGTGAAGTCTGGAGGGCGAAGCAGAAGAAGCAGAAGAAGGAGAAGGAGAAGGTGAAGTCTGGAGGGTGAAGCAGAAGAAGCAGAAGAAGGAGAAGGAGAAGGTGAAGTCAGCGGGGTGAAGCAGAAGAAGTAGAAGAAGGAGAAGGAGAAGGTGAAGTCAGGAGGGTGAAGCAGAAGAAGCAGAAGAAGGAGAAGGAGAAGGGGAAGTCTGGAGGGTGAAGCAGAAGAAGCAGAATAAGGAGAAGGAGAAGGTGAAGTCTGGAGGGTGAAGCAGAAGAAGCAGAAGAAGGTGAAGGAGATGGTGAAGTCAGGAGGGTGAATCAGAAGAAGTAGAAGAAGGAGAAGGAGAAGGTGAAGTCTGGAGGGTGAATCAGAAGAAGTAGAAGAAGGAGAAGGAGAAGGTGAAGTCTGGAGGGTGAATCAGAAGAAGTAGAAGAAGGAGAAGGTGAAGTCTGGAGGGTGAATCAGAAGAAGCAGAAGAAGGAGAAGGAGAAGGTGAAGTCTGGAGGGAGAAGCAGAAGAAGTAGAAGAAGGAGAAGGAGAAGGTGAAGTCTGGAGGGTGAATCGGAAGAAGTAGAAGAAGGAGAAGGAGAAGGTGAAGTCTGGAGGGTGAATCAGAAGAAGTAGAAGAAGGAGAAGGAGAAGGTGAAGTCTGGAGGGTGAATCAGAAGAAGCAGAAGAAGGAGAAGGAGATGGTGAAGTCTGGAGGGTGAATCAGAAGAAGTAGAAGAAGGAGAAGGAGAAGGTGTAGACTGGAGGGTGAATCAGAAGAAGTAGACGAAGGAGAAGGAGAAGGTGAAGTCTGGAGGGTGAATCAGAAGAAGCAGAAGAAGGAGAAGGAGAAGGTGAAGTCTGGAGGGTGAATCAGAAGAAGTAGAAGAAGGAGAAGGAGAAGGTGAAGTCTGGAGGGTGAATCAGAAGAAGCAGAAGAAGGAGAAGGAGAAGGTGAAGTCTGGAGGGTGAATCAGAGGAAGCAGAAGAAGGAGAAGGAGAAGGTGAAGTCATAAGGGTGAATCAGAAGAAGCAGAAGAAGGAGAAGGTGAAGTCTGGAGGGTGAATCAGAAGAAGCAGAAGAAGGAGAAGGAGAAGGTGAAGTCTGGAGGGAGAAGCAGAAAAAGTAGAAGAAGGAGAAGGAGAAGGTGAAGTCTGGAGGGTGAATCAGAAGAAGTAGAAGAAGGAGAAGGAGAAGGTGAAGTCTGGAGGGTGAATCGGAAGAAGTAGAAGAAGGAGAAGGAGAAGGTGAAGTCTGGAGGGTGAATCAGAAGAAGCAGAAGAAGGAGAAGGAGAAGGTGAAGTCGTTAGTGTGAATCAGAAGAAGAAGAAGAAGGAAAAGGAGAAGGTTTAGTCTCGAGGGTGAATCAGAAGAAGTGGACGAAGGAGAAGGAGAAGGTGAAGTCTGGAGGGTGAATCAGAAGATGCAGAAGAAGGAGAAGGAGAAGGTGAAGTCTGGCGGGTGAATCAGAAGAAGTAGAAGAAGGAGAAGGAGAAGGTGAAGTCTGGAGGGTGAATCAGAAGAAGCAGAAGAAGGAGAAGGAGAAGGTGAAGTCTGGAGGGTGAATCAGAAGAAGCAGAAGAAGGAGAAGGAGAAGGTGAAGTCTGGAGGGTGAATCAGAAGAAGCAGAAGAAGGAGACGGAGAAGGTGAAGTCTGGAGGGTGAATCAGAAGAAGCAGAAGAAGGAGAAGGAGAAGGTGAAGTCTGGAGGGTGAATCAGAAGAAGTAGAAGAAGGAGAAGGAGAAGGTGAAGTCTGGAGGGTGACTCAGAAGAAGCAGAAGAAGGAGAAGGAGAAGGTGAAGTCAGGAGGGTGAATCAGAAGAAGCAGAAGAAGGAGAAGGAGAAGGTGAAGTCTGGAGGGTGAATCAGAAGAAGCAGAAGAAGGAGAAGGAGAAGGTGAAGTCTGGAGGGTGAATCAGAAGAAGTAGAAGAAGGAGAAGGAGAAGTTGAAGTCTGGAGGGTGAAGCAGAAGAAGTAGAAGAAGGAGAAGGAGAAGGTGAAGTCAGGAGGGTGAATCAGAAGAAGCAGAAGAAGGAGAAAGGAGAAGGTGAAGTCTGGAGAGTGAATCAGAAGAATCAGAAGAAGGAGAAGGAGAAGGTGAAGTCTGGAGGGTGAATCAGAAGAAGCAGAAGAAAGAGTAGGAGAAGGTGAAGTCTGGAGAGTGAAGCAGAAGAAGCAGAAGAAGGAGAAGGGGAAGGTGAAGACTGGAGGGTAAATCAGAAGCTGTAGAAGAAGGAGAAGGAGAAGGTGAAGTCTGGAGGGTGAATCAGAAGAAGTAGAAGAAGGAGAAGGAGAAGGTGAGGTCTGGAGGGTGAATCAGAAGAAGCAGAAGAAGGAGAAGGAGATGGTGAAGTCTGGAGGGTGAATCAGAAGAAGCAGAAGAAGGAGAAGGAGAAGGTGAAGTCAGGAGGGTGAATCAGAAGAAGCAGAAGAAGGAGAAGGAGAAGGTGAAGTTAGGAGGGTGAATCAGGAGAAGCAGAAGAAGGAGACGGAGAAGGTGAAGTCAGGGGGGTGAAGCAGAAGAAGTAGAAGAAGGAGAAGGAGAAGGTGAAGTCAGGAGGGTGAAGCAGAAGAAGCAGAAGAAGGAGAAGGAGAAGGTGAAGTCTGGAGGGCGCAGCAGAAGAAGCAGAAGAAGGAGAAGGAGAAGGTGAAGTCTGGAGGGTGAAGCAGTAGAAGCAGAAGAAGGAGAAGCTGAAGGTGAAGTCTGGAGGGTGAATCAAAAGAAGTAGAAGAAGGAGAAGGAGAAGGTGAAGTCAGGAGGGTGAAGCAGAAGAAGCAGAAGAAGGAGAAGGAGAAGGTGAAGTCTGGAGGGTGAAGCTGAAGAAGCAGAAGAAGGAGAAGGAGAAGGTGAAGTCTGGAGGGCGAAGCAGAAGAAGCAGAAGAATGAAAAGGAGAAGGTGAAGTCAGGAGGGTGAAGCAGAAGAAGCAGAAGAAGGAGAAGGAGAAGGTGAAGTCTGGAGAGTGAAGCAGAAGAAGCAGAAGAAGGAGAAGGAGAAGGTGAAGTCTGGAGGGTGAAGCAGAAGAAGCAGAAGAAGGAGAAGGAGGAAGTGAAGTCAGGAGGGTGAATCAGAAGAAGTAGAAGAAGGAGAAGGAGAAGGTGAAGTCTGGAGGGTGAATCAGAAGAAGTAGAAGAAGGAGAAGGAGAAGGTGAAGTCTGGAGGGAGAATCAGAAGAAGTAGAAGAAGGAGAAGGAGAAGGTGAAGTCTGGAGGGTGAATCAGAAGAAGCAGAAGAAGTAGAAGGAGAAGGTAAAGTCTGGAGGGTGAATCAGAAGAAGTAGAAGAAGGAGAAGGAGAAGGTGATGTCTGGAGGGTGAATCAGAAGAAGCAGAAGAAGCAGAAGGAGAAGGTGAAGTCAGGAGGGTGAATCAGAAGAAGCAGAAGAAGGAGAAGGAGAAGGTGAAGTCTGGAGGGTGAATCAGAAGAAGCAGAAGAAGGAGGAGGAGAAGGTGAAGTATTGAGGGAGAAGCAGAAGAAGTAGAAGAAGGAGAAGGAGAAGGTGAAGTCTGTCTGGAGGGTGAATCAGAAGAAGCAGAAGAAGGAGAAGGAGAAGGTGAAGTCGTTAGTGTGAATCAGAAGAAGTAGAAGAAGGAGAAGGTGAAGTCTGGAGGGTGAATCAGAAGAAGCAGAAGAAGGAGAAGGAGAAGGTGAAGTCTGGAGGGTGAATCAGAAGAAGCAGAAGAAGGAGAAGGAGAAGGTGAAGTCTGGAGGGTGAATCAGAAGAAGCAGAAGAAGGAGACGGAGAAGGTGAATTCTGGAGGGTGAATCAGAAGAAGCAGAAGAAGGAGAAGGAGAAGGTGAAGTTTGGAGGGTGAATCAGAAGAAGTAGAAGAAGGAGAAGGAGAAGGTGAAGTCTGGAGGGTGAATCAGAAGAAGCAGAAGAAGGAGAAGGAGAAGGTGAAGTCAGGAGGGTGAATCAGAAGAAGCAGAGGAAGGAGAAGGAGAAGGTGAAGTCTGGATTGTGAATCAGAAGAAGCAGAAGAAGGAGAAGGAGAAGGTGAAGTCTGGAGGGTGAATCAGAGGAAGCAGAAGAAGGAGAAGGAGAAGGTGAAGTCATAAGGGTGAATCAGAAGAAGCAGAAGAAGGAGAAGGTGAAGTCTGGAGGGTGAATCAGAAGAAGCAGAAGAAGGAGAAGGAGAAGGTGAAGTCTGGAGGGAGAAGCAGAAAAAGTAGAAGAAGGAGAAGGAGAAGGTGAAGTCTGGAGGGTGAATCAGAAGAAGTAGAAGAAGGAGAAGGAGAAGGTGAAGTCTGGAGGGTGAATCGGAAGAAGTAGAAGAAGGAGAAGGAGAAGGTGAAGTCTGGAGGGTGAATCAGAAGAAGCAGAAGAAGGAGAAGGAGAAGGTGAAGTCGTTAGTGTGAATCAGAAGAAGAAGAAGAAGGAGAAGGAGAAGGTTTAGTCTCGAGGGTGAATCAGAAGAAGTGGACGAAGGAGAAGGAGAAGGTGAAGTCTGGAGGGTGAATCAGAAGATGCAGAAGAAGGAGAAGGAGAAGGTGAAGTCTGGCGGGTGAATCAGAAGAAGTAGAAGAAGGAGAAGGAGAAGGTGAAGTCTGGAGGGTGAATCAGAAGAAGCAGAAGAAGGAGAAGGAGAAGGTGAAGTCTGGAGGGTGAATCAGAAGAAGCAGAAGAAGGAGAAGGAGAAGGTGAAGTCTGGAGGGTGAATCAGAAGAAGCAGAAGAAGGAGACGGAGAAGGTGAAGTCTGGAGGGTGAATCAGAAGAAGCAGAAGAAGGAGAAGGAGAAGGTGAAGTCTGGAGGGTGAATCAGAAGAAGTAGAAGAAGGAGAAGGAGAAGGTGAAGTCTGGAGGGTGACTCAGAAGAAGCAGAAGAAGGAGAAGGAGAAGGTGAAGTCAGGAGGGTGAATCAGAAGAAGCAGAAGAAGGAGAAGGAGAAGGTGAAGTCTGGAGGGTGAATCAGAAGAAGCAGAAGAAGGAGAAGGAGAAGGTGAAGTCTGGAGGGTGAATCAGAAGAAGTAGAAGAAGGAGAAGGAGAAGTTGAAGTCTGGAGGGTGAAGCAGAAGAAGTAGAAGAAGGAGAAGGAGAAGGTGAAGTCAGGAGGGTGAATCAGAAGAAGCAGAAGAAGGAGAAAGGAGAAGGTGAAGTCTGGAGGGTGAATCAGAAGAATCAGAAGAAGGAGAAGGAGAAGGTGAAGTCTGGAGTGTGAATCAGAAGAAGCAGAAGAAAGAGTAGGAGAAGGTGAAGTCTGGAGAGTGAAGCAGAAGAAGCAGAAGAAGGAGAAGGGGAAGGTGAAGACTGGAGGGTAAATCAGAAGCTGTAGAAGAAGGAGAAGGAGAAGGTGAAGTCTGGAGGGTGAATCAGAAGAAGTAGAAGAAGGAGAAGGAGAAGGTGAGGTCTGGAGGGTGAATCAGAAGAAGCAGAAGAAGGAGAAGGAGATGGTGAAGTCTGGAGGGTGAATCAGAAGAAGCAGAAGAAGAAGAAGGAGAAGGTGAAGTCTGGAGGGTGAATCAGAAGAAGCAGAAGAAGGAGAAGGAGAAGGTGAAGTCAGGAGGGTGAATCAGAAGAAGCAGAAGAAGGAGAAGGAGAAGGTGAAGTTAGGAGGGTGAATCAGGAGAAGCAGAAGAAGGAGACGGAGAAGGTGAAGTCAGGGGGGTGAAGCAGAAGAAGTAGAAGAAGGAGAAGGAGAAGGTGAAGTCAGGAGGGTGAAGCAGAAGAAGCAGAAGAAGGAGAAGGAGAAGGTGAAGTCTGGAGGGCGCAGCAGAAGAAGCAGAAGAAGGAGAAGGAGAAGGTGAAGTCTGGAGGGTGAAGCAGAAGAAGCAGAAGAAGGAGAAGCTGAAGGTGAAGTCTGGAGGGTGAATCAAAAGAAGTAGAAGAAGGAGAAGGAGAAGGTGAAGTCAGGAGGGTGAAGCAGAAGAAGCAGAAGAAGGAGAAGGAGAAGGTGAAGTCTGGAGGGTGAAGCAGAAGAAGCAGAAGAAGGAGAAGGAGAAGGTGAAGTCTGGAGGGCGAAGCAGAAGAAGCAGAAGAATGAAAAGGAGAAGGTGAAGTCAGGAGGGTGAAGCAGAAGAAGCAGAAGAAGGAGAAGGAGAAGATGAAGTCTGGAGAGTGAAGCAGAAGAAGCAGAAGAAGGAGAAGGAGAAGGTGAAGTCTGGAGGGTGAAGCAGAAGAAGCAGAAGAAGGAGAAGGAGGAAGTGAAGTCAGGAGGGTGAATCAGAAGAAGTAGAAGAAGGAGAAGGAGAAGGTGAAGTCTGGAGGGTGAATCAGAAGAAGTAGAAGAAGGAGAAGGAGAAGGTGAAGTCTGGAGGGTGAATCAGAAGAAGTAGAAGAAGGAGAAGGAGAAGGTGAAGTCTGGAGGGTGAATCAGAAGAAGCAGAAGAAGTAGAAGGAGAAGGTAAAGTCTGGAGGGTGAATCAGAAGAAGTAGAAGAAGGAGAAGGAGAAGGTGATGTCTGGAGGGTGAATCAGAAGAAGCAGAAGAAGCAGAAGGAGAAGGTGAAGTCAGGAGGGTGAATCAGAAGAAGCAGAAGAAGGAGAAGGAGAAGGTGAAGTCTGGAGGGTGAATCAGAAGAAGCAGAAGAAGGAGGAGGAGAAGGTGAAGTATTGAGGGAGAAGCAGAAGAAGTAGAAGAAGGAGAAGGAGAAGGTGAAGTCTGGAGGGTGAATCAGAAGAAGTAGAAGAAGGAGAAGGAGAAGGTGAAGTCTGGAGGGTGAATCAGAAGAAGTAGAAGAAGGAGAAGGAGAAGGTGAAGTCTGGAGGGTGAAACAGAAGAAGCAGAAGAAGGAGAAGGAGAAGGTGAAGTCGTTAGGGTGAATCAGAAGAAGTAGAAGAAGGAGAAGGAGAAGGTGTAGTCTGGAGGGTGAATCAGAAGAAGTAGACAAAGTAGAAGGAGAAGGTGAAGTCTGGAGGGTGAATCAGAAGAAGCAGAAGAAGGAGAAGGAGAAGGTGAAGTCTGGCGGGTGAATCAGAAGAAGTAGAAGAAGAAGAAGGAGAAGGTGAAGTCTGGAGGGTGAATCAGAAGAAGCAGAAGAAGGAGAAGGAGAAGGTGAAGTCTGGAGGGTGAATCAGAAGAAGCAGAAGAAGGAGAAGGAGAAGGTGAAGTCTGGAGGGTGAATCAGAAGAAGCAGAAGAAGGAGAAGGAGAAGGTGAAGTCTGGAGGGTGAATCAGAAGAAGCAGAAGAAGTAGAAGGAGAAGGTGAAGTCTGGAGAGTGAATCAGAAGAAGTAGAAGAAGGAGAAGGAGAAGGTGAAGTCTGGAGGGTGAATCAGAAGAAGCAAAAGAAGGAGAAGGAAAAGGTGAAGTCAGGATGGTTAATCAGAAGAAGCAGAAGAAGGAGAAGGATTAGGTGAAGTCTGGAGGGTGAATCAGAAGAAGCAGAAGAAGGAGAAGGAGAAGGTGAAGTCTGGAGGGTGAATCAGAAGAAGTAGAAGAAGGAAAAGGAGAAGGTGAAGTCTGGAGGGTGAAGCAGAAGAAGTAGAAGAAGGAGAAGGAGAAGGTGAAGTCAGGAGGGTGAATCAGAAGAAGTAGAAGAAGGAGAAGGAGAAGGTGAAGTCAGGAGGGTGAATCAGAAGAAGCAGAAGAAGGAGAAGGAGAAGGTGAAGTCTGGAGGGTGAATCAGAAGAATCAGAAGAAGGAGAAGGAGAAGGTGAAGTCTGGAGGGTGAATCAGAAGAAGCAGAAGAAAGAGAAGGAGAAGGTGAAGTCTGGAGGGTGAAGCAGAAGAAGCAGAAGAAGGAGAAGGAGAAGGTGAAGTCTGGAGGGAGAAGCAGAAAAAGTAGAAGAAGGAGAAGGAGAAGGTGAAGTCTGGAGGGTGAATCAGAAGAAGTAGAAGAAGGAGAAGGAGAAGGTGAAGTCTGGAGGGTGAATCGGAAGAAGTAGAAGAAGGAGAAGGAGAAGGTGAAGTCTGGAGGGTGAATCAGAAGAAGCAGAAGAAGGAGAAGGAGAAGGTGAAGTCGTTAGTGTGAATCAGAAGAAGTAGAAGAAGGAGAAGGTGAAGTCTGGAGGGTGAATCAGAAGAAGCAGAAGAAGGAGAAGGAGAAGGTGAAGTCTGGAGGGTGAATCAGAAGAAGCAGAAGAAGGAGAAGGAGAAGGTGAAGTCTGGAGGGTGAATCAGAAGAAGCAGAAGAAGGAGACGGAGAAGGTGAATTCTGGAGGGTGAATCAGAAGAAGCAGAAGAAGGAGAAGGAGAAGGTGAAGTTTGGAGGGTGAATCAGAAGAAGTAGAAGAAGGAGAAGGAGAAGGTGAAGTCTGGAGGGTGAATCAGAAGAAGCAGAAGAAGGAGAAGGAGAAGGTGAAGTCAGGAGGGTGAATCAGAAGAAGCAGAGGAAGGAGAAGGAGAAGGTGAAGTCTGGATTGTGAATCAGAAGAAGCAGAAGAAGGAGAAGGAGAAGGTGAAGTCTGGAGGGTGAATCAGAAGAAGTAGAAGAAGGAGAAGGAGAAGTTAAGTCTGGAGGGTGAAGCAGAAGAAGTAGAAGAAGGAGAAGGAGAAGGTGAAGTCAGGAGGGTGAATCAGAAGAAGCAGAAGAAGGAGAAAGGAGAAGGTGAAGTCTGGAGGGTGAATCAGAAGAATCAGAAGAAGGAGAAGGAGAAGGTGAAGTCTGGAGGGTGAAGCAGAAGAAGCAGAAGAAAGAGAAGGAGAAGGTGAAGTCTGGAGAGTGAAGCAGAAGAAGCCGAAGAAGGAGAAGGCGAAGGTGAAGACTGGAGGGTAAATCAGAAGATGTAGAAGAAGGAGAAGGAGAAGGTGAAGTCTGGAGGGTGAATCAGAAGAAGTAGAAGAAGGAGAAGGAGAAGGTGAAGTCTGGAGGGTGAATCGGAAGAAGCAGAAGAAGGAGAAGGAGAAGATGAAATCTGGAGGTGAATCAGAAGAAGTAGAAGAAGGAGAAGGAGAAGGTGAGGTCTGGAGGGTGAATCAGAAGAAGCAGAAGAAGGAGAAGGAGATGGTGAAGTCTGGAGGGTGAATCAGAAGAAGCAGAAGAAGAAGAAGGAGAAGGTGAAGTCTGGAGGGTGAATCAGAAGAAGCAGAAGAAGGAGAAGGAGAAGGTGAAGTCAGGAGGGTGAATCAGAAGAAGCAGAAGAAGGAGAAGGAGAAGGTGAAGTTAGAAGGGTGAATCAGGCGAAGCAGAAGAAGGAGACGGAGAAGGTGAAGTCAGGGGGGTGAAGCAGAAGAAGTAGAAGAAGGAGAAGGAGAAGGTGAAGTCAGGAGGGTGAAGCAGAAGATGCAGAAGAAGGAGAAGGAGAAGGTGAAGTCTGGAGGGCGCAGCAGAAGAAGCAGAAGAAGGAAAAGGAGAAGTTGAATTCTGGAGGGTGAAGCAGAAGAAGCAGAAGAAGGAGAAGCTGAAGGTGAAGTCTGGAGGGTGAATCAGAAGAAGTAGAAGAAGGAGAAGGTGAAGTCAGGAGGGTGAAGCAGAAGAAGCAGAAGAAGGAGAAGGAGAAGGTGAAGTCTGGAGGGTGAAGCAGAAGAAGCAGAAGAAGGAGAAGGAGAAGGTGAAGTCTGGAGGGCGAAGCAGAAGAAGCAGAAGAAGGACAAGGAGAAGGTGAAGTCTGGAGGGTGAAGCAGAAGAAGCAGAAGAAGGAGAAGGAGAAGGTGAAGTCTGGAGGGTGAATCAGAAGAAGTAGAAGAAGGAGAAGGAGAAGGTGAAGTCAGGAGGGTGAAGCAGAAGAAGCAGAAGAAGGAGAAGGAGAAGGTGAAGTCTGGAGAGTGAAGCAGAAGAAGCAGAAGGAGAAGGAGAAGGTGAAGTCTGGAGGGTAAATCAGAAGAAGCAGAAGAAGGAGAAGGAGAAGGTGAAGTCTGGAGGGTGAATCTGAAGAAGCAGAAGAAGGAGAAGGAGAAGATGAAGTCTGGAGGGTGAATCAGAAGAAGTAGAAGAAGGAGAAGGAGAAGTAGAAGGTGAGGTCTGGAGGGTGAATCAGAAGAAGCAGAAGAAGGAGAAGGAGAAGTTGAAGTCTGGCGGGTGAATCAGAAGAAGCAGAATAAGGAGAAGGAGAAGGTGAAGTCTGGAGGGTGAAGCAGAAGAAGTAGAAGAAGGAGAAGGAAAAGTTGACGTCAGGAGGGTGAATCAGAAGAGGTAGAAGAAGGAGAAGGAGAAGGTGAAGTCAGGACGGTGAATCAGAAGAAGCAGAAGAAGGAGAAGGAGAAGGTGAAGTCTGGAGGGTGAATCAGAAGAATCAGAAGAAGGAGAAGGAGGAGGTGAAGTCTGGAGGGTGAATCAGAAGAAGGAGAAGAAAGAGAAGGAGAAGTTGAAGTCTGGAGGGTGAAGCAGAAGAAGCAGAAGAAGGAGAAGGAGAAGGTGAAGACTGGAGGGTGAAACAGAAGAAGTAGAAGAAGGAGAAGGAGAAGGTGAAGTCTGGAGGGTGAATCAGAAGAAGTAGAAGAAGGAGAAGGAGAAGGTGAAGTCTGGAGGGTGAATCAGAAGAAGCAGAAGAAGGAGAAGGAGAAGGTGAAGTCTGGAGGGTGAATCTGAAGAAGCAGAAGAAGGAGAAGGAGAAGATGAAGTCTGGAGGGTGAATCAGAAGAAGTAGAAGAAGGAGAAGGAGAAGGTGAGGTCTGGAGGGTGAATCAGAAGAAGCAGAAGAAGGAGAAGGAGAAGTTGAAGTCTGGCGGGTGAATCAGAAGAAGCAGAAGAAGGAGAAGGAGAAGGTGAAGTCTGGAGGGTGAATCAGAAGAAGCAGAAGAAGGAGAAGGAGAAGGTGAAGTCAGGAGGGTGAATCAGAAGAAGCAGAAGAAGGAGAAGGAGAAGGTGAAGTTAGAAGGGTGAATCAGAAGAAGCAGAAGAAGGAGAAGGAGAAGGTGAAGTCAGGGGGGTGAAGCAGAAGAAGTAGAAGAAGGACAAGGAGAAGGTGAAGTCAGGAGGGTGAAGCAGAAGAAGCAGAAGAAGGAGAAGGAGAAGGTGAAGTCTGGAGGGCGCAGCAGAAGAAGCAGAAGAAGGAGAAGGAGAAGGTGAAATCTGGAGGGTGAAGCAGTAGAAGCAGAAGAAGGAGAAGGAGAAGGTGAAGTCTGGAGGGTGAATCAGAAGAAGTAGAAGAAGGAGAAGGAGAAGGTGAAGTCAGGAGGGTGAAGCAGAAGAAGCAGAAGAAGGAGAAGGAGAAGGTGAAGTCTGGAGGGTGAAGCAGAAGAAGCAGAAGAAGGAGAAGGAGAAGGTGAAGTCTGGAGGGCGAAGCAGAAGAAGCAGAAGAAGGAGAAGGAGAAGGTGAAGTCTGGAGGGTGAAGCAGAAGAAGCAGAAGAAGGAGAAGGAGAAGGTGAAGTCAGGGGGGTGAAGCAGAAGACGTAGAAGAAGGAGAAGAAGAAGGTGAAGTCAGGAGGGTGAAGCAGAAGAAGCAGAAGAAGGAGAAGGAGAAGGGGAAGTCTGGAGGGTGAAGCAGAAGAAGCAGAATAAGGAGAAGGAGAAGGTGAAGTCTGGAGGGTGAAGCAGAAGAAGCAGAAGAAGGAGAAGGAGAAGGTGAAGTCTGGAGGGTTAAGCAGAAGAAGCAGAAGAAGGAGAAGGAGAAGGTGAAGTCAGGAGGGTGAATCAGAAGAAGTAGAAGAAGGAGAAGGAGAAGGTGAAGTCTGGAGGGTGAATCAGAAGAATCAGAAGAAGGAGAAGGAGAAGGTGAAGTCTGGAGGGTGAATCAGAAGAAGGAGAAGAAAGAGAAGGAGAAGTTGAAGTCTGGAGGGTGAAGCAGAAGAAGCAGAAGAAGGAGAAGGAGAAGGTGAAGACTGGAGGGTGAAACAGAAGAAGTAGAAGAAGGAGAAGGAGAAGGTGAAGTCTGGAGGGTGAATCAGAAGAAGTAGAAGAAGGAGAAGGAGAAGGTGAAGTCTGGAGGGTGAATCAGAAGAAGCAGAAGAAGGAGAAGGAGAAGGTGAAGTCTGGAGGGTGTATCTGAAGAAGCAGAAGAAGGAGAAGGAGAAGATGAAGTCTGGAGGGTGAATCAGAAGAAGTAGAAGAAGAAGGAGAAGGTGAGGTCTGGAGGGTGAATCAGAAGAAGCAGAAGAAGGAGAAGGAGAAGTTGAAGTCTGGCGGGTGAATCAGAAGAAGCAGAAGAAGGAGAAGGAGAAGGTGAAGTCTGGAGGGTGAATCAGAAGAAGCAGAAGAAGGAGAAGGAGAAGGTGAAGTCAGGAGGGTGAATCAGAAGAAGCAGAAGAAGGAGAAGGAGAAGGTGAAGTTAGAAGGGTGAAACAGAAGAAGCAGAAGAAGGAGAAGGAGAAGGTGAAGTCAGGGGGGTGAAGCAGAAGAAGTAGAAGAAGGACAAGGAGAAGGTGAAGTCAGGAGGGTGAAGCAGAAGAAGCAGAAGAAGGAGAAGGAGAAGGTGAAGTCTGGAGGGCGCAGCAGAAGAAGCAGAAGAAGGAGAAGGAGAAGGTGAAGTCTGGAGGGTGAAGCAGTAGAAGCAGAAGAAGGAGAAGGAGAAGGTGAAGTCTGGAGGGTGAATCAGAAGAAGTAGAAGAAGGAGAAGGAGAAGGTGAAGTCAGGAGGGTGAAGCAGAAGAAGCAGAAGAAGGAGAAGGAGAAGGTGAAGTCTGGAGGGTGAAGCAGAAGAAGCAGAAAAAGGAGAAGGAGAAGGTGAAGTCTGGAGGGCGAAGCAGAAGAAGGAGAAGAAAGAGAAGGAGAAGTTGAAGTCTGGAGGGTGAAGCAGAAGAAGCAGAAGAAGGAGAAGGAGAAGGTGAAGACTGGAGGGTGAAACAGAAGAAGTAGAAGAAGGAGAAGGAGAAGGTGAAGTCTGGAGGGTGAATCAGAAGAAGTAGAAGAAGGAGAAGGAGAAGGTGAAGTCTGGAGGGTGAATCAGAAGAAGCAGAAGAAGGAGAAGGAGAAGGTGAAGTCTGGAGGGTGTATCTGAAGAAGCAGAAGAAGGAGAAGGAGAAGATGAAGTCTGGAGGGTGAATCAGAAGAAGTAGAAGAAGAAGGAGAAGGTGAGGTCTGGAGGGTGAATCAGAAGAAGCAGAAGAAGGAGAAGGAGAAGTTGAAGTCTGGCGGGTGAATCAGAAGAAGCAGAAGAAGGAGAAGGAGAAGGTGAAGTCTGGAGGGTGAATCAGAAGAAGCAGAAGAAGGAGAAGGAGAAGGTGAAGTCAGGAGGGTGAATCAGAAGAAGCAGAAGAAGGAGAAGGAGAAGGTGAAGTTAGAAGGGTGAATCAGAAGAAGCAGAAGAAGGAGAAGGAGAAGGTGAAGTCAGGGGGGTGAAGCAGAAGAAGTAGAAGAAGGACAAGGAGAAGGTGAAGTCAGGAGGGTGAAGCAGAAGAAGCAGAAGAAGGAGAAGGAGAAGGTGAAGTCTGGAGGGCGCAGCAGAAGAAGCAGAAGAAGGAGAAGGAGAAGGTGAAGTCTGGAGAGTGAAGCAGTAGAAGCAGAAGAAGGAGAAGGAGAAGGTGAAGTCTGGAGGGTGAATCAGAAGAAGTAGAAGAAGGAGAAGGAGAAGGTGAAGTCAGGAGGGTGAAGCAGAAGAAGCAGAAGAAGGAGAAGGAGAAGGTGAAGTCTGGAGGGTGAAGCAGAAGAAGCAGAAGAAGGAGAAGGAGAAGGTGAAGTCTGGAGGGCGAAGCAGAAGAAGCAGAAGAAGGAGAAGGAGAAGGTGAAGTCTGGAGGGTGAAGCAGAAGAAGCAGAAGAAGGAGAAGGAGAAGGTGAAGTCAGGGGGGTGAAGCAGAAGAAGTAGAAGAAGGAGAAGAAGAAGGTGAAGTCAGGAGGGTGAAGCAGAAGAAGCAGAAGAAGGAGAAGGAGAAGGGGAAGTCTGGAGGGTGAAGCAGAAGAAGCAGAATAAGGAGAAGGAGAAGGTGAAGTCTGGAGGGTGAAGCAGAAGAAGCAGAAGAAGGAGAAGGAGAAGGTGAAGTCTGGAGGGTTAAGCAGAAGAAGCAGAAGAAGGAGAAGGAGAAGGTGAAGTCAGGAGGGTGAATCAGAAGAAGTAGAAGAAGGAGAAGGAGAAGGTGAAGTCTGGAGGGTGAATCAGAAGAAGTAGAAGAAGGATAAGGAGAAGGTGATGTCTGGAGGGTGAATCTGAAGAAGTAGAAGAAGGAGAAGGAGAAGGTGAAATCTGGAGGGTGAATCAGAAGAAGCAGAAGAAGGAGAAGGAGAAGGTGAAGTCCGGAGGGAGAAGCAGAAGAAGTAGAAGAAGGAGAAGCAGAAGGTGAAGTCTGGAGGGTGAATCAGAAGAAGTAGAAGAAGGAGAAGGAGAAGGTGAAGTCTGGAGGGTGAATCAGAAGAAGTAGAAGAAGGAGAAGGAGAAGGTGTAGTCTGGAGGGTGAATCAGAAGAAGTAGACGAAGGAGAAGGAAAAGGTGAAGTCTGGAGGGTGAATCAGAAGAAGCAAAAGAAGGAGAAGGAGAAGGTGAAGTCTGGAGGGTGAATCAGAAGAAGTAGAAGAAGGAGAAGGAGAAGGTGAAGTCTGGAGGGTGAATCAGAAGAAGCAGAAGAAGGAGAAGGAGAAGTTGAAGTCTGGAGGGTGAATCAGAAGAAGCAGAAGAAGGAGAAGGAGAAGGTGATGTCTGGAGGGTGAATCAGAAGAAGCAGAAGAAGGAGTAGGAGAAGGTGAAGTCTGGAGGGTGAATCAGAAGAAGCAGAAGAAGTAGAAGGAGAAGGTGAAGTCTGGAGGGTGAATCAGAAGAAGTAGAAGAAGGAGAAGGAGAAGGTGAAGTCTGGAGGGTGAATCAGAAGAAGCAGAAGAAGGAGAAGGAGAAGGTGAAGTCAGGAGGGTGAATCAGAAGAAGCAGAAGAAGGAGAAGGAGAAGGTGAAGTCTGGAGGGTGAATCAGAAGAAGCAGAAGAAGGAGAAGGAGATGGTGAAGACTGGAGGGTGAATCAGAAGAAGTAGAAGAAGGAGAAGGAGAAGGTGATGTCTGGAGGGTGAAACAGAAGAAGTAGAAGAAGGAGATGGAGAAGGCGAAGTCTGGAGGATGAATCAGAAGAAGCAGAAGAAGGAGAAGGAGAAGGTGAAGTCTGGAGGGTGAATCAGAAGAAGCAGAAGAAGGAGAAGGAGCAGATGAAGTCTGGAGGGTGAATCAGAAGAAGTAGAAGAAGGAGAAGGTGAAGTCTGGAGGGTGAATCAGAAGAAGCAGAAGAAGGAGAAGGAGAAGGTGAATACTGAAGGGTGAATCAGAAGAAGCAGAAGAAGGAGAAGGAGAAGGTGAAGTCTAGAGGGTGAATCAGAAGAAGCAGAAGAAGGAGAAGGAGAAGGTGAAGTCTGGAGGGTGAATCAGAAGAAGCAGAAGAAGGAGAAGGAGAAGGTGAAGTCTGGAGGGTGAATCAGAAGAAGTAGAAGAAGGAGAAGGAGAAGGTGAAGTCTGGAGGGTGAATCAGAAGAAGTAGAAGAAGGAGAAGGAGAAGGTGAAGTCTGGAGGGTGAATCAGAAGAAGCAGAAGAAGGAGAAGGAGAAGGTGAAGTCTGGAGGGTGAATCAGAAGAAGCAGAAGAAGGAGAAGGAGAAGATGAAGTCTGGAGGGTGAATCAGAAGAAGTAGAAGAAGGAGAAGGAGAAGGTGAAGTCTGGAGGGTGAATCAGAAGAAGCAGAAGAAGGAGAAGGAGAAGGTGAAGTCTGGAGGGTGAATCAGAAGAAGCAGAATAAGGAGAAGGAGAAGGTGAAGTCTGGAGGTTGAATCAGAAGAAGCAGAAGAAGGAGAAGGAGAAGATGAAGTCTGGAGGGTGAATCAGAAGAAGCAGAATAAGGAGAAGGAGAAGGTGAAGTCTGGAGGGTGAATCAGAAGAAGCAGAAGAAGGAGAAGGAGAAGCGGAAGGTGAAGTCTGGAGGGTGAATCAGAAGAAGTAGAAGAAGGAGAAGGAGAAGGTGAAGTCTGGAGGGTGAAGCAGAAGAAGTAGAAGAAGGAGAAGTAGAAGGTGAAGTCAGGAGGGTGAATCAGAAGAAGTAGAAGAAGGAGAAGGAGAAGGTGAAGTCAGGAGGGTGAATCAGAAGAAGGAGAAGGAGAAGGTGAAGTCTGGAGGGTGAATCAGAAGAAGTAGAAGAAGGAGAAGGAGAAGTTGAAGTCTGGAGGGTGAAGCAGAAGAAGTAGAAGAAGGAGAAGGAGAAGGTGAAGTCAGGAGGGTGAATCAGAAGAAGCAGAAGAAGGAGAAAGGAGAAGGTGAAGTCTGGAGGGTGAATCAGAAGAATCAGAAGAAGGAGAAGGAGAAGGTGAAGTCTGGAGGGTGAATCAGAAGAAGCAGAACAAAGAGAAGGAGAAGGTGAAGTCTGGAGAGTGAAGCAGAAGAAGCAGAAGAAGGAGAAGGGGAAGGTGAAGACTGGAGGGTAAATCAGAAGCTGTAGAAGGAGAAGGAGAAGGTGAAGTCTGGAGGGTGAATCAGAAGAAGTAGAAGAAGGAGAAGGAGAAGGTGAAGTCTGGAGGGTGAATCAGAAGAAGCAGAAGAAGGAGAAGGAGAAGATGAAATCTGGAGGGTGAATCAGAAGAAGTAGAAGAAGGAGAAGGAGAAGGTGAGGTCTGGAGGGTGAATCAGAAGAAGCAGAAGAAGGAGAAGGAGATGGTGAAGTCTGGAGGGTGAATCAGAAGAAGCAGAAGAAGAAGAAGAAGGAGAAGGTGAAGTCTGGAGGGTGAATCAGAAGAAGCAGAAGAAGGAGAAGGAGAAGGTGAAGTCAGGAGGGTGAATCAGAAGAAGCAGAAGAAGGAGAAGGAGAAGGTGAAGTTAGGAGGGTGAATCAGGAGAAGCAGAAGAAGGAGACGGAGAAGGTGAAGTCAGGGGGGTGAAGCAGAAGAAGTAGAAGAAGGAGAAGGAGAAGGTGAAGTCAGGAGGGTGAAGCAGAAGAAGCAGAAGAAGGAGAAGGAGAAGGTGAAGTCTGGAGGGCGCAGCAGAAGAAGCAGAAGAAGGAGAAGGAGAAGGTGAAGTCTGGAGGGTGAAGCAGAAGAAGCAGAAGAAGGAGAAGCTGAAGGTGAAGTCTGGAGGGTGAATCAAAAGAAGTAGAAGAAGGAGAAGGAGAAGGTGAAGTCAGGAGTGTGAAGCAGAAGAAGCAGAAGAAGGAGAAGGAGAAGGTGAAGTCTGGAGCGTGAAGCAGAAGAAGCAGAAGAAGGAGAAGGAGAAGGTGAAGTCTGGAGGGCGAAGCAGAAGAAGCAGAAGAAGGAGAAGGAGAAGGTGAAGTCTGGAGGGTGAATCAGAAGAAGCAGAAGAAGGAGAAGGAGAAGTTGAAGTCTGGAGGGTGAATCAGAAGAAGCAGAAGAAGGAGAAGGAGAAGGTGATGTCTGGAGGGTGAATCAGAAGAAGCAGAAGAAGGAGAAGGAGAAGGTGAAGTCTGGAGGGTGAATCAGAAGAAGCAGAAGAAGTAGAAGGAGAAGGTGAAGTCTGGAGGGTGAATCAGAAGAAGTAGAAGAAGGAGAAGGAGAAGGTGAAGTCTGGAGGGTGAATCAGAAGAAGCAGAAGAAGGAGAAGGAGAAGGTGAAGTCAGGAGGGTGAATCAGAAGAAGCAGAAGAAGGAGAAGGAGAAGGTGAAGTCTGGAGGGTGAATCAGAAGAAGCAGAAGAAGGAGAAGGAGATGGTGAAGACTTGAGGGTGAATCAGAAGAAGTAGAAGAAGGAGAAGGAGAAGGTGATTTCTGGAGGGTGAATCAGAAGAAGTAGAAGAAGGAGAAGGAGAAGGCGAAGTCTGGAGGATGAATCAGAAGAAGCAGAAGAAGGAGAAGGAGAAGGTGAAGTCTGGAGGGTGAATCAGAAGAAGCAGAAGAAGGAGAAGGAGCAGATGAAGTCTGGAGGGTGAATCAGAAGAAGTAGAAGAAGGAGAAGGTGAAGTCTGGAGGGTGAATCAGAAGAAGCAGAAGAAGGAGAAGGAGAAGGTGAATACTGAAGGGTGAATCAGAAGAAGCAGAAGAAGGAGAAGGAGAAGGTGAAGTCTGGAGGGTGAATCAGAAGAAGCAGAAGAAGGAGAAGGAGAAGGTGAAGTCTGGAGGGTGAATCAGAAGAAGCAGAAGAAGGAGAAGGAGAAGGTGAAGTCTGGAGGGTGAATCAGAAGAAGTAGAAGAAGGAGAAGGAGAAGGTGAAGTCTGGAGGGTGAATCAGAAGAAGTAGAAGAAGGAGAAGGAGAAGGTGAAGTCTGGAGGGTGAATCAGAAGAAGCAGAAGAAGGAGAAGGAGAAGGTGAAGTCTGGAGGGTGAATCAGAAGAAGCAGAAGAAGGAGAAGGAGAAGATGAAGTCTGGAGGGTGAATCAGAAGAAGTAGAAGAAGGAGAAGGAGAAGGTGAAGTCTGGAGGGTGAATCAGAAGAAGCAGAAGAAGGAGAAGGAGAAGATGAAATCTGGAGGGTGAATCAGAAGAAGTAGAAGAAGGAGAAGGAGAAGGTGAGGTCTGGAGGGTGAATCAGAAGAAGCAGAAGAAGGAGAAGGAGATGGTGAAGTCTGGAGGGTGAATCAGAAGAAGCAGAAGAAGAAGAAGGAGAAGGTGAAGTCTGGAGGGTGAATCAGAAGAAGCAGAAGAAGGAGAAGGAGAAGGTGAAGTCAGGAGGGTGAATCAGAAGAAGCAGAAGAAGGAGAAGGAGAAGGTGAAGTTAGGAGGGTGAATCAGGAGAAGCAGAAGAAGGAGACGGAGAAGGTGAAGTCAGGGGGGTGAAGCAGAAGAAGTAGAAGAAGGAGAAGGAGAAGGTGAAGTCAGGAGGGTGAAGCAGAAGAAGCAGAAGAAGGAGAAGGAGAAGGTGAAGTCTGGAGGGCGCAGCAGAAGAAGCAGAAGAAGGAGAAGGAGAAGGTGAAGTCTGGAGGGTGAAGCAGAAGAAGCAGAAGAAGGAGAAGCTGAAGGTGAAGTCTGGAGGGTGATTCAAAAGAAGTAGAAGAAGGAGAAGGAGAAGGTGAAGTCAGGAGGGTGAAGCAGAAGAAGCAGAAGAAGGAGAAGGAGAAGGTGAAGTCTGGAGGGTGAAGCAGAAGAAGCAGAAGAAGGAGAAAGAGAAGGTGAAGTCTGGAGGGCGAAGCAGAAGAAGCAGAAGAAGGAAAAGGAGAAGGTGAAGTCTGGAGGGTGAAGCAGAAGAAGGAGAAGGAGAAGGTGAAGTCTGGAGGGTGAATCAGAAGAAGTAGAAGAAGGAGAAGGAGAAGATGAAGTCAGGACGGTGAAGCAGAAGAAGCAGAAGAAGGAGAAGGAGAAGGTGAAGTCTGGAGAGTGAAGCAGAAGAAGCAGAAGAAGGAGAAGGAGAAGGTGAAGTCTGGAGGGTGAAGCAGAAGAAGCAGAAGAAGGAGAAGGAGGAAGTGAAGTCAGGAGGGTGAATCAGAAGAAGTAGAAGAAGGAGAAGGAGAAGGTGAAGTCTGGAGGGTGAATCAGAAGAAGTAGAAGAAGGAGAAGGAGAAGGTGAAGTCTGGAGGGTGAATCAGAAGAAGTAGAAGAAGGAGAAGGAGAAGGTGAAGTCTGGAGGGTGAATCAGAAGAAGCAGAAGAAGTAGAAGGAGAAGGTAAAGTCTGGAGGGTGAATCAGAAGAAGTAGAAGAAGGAGAAGGAGAAGGTGATGTCTGGAGGGTGAATCAGAAGAAGCAGAAGAAGCAGAAGGAGAAGGTGAAGTCAGGAGGGTGAATCAGAAGAAGCAGAAGAAGGAGAAGGAGAAGGTGAAGTCTGGAGGGTGAATCAGAAGAAGCAGAAGAAGGAGGAGGAGAAGGTGAAGTATTGAGGGAGAAGCAGAAGAAGTAGAAGAAGGAGAAGGAGAAGGTGAAGTCTGGAGGGTGAATCAGAAGAAGTAGAAGAAGGAGAAGGAGAAGGTGAAGTCTGGAGGGTGAATCAGAAGAAGTAGAAGAAGGAGAAGGAGAAGGTGAAGTCTGGAGGGTGAAACAGAAGCAGCAGAAGAAGGAGAAGGAGAAGGTGAAGTCGTTAGGGTGAATCAGAAGAAGTAGAAGAAGGAGAAGGAGAAGGTGTAGTCTGGAGGGTGAATCAGAAAAAGTAGACGAAGGAGAAGGAGAAGGTGAAGTCTGGAGGGTGAATCAGAAGAAGCAGAAGAAGGAGAAGGAGAAGGTGAAGTCTGGCGGGTGAATCAGGAGAAGTAGAAGAAGGAGAAGGAGAAGGTGAAGTCTGGAGGGTGAATCAGAAGAAGCAGAAGAAGGAGAAGGAGAAGGTGAAGTCTGGAGGGTGAATCAGAAGAAGCAGAAGATGGAGAAGGAGAAGGTGAAGTCTGGAGGGTGAATCAGAAGAAGCAGAAGAAGGAGAAGGAGAAGGTGAAGTCTGGAGGGTGAATCAGAAGAAGCAGAAGAAGTAGAAGGAGAAGGTGAAGTCTGGAGGGTGAATCAGAAGAAGTAGAAGAAGGAGAAGGAGAAGGTGAAGTCTGGAGGGTGAATCAGAAGAAGCAAAAGAAGGAGAAGGAAAAGGTGAAGTCAGGAGGGTTAATCAGAAGAAGCAGAAGAAGGAGAAGGAGAAGGTGAAGTCTGGAGGGTGAATCAGAAGAAGCAGAAGAAGGAGAAGGAGAAGGTGAAGTCTGGAGGGTGAATCAGAAGAAGTAGAAGAAGGAGAAGGAGAAGGTGAAGTCTGGAGGGTGAAGCAGAAGAAGTAGAAGAAGGAGAAGGAGAAGGTGAAGTCTGGAGGGTGAATCAGAAGAAGTAGAAGAAGGAGAAGGAGAAGGTGAAGTCTGGAGGGTGAATCAGAAGAAGCAGAAGAAGTAGAAGGAGAAGGTAAAGTCTGGAGGGTGAATCAGAAGAAGTAGAAGAAGGAGAAGGAGAAGGTGATGTCTGGAGGGTGAATCAGAAGAAGCAGAAGAAGCAGAAGGAGAAGGTGAAGTCAGGAGGGTGAATCAGAAGAAGCAGAAGAAGGAGAAGGAGAAGGTGAAGTCTGGAGGGTGAATCAGAAGAAGCAGAAGAAGGAGGAGGAGAAGGTGAAGTATTGAGGGAGAAGCAGAAGAAGTAGAAGAAGGAGAAGGAGAAGGTGAAGTCTGGAGGGTGAATCAGAAGAAGTAGAAGAAGGAGAAGGAGAAGGTGAAGTCTGGAGGGTGAATCAGAAGAAGTAGAAGAAGGAGAAGGAGAAGGTGAAGTCTGGAGGGTGAAACAGAAGAAGCAGAAGAAGGAGAAGGAGAAGGTGAAGTCGTTAGGGTGAATCAGAAGAAGTAGAAGAAGGAGAAGGAGAAGGTGTAGTCTGGAGGGTGAATCAGAAGAAGTAGACGAAGGAGAAGGAGAAGGTGAAGTCTGGAGGGTGAATCAGAAGAATCAGAAGAAGGAGAAGGAGAAGGTGAAGTCTGGAGGGTGAATCAGAAGAAGGAGAAGAAAGAGAAGGAGAAGTTGAAGTCTGGAGGGTGAAGCAGAAGAAGCAGAAGAAGGAGAAGGAGAAGGTGAAGACTGGAGGGTGAAACAGAAGAAGTAGAAGAAGGAGAAGGAGAAGGTGAAGTCTGGAGGGTGAATCAGAAGAAGCAGAAGAAGGAGAAGGAGAAGTTGAAGTCTGGAGGGTGAATCAGAAGAAGCAGAAGAAGGAGAAGGAGAAGGTGAAGTCTGGAGGGTGAATCAGAAGAAGCAGAAGAAGGAGAAGGAGAAGGTGAAGTCTGGAGGGTGAATCAGAAGAAGTAGAAGAAGGAGAAGGAGAAGGTGAAGTCAGGAGGGTGAAGCAGAAGAAGCAGAAGAAGGAGAAGGAGAAGGTGAAGTCTGGAGAGTGAAGCAGAAGAAGCAGAAGTAGGAGAAGGAGAAGGTGAAGTCTGGAGTGTAAACCAGAAGAAGCAGAAGAAGGAGAAGGAGAAGGTGAAGTCTGGAGGGTGAATCTGAAGAAGCAGAAGAAGGAGAAGGAGAAGATGAAGTCTGGAGGGTGAATCAGAAGAAGTAGAAGAAGGAGAAGGAGAAGGTGAGGTCTGGAGGGTGAATCAGAAGAAGCAGAAGAAGGAGAAGGAGAAGTTGAAGTCTGGCGGGTGAATCAGAAGAAGCAGAAGAAGGAGAAGGAGAAGGTGAAGTCTGGAGGGTGAAGCAGAAGAAGTAGAAGAAGGAGAAGGAAAAGTTGACGTCAGGAGGGTGAATCAGAAGAGGTAGAAGAAGGAGAAGGAGAAGGTGAAGTCAGGACGGTGAATCAGAAGAAGCAGAAGAAGGAGAAGGAGAAGGTGAAGTCTGGAGGGTGAATCAGAAGATGCAGAAGAAGGAGAAGGAGAAGGTGAAGTCTGGAGGGTGAATCAGAAGAATCAGAAGAAGGAGAAGGAGAAGGTGAAGTCTGGAGGGTGAATCAGAAGAAGCAGAAGAAAGAGAAGGAGAAGGTGAAGTCTGGAGGGTGAAGCAGAAGAAGCAGAAGAAGGAGAAGGAGAAGGTGAAGTCTGGAGGGAGAAGCAGAAAAAGTAGAAGAAGGAGAAGGAGAAGGTGAAGTCTGGAGGGTGAATCAGAAGAAGTAGAAGAAGGAGAAGGAGAAGGTGAAGTCTGGAGGGTGAATCGGAAGAAGTAGAAGAAGGAGAAGGAGAAGGTGAAGTCTGGAGGGTGAATCAGAAGAAGCAGAAGAAGGAGAAGGAGAAGGTGAAGTCGTTAGTGTGAATCAGAAGAAGTAGAAGAAGGAGAAGGAGAAGTTATAGTCTCGAGGGTGAATCAGAAGAAGTGGACGAAGGAGAAGGAGAAGGTGAAGTCTGGAGGGTGAATCAGAAGATGCAGAAGAAGGAGAAGGAGAAGGTGAAGTCTGGCGCGTGAATCAGAAGAAGTAGAAGAAGGAGAAGGAGAAGGTGAAGTCTGGAGGGTGAATCAGAAGAAGCAGAAGAAGGAGAAGGAGAAGGTGAAGTCTGGAGGGTGAATCAGAAGAAGCAGAAGAAGGAGAAGGAGAAGGTGAAGTCTGGAGGGTGAATCAGAAGAAGCAGAAGAAGGAGACGGAGAAGGTGAAGTCTGGAGGGTGAATCAGAAGAAGCAGAAGAAGGAGAAGGAGAAGGTGAAGTTTGGAGGGTGAATCAGAAGAAGTAGAAGAAGGAGAAGGAGAAGGTGAAGTCTGGAGGGTGAATCAGAAGAAGCAGAAGAAGGAGAAGGAGAAGGTGAAGTCAGGAGGGTGAATCAGAAGAAGCAGAAGAAGGAGAAGGAGAAGGTGAAGTCTGGAATGTGAATCAGAAGAAGCAGAAGAAGGAGAAGGAGAAGGTGAAGTCTGGAGGGTGAATCAGAAGAAGTAGAAGAAGGAGAAGGAGAAGTTGAAGTCTGGAGGGTGAAGCAGAAGAAGTAGAAGAAGGAGAAGGAGAAGGTGAAGTCAGGAGGGTGAATCAGAAGAAGCAGAAGAAGGAGAAGGAGAAGGTGAAGTCTGGAGGGTGAATCAGAAGAAGTAGAAGAAGGAGAAGGAGAAGGTGAAGTCTGGAGGGTGAAGCAGAAGAAGTAGAAGAAGGAGAAGGAGAAGGTGAAGTCTGGAGGGTGAATCAGAAGAAGTAGAAGAAGGAGAAGGAGAAGGTGAAGTCTGGAGGGTGAATCAGAAGAAGCAGAAGAAGTAGAAGGAGAAGGTAAAGTCTGGAGGGTGAATCAGAAGAAGTAGAAGAAGGAGAAGGAGAAGGTGATGTCTGGAGGGTGAATCAGAAGAAGCAGAAGAAGCAGAAGGAGAAGGTGAAGTCAGGAGGGTGAATCAGAAGAAGCAGAAGAAGGAGAAGGAGAAGGTGAAGTCTGGAGGGTGAATCAGAAGAAGCAGAAGAAGGAGGAGGAGAAGGTGAAGTATTGAGGGAGAAGTAGAAGAAGTAGAAGAAGGAGAAGGAGAAGGTGAAGTCTGGAGGGTGAATCAGAAGAAGTAGAAGAAGGAGAAGGAGAAGGTGAAGTCTGGAGGGTGAATCAGAAGAAGTAGAAGAAGGAGAAGGAGAAGGTGAAGTCTGGAGGGTGAAACAGAAGAAGCAGAAGAAGGAGAAGGAGAAGGTGAAGTCGTTAGGGTGAATCAGAAGAAGTAGAAGAAGGAGAAGGAGAAGGTGTAGTCTGGAGGGTGAATCAGAAGAAGTAGACGAAGGAGAAGGAGAAGGTGAAGTCTGGAGGGTGAATCAGAAGAAGCAGAAGAAGGAGAAGGAGAAGGTGAAGTCTGGCGGGTGAATCAGAAGAAGTAGAAGAAGGAGAAGGAGAAGGTGAAGTCTGGAGGGTGAATCAGAAGAAGCAGAAGAAGGAGAAGGAGAAGGTGAAGTCTGGAGGGTGAATCAGAAGAAGCAGAAGAAGGAGAAGGAGAAGGTGAAGTCTGGAGGGTGAATCAGAAGAAGCAGAAGAAGGAGAAGGAGAAGGTGAAGTCTGGAGGGTGAATCAGAAGAAGCAGAAGAAGTAGAAGGAGAAGGTGAAGTCTGGAGGGTGAATCAGAAGAAGTAGAAGAAGGAGAAGGAGAAGGTGAAGTCTGGAGGGTGAATCAGAAGAAGCAAAAGAAGGAGAAGGAAAAGGTGAAGTCAGGAGGGTTAATCAGAAGAAGCAGAAGAAGGAGAAGGAGAAGGTGAAGTCTGGAGGGTGAATCAGAAGAAGCAGAAGAAGGAGAAGGAGAAGGTGAAGCCTGGAGGGTGAATCAGAAGAAGTAGAAGAAGGAGAAGGAGAAGGTGAAGTCTGGAGGGTGAAGCAGAAGAAGTAGAAGAAGGAGAAGGAGAAGGTGAAGTCAGGAGGGTGAATCAGAAGAAGTAGAAGAAGGAGAAGGAGAAGGTGAAGTCAGGAGGGTGAATCAGAAGAAGCAGAAGAAGGAGAAGGAGAAGGTGAAGTCTGGAGGGTGAATCAGAAGAATCAGAAGAAGGAGAAGGAGAAGGTGAAGTCTGGAGGGTGAATCAGAAGAAGCAGAAGAAAGAGAAGGAGAAGGTGAAGTCTGGAGGGTGAAGCAGAAGAAGCAGAAGAAGGAGAAGGAGAAGGTGAAGTCTGGAGGGAGAAGCAGAAAAAGTAGAAGAAGGAGAAGGAGAAGGTGAAGTCTGGAGGGTGAATCAGAAGAAGTAGAAGGAGGAGAAGGAGAAGGTGAAGTCTGGAGGGTGAATCGGAAGAAGTAGAAGAAGGAGAAGGAGAAGGTGAAGTCTGGAGGGTGAATCAGAAGAAGCAGAAGAAGGAGAAGGAGAAGGTGAAGTCGTTAGTGTGAATCAGAAGAAGTAGAAGAAGGAGAAGGAGAAGTTATAGTCTCGAGGGTGAATCAGAAGAAGTGGACGAAGGAGAAGGAGAAGGTGAAGTCTGGAGGGTGAATCAGAAGATGCAGAAGAAGGAGAAGGAGAAGGTGAAGTCTGGCGCGTGAATCAGAAGAAGTAGAAGAAGGAGAAGGAGAAGGTGAAGTCTGGAGGGTGAATCAGAAGAAGCAGAAGAAGGAGAAGGAGAAGGTGAAGTCTGGAGGGTGAATCAGAAGAAGCAGAAGAAGGAGAAGGAGAAGGTGAAGTCTGGAGGGTGAATCAGAAGAAGCAGAAGAAGGAGACGGAGAAGGTGAAGTCTGGAGGGTGAATCAGAAGAAGCAGAAGAAGGAGAAGGAGAAGGTGAAGTTTGGAGGGTGAATCAGAAGAAGTAGAAGAAGGAGAAGGAGAAGGTGTAGTCTGGAGGGTGAATCAGAAGAAGTAGACGAAGGAGAAGGAGAAGGTGAAGTCTGGAGGGTGAATCAGAAGAAGCAGAAGAAGGAGAAGGAGAAGGTGAAGTCTGGCGGGTGAATCAGAAGAAGTAGAAGGAGGAGAAGGAGAAGGTGAAGTCTGGAGGGTGAATCAGAAGAAGCAGAAGAAGGAGAAGGAGAAGGTGAAGTCTGGAGGGTGAATCAGAAGAAGCAGAAGAAGGAGAAGGAGAAGGTGAAGTCTGGAGGGTGAATCAGAAGAAGCAGAAGAAGGAGAAGGAGAAGGTGAAGTCTGGAGGGTGAATCAGAAGAAGCAGAAGAAGTAGAAGGAGAAGGTGAAGTCTGGAGGGTGAATCAGAGGAAGTAGAAGAAGGAGAAGGAGAAGGTGAAGTCTGGAGGGTGAATCAGAAGAAGCAAAAGAAGGAGAAGGAAAAGGTGAAGTCAGGAGGGTTAATCAGAAGAAGCAGAAGAAGGAGAAGGAGAAGGTGAAGTCTGGAGGGTGAATCAGAAGAAGCAGAAGAAGGAGAAGGAGAAGGTGAAGTCTGGAGGGTGAATCAGAAGAAGCAGAAGAAGGAGAAGGAGAAGGTGAAGTCTGGAGGGTGAATCAGAAGAAGCAGAAGAAGGAGAAGGAGAAGGTGAAGTCTGGAGGGTGAATCAGAAGAAGCAGAAGAAGTAGAAGGAGAAGGTGAAGTCTGGAGGGTGAATCAGAAGAAGTAGAAGAAGGAGAAGGAGAAGGTGAAGTCTGGAGGGTGAATCAGAAGAAGCAAAAGAAGGAGAAGGAAAAGGTGAAGTCAGGAGGGTTAATCAGAAGAAGCAGAAGAAGGAGAAGGAGAAGGTGAAGTCTGGAGGGTGAATCAGAAGAAGCAGAAGAAGGAGAAGGAGAAGGTGAAGTCTGGAGGGTGAATCAGAAGAAGTAGAATAAGGAGAAGGAGAAGGTGAAGTCTGGAGGGTGAAGCAGAAGAAGTAGAAGAAGGAGAAGGAGAAGGTGAAGTCAGGAGGGTGAATCAGAAGAAGTAGAAGAAGGAGAAGGAGAAGGTGAAGTCAGGAGGGTGAATCAGAAGAAGCAGAAGAAGGAGAAGGAGAAGGTGAAGTCTGGAGGGTGAATCAGAAGAATCAGAAGAAGGAGAAGGAGAAGGTGAAGTCTGGAGGGTGAATCAGAAGAAGCAGAAGAAAGAGAAGGAGAAGGTGAAGTCTGGAGGGTGAAGCAGAAGAAGCAGAAGAAGGAGAAGGAGAAGGTGAAGTCTGGAGGGAGAAGCAGAAAAAGTAGAAGAAGGAGAAGGAGAAGGTGAAGTCTGGAGGGTGAATCAGAAGAAGTAGAAGAAGGAGAAGGAGAAGGTGAAGTCTGGAGGGTGAATCGGAAGAAGTAGAAGAAGGAGAAGGAGAAGGTGAAGTCTGGAGGGTGAATCAGAAGAAGCAGAAGAAGGAGAAGGAGAAGGTGAAGTCGTTAGTGTGAATCAGAAGAAGTAGAAGAAGGAGAAGGAGAAGTTATAGTCTCGAGGGTGAATCAGAAGAAGTGGACGAAGGAGAAGGAGAAGGTGAAGTCTGGAGGGTGAATCAGAAGATGCAGAAGAAGGAGAAGGAGAAGGTGAAGTCTGGCGCGTGAATCAGAAGAAGTAGAAGAAGGAGAAGGAGAAGGTGAAGTCTGGAGGGTGAATCAGAAGAAGCAGAAGAAGGAGAAGGAGAAGGTGAAGTCTGGAGGGTGAATCAGAAGAAGCAGAAGAAGGAGAAGGAGAAGGTGAAGTCTGGAGGGTGAATCAGAAGAAGCAGAAGAAGGAGACGGAGAAGGTGAAGTCTGGAGGGTGAATCAGAAGAAGCAGAAGAAGGAGAAGGAGAAGGTGAAGTTTGGAGGGTGAATCAGAAGAAGTAGAAGAAGGAGAAGGAGAAGGTGAAGTCTGGAGGGTGAATCAGAAGAAGCAGAAGAAGGAGAAGGAGAAGGTGAAGTCAGGAGGGTGAATCAGAAGAAGCAGAAGAAGGAGAAGGAGAAGGTGAAGTCTGGATTGTGAATCAGAAGAAGCAGAAGAAGGAGAAGGAGAAGGTGAAGTCTGGAGGGTGAATCAGAAGAAGTAGAAGAAGGAGAAGGAGAAGTTGAAGTCTGGAGGGTGAAGCAGAAGAAGTAGAAGAAGGAGAAGGAGAAGGTGAAGTCAGGAGGGTGAATCAGAAGAAGCAGAAGAAGGAGAAAGGAGAAGGTGAAGTCTGGAGGGTGAATCAGAAGAATCAGAAGAAGGAGAAGGAGAAGGTGAAGTCTGGAGGGTGAAGCAGAAGAAGCAGAAGAAAGAGAAGGAGAAGGTGAAGTCTGGAGAGAGAAGCAGAAGAAGCCAAAGAAGGAGAAGGCGAAGGTGAAGACTGGAGGGTAAATCAGAAGATGTAGAAGAAGGAGAAGGAGAAGGTGAAGTCTGGAGGGTGAATCAGAAGAAGTAGAAGAAGGAGAAGGAGAAGGTGAAGTCTGGAGGGTGAATCAGAAGAAGCAGAAGAAGGAGAAGGAGAAGATGAAATCTGGAGGTGAATCAGAAGAAGTAGAAGAAGGAGAAGGAGAAGGTGAGGTCTGGAGGGTGAATCAGAAGAAGCAGAAGAAGGAGAAGGAGATGGTGAAGTCTGGAGGGTGAATCAGAAGAAGCAGAAGAAGAAGAAGGAGAAGGTGAAGTCTGGAGGGTGAATCAGAAGAAGCAGAAGAAGGAGAAGGAGAAGGTGAAGTCAGGAGGGTGAATCAGAAGAAGCAGAAGAAGGAGAAGGAGAAGGTGAAGTTAGGAGGGTGAATCAGGAGAAGCAGAAGAAGGAGACGGAGAAGGTGAAGTCAGGGGGGTGAAGCAGAAGAAGTAGAAGAAGGAGAAGGAGAAGGTGAAGTCAGGAGGGTGAAGCAGAAGAAGCAGAAGAAGGAGAAGGAGAAGGTGAAGTCTGGAGGGCGCAGCAGAAGAAGCAGAAGAAGGAAAAGGAGAAGGTGAAGTCTGGAGGGTGAAGCAGAAGAAGCAGAAAAAGGAGAAGCTGAAGGTAAAGTCTGGAGGGTGAATCAGAAGAAGTAGAAGAAGGAGAAGGAGAAGGTGAAGTCAGGAGGGTGAAGCAGAAGAAGCAGAAGAAGGAGAAGGAGAAGGTGAAGTCTGGAGGGTGAAGCAGAAGAAGCAGAAGAAGGAGAAGGAGAAGGTGAAGTCTGGAGGGCGAAGCAGAAGAAGCAGAAGAAGGAGAAGGAGAAGGTGAAGTCTGGAGGGTGAAGCAGAAGAAGCAGAAGAAGGAGAAGGAGAAGGTGAAGTCTGGAGGGTGAATCAGAAGAAGTAGAAGAAGGAGAAGGAGAAGGTGAAGTCAGGAGGGTGAAGCAGAAGAAGCAGAAGAAGGAGAAGGAGAAGGTGAAGTCTGGAGAGTGAAGCAGAAGAAGCAGAAGTAGGAGAAGGAGAAGGTGAAGTCTGGAGTGTAAACCAGAAGAAGCAGAAGAAGGAGAAGGAGAAGGTGAAGTCTGGAGGGTGAATCTGAAGAAGCAGAAGAAGGAGAAGGAGAAGATGAAGTCTGGAGGGTGAATCAGAAGAAGTAGAAGAAGGAGAAGGAGAAGGTGAGGTCTGGAGGGTGAATCAGAAGAAGCAGAAGAAGGAGAAGGAGAAGTTGAAGTCTGGCGGGTGAATCAGAAGAAGCAGAAGAAGGAGAAGGAGAAGGTGAAGTCTGGAGGGTGAAGCAGAAGAAGTAGAAGAAGGAGAAGGAAAAGTTGACGTCAGGAGGGTGAATCAGAAGAGGTAGAAGAAGGAGAAGGAGAAGGTGAAGTCAGGACGGTGAATCAGAAGAAGCAGAAGAAGGAGAAGGAGAAGGTGAAGTCTGGAGGGTGAATCAGAAGATGCAGAAGAAGGAGAAGGAGAAGGTGAAGTCTGGAGGGTGAATCAGAAGAATCAGAAGAAGGAGAAGGAGAAGGTGAAGTCTGGAGGGTGAATCAGAAGAAGCAGAAGAAAGAGAAGGAGAAGGTGAAGTCTGGAGGGTGAAGCAGAAGAAGCAGAAGAAGGAGAAGGAGAAGGTGAAGTCTGGAGGGAGAAGCAGAAAAAGTAGAAGAAGGAGAAGGAGAAGGTGAAGTCTGGAGGGTGAATCAGAAGAAGTAGAAGAAGGAGAAGGAGAAGGTGAAGTCTGGAGGGTGAATCGGAAGAAGTAGAAGAAGGAGAAGGAGAAGGTGAAGTCTGGAGGGTGAATCAGAAGAAGCAGAAGAAGGAGAAGGAGAAGGTGAAGTCGTTAGTGTGAATCAGAAGAAGTAGAAGAAGGAGAAGGAGAAGTTATAGTCTCGAGGGTGAATCAGAAGAAGTGGACGAAGGAGAAGGAGAAGGTGAAGTCTGGAGGGTGAATCAGAAGATGCAGAAGAAGGAGAAGGAGAAGGTGAAGTCTGGCGCGTGAATCAGAAGAAGTAGAAGAAGGAGAAGGAGAAGGTGAAGTCTGGAGGGTGAATCAGAAGAAGCAGAAGAAGGAGAAGGAGAAGGTGAAGTCTGGAGGGTGAATCAGAAGAAGCAGAAGAAGGAGAAGGAGAAGGTGAAGTCTGGAGGGTGAATCAGAAGAAGCAGAAGAAGGAGACGGAGAAGGTGAAGTCTGGAGGGTGAATCAGAAGAAGCAGAAGAAGGAGAAGGAGAAGGTGAAGTTTGGAGGGTGAATCAGAAGAAGTAGAAGAAGGAGAAGGAGAAGGTGAAGTCTGGAGGGTGAATCAGAAGAAGCAGAAGAAGGAGAAGGAGAAGGTGAAGTCAGGAGGGTGAATCAGAAGAAGCAGAAGAAGGAGAAGGAGAAGGTGAAGTCTGGAATGTGAATCAGAAGAAGCAGAAGAAGGAGAAGGAGAAGGTGAAGTCTGGAGGGTGAATCAGAAGAAGTAGAAGAAGGAGAAGGAGAAGTTGAAGTCTGGAGGGTGAAGCAGAAGAAGTAGAAGAAGGAGAAGGAGAAGGTGAAGTCAGGAGGGTGAATCAGAAGAAGCAGAAGAAGGAGAAGGAGAAGGTGAAGTCTGGAGGGTGAATCAGAAGAAGTAGAAGAAGGAGAAGGAGAAGGTGAAGTCTGGAGGGTGAAGCAGAAGAAGTAGAAGAAGGAGAAGGAGAAGGTGAAGTCTGGAGGGTGAATCAGAAGAAGTAGAAGAAGGAGAAGGAGAAGGTGAAGTCTGGAGGGTGAATCAGAAGAAGCAGAAGAAGTAGAAGGAGAAGGTAAAGTCTGGAGGGTGAATCAGAAGAAGTAGAAGAAGGAGAAGGAGAAGGTGATGTCTGGAGGGTGAATCAGAAGAAGCAGAAGAAGCAGAAGGAGAAGGTGAAGTCAGGAGGGTGAATCAGAAGAAGCAGAAGAAGGAGAAGGAGAAGGTGAAGTCTGGAGGGTGAATCAGAAGAAGCAGAAGAAGGAGGAGGAGAAGGTGAAGTATTGAGGGAGAAGTAGAAGAAGTAGAAGAAGGAGAAGGAGAAGGTGAAGTCTGGAGGGTGAATCAGAAGAAGTAGAAGAAGGAGAAGGAGAAGGTGAAGTCTGGAGGGTGAATCAGAAGAAGTAGAAGAAGGAGAAGGAGAAGGTGAAGTCTGGAGGGTGAAACAGAAGAAGCAGAAGAAGGAGAAGGAGAAGGTGAAGTCGTTAGGGTGAATCAGAAGAAGTAGAAGAAGGAGAAGGAGAAGGTGTAGTCTGGAGGGTGAATCAGAAGAAGTAGACGAAGGAGAAGGAGAAGGTGAAGTCTGGAGGGTGAATCAGAAGAAGCAGAAGAAGGAGAAGGAGAAGGTGAAGTCTGGCGGGTGAATCAGAAGAAGTAGAAGAAGGAGAAGGAGAAGGTGAAGTCTGGAGGGTGAATCAGAAGAAGCAGAAGAAGGAGAAGGAGAAGGTGAAGTCTGGAGGGTGAATCAGAAGAAGCAGAAGAAGGAGAAGGAGAAGGTGAAGTCTGGAGGGTGAATCAGAAGAAGCAGAAGAAGGAGAAGGAGAAGGTGAAGTCTGGAGGGTGAATCAGAAGAAGCAGAAGAAGTAGAAGGAGAAGGTGAAGTCTGGAGGGTGAATCAGAAGAAGTAGAAGAAGGAGAAGGAGAAGGTGAAGTCTGGAGGGTGAATCAGAAGAAGCAAAAGAAGGAGAAGGAAAAGGTGAAGTCAGGAGGGTTAATCAGAAGAAGCAGAAGAAGGAGAAGGAGAAGGTGAAGTCTGGAGGGTGAATCAGAAGAAGCAGAAGAAGGAGAAGGAGAAGGTGAAGCCTGGAGGGTGAATCAGAAGAAGTAGAAGAAGGAGAAGGAGAAGGTGAAGTCTGGAGGGTGAAGCAGAAGAAGTAGAAGAAGGAGAAGGAGAAGGTGAAGTCAGGAGGGTGAATCAGAAGAAGTAGAAGAAGGAGAAGGAGAAGGTGAAGTCAGGAGGGTGAATCAGAAGAAGCAGAAGAAGGAGAAGGAGAAGGTGAAGTCTGGAGGGTGAATCAGAAGAATCAGAAGAAGGAGAAGGAGAAGGTGAAGTCTGGAGGGTGAATCAGAAGAAGCAGAAGAAAGAGAAGGAGAAGGTGAAGTCTGGAGGGTGAAGCAGAAGAAGCAGAAGAAGGAGAAGGAGAAGGTGAAGTCTGGAGGGAGAAGCAGAAAAAGTAGAAGAAGGAGAAGGAGAAGGTGAAGTCTGGAGGGTGAATCAGAAGAAGTAGAAGGAGGAGAAGGAGAAGGTGAAGTCTGGAGGGTGAATCGGAAGAAGTAGAAGAAGGAGAAGGAGAAGGTGAAGTCTGGAGGGTGAATCAGAAGAAGCAGAAGAAGGAGAAGGAGAAGGTGAAGTCGTTAGTGTGAATCAGAAGAAGTAGAAGAAGGAGAAGGAGAAGTTATAGTCTCGAGGGTGAATCAGAAGAAGTGGACGAAGGAGAAGGAGAAGGTGAAGTCTGGAGGGTGAATCAGAAGATGCAGAAGAAGGAGAAGGAGAAGGTGAAGTCTGGCGCGTGAATCAGAAGAAGTAGAAGAAGGAGAAGGAGAAGGTGAAGTCTGGAGGGTGAATCAGAAGAAGCAGAAGAAGGAGAAGGAGAAGGTGAAGTCTGGAGGGTGAATCAGAAGAAGCAGAAGAAGGAGAAGGAGAAGGTGAAGTCTGGAGGGTGAATCAGAAGAAGCAGAAGAAGGAGACGGAGAAGGTGAAGTCTGGAGGGTGAATCAGAAGAAGCAGAAGAAGGAGAAGGAGAAGGTGAAGTTTGGAGGGTGAATCAGAAGAAGTAGAAGAAGGAGAAGGAGAAGGTGAAGTCTGGAGGGTGAATCAGAAGAAGCAGAAGAAGGAGAAGGAGAAGGTGAAGTCAGGAGGGTGAATCAGAAGAAGCAGAAGAAGGAGAAGGAGAAGGTGAAGTCTGGATTGTGAATCAGAAGAAGCAGAAGAAGGAGAAGGAGAAGGTGAAGTCTGGAGGGTGAATCAGAAGAAGTAGAAGAAGGAGAAGGAGAAGTTGAAGTCTGGAGGGTGAAGCAGAAGAAGTAGAAGAAGGAGAAGGAGAAGGTGAAGTCAGGAGGGTGAATCAGAAGAAGCAGAAGAAGGAGAAAGGAGAAGGTGAAGTCTGGAGGGTGAATCAGAAGAATCAGAAGAAGGAGAAGGAGAAGGTGAAGTCTGGAGGGTGAATCAGAAGAAGCAGAAGAAGGAGGAGGAGAAGGTGAAGTATTGAGGGAGAAGCAGAAGAAGTAGAAGAAGGAGAAGGAGAAGGTGAAGTCTGGAGGGTGAATCAGAAGAAGTAGAAGAAGGAGAAGGAGAAGGTGAAGTCTGGAGGGTGAATCAGAAGAAGTAGAAGAAGGAGAAGGAGAAGGTGAAGTCTGGAGGGTGAAACAGAAGAAGCAGAAGAAGGAGAAGGAGAAGGTGAAGTCGTTAGGGTGAATCAGAAGAAGTAGAAGAAGGAGAAGGAGAAGGTGTAGTCTGGAGGGTGAATCAGAAGAAGTAGACGAAGGAGAAGGAGAAGGTGAAGTCTGGAGGGTGAATCAGAAGAAGCAGAAGAAGGAGAAGGAGAAGGTGAAGTCTGGCGGGTGAATCAGAAGAAGTAGAAGGAGGAGAAGGAGAAGGTGAAGTCTGGAGGGTGAATCAGAAGAAGCAGAAGAAGGAGAAGGAGAAGGTGAAGTCTGGAGGGTGAATCAGAAGAAGCAGAAGAAGGAGAAGGAGAAGGTGAAGTCTGGAGGGTGAATCAGAAGAAGCAGAAGAAGGAGAAGGAGAAGGTGAAGTCTGGAGGGTGAATCAGAAGAAGCAGAAGAAGTAGAAGGAGAAGGTGAAGTCTGGAGGGTGAATCAGAGGAAGTAGAAGAAGGAGAAGGAGAAGGTGAAGTCTGGAGGGTGAATCAGAAGAAGCAAAAGAAGGAGAAGGAAAAGGTGAAGTCAGGAGGGTTAATCAGAAGAAGCAGAAGAAGGAGAAGGAGAAGGTGAAGTCTGGAGGGTGAATCAGAAGAAGCAGAAGAAGGAGAAGGAGAAGGTGAAGTCTGGAGGGTGAATCAGAAGAAGCAGAAGAAGGAGAAGGAGAAGGTGAAGTCTGGAGGGTGAATCAGAAGAAGCAGAAGAAGGAGAAGGAGAAGGTGAAGTCTGGAGGGTGAATCAGAAGAAGCAGAAGAAGTAGAAGGAGAAGGTGAAGTCTGGAGGGTGAATCAGAAGAAGTAGAAGAAGGAGAAGGAGAAGGTGAAGTCTGGAGGGTGAATCAGAAGAAGCAAAAGAAGGAGAAGGAAAAGGTGAAGTCAGGAGGGTTAATCAGAAGAAGCAGAAGAAGGAGAAGGAGAAGGTGAAGTCTGGAGGGTGAATCAGAAGAAGCAGAAGAAGGAGAAGGAGAAGGTGAAGTCTGGAGGGTGAATCAGAAGAAGTAGAATAAGGAGAAGGAGAAGGTGAAGTCTGGAGGGTGAAGCAGAAGAAGTAGAAGAAGGAGAAGGAGAAGGTGAAGTCAGGAGGGTGAATCAGAAGAAGTAGAAGAAGGAGAAGGAGAAGGTGAAGTCAGGAGGGTGAATCAGAAGAAGCAGAAGAAGGAGAAGGAGAAGGTGAAGTCTGGAGGGTGAATCAGAAGAATCAGAAGAAGGAGAAGGAGAAGGTGAAGTCTGGAGGGTGAATCAGAAGAAGCAGAAGAAAGAGAAGGAGAAGGTGAAGTCTGGAGGGTGAAGCAGAAGAAGCAGAAGAAGGAGAAGGAGAAGGTGAAGTCTGGAGGGAGAAGCAGAAAAAGTAGAAGAAGGAGAAGGAGAAGGTGAAGTCTGGAGGGTGAATCAGAAGAAGTAGAAGAAGGAGAAGGAGAAGGTGAAGTCTGGAGGGTGAATCGGAAGAAGTAGAAGAAGGAGAAGGAGAAGGTGAAGTCTGGAGGGTGAATCAGAAGAAGCAGAAGAAGGAGAAGGAGAAGGTGAAGTCGTTAGTGTGAATCAGAAGAAGTAGAAGAAGGAGAAGGAGAAGTTATAGTCTCGAGGGTGAATCAGAAGAAGTGGACGAAGGAGAAGGAGAAGGTGAAGTCTGGAGGGTGAATCAGAAGATGCAGAAGAAGGAGAAGGAGAAGGTGAAGTCTGGCGCGTGAATCAGAAGAAGTAGAAGAAGGAGAAGGAGAAGGTGAAGTCTGGAGGGTGAATCAGAAGAAGCAGAAGAAGGAGAAGGAGAAGGTGAAGTCTGGAGGGTGAATCAGAAGAAGCAGAAGAAGGAGAAGGAGAAGGTGAAGTCTGGAGGGTGAATCAGAAGAAGCAGAAGAAGGAGACGGAGAAGGTGAAGTCTGGAGGGTGAATCAGAAGAAGCAGAAGAAGGAGAAGGAGAAGGTGAAGTTTGGAGGGTGAATCAGAAGAAGTAGAAGAAGGAGAAGGAGAAGGTGAAGTCTGGAGGGTGAATCAGAAGAAGCAGAAGAAGGAGAAGGAGAAGGTGAAGTCAGGAGGGTGAATCAGAAGAAGCAGAAGAAGGAGAAGGAGAAGGTGAAGTCTGGATTGTGAATCAGAAGAAGCAGAAGAAGGAGAAGGAGAAGGTGAAGTCTGGAGGGTGAATCAGAAGAAGTAGAAGAAGGAGAAGGAGAAGTTGAAGTCTGGAGGGTGAAGCAGAAGAAGTAGAAGAAGGAGAAGGAGAAGGTGAAGTCAGGAGGGTGAATCAGAAGAAGCAGAAGAAGGAGAAAGGAGAAGGTGAAGTCTGGAGGGTGAATCAGAAGAATCAGAAGAAGGAGAAGGAGAAGGTGAAGTCTGGAGGGTGAAGCAGAAGAAGCAGAAGAAAGAGAAGGAGAAGGTGAAGTCTGGAGAGAGAAGCAGAAGAAGCCAAAGAAGGAGAAGGCGAAGGTGAAGACTGGAGGGTAAATCAGAAGATGTAGAAGAAGGAGAAGGAGAAGGTGAAGTCTGGAGGGTGAATCAGAAGAAGTAGAAGAAGGAGAAGGAGAAGGTGAAGTCTGGAGGGTGAATCAGAAGAAGCAGAAGAAGGAGAAGGAGAAGATGAAATCTGGAGGTGAATCAGAAGAAGTAGAAGAAGGAGAAGGAGAAGGTGAGGTCTGGAGGGTGAATCAGAAGAAGCAGAAGAAGGAGAAGGAGATGGTGAAGTCTGGAGGGTGAATCAGAAGAAGCAGAAGAAGAAGAAGGAGAAGGTGAAGTCTGGAGGGTGAATCAGAAGAAGCAGAAGAAGGAGACGGAGAAGGTGAAGTCAGGGGGGTGAAGCAGAAGAAGTAGAAGAAGGAGAAGGAGAAGGTGAAGTCAGGAGGGTGAAGCAGAAGAAGCAGAAGAAGGAGAAGGAGAAGGTGAAGTCTGGAGGGCGCAGCAGAAGAAGCAGAAGAAGGAAAAGGAGAAGGTGAAGTCTGGAGGGTGAAGCAGAAGAAGCAGAAAAAGGAGAAGCTGAAGGTAAAGTCTGGAGGGTGAATCAGAAGAAGTAGAAGAAGGAGAAGGAGAAGGTGAAGTCAGGAGGGTGAAGCAGAAGAAGCAGAAGAAGGAGAAGGAGAAGGTGAAGTCTGGAGGGTGAAGCAGAAGAAGCAGAAGAAGGAGAAGGAGAAGGTGAAGTCTGGAGGGCGAAGCAGAAGAAGCAGAAGAAGGAGAAGGAGAAGGTGAAGTCTGGAGGGTGAAGCAGAAGAAGCAGAAGAAGGAGAAGGAGAAGGTGAAGTCTGGAGGGTGAATCAGAAGAAGTAGAAGAAGGAGAAGGAGAAGGTGAAGTCAGGAGGGTGAAGCAGAAGAAGCAGAAGAAGGAGAAGGAGAAGGTGAAGTCTGGAGAGTGAAGCAGAAGAAGCAGAAGTAGGAGAAGGAGAAGGTGAAGTCTGGAGTGTAAACCAGAAGAAGCAGAAGAAGGAGAAGGAGAAGGTGAAGTCTGGAGGGTGAATCTGAAGAAGCAGAAGAAGGAGAAGGAGAAGATGAAGTCTGGAGGGTGAATCAGAAGAAGTAGAAGAAGGAGAAGGAGAAGGTGAGGTCTGGAGGGTGAATCAGAAGAAGCAGAAGAAGGAGAAGGAGAAGTTGAAGTCTGGCGGGTGAATCAGAAGAAGCAGAAGAAGGAGAAGGAGAAGGTGAAGTCTGGAGGGTGAAGCAGAAGAAGTAGAAGAAGGAGAAGGAAAAGTTGACGTCAGGAGGGTGAATCAGAAGAGGTAGAAGAAGGAGAAGGAGAAGGTGAAGTCAGGACGGTGAATCAGAAGAAGCAGAAGAAGGAGAAGGAGAAGGTGAAGTCTGGAGGGTGAATCAGAAGATGCAGAAGAAGGAGAAGGAGAAGGTGAAGTCTGGAGGGTGAATCAGAAGAATCAGAAGAAGGAGAAGGAGAAGGTGAAGTCTGGAGGGTGAATCAGAAGAAGCAGAAGAAAGAGAAGGAGAAGGTGAAGTCTGGAGGGTGAAGCAGAAGAAGCAGAAGAAGGAGAAGGAGAAGGTGAAGTCTGGAGGGAGAAGCAGAAAAAGTAGAAGAAGGAGAAGGAGAAGGTGAAGTCTGGAGGGTGAATCAGAAGAAGTAGAAGAAGGAGAAGGAGAAGGTGAAGTCTGGAGGGTGAATCGGAAGAAGTAGAAGAAGGAGAAGGAGAAGGTGAAGTCTGGAGGGTGAATCAGAAGAAGCAGAAGAAGGAGAAGGAGAAGGTGAAGTCGTTAGTGTGAATCAGAAGAAGTAGAAGAAGGAGAAGGAGAAGTTATAGTCTCGAGGGTGAATCAGAAGAAGTGGACGAAGGAGAAGGAGAAGGTGAAGTCTGGAGGGTGAATCAGAAGATGCAGAAGAAGGAGAAGGAGAAGGTGAAGTCTGGCGCGTGAATCAGAAGAAGTAGAAGAAGGAGAAGGAGAAGGTGAAGTCTGGAGGGTGAATCAGAAGAAGCAGAAGAAGGAGAAGGAGAAGGTGAAGTCTGGAGGGTGAATCAGAAGAAGCAGAAGAAGGAGAAGGAGAAGGTGAAGTCTGGAGGGTGAATCAGAAGAAGCAGAAGAAGGAGACGGAGAAGGTGAAGTCTGGAGGGTGAATCAGAAGAAGCAGAAGAAGGAGAAGGAGAAGGTGAAGTTTGGAGGGTGAATCAGAAGAAGTAGAAGAAGGAGAAGGAGAAGGTGAAGTCTGGAGGGTGAATCAGAAGAAGCAGAAGAAGGAGAAGGAGAAGGTGAAGTCAGGAGGGTGAATCAGAAGAAGCAGAAGAAGGAGAAGGAGAAGGTGAAGTCTGGAATGTGAATCAGAAGAAGCAGAAGAAGGAGAAGGAGAAGGTGAAGTCTGGAGGGTGAATCAGAAGAAGTAGAAGAAGGAGAAGGAGAAGTTGAAGTCTGGAGGGTGAAGCAGAAGAAGTAGAAGAAGGAGAAGGAGAAGGTGAAGTCAGGAGGGTGAATCAGAAGAAGCAGAAGAAGGAGAAGGAGAAGGTGAAGTCTGGAGGGTGAATCAGAAGAAGTAGAAGAAGGAGAAGGAGAAGGTGAAGTCTGGAGGGTGAAGCAGAAGAAGTAGAAGAAGGAGAAGGAGAAGGTGAAGTCTGGAGGGTGAATCAGAAGAAGTAGAAGAAGGAGAAGGAGAAGGTGAAGTCTGGAGGGTGAATCAGAAGAAGCAGAAGAAGTAGAAGGAGAAGGTAAAGTCTGGAGGGTGAATCAGAAGAAGTAGAAGAAGGAGAAGGAGAAGGTGATGTCTGGAGGGTGAATCAGAAGAAGCAGAAGAAGCAGAAGGAGAAGGTGAAGTCAGGAGGGTGAATCAGAAGAAGCAGAAGAAGGAGAAGGAGAAGGTGAAGTCTGGAGGGTGAATCAGAAGAAGCAGAAGAAGGAGGAGGAGAAGGTGAAGTATTGAGGGAGAAGTAGAAGAAGTAGAAGAAGGAGAAGGAGAAGGTGAAGTCTGGAGGGTGAATCAGAAGAAGTAGAAGAAGGAGAAGGAGAAGGTGAAGTCTGGAGGGTGAATCAGAAGAAGTAGAAGAAGGAGAAGGAGAAGGTGAAGTCTGGAGGGTGAAACAGAAGAAGCAGAAGAAGGAGAAGGAGAAGGTGAAGTCGTTAGGGTGAATCAGAAGAAGTAGAAGAAGGAGAAGGAGAAGGTGTAGTCTGGAGGGTGAATCAGAAGAAGTAGACGAAGGAGAAGGAGAAGGTGAAGTCTGGAGGGTGAATCAGAAGAAGCAGAAGAAGGAGAAGGAGAAGGTGAAGTCTGGCGGGTGAATCAGAAGAAGTAGAAGAAGGAGAAGGAGAAGGTGAAGTCTGGAGGGTGAATCAGAAGAAGCAGAAGAAGGAGAAGGAGAAGGTGAAGTCTGGAGGGTGAATCAGAAGAAGCAGAAGAAGGAGAAGGAGAAGGTGAAGTCTGGAGGGTGAATCAGAAGAAGCAGAAGAAGGAGAAGGAGAAGGTGAAGTCTGGAGGGTGAATCAGAAGAAGTAGAAGAAGGAGAAGGAGAAGGTGAAGTCAGGAGGGTGAAGCAGAAGAAGCAGAAGAAGGAGAAGGAGAAGGTGAAGTCTGGAGAGTGAAGCAGAAGAAGCAGAAGTAGGAGAAGGAGAAGGTGAAGTCTGGAGTGTAAACCAGAAGAAGCAGAAGAAGGAGAAGGAGAAGGTGAAGTCTGGAGGGTGAATCTGAAGAAGCAGAAGAAGGAGAAGGAGAAGATGAAGTCTGGAGGGTGAATCAGAAGAAGTAGAAGAAGGAGAAGGAGAAGGTGAGGTCTGGAGGGTGAATCAGAAGAAGCAGAAGAAGGAGAAGGAGAAGTTGAAGTCTGGCGGGTGAATCAGAAGAAGCAGAAGAAGGAGAAGGAGAAGGTGAAGTCTGGAGGGTGAAGCAGAAGAAGTAGAAGAAGGAGAAGGAAAAGTTGACGTCAGGAGGGTGAATCAGAAGAGGTAGAAGAAGGAGAAGGAGAAGGTGAAGTCAGGACGGTGAATCAGAAGAAGCAGAAGAAGGAGAAGGAGAAGGTGAAGTCTGGAGGGTGAATCAGAAGAATCAGAAGAAGGAGAAGGAGAAGGTGAAGTCTGGAGGGTGAATCAGAAGAAGGAGAAGAAAGAGAAGGAGAAGTTGAAGTCTGGAGGGTGAAGCAGAAGAAGCAGAAGAAGGAGAAGGAGAAGGTGAAGACTGGAGGGTGAAACAGAAGAAGTAGAAGAAGGAGAAGGAGAAGGTGAAGTCTGGAGGGTGAATCAGAAGAAGCAGAAGAAGGAGAAGGAGAAGTTGAAGTCTGGAGGGTGAATCAGAAGAAGCAGAAGAAGGAGAAGGAGAAGGTGAAGTCTGGAGGGTGAATCAGAAGAAGCAGAAGAAGGAGAAGGAGAAGGTGAAGTCTGGAGGGTGAATCAGAAGAAGTAGAAGAAGGAGAAGGAGAAGGTGAAGTCAGGAGGGTGAAGCAGAAGAAGCAGAAGAAGGAGAAGGAGAAGGTGAAGTCTGGAGAGTGAAGCAGAAGAAGCAGAAGTAGGAGAAGGAGAAGGTGAAGTCTGGAGTGTAAACCAGAAGAAGCAGAAGAAGGAGAAGGAGAAGGTGAAGTCTGGAGGGTGAATCTGAAGAAGCAGAAGAAGGAGAAGGAGAAGATGAAGTCTGGAGGGTGAATCAGAAGAAGTAGAAGAAGGAGAAGGAGAAGGTGAGGTCTGGAGGGTGAATCAGAAGAAGCAGAAGAAGGAGAAGGAGAAGTTGAAGTCTGGCGGGTGAATCAGAAGAAGCAGAAGAAGGAGAAGGAGAAGGTGAAGTCTGGAGGGTGAAGCAGAAGAAGTAGAAGAAGGAGAAGGAAAAGTTGACGTCAGGAGGGTGAATCAGAAGAGGTAGAAGAAGGAGAAGGAGAAGGTGAAGTCAGGACGGTGAATCAGAAGAAGCAGAAGAAGGAGAAGGAGAAGGTGAAGTCTGGAGGGTGAATCAGAAGATGCAGAAGAAGGAGAAGGAGAAGGTGAAGTCTGGAGGGTGAATCAGAAGAATCAGAAGAAGGAGAAGGAGAAGGTGAAGTCTGGAGGGTGAATCAGAAGAAGCAGAAGAAAGAGAAGGAGAAGGTGAAGTCTGGAGGGTGAAGCAGAAGAAGCAGAAGAAGGAGAAGGAGAAGGTGAAGTCTGGAGGGAGAAGCAGAAAAAGTAGAAGAAGGAGAAGGAGAAGGTGAAGTCTGGAGGGTGAATCAGAAGAAGTAGAAGAAGGAGAAGGAGAAGGTGAAGTCTGGAGGGTGAATCGGAAGAAGTAGAAGAAGGAGAAGGAGAAGGTGAAGTCTGGAGGGTGAATCAGAAGAAGCAGAAGAAGGAGAAGGAGAAGGTGAAGTCGTTAGTGTGAATCAGAAGAAGTAGAAGAAGGAGAAGGAGAAGTTATAGTCTCGAGGGTGAATCAGAAGAAGTGGACGAAGGAGAAGGAGAAGGTGAAGTCTGGAGGGTGAATCAGAAGATGCAGAAGAAGGAGAAGGAGAAGGTGAAGTCTGGCGCGTGAATCAGAAGAAGTAGAAGAAGGAGAAGGAGAAGGTGAAGTCTGGAGGGTGAATCAGAAGAAGCAGAAGAAGGAGAAGGAGAAGGTGAAGTCTGGAGGGTGAATCAGAAGAAGCAGAAGAAGGAGAAGGAGAAGGTGAAGTCTGGAGGGTGAATCAGAAGAAGCAGAAGAAGGAGACGGAGAAGGTGAAGTCTGGAGGGTGAATCAGAAGAAGCAGAAGAAGGAGAAGGAGAAGGTGAAGTTTGGAGGGTGAATCAGAAGAAGTAGAAGAAGGAGAAGGAGAAGGTGAAGTCTGGAGGGTGAATCAGAAGAAGCAGAAGAAGGAGAAGGAGAAGGTGAAGTCAGGAGGGTGAATCAGAAGAAGCAGAAGAAGGAGAAGGAGAAGGTGAAGTCTGGAATGTGAATCAGAAGAAGCAGAAGAAGGAGAAGGAGAAGGTGAAGTCTGGAGGGTGAATCAGAAGAAGTAGAAGAAGGAGAAGGAGAAGTTGAAGTCTGGAGGGTGAAGCAGAAGAAGTAGAAGAAGGAGAAGGAGAAGGTGAAGTCAGGAGGGTGAATCAGAAGAAGCAGAAGAAGGAGAAGGAGAAGGTGAAGTCTGGAGGGTGAATCAGAAGAAGTAGAAGAAGGAGAAGGAGAAGGTGAAGTCTGGAGGGTGAAGCAGAAGAAGTAGAAGAAGGAGAAGGAGAAGGTGAAGTCTGGAGGGTGAATCAGAAGAAGTAGAAGAAGGAGAAGGAGAAGGTGAAGTCTGGAGGGTGAATCAGAAGAAGCAGAAGAAGTAGAAGGAGAAGGTAAAGTCTGGAGGGTGAATCAGAAGAAGTAGAAGAAGGAGAAGGAGAAGGTGATGTCTGGAGGGTGAATCAGAAGAAGCAGAAGAAGCAGAAGGAGAAGGTGAAGTCAGGAGGGTGAATCAGAAGAAGCAGAAGAAGGAGAAGGAGAAGGTGAAGTCTGGAGGGTGAATCAGAAGAAGCAGAAGAAGGAGGAGGAGAAGGTGAAGTATTGAGGGAGAAGTAGAAGAAGTAGAAGAAGGAGAAGGAGAAGGTGAAGTCTGGAGGGTGAATCAGAAGAAGTAGAAGAAGGAGAAGGAGAAGGTGAAGTCTGGAGGGTGAATCAGAAGAAGTAGAAGAAGGAGAAGGAGAAGGTGAAGTCTGGAGGGTGAAACAGAAGAAGCAGAAGAAGGAGAAGGAGAAGGTGAAGTCGTTAGGGTGAATCAGAAGAAGTAGAAGAAGGAGAAGGAGAAGGTGTAGTCTGGAGGGTGAATCAGAAGAAGTAGACGAAGGAGAAGGAGAAGGTGAAGTCTGGAGGGTGAATCAGAAGAAGCAGAAGAAGGAGAAGGAGAAGGTGAAGTCTGGCGGGTGAATCAGAAGAAGTAGAAGAAGGAGAAGGAGAAGGTGAAGTCTGGAGGGTGAATCAGAAGAAGCAGAAGAAGGAGAAGGAGAAGGTGAAGTCTGGAGGGTGAATCAGAAGAAGCAGAAGAAGGAGAAGGAGAAGGTGAAGTCTGGAGGGTGAATCAGAAGAAGCAGAAGAAGGAGAAGGAGAAGGTGAAGTCTGGAGGGTGAATCAGAAGAAGCAGAAGAAGTAGAAGGAGAAGGTGAAGTCTGGAGGGTGAATCAGAAGAAGTAGAAGAAGGAGAAGGAGAAGGTGAAGTCTGGAGGGTGAATCAGAAGAAGCAAAAGAAGGAGAAGGAAAAGGTGAAGTCAGGAGGGTTAATCAGAAGAAGCAGAAGAAGGAGAAGGAGAAGGTGAAGTCTGGAGGGTGAATCAGAAGAAGCAGAAGAAGGAGAAGGAGAAGGTGAAGCCTGGAGGGTGAATCAGAAGAAGTAGAAGAAGGAGAAGGAGAAGGTGAAGTCTGGAGGGTGAAGCAGAAGAAGTAGAAGAAGGAGAAGGAGAAGGTGAAGTCAGGAGGGTGAATCAGAAGAAGTAGAAGAAGGAGAAGGAGAAGGTGAAGTCAGGAGGGTGAATCAGAAGAAGCAGAAGAAGGAGAAGGAGAAGGTGAAGTCTGGAGGGTGAATCAGAAGAATCAGAAGAAGGAGAAGGAGAAGGTGAAGTCTGGAGGGTGAATCAGAAGAAGCAGAAGAAAGAGAAGGAGAAGGTGAAGTCTGGAGGGTGAAGCAGAAGAAGCAGAAGAAGGAGAAGGAGAAGGTGAAGTCTGGAGGGAGAAGCAGAAAAAGTAGAAGAAGGAGAAGGAGAAGGTGAAGTCTGGAGGGTGAATCAGAAGAAGTAGAAGGAGGAGAAGGAGAAGGTGAAGTCTGGAGGGTGAATCGGAAGAAGTAGAAGAAGGAGAAGGAGAAGGTGAAGTCTGGAGGGTGAATCAGAAGAAGCAGAAGAAGGAGAAGGAGAAGGTGAAGTCGTTAGTGTGAATCAGAAGAAGTAGAAGAAGGAGAAGGAGAAGTTATAGTCTCGAGGGTGAATCAGAAGAAGTGGACGAAGGAGAAGGAGAAGGTGAAGTCTGGAGGGTGAATCAGAAGATGCAGAAGAAGGAGAAGGAGAAGGTGAAGTCTGGCGCGTGAATCAGAAGAAGTAGAAGAAGGAGAAGGAGAAGGTGAAGTCTGGAGGGTGAATCAGAAGAAGCAGAAGAAGGAGAAGGAGAAGGTGAAGTCTGGAGGGTGAATCAGAAGAAGCAGAAGAAGGAGAAGGAGAAGGTGAAGTCTGGAGGGTGAATCAGAAGAAGCAGAAGAAGGAGACGGAGAAGGTGAAGTCTGGAGGGTGAATCAGAAGAAGCAGAAGAAGGAGAAGGAGAAGGTGAAGTTTGGAGGGTGAATCAGAAGAAGTAGAAGAAGGAGAAGGAGAAGGTGTAGTCTGGAGGGTGAATCAGAAGAAGTAGACGAAGGAGAAGGAGAAGGTGAAGTCTGGAGGGTGAATCAGAAGAAGCAGAAGAAGGAGAAGGAGAAGGTGAAGTCTGGCGGGTGAATCAGAAGAAGTAGAAGGAGGAGAAGGAGAAGGTGAAGTCTGGAGGGTGAATCAGAAGAAGCAGAAGAAGGAGAAGGAGAAGGTGAAGTCTGGAGGGTGAATCAGAAGAAGCAGAAGAAGGAGAAGGAGAAGGTGAAGTCTGGAGGGTGAATCAGAAGAAGCAGAAGAAGGAGAAGGAGAAGGTGAAGTCTGGAGGGTGAATCAGAAGAAGCAGAAGAAGTAGAAGGAGAAGGTGAAGTCTGGAGGGTGAATCAGAGGAAGTAGAAGAAGGAGAAGGAGAAGGTGAAGTCTGGAGGGTGAATCAGAAGAAGCAAAAGAAGGAGAAGGAAAAGGTGAAGTCAGGAGGGTTAATCAGAAGAAGCAGAAGAAGGAGAAGGAGAAGGTGAAGTCTGGAGGGTGAATCAGAAGAAGCAGAAGAAGGAGAAGGAGAAGGTGAAGTCTGGAGGGTGAATCAGAAGAAGCAGAAGAAGGAGAAGGAGAAGGTGAAGTCTGGAGGGTGAATCAGAAGAAGCAGAAGAAGGAGAAGGAGAAGGTGAAGTCTGGAGGGTGAATCAGAAGAAGCAGAAGAAGTAGAAGGAGAAGGTGAAGTCTGGAGGGTGAATCAGAAGAAGTAGAAGAAGGAGAAGGAGAAGGTGAAGTCTGGAGGGTGAATCAGAAGAAGCAAAAGAAGGAGAAGGAAAAGGTGAAGTCAGGAGGGTTAATCAGAAGAAGCAGAAGAAGGAGAAGGAGAAGGTGAAGTCTGGAGGGTGAATCAGAAGAAGCAGAAGAAGGAGAAGGAGAAGGTGAAGTCTGGAGGGTGAATCAGAAGAAGTAGAATAAGGAGAAGGAGAAGGTGAAGTCTGGAGGGTGAAGCAGAAGAAGTAGAAGAAGGAGAAGGAGAAGGTGAAGTCAGGAGGGTGAATCAGAAGAAGTAGAAGAAGGAGAAGGAGAAGGTGAAGTCAGGAGGGTGAATCAGAAGAAGCAGAAGAAGGAGAAGGAGAAGGTGAAGTCTGGAGGGTGAATCAGAAGAATCAGAAGAAGGAGAAGGAGAAGGTGAAGTCTGGAGGGTGAATCAGAAGAAGCAGAAGAAAGAGAAGGAGAAGGTGAAGTCTGGAGGGTGAAGCAGAAGAAGCAGAAGAAGGAGAAGGAGAAGGTGAAGTCTGGAGGGAGAAGCAGAAAAAGTAGAAGAAGGAGAAGGAGAAGGTGAAGTCTGGAGGGTGAATCAGAAGAAGTAGAAGAAGGAGAAGGAGAAGGTGAAGTCTGGAGGGTGAATCGGAAGAAGTAGAAGAAGGAGAAGGAGAAGGTGAAGTCTGGAGGGTGAATCAGAAGAAGCAGAAGAAGGAGAAGGAGAAGGTGAAGTCGTTAGTGTGAATCAGAAGAAGTAGAAGAAGGAGAAGGAGAAGTTATAGTCTCGAGGGTGAATCAGAAGAAGTGGACGAAGGAGAAGGAGAAGGTGAAGTCTGGAGGGTGAATCAGAAGATGCAGAAGAAGGAGAAGGAGAAGGTGAAGTCTGGCGCGTGAATCAGAAGAAGTAGAAGAAGGAGAAGGAGAAGGTGAAGTCTGGAGGGTGAATCAGAAGAAGCAGAAGAAGGAGAAGGAGAAGGTGAAGTCTGGAGGGTGAATCAGAAGAAGCAGAAGAAGGAGAAGGAGAAGGTGAAGTCTGGAGGGTGAATCAGAAGAAGCAGAAGAAGGAGACGGAGAAGGTGAAGTCTGGAGGGTGAATCAGAAGAAGCAGAAGAAGGAGAAGGAGAAGGTGAAGTTTGGAGGGTGAATCAGAAGAAGTAGAAGAAGGAGAAGGAGAAGGTGAAGTCTGGAGGGTGAATCAGAAGAAGCAGAAGAAGGAGAAGGAGAAGGTGAAGTCAGGAGGGTGAATCAGAAGAAGCAGAAGAAGGAGAAGGAGAAGGTGAAGTCTGGATTGTGAATCAGAAGAAGCAGAAGAAGGAGAAGGAGAAGGTGAAGTCTGGAGGGTGAATCAGAAGAAGTAGAAGAAGGAGAAGGAGAAGTTGAAGTCTGGAGGGTGAAGCAGAAGAAGTAGAAGAAGGAGAAGGAGAAGGTGAAGTCAGGAGGGTGAATCAGAAGAAGCAGAAGAAGGAGAAAGGAGAAGGTGAAGTCTGGAGGGTGAATCAGAAGAATCAGAAGAAGGAGAAGGAGAAGGTGAAGTCTGGAGGGTGAAGCAGAAGAAGCAGAAGAAAGAGAAGGAGAAGGTGAAGTCTGGAGAGAGAAGCAGAAGAAGCCAAAGAAGGAGAAGGCGAAGGTGAAGACTGGAGGGTAAATCAGAAGATGTAGAAGAAGGAGAAGGAGAAGGTGAAGTCTGGAGGGTGAATCAGAAGAAGTAGAAGAAGGAGAAGGAGAAGGTGAAGTCTGGAGGGTGAATCAGAAGAAGCAGAAGAAGGAGAAGGAGAAGATGAAATCTGGAGGTGAATCAGAAGAAGTAGAAGAAGGAGAAGGAGAAGGTGAGGTCTGGAGGGTGAATCAGAAGAAGCAGAAGAAGGAGAAGGAGATGGTGAAGTCTGGAGGGTGAATCAGAAGAAGCAGAAGAAGAAGAAGGAGAAGGTGAAGTCTGGAGGGTGAATCAGAAGAAGCAGAAGAAGGAGAAGGAGAAGGTGAAGTCAGGAGGGTGAATCAGAAGAAGCAGAAGAAGGAGAAGGAGAAGGTGAAGTTAGGAGGGTGAATCAGGAGAAGCAGAAGAAGGAGACGGAGAAGGTGAAGTCAGGGGGGTGAAGCAGAAGAAGTAGAAGAAGGAGAAGGAGAAGGTGAAGTCAGGAGGGTGAAGCAGAAGAAGCAGAAGAAGGAGAAGGAGAAGGTGAAGTCTGGAGGGCGCAGCAGAAGAAGCAGAAGAAGGAAAAGGAGAAGGTGAAGTCTGGAGGGTGAAGCAGAAGAAGCAGAAAAAGGAGAAGCTGAAGGTAAAGTCTGGAGGGTGAATCAGAAGAAGTAGAAGAAGGAGAAGGAGAAGGTGAAGTCAGGAGGGTGAAGCAGAAGAAGCAGAAGAAGGAGAAGGAGAAGGTGAAGTCTGGAGGGTGAAGCAGAAGAAGCAGAAGAAGGAGAAGGAGAAGGTGAAGTCTGGAGGGCGAAGCAGAAGAAGCAGAAGAAGGAGAAGGAGAAGGTGAAGTCTGGAGGGTGAAGCAGAAGAAGCAGAAGAAGGAGAAGGAGAAGGTGAAGTCTGGAGGGTGAATCAGAAGAAGTAGAAGAAGGAGAAGGAGAAGGTGAAGTCAGGAGGGTGAAGCAGAAGAAGCAGAAGAAGGAGAAGGAGAAGGTGAAGTCTGGAGAGTGAAGCAGAAGAAGCAGAAGTAGGAGAAGGAGAAGGTGAAGTCTGGAGTGTAAACCAGAAGAAGCAGAAGAAGGAGAAGGAGAAGGTGAAGTCTGGAGGGTGAATCTGAAGAAGCAGAAGAAGGAGAAGGAGAAGATGAAGTCTGGAGGGTGAATCAGAAGAAGTAGAAGAAGGAGAAGGAGAAGGTGAGGTCTGGAGGGTGAATCAGAAGAAGCAGAAGAAGGAGAAGGAGAAGTTGAAGTCTGGCGGGTGAATCAGAAGAAGCAGAAGAAGGAGAAGGAGAAGGTGAAGTCTGGAGGGTGAAGCAGAAGAAGTAGAAGAAGGAGAAGGAAAAGTTGACGTCAGGAGGGTGAATCAGAAGAGGTAGAAGAAGGAGAAGGAGAAGGTGAAGTCAGGACGGTGAATCAGAAGAAGCAGAAGAAGGAGAAGGAGAAGGTGAAGTCTGGAGGGTGAATCAGAAGATGCAGAAGAAGGAGAAGGAGAAGGTGAAGTCTGGAGGGTGAATCAGAAGAATCAGAAGAAGGAGAAGGAGAAGGTGAAGTCTGGAGGGTGAATCAGAAGAAGCAGAAGAAAGAGAAGGAGAAGGTGAAGTCTGGAGGGTGAAGCAGAAGAAGCAGAAGAAGGAGAAGGAGAAGGTGAAGTCTGGAGGGAGAAGCAGAAAAAGTAGAAGAAGGAGAAGGAGAAGGTGAAGTCTGGAGGGTGAATCAGAAGAAGTAGAAGAAGGAGAAGGAGAAGGTGAAGTCTGGAGGGTGAATCGGAAGAAGTAGAAGAAGGAGAAGGAGAAGGTGAAGTCTGGAGGGTGAATCAGAAGAAGCAGAAGAAGGAGAAGGAGAAGGTGAAGTCGTTAGTGTGAATCAGAAGAAGTAGAAGAAGGAGAAGGAGAAGTTATAGTCTCGAGGGTGAATCAGAAGAAGTGGACGAAGGAGAAGGAGAAGGTGAAGTCTGGAGGGTGAATCAGAAGATGCAGAAGAAGGAGAAGGAGAAGGTGAAGTCTGGCGCGTGAATCAGAAGAAGTAGAAGAAGGAGAAGGAGAAGGTGAAGTCTGGAGGGTGAATCAGAAGAAGCAGAAGAAGGAGAAGGAGAAGGTGAAGTCTGGAGGGTGAATCAGAAGAAGCAGAAGAAGGAGAAGGAGAAGGTGAAGTCTGGAGGGTGAATCAGAAGAAGCAGAAGAAGGAGACGGAGAAGGTGAAGTCTGGAGGGTGAATCAGAAGAAGCAGAAGAAGGAGAAGGAGAAGGTGAAGTTTGGAGGGTGAATCAGAAGAAGTAGAAGAAGGAGAAGGAGAAGGTGAAGTCTGGAGGGTGAATCAGAAGAAGCAGAAGAAGGAGAAGGAGAAGGTGAAGTCAGGAGGGTGAATCAGAAGAAGCAGAAGAAGGAGAAGGAGAAGGTGAAGTCTGGAATGTGAATCAGAAGAAGCAGAAGAAGGAGAAGGAGAAGGTGAAGTCTGGAGGGTGAATCAGAAGAAGTAGAAGAAGGAGAAGGAGAAGTTGAAGTCTGGAGGGTGAAGCAGAAGAAGTAGAAGAAGGAGAAGGAGAAGGTGAAGTCAGGAGGGTGAATCAGAAGAAGCAGAAGAAGGAGAAGGAGAAGGTGAAGTCTGGAGGGTGAATCAGAAGAAGTAGAAGAAGGAGAAGGAGAAGGTGAAGTCTGGAGGGTGAAGCAGAAGAAGTAGAAGAAGGAGAAGGAGAAGGTGAAGTCTGGAGGGTGAATCAGAAGAAGTAGAAGAAGGAGAAGGAGAAGGTGAAGTCTGGAGGGTGAATCAGAAGAAGCAGAAGAAGTAGAAGGAGAAGGTAAAGTCTGGAGGGTGAATCAGAAGAAGTAGAAGAAGGAGAAGGAGAAGGTGATGTCTGGAGGGTGAATCAGAAGAAGCAGAAGAAGCAGAAGGAGAAGGTGAAGTCAGGAGGGTGAATCAGAAGAAGCAGAAGAAGGAGAAGGAGAAGGTGAAGTCTGGAGGGTGAATCAGAAGAAGCAGAAGAAGGAGGAGGAGAAGGTGAAGTATTGAGGGAGAAGTAGAAGAAGTAGAAGAAGGAGAAGGAGAAGGTGAAGTCTGGAGGGTGAATCAGAAGAAGTAGAAGAAGGAGAAGGAGAAGGTGAAGTCTGGAGGGTGAATCAGAAGAAGTAGAAGAAGGAGAAGGAGAAGGTGAAGTCTGGAGGGTGAAACAGAAGAAGCAGAAGAAGGAGAAGGAGAAGGTGAAGTCGTTAGGGTGAATCAGAAGAAGTAGAAGAAGGAGAAGGAGAAGGTGTAGTCTGGAGGGTGAATCAGAAGAAGTAGACGAAGGAGAAGGAGAAGGTGAAGTCTGGAGGGTGAATCAGAAGAAGCAGAAGAAGGAGAAGGAGAAGGTGAAGTCTGGCGGGTGAATCAGAAGAAGTAGAAGAAGGAGAAGGAGAAGGTGAAGTCTGGAGGGTGAATCAGAAGAAGCAGAAGAAGGAGAAGGAGAAGGTGAAGTCTGGAGGGTGAATCAGAAGAAGCAGAAGAAGGAGAAGGAGAAGGTGAAGTCTGGAGGGTGAATCAGAAGAAGCAGAAGAAGGAGAAGGAGAAGGTGAAGTCTGGAGGGTGAATCAGAAGAAGCAGAAGAAGTAGAAGGAGAAGGTGAAGTCTGGAGGGTGAATCAGAAGAAGTAGAAGAAGGAGAAGGAGAAGGTGAAGTCTGGAGGGTGAATCAGAAGAAGCAAAAGAAGGAGAAGGAAAAGGTGAAGTCAGGAGGGTTAATCAGAAGAAGCAGAAGAAGGAGAAGGAGAAGGTGAAGTCTGGAGGGTGAATCAGAAGAAGCAGAAGAAGGAGAAGGAGAAGGTGAAGCCTGGAGGGTGAATCAGAAGAAGTAGAAGAAGGAGAAGGAGAAGGTGAAGTCTGGAGGGTGAAGCAGAAGAAGTAGAAGAAGGAGAAGGAGAAGGTGAAGTCAGGAGGGTGAATCAGAAGAAGTAGAAGAAGGAGAAGGAGAAGGTGAAGTCAGGAGGGTGAATCAGAAGAAGCAGAAGAAGGAGAAGGAGAAGGTGAAGTCTGGAGGGTGAATCAGAAGAATCAGAAGAAGGAGAAGGAGAAGGTGAAGTCTGGAGGGTGAATCAGAAGAAGCAGAAGAAAGAGAAGGAGAAGGTGAAGTCTGGAGGGTGAAGCAGAAGAAGCAGAAGAAGGAGAAGGAGAAGGTGAAGTCTGGAGGGAGAAGCAGAAAAAGTAGAAGAAGGAGAAGGAGAAGGTGAAGTCTGGAGGGTGAATCAGAAGAAGTAGAAGGAGGAGAAGGAGAAGGTGAAGTCTGGAGGGTGAATCGGAAGAAGTAGAAGAAGGAGAAGGAGAAGGTGAAGTCTGGAGGGTGAATCAGAAGAAGCAGAAGAAGGAGAAGGAGAAGGTGAAGTCGTTAGTGTGAATCAGAAGAAGTAGAAGAAGGAGAAGGAGAAGTTATAGTCTCGAGGGTGAATCAGAAGAAGTGGACGAAGGAGAAGGAGAAGGTGAAGTCTGGAGGGTGAATCAGAAGATGCAGAAGAAGGAGAAGGAGAAGGTGAAGTCTGGCGCGTGAATCAGAAGAAGTAGAAGAAGGAGAAGGAGAAGGTGAAGTCTGGAGGGTGAATCAGAAGAAGCAGAAGAAGGAGAAGGAGAAGGTGAAGTCTGGAGGGTGAATCAGAAGAAGCAGAAGAAGGAGAAGGAGAAGGTGAAGTCTGGAGGGTGAATCAGAAGAAGCAGAAGAAGGAGACGGAGAAGGTGAAGTCTGGAGGGTGAATCAGAAGAAGCAGAAGAAGGAGAAGGAGAAGGTGAAGTTTGGAGGGTGAATCAGAAGAAGTAGAAGAAGGAGAAGGAGAAGGTGAAGTCTGGAGGGTGAATCAGAAGAAGCAGAAGAAGGAGAAGGAGAAGGTGAAGTCAGGAGGGTGAATCAGAAGAAGCAGAAGAAGGAGAAGGAGAAGGTGAAGTCTGGATTGTGAATCAGAAGAAGCAGAAGAAGGAGAAGGAGAAGGTGAAGTCTGGAGGGTGAATCAGAAGAAGTAGAAGAAGGAGAAGGAGAAGTTGAAGTCTGGAGGGTGAAGCAGAAGAAGTAGAAGAAGGAGAAGGAGAAGGTGAAGTCAGGAGGGTGAATCAGAAGAAGCAGAAGAAGGAGAAAGGAGAAGGTGAAGTCTGGAGGGTGAATCAGAAGAATCAGAAGAAGGAGAAGGAGAAGGTGAAGTCTGGAGGGTGAATCAGAAGAAGCAGAAGAAGGAGGAGGAGAAGGTGAAGTATTGAGGGAGAAGCAGAAGAAGTAGAAGAAGGAGAAGGAGAAGGTGAAGTCTGGAGGGTGAATCAGAAGAAGTAGAAGAAGGAGAAGGAGAAGGTGAAGTCTGGAGGGTGAATCAGAAGAAGTAGAAGAAGGAGAAGGAGAAGGTGAAGTCTGGAGGGTGAAACAGAAGAAGCAGAAGAAGGAGAAGGAGAAGGTGAAGTCGTTAGGGTGAATCAGAAGAAGTAGAAGAAGGAGAAGGAGAAGGTGTAGTCTGGAGGGTGAATCAGAAGAAGTAGACGAAGGAGAAGGAGAAGGTGAAGTCTGGAGGGTGAATCAGAAGAAGCAGAAGAAGGAGAAGGAGAAGGTGAAGTCTGGCGGGTGAATCAGAAGAAGTAGAAGGAGGAGAAGGAGAAGGTGAAGTCTGGAGGGTGAATCAGAAGAAGCAGAAGAAGGAGAAGGAGAAGGTGAAGTCTGGAGGGTGAATCAGAAGAAGCAGAAGAAGGAGAAGGAGAAGGTGAAGTCTGGAGGGTGAATCAGAAGAAGCAGAAGAAGGAGAAGGAGAAGGTGAAGTCTGGAGGGTGAATCAGAAGAAGCAGAAGAAGTAGAAGGAGAAGGTGAAGTCTGGAGGGTGAATCAGAGGAAGTAGAAGAAGGAGAAGGAGAAGGTGAAGTCTGGAGGGTGAATCAGAAGAAGCAAAAGAAGGAGAAGGAAAAGGTGAAGTCAGGAGGGTTAATCAGAAGAAGCAGAAGAAGGAGAAGGAGAAGGTGAAGTCTGGAGGGTGAATCAGAAGAAGCAGAAGAAGGAGAAGGAGAAGGTGAAGTCTGGAGGGTGAATCAGAAGAAGCAGAAGAAGGAGAAGGAGAAGGTGAAGTCTGGAGGGTGAATCAGAAGAAGCAGAAGAAGGAGAAGGAGAAGGTGAAGTCTGGAGGGTGAATCAGAAGAAGCAGAAGAAGTAGAAGGAGAAGGTGAAGTCTGGAGGGTGAATCAGAAGAAGTAGAAGAAGGAGAAGGAGAAGGTGAAGTCTGGAGGGTGAATCAGAAGAAGCAAAAGAAGGAGAAGGAAAAGGTGAAGTCAGGAGGGTTAATCAGAAGAAGCAGAAGAAGGAGAAGGAGAAGGTGAAGTCTGGAGGGTGAATCAGAAGAAGCAGAAGAAGGAGAAGGAGAAGGTGAAGTCTGGAGGGTGAATCAGAAGAAGTAGAATAAGGAGAAGGAGAAGGTGAAGTCTGGAGGGTGAAGCAGAAGAAGTAGAAGAAGGAGAAGGAGAAGGTGAAGTCAGGAGGGTGAATCAGAAGAAGTAGAAGAAGGAGAAGGAGAAGGTGAAGTCAGGAGGGTGAATCAGAAGAAGCAGAAGAAGGAGAAGGAGAAGGTGAAGTCTGGAGGGTGAATCAGAAGAATCAGAAGAAGGAGAAGGAGAAGGTGAAGTCTGGAGGGTGAATCAGAAGAAGCAGAAGAAAGAGAAGGAGAAGGTGAAGTCTGGAGGGTGAAGCAGAAGAAGCAGAAGAAGGAGAAGGAGAAGGTGAAGTCTGGAGGGAGAAGCAGAAAAAGTAGAAGAAGGAGAAGGAGAAGGTGAAGTCTGGAGGGTGAATCAGAAGAAGTAGAAGAAGGAGAAGGAGAAGGTGAAGTCTGGAGGGTGAATCGGAAGAAGTAGAAGAAGGAGAAGGAGAAGGTGAAGTCTGGAGGGTGAATCAGAAGAAGCAGAAGAAGGAGAAGGAGAAGGTGAAGTCGTTAGTGTGAATCAGAAGAAGTAGAAGAAGGAGAAGGAGAAGTTATAGTCTCGAGGGTGAATCAGAAGAAGTGGACGAAGGAGAAGGAGAAGGTGAAGTCTGGAGGGTGAATCAGAAGATGCAGAAGAAGGAGAAGGAGAAGGTGAAGTCTGGCGCGTGAATCAGAAGAAGTAGAAGAAGGAGAAGGAGAAGGTGAAGTCTGGAGGGTGAATCAGAAGAAGCAGAAGAAGGAGAAGGAGAAGGTGAAGTCTGGAGGGTGAATCAGAAGAAGCAGAAGAAGGAGAAGGAGAAGGTGAAGTCTGGAGGGTGAATCAGAAGAAGCAGAAGAAGGAGACGGAGAAGGTGAAGTCTGGAGGGTGAATCAGAAGAAGCAGAAGAAGGAGAAGGAGAAGGTGAAGTTTGGAGGGTGAATCAGAAGAAGTAGAAGAAGGAGAAGGAGAAGGTGAAGTCTGGAGGGTGAATCAGAAGAAGCAGAAGAAGGAGAAGGAGAAGGTGAAGTCAGGAGGGTGAATCAGAAGAAGCAGAAGAAGGAGAAGGAGAAGGTGAAGTCTGGATTGTGAATCAGAAGAAGCAGAAGAAGGAGAAGGAGAAGGTGAAGTCTGGAGGGTGAATCAGAAGAAGTAGAAGAAGGAGAAGGAGAAGTTGAAGTCTGGAGGGTGAAGCAGAAGAAGTAGAAGAAGGAGAAGGAGAAGGTGAAGTCAGGAGGGTGAATCAGAAGAAGCAGAAGAAGGAGAAAGGAGAAGGTGAAGTCTGGAGGGTGAATCAGAAGAATCAGAAGAAGGAGAAGGAGAAGGTGAAGTCTGGAGGGTGAAGCAGAAGAAGCAGAAGAAAGAGAAGGAGAAGGTGAAGTCTGGAGAGAGAAGCAGAAGAAGCCAAAGAAGGAGAAGGCGAAGGTGAAGACTGGAGGGTAAATCAGAAGATGTAGAAGAAGGAGAAGGAGAAGGTGAAGTCTGGAGGGTGAATCAGAAGAAGTAGAAGAAGGAGAAGGAGAAGGTGAAGTCTGGAGGGTGAATCAGAAGAAGCAGAAGAAGGAGAAGGAGAAGATGAAATCTGGAGGTGAATCAGAAGAAGTAGAAGAAGGAGAAGGAGAAGGTGAGGTCTGGAGGGTGAATCAGAAGAAGCAGAAGAAGGAGAAGGAGATGGTGAAGTCTGGAGGGTGAATCAGAAGAAGCAGAAGAAGAAGAAGGAGAAGGTGAAGTCTGGAGGGTGAATCAGAAGAAGCAGAAGAAGGAGAAGGAGAAGGTGAAGTCAGGAGGGTGAATCAGAAGAAGCAGAAGAAGGAGAAGGAGAAGGTGAAGTTAGGAGGGTGAATCAGGAGAAGCAGAAGAAGGAGACGGAGAAGGTGAAGTCAGGGGGGTGAAGCAGAAGAAGTAGAAGAAGGAGAAGGAGAAGGTGAAGTCAGGAGGGTGAAGCAGAAGAAGCAGAAGAAGGAGAAGGAGAAGGTGAAGTCTGGAGGGCGCAGCAGAAGAAGCAGAAGAAGGAAAAGGAGAAGGTGAAGTCTGGAGGGTGAAGCAGAAGAAGCAGAAAAAGGAGAAGCTGAAGGTAAAGTCTGGAGGGTGAATCAGAAGAAGTAGAAGAAGGAGAAGGAGAAGGTGAAGTCAGGAGGGTGAAGCAGAAGAAGCAGAAGAAGGAGAAGGAGAAGGTGAAGTCTGGAGGGTGAAGCAGAAGAAGCAGAAGAAGGAGAAGGAGAAGGTGAAGTCTGGAGGGCGAAGCAGAAGAAGCAGAAGAAGGAGAAGGAGAAGGTGAAGTCTGGAGGGTGAAGCAGAAGAAGCAGAAGAAGGAGAAGGAGAAGGTGAAGTCTGGAGGGTGAATCAGAAGAAGTAGAAGAAGGAGAAGGAGAAGGTGAAGTCAGGAGGGTGAAGCAGAAGAAGCAGAAGAAGGAGAAGGAGAAGGTGAAGTCTGGAGAGTGAAGCAGAAGAAGCAGAAGTAGGAGAAGGAGAAGGTGAAGTCTGGAGTGTAAACCAGAAGAAGCAGAAGAAGGAGAAGGAGAAGGTGAAGTCTGGAGGGTGAATCTGAAGAAGCAGAAGAAGGAGAAGGAGAAGATGAAGTCTGGAGGGTGAATCAGAAGAAGTAGAAGAAGGAGAAGGAGAAGGTGAGGTCTGGAGGGTGAATCAGAAGAAGCAGAAGAAGGAGAAGGAGAAGTTGAAGTCTGGCGGGTGAATCAGAAGAAGCAGAAGAAGGAGAAGGAGAAGGTGAAGTCTGGAGGGTGAAGCAGAAGAAGTAGAAGAAGGAGAAGGAAAAGTTGACGTCAGGAGGGTGAATCAGAAGAGGTAGAAGAAGGAGAAGGAGAAGGTGAAGTCAGGACGGTGAATCAGAAGAAGCAGAAGAAGGAGAAGGAGAAGGTGAAGTCTGGAGGGTGAATCAGAAGAATCAGAAGAAGGAGAAGGAGAAGGTGAAGTCTGGAGGGTGAATCAGAAGAAGGAGAAGAAAGAGAAGGAGAAGTTGAAGTCTGGAGGGTGAAGCAGAAGAAGCAGAAGAAGGAGAAGGAGAAGGTGAAGACTGGAGGGTGAAACAGAAGAAGTAGAAGAAGGAGAAGGAGAAGGTGAAGTCTGGAGGGTGAATCAGAAGAAGTAGAAGAAGGAGAAGGAGAAGGTGAAGTCTGGAGGGTGAATCAGAAGAAGCAGAAGAAGGAGAAGGAGAAGGTGAAGTCTGGAGGGTGAATCTGAAGAAGCAGAAGAAGGAGAAGGAGAAGATGAAGTCTGGAGGGTGAATCAGAAGAAGTAGAAGAAGGAGAAGGAGAAGGTGAGGTCTGGAGGGTGAATCAGAAGAAGCAGAAGAAGGAGAAGGAGAAGTTGAAGTCTGGCGGGTGAATCAGAAGAAGCAGAAGAAGGAGAAGGAGAAGGTGAAGTCTGGAGGGTGAATCAGAAGAAGCAGAAGAAGGAGAAGGAGAAGGTGAAGTCAGGAGGGTGAATCAGAAGAAGCAGAAGAAGGAGAAGGAGAAGGTGAAGTTAGAAGGGTGAATCAGAAGAAGCAGAAGAAGGAGAAGGAGAAGGTGAAGTCAGGGGGGTGAAGCAGAAGAAGTAGAAGAAGGACAAGGAGAAGGTGAAGTCAGGAGGGTGAAGCAGAAGAAGCAGAAGAAGGAGAAGGAGAAGGTGAAGTCTGGAGGGCGCAGCAGAAGAAGCAGAAGAAGGAGAAGGAGAAGGTGAAGTTTGGAGGGTGAAGCAGTAGAAGCAGAAGAAGGAGAAGGAGAAGGTTAAGTCTGGAGGGTGAATCAGAAGAAGTAGAAGAAGGAGAAGGAGAAGGTGAAGTCAGGAGGGTGAAGCAGAAGAAGCAGAAGAAGGAGAAGGAGAAGGTGAAGTCTGGAGGGTGAATCAGAAGAAGCAAAAGAAGGAGAAGGAGAAGGTGAAGTCTGGAGGGTGAATCAGAAGAAGTAGAAGAAGGAGAAGGAGAAGGTGAAGTCTGGAGGGTGAATCAGAAGAAGCAGAAGAAGGAGAAGGAGAAGTTGAAGTCTGGAGGGTGAATCAGAAGAAGCAGAAGAAGGAGAAGGAGAAGGTGATGTCTGGAGGGTGAATCAGAAGAAGCAGAAGAAGGAGAAGGAGAAGGTGAAGTCTGGAGGGTGAATCAGAAGAAGCAGAAGAAGTAGAAGGAGAAGGTGAAGTCTGGAGGGTGAATCAGAAGAAGTAGAAGAAGGAGAAGGAGAAGGTGAAGTCTGGAGGGTGAATCAGAAGAAGCAGAAGAAGGAGAAGGAGAAGGTGAAGTCAGGAGGGTGAATCAGAAGAAGCAGAAGAAGGAGAAGGAGAAGGTGAAGTCTGGAGGGTGAATCAGAAGAAGCAGAAGAAGGAGAAGGAGATGGTGAAGACTGGAGGGTGAATCAGAAGAAGTAGAAGAAGGAGAAGGAGAAGGTGATGTCTGGAGGGTGAATCAGAAGAAGTAGAAGAAGGAGAAGGAGAAGGCGAAGTCTGGAGGATGAATCAGAAGAAGCAGAAGAAGGAGAAGGAGAAGGTGAAGTCTGGAGGGTGAATCAGAAGAAGCAGAAGAAGGAGAAGGAGCAGATGAAGTCTGGAGGGTGAATCAGAAGAAGTAGAAGAAGGAGAAGGTGAAGTCTGGAGGGTGAATCAGAAGAAGCAGAAGAAGGAGAAGGAGAAGGTGAATACTGAAGGGTGAATCAGAAGAAGCAGAAGAAGGAGAAGGAGAAGGTGAAGTCTGGAGGGTGAATCAGAAGAAGCAGAAGAAGGAGAAGGAGAAGGTGAAGTCTGGAGGGTGAATCAGAAGAAGCAGAAGAAGGAGAAGGAGAAGGTGAAGTCTGGAGGGTGAATCAGAAGAAGTAGAAGAAGGAGAAGGAGAAGGTGAAGTCTGGAGGGTGAATCAGAAGAACTAGAAGAAGGAGAAGGAGAAGGTGAAGTCTGGAGGGTGAATCAGAAGAAGCAGAAGAAGGAGAAGGAGAAGGTGAAGTCTGGAGGGTGAATCAGAAGAAGCAGAAGAAGGAGAAGGAGAAGATGAAGTCTGGAGGGTGAATCAGAAGAAGTAGAAGAAGGAGAAGGAGAAGGTGAAGTCTGGAGGGTGAATCAGAAGAAGCAGAAGAAGGAGAAGGAGAAGGTGAAGTCTGGAGGGTGAATCAGAAGAAGCAGAATAAGGAGAAGGAGAAGGTGAAGTCTGGAGGTTGAATCAGAAGAAGCAGAAGAAGGAGAAGGAGAAGATGAAGTCTGGAGGGTGAATCAGAAGAAGCAGAATAAGGAGAAGGATAAGGTGAAGTCTGGAGGGTGAATCAGAAGAAACAGAAGAAGGAGAAGGAGAAGCGGAAGGAGAAGTCTGGAGGGTGAATCAGAAGAAGTAGAAGAAGGAGAAGGAGAAGGTGAAGTCTGGAGGGTGAAGCAGAAGAAGTAGAAGAAGGAGAAGTAGAAGGTGAAGTCAGGAGGGTGAATCAGAAGAAGTAGAAGAAGGAGAAGGAGAAGGTGAAGTCAGGAGGGTGAATCAGAAGAAGGAGAAGGAGAAGTTGAAGTCTGGAGGGTGAATCAGAAGAATCAGAAGAAGGAGAAGGAGAAGGTGAAGTCTGGAGGGTGAATCAGAAGAAGCAGAAGAAAGAGAAGGAGAAGGTGAAGTCTGGAGGGTGAAGCAGAAGAAGCAGAAGAAGCAGAAGGAGAAGGTGAAGACTGGAGGGTGAATCAGAAGAAGTAGAAGCAGGAGAAGGAGAAGGTGAAGTCTGGGGGCTAATCAGAAGAAGTAGAAGAAGGAGAAGGAGAAGGTGAAGTCTGGAGGGTGAATCAGAAGAAGCAGAAGAAGGAGAAGGAGAAGGTGAAGTCTGGAGGGTGAATCAGAAGAAGCAGAAGAAGGAGAAGGAGAAGATGAAGTCTGGAGGGTGAATCAGAAGAAGTAGAAGAAGGAGAAGGAGAAGTTGAGGTCTGGAGGGTGAATCAGAAGAAGCAGAAGAAGGAGAAGGAGAAGGTGAAGTCTGGAGGGTGAATCAGAAGAAGCAGAAGAAGGAGAAGGAGAAGGTGAAGTCTGGAGGGTGAATCAGAAGAAGAAGGAGAAGGAGAAGGCGAAGTCAGGAGGGTGAATCAGAAGAAGCAGCAGAAGGAGAAGGAGAAGGTGAAGTTAGGAGAGTGAATCAGAAGAAGCAGAAGATGGAGAAGGAGAAGGTGAAGTCAGGGGGGTGAAGCAGAAGAAGTAGAAGAAGGAGAAGGAGAAGGTGAAGTCAGGAGGGTGAAGCAGAAGAAGCAGAAGAAGGAGAAGGAGAAGGTGAAGTCTGGAAGGCGCAGCAGAAGAAGCAGAAGAAGGAGAAGGAGAAGGTGAAGTCTGGAGGGGGAAGCAGAAGAAGCAGAAGAAGGAGAAGGAGAAGGTGAAGTCTGGAGGGTGAATCAGTAGAAGAAGAAGAAGGAGAAGGAGAAGGTGAAGTCAGGAGGGTGAATCAGAAGAAGCAGAAGAAGGAGAAGGAGAAGGTGAAGTCTGGAGGGTGAATCAGAAGAAGCAGAAGAAGGAGAAGGAGAAGGTGAATACTGAAGGGTGAATCAGAAGAAGCAGAAGAAGGAGAAGGAGAAGGTGAAGTCTGGAGGGTGAATCAGAAGAAGCAGAAGAAGGAGAAGGAGAAGGTGAAGTCTGGAGGGTGAATCAGAAGAAGCAGAAGAAGGAGAAGGAGAAGGTGAAGTCTGGAGGGTGAATCAGAAGAAGTAGAAGAAGGAGAAGGAGAAGGTGAAGTCTGGAGGGTGAATCAGAAGAACTAGAAGAAGGAGAAGGAGAAGGTGAAGTCTGGAGGGTGAATCAGAAGAAGCAGAAGAAGGAGAAGGAGAAGGTGAAGTCTGGAGGGTGAATCAGAAGAAGCAGAAGAAGGAGAAGGAGAAGATGAAGTCTGGAGGGTGAATCAGAAGAAGTAGAAGAAGGAGAAGGAGAAGGTGAAGTCTGGAGGGTGAATCAGAAGAAGCAGAAGAAGGAGAAGGAGAAGGTGAAGTCTGGAGGGTGAATCAGAAGAAGCAGAATAAGGAGAAGGAGAAGGTGAAGTCTGGAGGTTGAATCAGAAGAAGCAGAAGAAGGAGAAGGAGAAGATGAAGTCTGGAGGGTGAATCAGAAGAAGCAGAATAAGGAGAAGGAGAAGGTGAAGTCTGGAGGGTGAATCAGAAGAAACAGAAGAAGGAGAAGGAGAAGCGGAAGGAGAAGTCTGGAGGGTGAATCAGAAGAAGTAGAAGAAGGAGAAGGAGAAGGTGAAGTCTGGAGGGTGAAGCAGAAGAAGTAGAAGAAGGAGAAGTAGAAGGTGAAGTCAGGAGGGTGAATCAGAAGAAGTAGAAGAAGGAGAAGGAGAAGGTGAAGTCAGGAGGGTGAATCAGAAGAAGGAGAAGGAGAAGTTGAAGTCTGGAGGGTGAATCAGAAGAATCAGAAGAAGGAGAAGGAGAAGGTGAAGTCTGGAGGGTGAATCAGAAGAAGCAGAAGAAAGAGAAGGAGAAGGTGAAGTCTGGAGGGTGAAGCAGAAGAAGCAGAAGAAGCAGAAGGAGAAGGTGAAGACTGGAGGGTGAATCAGAAGAAGTAGAAGCAGGAGAAGGAGAAGGTGAAGTCTGGGGGCTAATCAGAAGAAGTAGAAGAAGGAGAAGGAGAAGGTGAAGTCTGGAGGGTGAATCAGAAGAAGCAGAAGAAGGAGAAGGAGAAGGTGAAGTCTGGAGGGTGAATCAGAAGAAGCAGAAGAAGGAGAAGGAGAAGATGAAGTCTGGAGGGTGAATCAGAAGAAGTAGAAGAAGGAGAAGGAGAAGTTGAGGTCTGGAGGGTGAATCAGAAGAAGCAGAAGAAGGAGAAGGAGAAGGTGAAGTCTGGAGGGTGAATCAGAAGAAGCAGAAGAAGGAGAAGGAGAAGGTGAAGTCTGGAGGGTGAATCAGAAGAAGAAGGAGAAGGAGAAGGCGAAGTCAGGAGGGTGAATCAGAAGAAGCAGCAGAAGGAGAAGGAGAAGGTGAAGTTAGGAGAGTGAATCAGAAGAAGCAGAAGATGGAGAAGGAGAAGGTGAAGTCAGGGGGGTGAAGCAGAAGAAGTAGAAGAAGGAGAAGGAGAAGGTGAAGTCAGGAGGGTGAAGCAGAAGAAGCAGAAGAAGGAGAAGGAGAAGGTGAAGTCTGGAAGGCGCAGCAGAAGAAGCAGAAGAAGGAGAAGGAGAAGGTGAAGTCTGGAGGGGGAAGCAGAAGAAGCAGAAGAAGGAGAAGGAGAAGGTGAAGTCTGGAGGGTGAATCAGTAGAAGAAGAAGAAGGAGAAGGAGAAGGTGAAGTCAGGAGGGTGAAGCAGAAGAAGCAGAAGAAGGAGAAGGAGAAGGTGAAGTCTGGAGGGTGAAGCAGAAGAAGCAGAAGAAGGAGAAGGAGAAGGTGAAGTCTGGAGCGTGAAGCAGAAGAAGCAGAAGAAGGAGAAGGAGAAGGTGAAGTCTGGAGGGTGAATCAGCAGAAGTAGAAGAAGGAGAAGGAGAAGGTGAAGTCAGGAGGGTGAAGCAGAAGAAGCAGAAGAAGGAGAAGGAGAAGGTGAAGTCTGGAGGGTGAAGCAGAAGAAGCAGAAGAAGGAGAAGGATAAGGTGAAGACTGGAGGGTGAAGCAGAAGAAGCAGAAGAAGGAGAAGGAGAAAGTGAAGTCAGGAGGGTGAATCAGAAGAAGTAGAAGAAGGAGAAGGAAAAGGTGAAGTCTGGAGGGTGAATCAGAAGAAGTAGACGAAGGAGAAGTAGAAGGTGAAGTCTGGAGGGTGAATTAGAAGAAGCAGAAGAAGGAGAAGGAGAAGGTGAAGTCTGGAGGGTGAATGAGAAGAAGTAGAAGAAGGAGAAGGAGAAGGTGAAGTCTGGAGGGTGAATCAGAAGAAGCAGAAGAAGGAGAAGGAGAAAGTGAAGTCTGGAGGGTGAATCAGAAGAAGCAGAAGAAGGAGAAGGAGAAGGTGAAGTATGGAGGGTGAATCAGAAGAAGCAGAAGAAGGAGAAGGAGAAGGTGAAGTCTGGAGGGTGAATCAGAAGAAGCAGAAGAAGTAGAAGGAGAAGGTGAAGTCTGGAGGGTGAATCAGAAGAAGTAGAAAAAGGAGAAGGAGAAGGTGAAGTCTGGAGGTGAATCAGAAAAAGCAGAAGAAGGAGAAGAAAAGGTGAAGTCAGGAGGGTGAATCAGAAGAAGCAGAAGAAGGAGAAGGAGAAGGTGAAGTCTGGAGGGTGAATCAGAAGAAGCAGAAGAAGGAGAAGGAGGAGGTGAAGACTGGAGGGCGAATCAGAAGAAGTAGAAGAAGGAGAAGGAGAAGCTGAAGTCTGGAGGGTGAATCAGAAGAAGTAGAAGAAGGAGAAGGAGAAGGCGAAGTCTGGAGGGTGAATCAGAAGAAGCAGAAGAAGGAGAAGGAGAAGGTGAAGTCTGGAGGGCGCAGCAGAAGAAGCAGAAGAAGGAGAAGGAGAAGGTGAAGTCTGGAGGGTGAAGCAGAAGAAGCAGAAGAAGGAGAAGGAGAAGGTGAAGTATGGAGGGTGAATCAGAAGAAGAAGAAGAAGGAGAAGGAGAAGGTGAAGTCACGAGGGTGAAGCAGAAGAAGCAGAAGAAGTAGAAGGAGAAGGTGAAGTCTGGAGGGTGAAGCAGAAGAAGCAGAAGAAGGAGAAGGAGAAGGTGAAGTCTGGAGCGTGAAGCAGAGGAAGCAGAAGAAGGAGAAGGAGAAGGTGAAGTCTGGAGGGTGAATCAGAAGAAGTAGAAGAAGGAGAAGGAGAAGGTGAAGTCAGGAGGGTGAAGCAGAAGAAGCAGAAGAAGGAAAAGGAGAAGGTGAAGTCTGGAGGGTGAATCAGAAGAAGCAGAAGAAGGAGAAGGAGAAGATGAAGTCTGGAGGGTGAATCAGAGGAAGCAGAATAAGGAGAAGGAGAAGGTGAAGTCTGGAGGGTGAATCAGAAGAAGCAGAAGAAGGAGAAGGAGAAGCGGAAGGTGAAGTCTGGAGGGTGAATCAGAAGAAGTAGAAGAAGGAGAAGGTGAAGTCTGGAGGGTGAAGCAGAAGAAGTAGAAGAAGGAGAAGTAGAAGGTGAAGTCAGGAGGGTGAATCAGAAGAAGTAGAAGAAGGAGAAGGAGAAGGTGAAGTCAGGAGGGTGAATCAGAAGAAGGAGAAGGAGAAGGTGAAGTCTGGAGGGTGAATCAGAAGAATCAGAAGAAGGAGAAGGAGAAGGTGAAGTCTGGAGGGTGAATCAGAAGAAGCAGAAGAAAGAGAAGGAGAAGGTGAAGTCTGGAGGGTGAAGCAGAAGAAGCAGAAGAAGCAGAAGGAGGAGGTGAAGACTGGAGGGTGAATCAGAAGAAGTAGAAGCAGGAGAAGGAGAAGGTGAAGTCTGGGGGCCAATCAGAAGAAGTAGAAGAAGGAGAAGGAGAAGGTGAAGTCTGGAGGGTGAATCAGAAGAAGCAGAAGAAGGAGAAGGAGAAGGTGAAGTCTGGAGGGTGAATCAGAAGAAGCAGAAGAAGGAGAAGGAGAAGATGAAGTCTGGAGGGTGAATCAGAAGAAGTAGAAGAAGGAGAAGGAGAAGGTGAGGTCTGGAGGGTTAATCAGAAGAAGCAGAAGAAGGAGAAGGAGAAGGTGAAGTCTGGAGGGTGAATCAGAAGAAGCAGAAGAAGGAGAAGGAGAAGGTGAAGTCTGGAGGGTGAATCAGAAGAAGCAGAAGAAGGAGAAGGAGAAGGCGAAGTCAGGAGGGTGAATCAGAAGAAGCAGCAGAAGGAGAAGGAGAAGGTGAAGTTAGGAGAGTGAATCAGAAGAAGCAGAAGAAGGAGAAGGAGAAGGTGAAGTCAGGGGGGTGAAGCAGAAGAAGTAGAAGAAGGAGAAGGAGAAGGTGAAGTCAGGAGGGTGAAGCAGAAGAAGCAGAAGAAGGAGAAGGAGAAGGTGAAGTCTGGAAGGCGCAGCAGAAGAAGCAGAAGAAGGAGAAGGAGAAGGTGAAGTATGGAGGGTGAATCAGAAGAAGAAGAAGAAGGAGAAGGAGAAGGTGAAGTCACGAGGGTGAAGCAGAAGAAGCAGAAGAAGTAGAAGGAGAAGGTGAAGTCTGGAGGGTGAAGCAGAAGAAGCAGAAGAAGGAGAAGGAGAAGGTGAAGTCTGGAGCGTGAAGCAGAGGAAGCAGAAGAAGGAGAAGGAGAAGGTGAAGTCTGGAGGGTGAATCAGAAGAAGTAGAAGAAGGAGAAGGAGAAGGTGAAGTCAGGAGGGTGAAGCAGAAGAAGCAGAAGAAGGAAAAGAGAAGGTGAAGTCTGGAGGGTGAATCAGAAGAAGCAGAAGAAGGAGAAGGAGAAGATGAAGTCTGGAGGGTGAATCAGAGGAAGCAGAATAAGGAGAAGGAGAAGGTGAAGTCTGGAGGGTGAATCAGAAGAAGCAGAAGAAGGAGAAGGAGAAGCGGAAGGTGAAGTCTGGAGGGTGAATCAGAAGAAGTAGAAGAAGGAGAAGGTGAAGTCTGGAGGGTGAAGCAGAAGAAGTAGAAGAAGGAGAAGTAGAAGGTGAAGTCAGGAGGGTGAATCAGAAGAAGTAGAAGAAGGAGAAGGAGAAGGTGAAGTCAGGAGGGTGAATCAGAAGAAGGAGAAGGAGAAGGTGAAGTCTGGAGGGTGAATCAGAAGAATCAGAAGAAGGAGAAGGAGAAGGTGAAGTCTGGAGGGTGAATCAGAAGAAGCAGAAGAAAGAGAAGGAGAAGGTGAAGTCTGGAGGGTGAAGCAGAAGAAGCAGAAGAAGCAGAAGGAGGAGGTGAAGACTGGAGGGTGAATCAGAAGAAGTAGAAGCAGGAGAAGGAGAAGGTGAAGTCTGGGGGCCAATCAGAAGAAGTAGAAGAAGGAGAAGGAGAAGGTGAAGTCTGGAGGGTGAATCAGAAGAAGCAGAAGAAGGAGAAGGAGAAGGTGAAGTCTGGAGGGTGAATCAGAAGAAGCAGAAGAAGGAGAAGGAGAAGATGAAGTCTGGAGGGTGAATCAGAAGAAGTAGAAGAAGGAGAAGGAGAAGGTGAGGTCTGGAGGGTTAATCAGAAGAAGCAGAAGAAGGAGAAGGAGAAGGTGAAGTCTGGAGGGTGAATCAGAAGAAGCAGAAGAAGGAGAAGGAGAAGGTGAAGTCTGGAGGGTGAATCAGAAGAAGCAGAAGAAGGAGAAGGAGAAGGCGAAGTCAGGAGGGTGAATCAGAAGAAGCAGCAGAAGGAGAAGGAGAAGGTGAAGTTAGGAGAGTGAATCAGAAGAAGCAGAAGAAGGAGAAGGAGAAGGTGAAGTCAGGGGGGTGAAGCAGAAGAAGTAGAAGAAGGAGAAGGAGAAGGTGAAGTCAGGAGGGTGAAGCAGAAGAAGCAGAAGAAGGAGAAGGAGAAGGTGAAGTCTGGAAGGCGCAGCAGAAGAAGCAGAAGAAGGAGAAGGAGAAGGTGAAGTCTGGAGGGTGAAGCAGAAGAAGCAGAAGAAGGAGAATGAGAAGGTGAAGTCTGGAGGGTGAATCAGAAGAAGAAGAAGAAGCAGAAGGAGAAGGTGAAGTCAGGAGGGTGAAGCAGAAGAAGCAGAAGAAGGAGAAGGAGAAGGTGAAGTCTGGAGGGTGAAGCAGAAGAAGCAGAAGAAGGAGAAGGAGAAGGTGAAGTCTGGAGCGTGAAGCAGAAGCAGCAGAAGAAGGAGAAGGAGAAGGTGAAGTCTGGAGGGTGAATCAGCAGAAGTAGAAGAAGGAGAAGGAGAAGGTGAAGTCAGGAGGGTGAAGCAGAAGAAGCAGAAGAAGGAGAAGGAGAAGGTGAAGTCTGGAGGGTGAAGCAGAAGAAGCAGAAGAAGGAGAAGGATAAGGTGAAGTCTGGAGGGTGAAGCAGAAGAAGCAGAAGAAGGAGAAGGAGAAAGTGAAGTCAGGAGGGTGAATCAGAAGAAGTAGAAGAAGGAGAAGGAAAAGGTGAAGTCTGGAGGGTGAATCAGAAGAAGTAGACGAAGGAGAAGTAGAAGGTGAAGTCTGGAGGGTGAATTAGAAGAAGCAGAAGAAGGAGAAGGAGAAGGTGAAGTCTGGAGGGTGAATGAGAAGAAGTAGAAGAAGGAGAAGGAGAAGGTGAAGTCTGGAGGGTGAATCAGAAGAAGCAGAAGAAGGAGAAGGAGAAAGTGAAGTCTGGAGGGTGAATCAGAAGAAGCAGAAGAAGGAGAAGGAGAAGGTGAAGTATGGAGGGTGAATCAGAAGAAGCAGAAGAAGGAGAAGGAGAAGGTGAAGTCTGGAGGGTGAATCAGAAGAAGCAGAAGAAGTAGAAGGAGAAGGTGAAGTCTGTAGGGTGAATCAGAAGAAGTAGAAGAAGGAGAAGGAGAAGGTGAAGTCTGGAGGGTGAATCAGAAAAAGCAGAAGAAGGAGAAGGAGAAGGTGAAGTCAGGAGGGTGAATCAGAAGAAGCAGAAGAAGGAGAAGGAGAAGGTGAAGTCTGGAGGGTGAATCAGAAGAAGCAGAAGAAGGAGAAGGAGGAGGTGAAGACTGGAGGGTGAATCAGAAGAAGTAGAAGAAGGAGAAGGAGAAGGTGAAGTCTGGAGGGTGAATCAGAAGAAGTAGAAGAAGGAGAAGGAGAAGGCGAAGTCTGGAGGGTGAATCAGAAGAAGCAGAAGAAGGAGAAGGAGAAGGTGAAGTCTGGAGGGCGCAGCAGAAGAAGCAGAAGAAGGAAAAGGAGAAGGTGAAGTCTGGAGGGTGAAGCAGAAGAAGCAGAAGAAGGAGAAGGAGAAGGTGAAGTCTGGAGGGTGAATCAGAAGAAGAAGAAGAAGGAGAAGGAGAAGGTGAAGTCACGAGGGTGATGCAGAAGAAGCAGAAGAAGTAGAAGGAGAAGGTGAAGTCTGGAGGGTGAAGCAGAAGAAGCAGAAGAAGGAGAAGGAGATGGTGAAGTCTGGAGCGTGAAGCAGAGGAAGCAGAAGAAGGAGAAGGAGAAGGTGAAGTCTGGAGGGTGAATCAGAAGAAGTAGAAGAAGGAGAAGGAGAAGGTGAAGTCAGGAGGGTGAAGCAGAAGAAGCAGAAGAAGGAGAAGGAGAAGGTGAAGTCTGGAGGGTGAAGCAGAAGAAGCAGAAGAAGGAGAAGGAGAAGGTGAAGTCTGGAGGGTGAAGCAGAAGAAGCAGAAGAAGGAGAAGGAGAAAGTGAAGTCAGGAGGGTGAATCAGAATAAGTATAAGAAGGAGAAGGAGAAGGTGAAGTCTGGAGGGTGAATCGGAAGAAGTAGAAGAAGGAGAAGGAGAAGGTGAAGTCTGGAGGGTGAATCAGAAGAAGCAGAAGAAGGAGAAGGAGAAGGTGAAGTCTGGAGGGAGAAGCAGAAGAAGAAGAAGAAGGAGAAGGAGAAGGTGAAGTCTGGAGGGTGAATCAGAAGAAGTAGAAGAAGGAGAAGGAAAAGGTGAAGTCTGGAGGGTGAATCAGAAGAAGTAGAAGAAGGAGAAGGAGAAGGTGAAGTCTGGAGGGTGAATCAGAAGAAGCAGAAGAAGGAGAAGGAGAAGGTGAAGTCTGGAGGGTGAATCAGAAGAAGTAGAAGAAGGAGAAGGAGAAGGTGTAGTCTGGAGGGTGAATCAGAAGAAGTAGACGAAGGAGAAGTAGAAGGTGAAGTCTGGAGGGTGAATCAGAAGAAGCAGAAGAAGGAGAAGGAGAAGGTGAAGTCTGGAGGATGAATGAGAAGAAGTAGAAGAAGGAGAAGGAGAAGGTGAAGTCTGGAGGGTGAATCAGAAGAAGCAGAAGAAGGAGAAGGAGAAAGTGAAGTCTGGAGGGTGAATCAGAAGAAGCAGAAGAAGTAGAAGGAGAAGGTGAAGTATGGAGGGAGAATCAGAAGAAGCAGAAGAAGGAGAAGGAGAAGGTGAAGTCTGGAGGGTGAATCAGAAGAAGCAGAAGAAGTAGAAGGAGAAGGTGAAGTCTGGAGGGTGAATCAGAAGAAGTAGAAGAAGGAGAAGGAGAAGGTGAAGTCTGGAGGGTGAATCAGAAAAAGCAGAAGAAGGAGAAGGAGAAGGTGAAGTCAGGAGGGTGAATCAGAAGAAGTAGAAGAAGGAGAAGGAGAAGGTGAAGTCTGGAGGGTGAATCAGAAGAAGTAGAAGAAGGAGAAGGAGAAGGCGAAGTCTGGAGGGTGACTCAGAAGAAGCAGAAGAAGGAGAAGGAGAAGGTGAAGTCTGGAGGGTGAATCAGAAGAAGCAGAAGAAGGAGAAGGAGAAGATGAAGTCTGGAGGGTGAATCAGAAGAATTAGAAGAAGGAGAAGGAGAAGGTGAGGTCTGGAGGGTGAATCAGAAGAAGCAGAAGAAGGAGAAGGAGAAGCTGAAGTCTGAAGGGTGAATCAGAAGAAGCAGAAGAAGGAGAAGGAGAAGGTGAAGTCTGGAGGGTGAATCAGAAGAAGCAGAAGAAGGAGAAGGAGAAGGTGAAGTCTGGAGGGTGAATCAGAAGAAGTAGAAGAAGGAGAAGGAGAAGGTGAAGTCTGGAGGGTGAATCAGAAGAATTAGAATAAGGAGAAGGAGAAGGTGAAGTCTGGAGGGTGAATCAGAAGAAGCAGAAGAAGGAGAAGGAGAAGGTGAAGTCTGGAGGGTGAATCAGAAGAAGTAGAAGAAGGAGAAGGTGAAGTCTGGAGGGTGAATCAGAAGAAGCAGAAGAAGGAGAAGGAGAAGGTGAAGTCTGGAGGGTGAATCAGAAGAAGCAGAAGAAGTAGAAGGAGAAGGTTATGTCTGGAGGGTGAATCAGAAGAAGTACAAGAAGGAGAAGGAGAAGGTGAAATCTGGAGGGTGAATCAGAAGAAGCAGAAGAAGGAGAAGGAGAAGGTGAAGTCAGGAGGGTGAATCAGAAGAAGCAGAATAAGGAGAAGGAGAAGGTGAAGTCTGGAGGGTGAATCAGAAGAAGCAGAAGAAGGAGATGGAGAAGGTGAAGACTGGAGGGTGAATCAGAAGAAGTAGAAGAAGGAGAAGGAGAAGGTGAAGTCTGGAGGGTGAATCAGAAGAAGTAGAAGAGGGAGAAGGAGAAGGCGAAGTCTGGAGGGTGAATCAGAAGAAGCTGAAGAAGGAGAAGGAGAAGCTGAAGTCTGGAGGGTGAATCAGAATAAGCAGAAGAAGGAGAAGGAGAAGATGAAGTTTGGAGGGTGAATCAGAAGAAGTAGAAGAAGGAGAAGGAGAAGGTGAGGTCTGGAGGGTGAATCAGAAGAAGCAGAAAAAGGAGAAGGAGAAGGTGAAGTCTGAAGGGTGAATCAGAAGATGCAGAAGAAGGAGAAGGAGAAGGTGAAGTCTGGAGGGTGAATCAGAAGAAGCAGAAGAAGGAGAAGGAGAAGGTGAAGTCTGGAGGATGAATCAGAAGAAGCAGAAGAAGGAGAAGGAGAAGGTGAAGTCTGGAGGGTGAATCAGAAGAAGTAGTAGGAGGAGAAGGAGAAGGTGAAGTCTGGAGGGTGAATCAGAAGAAGTAGAAGTAGGAGAAGGAGAAGGTGATATCTGGAGGGTGAATCAGAAGAAGCAGAAGAAGGAGAAGGAGAAGGTGATGTCTGGAGGGTGAATCAGAAGAAGCAGAAGAAGGAGAAGGAGAAGATGAAGTCTGGAGGGTGAATCAGAAGAAGTAGAAGAAGTAGAAGGAGAAGGTGAAGTCTGGAGGGTGAATCAGAAGAAGCAGAAGAAGGAGAAGGAGAAGGTGAAGTCTGGAGGGTGAAGCAGAAGAAGCAGAAGAAGGAGAAGGAGAAGGTGAAGTCTGGAGGGTGAATCAGAAGAAGCAGAATAAGGAGAAGGAGAAGGTGAAGTCTAGAGGGTGAATCAGAAGAAGCAGAAGAAGGAGAAGGAGAAGGTGAAGTCTGGAGGGTGAATCAGAAGAAGTAGAAGAAGGAGAAGGAGAAGGTGAAGTCTGGAGGGTGAAGCAGAAGAAGTAGAAGAAGGAGAAGGAGAAGGTGAAGTCAGGAGGCTGAATCAGTAGAAGTAGAAGAAGGAGAAGGAGAAGGTGAAGTCAGGAGGGTGAATCAGAAGAAGTAGAAGAAGGAGAAGGAGAAGGTGAAGTCTGGAAGGTGAATCAGAAGAATCAGAAGAAGGAGAAGGAGAAGGTGAAGTCTGGAGGGTGAATCAGAAGAAGCAGAAGAAAGAGAAGGAGAAGGTGAAGTCTGGAGGGTGAAGCAGAAGAAGCAGAAGAAGGAGAAGGAGAAGGTGAAAGCTGGAGGGTGAATCAGAAGAAGTAGAAGAAGGAGAAGGAGAAGGTGAAGTCTGGAGGGTGAATCAGAAGAAGTAGAAGAAGGAGAAGGAGAAGGTGAAGTCTGGAGGGTGAATCAGAAGAAGCAGAAGAAGGAGAAGGAGAAGGTGAAGTCTGGAGGGTGAATCAGAAGAAGCAGAAGAAGGAGAAGGAGACGATGAAGTCTGGAGGGTGAATCAGAAGAAGTAGAAGAAGGAGAAGGAGAAGGTGAGGTCTGGAGGGTGAATCAGAAGAAGCAGAAGAAGGGGAAGGAGAAGGTGAAGTCTGGAGGGTGAATCAGAAGAAGCAGAAGAAGGAGAAGGAGAAGGTGAAGTCTGGAGGGTGAATCAGAAGAAGCAGAAGAAGGAGAAGGAGAAGGTGAAGTCAGGAGGGAGAATCAGAAGAAGCAGAAGAAGGAGAAGGAGAAGGTGAAGTTAGGAGGGTGAATCAGAAGAAGCAGAAGAAGGAGAAGGAGAAGGTGAAGTCAGGAGGGTGAAGCTGAAGAAGCAGAAGATGGAGAAGGAGAAGGTGAAGTCTGGAGGGCGCAGCAGAAGAAGCAGAAGAAGGAGAAGGAGAAGGTGAAGTCTGGAGGGTGAAGCAGAAGAAGCAGAAGAAGGTGAAGGAGAAGGTGAGGTCTGGAGGGTGAATCAGAAGAAGCAGAAGAAGGAGAAGGAGAAGGTGAAGTCTGGAGGGTGAATCAGAAGAAGCAGAAGAAGGAGAAGGAGAAGGTGAAGTCTGGAGGGTGAATCAGAAGAAGCAGAAGAAGGAGAAGGAGAAGGTGAAGTCAGGAGGGAGAATCAGAAGAAGCAGAAGAAGGAGAAGGAGAAGGTGAAGTTAGGAGGGTGAATCAGAAGAAGCAGAAGAAGGAGAAGGAGAAGGTGAAGTCAGGGGGGTGAAGCAGAAGAAGTAGAAGAAGGAGAAGGAGAAGGTGAAGTCAGGAGGGTGAAGCTGAAGAAGCAGAAGAAGGAGAAGGAGAAGGTGAAGTCTGGAGGGCGCAGCAGAAGAAGCAGAAGAAGGAGAAGGAGAAGGTGAAGTCTGGAGGGTGAAGCAGAAGAAGCAGAAGAAGGAGAAGGAGAAGGTGAAGTCTGGAGGGTGAATCAGAAGAAGTAGAAGAAGGAGAAGGAGAAGTTGATGTCAGGAGGGTGAAGCAGAAGAAGCAGTAGAAGGAGAAGGAGAAGGTGAAGTCTGGAGGGTGAAGCAGAAGAAGCAGAAGAAGGAGAAGGAGAAGGTGAAGTCTGGAGGGTGAAGCAGAAGAAGCAGAACAAGGAGAAGGAGAAGGTGAAGTCTGGAGGGTGAAGCAGAAGAAGCAGAAGAAGGAGAAGGAGAAAGTGAAGTCAGGAGGGTGAATCAGAAGAAGTAGAAGAAGGAGAAGGAGAAGGTGAAGTCTGGAGGGTGAATCAGAAGAAGTAGAAGAAGGAGAAGGAGAAGGTGAAGGCTGGAGGGTGAATCAGAAGAAGTAGAAGAAGGAGAAGGAGAAGGTGAAGTCTGGAGGGTGAAGCAGAAGAAGCAGAAGAAGGAGAAGGAGAAGGTGAAGTCTGGAGCGTGAAGCAGAAGAAGCAGAAGAAGGAGAAGGAGAAGGTGAAGTCTGGAGGGTGAATCAGAAGAAGTAGAAGAAGGAGAAGGAGAAGGTGAAGTCAGGAGGGTGAAGCAGAAGAAGCAGAAGAAGGAGAAGGAGAAGGTGAAGGCTGGAGGGTGAAGCAGAAGAAGCAGAAGAAGGAGAAGGAGAAGGTGAAGTCTGGAGGGTGAAGCAGAAGAAGTAGAAGAAGGAGAAGGAGAAAGTGAAGTCAGGAGGGTGAATCAGAATAAGTATAAGAAGGAGAAGGAGAAGGTGAAGTCCGGAGGGTGAATCAGAAGAAGTAGAAGAAGGAGAAGGAGAAGGTGAAGGCTGGAGGGTGAATCAGAAGAAGTAGAAGAAGGAGAAGGAGAAGGTGAAGTCTGGAGGGTGAATCAGAAGAAGCAGAAGAAGGAGAAGGAGAAGGTGAAGTCTGGAGGGAGAAGCAGAAGAAGAAGAAGAAGGAGAAGGAGAAGGTGAAGTCTGGAGGGTGAATCAGAAGAAGTAGAAGAAGGAGAAGGAAAAGGTGAAGTCTGGAGGGTGAATCAGAAGAAGTAGAAGAAGGAGAAGGAGAAGGTGAAGTCTGGAGGGTGAATCAGAAGAAGCAGAAGAAGGAGAAGGAGAAGGTGAAGTCTGGAGGGTGATTCAGAAGAAGTAGAAGTAGGAGAAGGAGAAGGTGTAGTCTGGAGGGTGAATCAGAAGAAGTAGACGAAGGAGAAGTAGAAGGTGAAGTCTGGAGGGTGAATCAGAAGAAGTAGAAGAAGGAGAAGGAGAAGGTGAAGTCAGGAGGGTGAATCAGAAGAAGCAGAAGAAGGAGGAGGAGAAGGTGAAGTCTGGAGGGTGTATCAGAAGAAGCAGAAGAAGGAGAAGGAGGAGGTGAAGACTGGAGGGTGAATCAGAAGAAGTAGAAGAAGGAGAAGGAGAAGGTGAAGTCTGGAGTGTGAATCAGAAGAAGTAGAAGAATGAGAAGGAGAAGGCGAAGTCTGGAGGGTGAATCAGAAGAAGCAGAAGAAGGAGAAGGAGAAGGTGAAGTCTGGAGGGTGAATCAGAAGAAGCAGAAGAAGGAGAAGGAGAAGATGAAGTCTGGAGGGTGAATCAGAAGAATTAGAAGAAGGAGAAGGTGAGGTCTGGAGGGTGAATCAGAAGAAGCAGAAGAAGGAGAAGTCGAAGGTGACGTCTGAAGGGTGAATCAGAAGAAGCAGAAGAAGGAGAAGGAGAAGTTGAAGTCTGGAGGGTGAATCAGAAGAAGCAGAAGAAGGAGAAGGAGAATGTGAAGTCTGGAGGGTGAATCAGAAGAAGCAGAAGAAGGAGAAGGAGAAGGTGAAGTCTGGAGGGTGAATCAGAAGAAGTAGAAGAAGGAGAAGGAGAAGGTGAAGTCTGGAGGGTGAATCAGAAGAAGTAGAAGAAGGAGAAGGAGAAGGTGAAGTCTGGAGGGTGAATCAGAAGAAGCAGAAGAAGGAGAAGGAGAAGGTGAAGTCAGGAGGGAGAATCAGAAGAAGCAGAAGAAGGAGAAGGAGAAGGTGAAGTTAGGAGGGTGAATCAGAAGAAGCAGAAGAAGGAGAAGGAGAAGGTGAAGTCAGGGGGGTGAAGCAGAAGAAGTAGAAGAAGGAGAAGGGGAAGGTGAAGTCAGGAGGGTGAAGCTGAAGAAGCAGAAGAAGGAGAAGGAGAAGGTGAAGTCTGGAGGGCGCAGCAGAAGAAGCAGAAGAAGGAGAAGGAGAAGGTGAAGTCTGGAGGGTGAAGCAGAAGAAGCAGAAGAAGGAGAAGGAGAAGGTGAAGTCTGGAGGGTGAATCAGAAGAAGTAGAAGAAGGAGAAGGAGAAGTTGATGTCAGGAGGGTGAAGCAGAAGAAGCAGTAGAAGGAGAAGGAGAAGGTGAAGTCTGGAGGGTGAAGCAGAAGAAGCAGAAGAAGGAGAAGGAGAAGGTGAAGTCTGGAGGGTGAAGCAGAAGAAGCAGAACAAGGAGAAGGAGAAGGTGAAGTCTGGAGGGTGAAGCAGAAGAAGCAGAAGAAGGAGAAGGAGAAAGTGAAGTCAGGAGGGTGAATCAGAAGAAGTAGAAGAAGGAGAAGGAGAAGGTGAAGTCTGGAGGGTGAATCAGAAGAAGTAGAAGAAGGAGAAGGAGAAGGTGAAGGCTGGAGGGTGAATCAGAAGAAGTAGAAGAAGGAGAAGGAGAAGGTGAAGTCTGGAGGGTGAAGCAGAAGAAGCAGAAGAAGGAGAAGGAGAAGGTGAAGTCTGGAGCGTGAAGCAGAAGAAGCAGAAGAAGGAGAAGGAGAAGGTGAAGTCTGGAGGGTGAATCAGAAGAAGTAGAAGAAGGAGAAGGAGAAGGTGAAGTCAGGAGGGTGAAGCAGAAGAAGCAGAAGAAGGAGAAGGAGAAGGTGAAGTCTGGAGGGTGAAGCAGAAGAAGCAGAAGAAGGAGAAGGAGAAGGTGAAGTCTGGAGGGTGAAGCAGAAGAAGTAGAAGAAGGAGAAGGAGAAAGTGAAGTCAGGAGGGTGAATCAGAATAAGTATAAGAAGGAGAAGGAGAAGGTGAAGTCCGGAGGGTGAATCAGAAGAAGTAGAAGAAGGAGAAGGAGAAGGTGAAGGCTGGAGGGTGAATCAGAAGAAGTAGAAGAAGGAGAAGGAGAAGGTGAAGTCTGGAGGGTGAATCAGAAGAAGCAGAAGAAGGAGAAGGAGAAGGTGAAGTCTGGAGGGAGAAGCAGAAGAAGAAGAAGAAGGAGAAGGAGAAGGTGAAGTCTGGAGGGTGAATCAGAAGAAGTAGAAGAAGGAGAAGGAAAAGGTGAAGTCTGGAGGGTGAATCAGAAGAAGTAGAAGAAGGAGAAGGAGAAGGTGAAGTCTGGAGGGTGAATCAGAAGAAGCAGAAGAAGGAGAAGGAGAAGGTGAAGTCTGGAGGGTGATTCAGAAGAAGTAGAAGTAGGAGAAGGAGAAGGTGTAGTCTGGAGGGTGAATCAGAAGAAGTAGACGAAGGAGAAGTAGAAGGTGAAGTCTGGAGGGTGAATCAGAAGAAGTAGAAGAAGGAGAAGGAGAAGGTGAAGTCAGGAGGGTGAATCAGAAGAAGCAGAAGAAGGAGGAGGAGAAGGTGAAGTCTGGAGGGTGTATCAGAAGAAGCAGAAGAAGGAGAAGGAGGAGGTGAAGACTGGAGGGTGAATCAGAAGAAGTAGAAGAAGGAGAAGGAGAAGGTGAAGTCTGGAGTGTGAATCAGAAGAAGTAGAAGAATGAGAAGGAGAAGGCGAAGTCTGGAGGGTGAATCAGAAGAAGCAGAAGAAGGAGAAGGAGAAGATGAAGTCTGGAGGGTGAATCAGAAGAATTAGAAGAAGGAGAAGGTGAGGTCTGGAGGGTGAATCAGAAGAAGCAGAAGAAGGAGAAGTCGAAGGTGACGTCTGAAGGGTGAATCAGAAGAAGCAGAAGAAGGAGAAGGAGAAGTTGAAGTCTGGAGGGTGAATCAGAAGAAGCAGAAGAAGGAGAAGGAGAATGTGAAGTCTGGAGGGTGAATCAGAAGAAGCAGAAGAAGGAGAAGGAGAAGGTGAAGTCTGGAGGGTGAATCAGAAGAAGTAGAAGAAGGAGAAGGAGAAGGTGAAGTCTGGAGGGTGAATCAGAAGAAGTAGAAGTAGGAGAAGGAGAAGGTGAAGTCTGGAGGGTGAATCAGAAGAAGCAGAAGAAGGAGAAGGAGAAGGTGAAGTTTGGACGGTGAATCAGAAGAAGTAGAAGAAGGAGAAGGTGAAGTCTGGAGGGTGAATCAGAAGAAGCAGAAAAAGGAGAAGGAGAAGGTGAAGTCTGGAGGGTGAATCAGAAGAAGCAGAAGAAGGAGAAGGAGAAGGTGAAGCCTGGAGGGTGAATCAGAAGAATCAGAAGAAGGAGAAGGAGAAGGTGAAGTCTGGAGGGTGAATCAGAAGAAGCAGAAGAAGTAGGAGGAGAAGGTTATGTCTGGAGGGTGAATCAGAAGAAGTAGAAGAAGGAGAAGGAGAAGGTGAAATCTGGAGGGTGAATCAGAAGAAGCAGAAGAAGGAGAAGGAGAAGGTGAAGTCAGGAGGGTGAATCAGAAGAAGCAGAAGAAGGAGAAGGAGAAGGTGAAGTCTGGAGGGTGAATCAGAAGAAGCAGAAGAAGGAGATGGAGAAGGTGAAGACTGGAGGGTGAATCAGAAGAAGTAGAAGAAGGAGAAGGAGAAGGTGAAGTCTGGAGGGTGAATCAGAAGAAGTAGAAGAGGGAGAAGGAGAAGGCGAAGTCTGGAGGGTGAATCAGAAGAAGCTGAAGAAGGAGAAGGAGAAGGTGATGTCTGGAGGGTGAATCAGTAGAAGCAGAAGAAGGAGAAGGAGAAGATGAAGTCTGGAGGGTGAATCAGAAGAAGTAGAAGAAGGAGAAGGAGAAGGTGAGGTCTGGAGGGTGAATCAGAAGAAGCAGAAGAAGGAGAAGGAGAAGGTGAAGTCTGAAGGGTGAATCAGAAGATGCAGAAGAAGGAGAAGGAGAAGGTGAAGTCTGGAGGGTGAATCAGAAGAAGCAGAAGAAGGAGAAGGAGAAGGTGAAGTCTGGAGGGTGAATCAGAAGAAGCAGAAGAAGGAGAAGGAGAAGGTGAAGTCTGGAGGGTGAATCAGAAGAAGTAGAAGGAGGAGAAGGAGAAGGTGAAGTCTGGAGGGTGAATCAGAAGAAGTAGAAGAAGGAGAAGGAGAAGGTGATATCTGGAGGGTGAATCAGAAGAAGCAGAAGAAGGAGAAGGAGAAGGCGATGTCTGGAGGGTGAATCAGAAGAAGCAGAAGAAGGAGAAGGAGAAGATGAAGTCTGGAGGGTGAATCAGAAGAAGTAGAAGAAGGAGAAGGAGAAGGTGAAGTCTGGAGGGTGAATCAGAAGAAGCAGAAGAAGGAGAAGGAGAAGGTGAAGTCTGGAGGGTGAAGCAGAAGAAGCAGAAGAAGGAGAAGGAGAAGGTGAAGTCTGGAGGGTGAATCAGAAGAAGCAGAATAAGGAGAAGGAGAAGGTGAAGTCTAGAGGGTGAATCAGAAGAAGCAGAAGAAGGAGAAGGAGAAGGTGAAGTCTGGAGGGTGAATCAGAAGAAGTAGAAGAAGGAGAAGGAGAAGGTGAAGTCTGGAGGGTGAAGCAGAAGAAGTAGAAGAAGGAGAAGGAGAAGGTGAAGTCAGGAGGGTGAATCAGAAGAAGCAGAAGAAAGAGAAGGAGAAGGTGAAGTCTGGAGGGTGAAGCAGAAGAAGCAGAAGAAGGAGAAGGAGAAGGTGAAAGCTGGAGGGTGAATCAGAAGAAGTAGAAGAAGGAGAAGGAGAAGGTGAAGTCTGGAGGGTGAATCAGAAGAAGTAGAAGAAGGAGAAGGAGAAGGTGAAGTCTGGAGGGTGAATCAGAAGAAGCAGAAGAAGGAGAAGGAGAAGGTGAAGTCTGGAGGGTGAATCAGAAGAAGCAGAAGAAGGAGAAGGAGACGATGAAGTCTGGAGGGTGAATCAGAAGAAGTAGAAGAAGGAGAAGGAGAAGGTGAGGTCTGGAGGGTGAATCAGAAGAAGCAGAAGAAGGAGAAGGAGAAGGTGAAGTCTGGAGGGTGAATCAGAAGAAGCAGAAGAAGGAGAAGGAGAAGGTGAAGTCTGGAGGGTGAATCAGAAGAAGCAGAAGAAGGAGAAGGAGAAGGTGAAGTCAGGAGGGAGAATCAGAAGAAGCAGAAGAAGGAGAAGGAGAAGGTGAAGTTAGGAGGGTGAATCAGAAGAAGCAGAAGAAGGAGAAGGAGAAGGTGAAGTCAGGGGGGTGAAGCAGAAGAAGTAGAAGAAGGAGAAGGAGAAGGTGAAGTCAGGAGGGTGAAGCTGAAGAAGCAGAAGAAGGAGAAGGAGAAGGTGAAGTCTGGAGGGCGCAGCAGAAGAATCAGAAGAAGGAGAAGGAGAAGGTGAAGTCTGGAGGGTGAAGCAGAAGAAGCAGAAGAAGGAGAAGGAGAAGGTGAAGTCTGGAGGGTGAATCAGAAGAAGTAGAAGAAGGAGAAGGAGAAGGTGATGTCAGGAGGGTGAAGCAGAAGAAGCAGTAGAAGGAGAAGGAGAAGGTGAAGTCTGGAGGGTGAAGCAGAAGAAGCAGAAGAAGGAGAAGGAGAAGGTGAAGTCTGGAGGGTGAAGCAGAAGAAGCAGAACAAGGAGAAGGAGAAGGTGAAGTCTGGAGGGTGAAGCAGAAGAAGCAGAAGAAGGAGAAGGAGAAAGTGAAGTCAGGAGGGTGAATCAGAAGAAGTAGAAGAAGTAGAAGGAGAAGGTAAAGTCTGGAGGGTGAATCAGAAGAAGTAAAAGAAGGAGAAGGAGAAGGTGAAGGCTGGAGGGTGAATCAGAAGAAGTAGAAGAAGGAGAAGGAGAAGGTGAAGTCTGGAGGGTGAAACAGAAGAAGCAGAAGAAGGAGAAGGAGAAGTTGAAGTCTGGAGGGAGAAGCAGAAGAAGAAGAAGAAGGAGAAGGAGAAGGTGAAGTTTGGAGGGTGAATCAGAAGAAGTAGAAGAAGGAGAAGGAAAAGGTGAAGTCTGGAGGGTGAATCAGAAGAGGTAGAAGAAGGAGAAGGAGAAGGTGAAGTCTGGAGGGTGAATCAGAAGAAGCAGAAGAAGGAGAAGGAGAAGGTGAAGTCTGGAGGGTGAATCAGAAGAAGTAGAAGAAGGAGAAGGAGAAGGTGAAGTCTGGAGGGTGAATGAGAAGAAGTAGAAGAAGGAGAAGGAGAAGGTGAAGTCTGGAGGGTGAATCAGAAGAAGCAGAAGAAGGAGAAGGAGAAGGTGAAGTATGGAGGGTGAATCAGAAGAAGCAGAAGAAGGAGAAGGAGAAGGTGAAGTCTGGAGGGTGAATCAGAAGAAGCAGAAGAAGGAGAAGGAGAAGGTGAAGTCTGGAGGGTGAATGAGAAGAAGTAGAAGAAGGAGAAGGAGAAGGTGAAGTCTGGAGGGTGAATCAGAAGAAGCAGAAGAAGGAGAAGGAGAAAGTGAAGTCTGGAGGGTGAATCAGAAGAAGCAGAAGAAGGAGAAGGAGAAGGTGAAGTATGGAGGGTGAATCAGAAGAAGCAGAAGAAGGAGAAGGAGAAGGTGAAGTCTGGAGGGTGAATCAGAAGAAGCAGAAGAAGTAGAAGGAGAAGGTGAAGTCTGGAGGGTGAATCAGAAGAAGTAGAAGAAGGAGAAGGAGAAGGTGAAGTCTCGAGGGTGAATCAGAAAAAGCAGAAGAAGGAGAAGGAGAAGGTAAAGTCAGGAGGGTGAATCAGAAGAAGCAGAAGAAGGAGGAGGAGAAGGTGAAGTCTGGAGGGTGAATCAGAAGAAGCAGAAGAAGGAGAAGGAGGAGATGAAGACTGGAGGGTGAATCAGAAGAAGTAGAAGAATGAGAAGGAGAAGGTGAAGCCTGGAGGGTGAATCAGAAGAAGTAGAAGAAGGAGAAGGAGAAGGCGAAGTCTGGAGGGTGAATCAGAAGAAGCAGAAGAAGGAGAAGGAGAAGGTGAAGTCTGGAGGGTGAATCAGAAGAAGCAGAAGAAGGAGAAGGAGAAGATGAAGTCTGGAGGGTGAATCAGAAGAATTAGAAGAAGGAGAAGGAGAAGGTGAAGTCTGAAGGGTGGATCAGAAGAAGCAGAAGAAGGAGAAGGAGAAGTTGAAGTCTGGAGGGTGAATCAGAAGAAGCAGAAGAAGGAGAAGGAGAAGGTGAAGTCTGGAGGGTGAATCAGAAGAAGCAGAAGAAGGAGAAGGAGAAGGTGAAGTCTAGAGGGTGAATCAGAAGAAGTAGAAGAAGGAGAAGGAGAAGGTGAAGTCTGGAGGGTGAATCAGAAGAAGTAGAAGAAGGAGAAGGAGAAGGTGAAGTCTGGAGGGTGAATCAGAAGAAACAGAAAAGGAGAAGGAGAAGGTGAAGTCTGGAGGGTGAATCAGAAGAAGTAGAAGAAGGAAAGGTGAAGTCTGGAGGGTGAATCAGAAGAAGCAGAAGAAGGAGAAGGAGAAGGTGAAGTCTGGAGGGTGAATCAGAAGAAGCAGAAGAAGGAGAAGGAGAAGGTGAAGTCTGGAGGGTGAATCAGAAGAAGCAGAAGAAGGAGAAGGAGAAGGTGAAGTCTGGAGGGTGAATCAGAAGAAGCAGAAGAAGTAGAAGGAGAAGGTGATGTCTGGAGGGTGAATCAGAAGAAGTAGAAGAAGGAGAAGGAGAAGGTGAAATCTGGAGGGTGAATCAGAAGAAGCAGAAGAAGGAGAAGGAGAAGGTGAAGTCAGGAGGGTGAATCAGAAGAAGCAGAAGAAGGAGAAGGAGAAGTTGAAGTCTGGAGGGTGAATCAGAAGAAGCAGAAGAAGGAGAAGGAGAAGGTGAAGTCTGGAGGGTGAAGCAGAAGAAGTAGAAGAAGGAGAAGGAGAAGGTGAAGTCAGGAGGGTGAATCAGTAGAAGTAGAAGAAGGAGAAGGAGAAGGTGAAGTCAGGAGGGTGAATCAGAAGAAGCAGAAGAAGGAGAAGGAGAAGGTGAAGTCTGGAAGGTGAATCAGAAGAATCAGAAGAAGGAGAAGGAGAAGGTGAAGTCTGGAGGGTGAATCAGAAGAAGCAGAAGAAAGAGAAGGAGAAGGTGAAGTCTGGAGGGTGAAGCAGAAGAAGCAGAAGAAGGAGAAGGAGAAGGTGAAAGCTGGAGGGTGAATCAGAAGAAGTAGAAGAAGGAGAAGGTGAAGGTGAAGTCTGGAGGGTGAATCAGAAGAAGTAGAAGAAGGAGAAGGAGAAGGTGAAGTCTGGAGGGTGAATCAGAAGAAGCAGAAGAAGGAGAAGGAGAAGGTGAAGTCTGGAGGGTGAATCAGAAGAAGCAGAAGAAGGAGAAGGAGACGATGAAGTCTGGAGGGTGAATCAGAAGAAGTAGAAGAAGGAGAAGGAGAAGGTGAGGTCTGGAGGGTGAATCAGAAGAAGCAGAAGAAGGAGAAGGAGAAGGTGAAGTCTGGAGGGTGAATCAGAAGAAGCAGAAGAAGGAGAAGGAGAAGGTGAATTCTGGAGGGTGAATCAGAAGAAGCAGAAGAAGGAGAAGGAGAAGGTGAAGTCAGGAGGGAGAATCAGAAGAAGCAGAAGAAGGAGAAGGAGAAGGTGAAGTTAGGAGGGTGAATCAGAAGAAGCAGAAGAAGGAGAAGGAGAAGGTGAAGTCAGGGAGTGAAGCAGAAGAAGTAGAAGAAGGAGAAGGAGAAGGTGAAGTCAGGAGGGTGAAGCTGAAGAAGCAGAAGAAGGAGAAGGAGAAGGTGAAGTCTGGAGGGCGCAGCAGAAGAAGCAGAAGAAGGAGAAGGAGAAGGTGAAGTCTGGAGGGTGAAGCAGAAGAAGCAGAAGAAGGAGAAGGAGAAGGTGAAGTCTGGAGGGTGAATCAGAAGAAGTAGAAGAAGGAGAAGGAGAAGGTGATGTCAGGAGGGTGAAGCAGAAGAAGCAGTAGAAGGAGAAGGAGAAGGTGAAGTCTGGTGGGTGAAGCAGAAGAAGCAGAAGAAGGAGAAGGAGAAGGTGAAGTCTGGAGGGTGAAGCAGAAGAAGCAGAACAAGGAGAAGGAGAAGGTGAAGTCTGGAGGGTGAAGCAGAAGAAGCAGAAGAAGGAGAAGGAGAAAGTGAAGTCAGGAGGGTGAATCAGAAGAAGTAGAAGAAGTAGAAGGAGAAGGTAAAGTCTGGAGGGTGAATCAGAAGAAGTAAAAGAAGGAGAAGGAGAAGGTGAAGGCTGGAGGGTGAATCAGAAGAAGTAGAAGAAGGAGAAGGAGAAGGTGAAGTCTGGAGGGTGAAACAGAAGAAGCAGAAGAAGGAGAAGGAGAAGTTGAAGTCTGGAGGGAGAAGCAGAAGAAGAAGAAGAAGGAGAAGGAGAAGGTGAAGTTTGGAGGGTGAATCAGAAGAAGTAGAAGAAGGAGAAGGAAAAGGTGAAGTCTGGAGGGTGAATCAGAAGAGGTAGAAGAAGGAGAAGGAGAAGGTGAAGTCTGGAGGGTGAATCAGAAGAAGCAGAAGAAGGAGAAGGAGAAGGTGAAGTCTGGAGGGTGAATCAGAAGAAGTAGAAGAAGGAGAAGGAGAAGGTGAAGTCAGGAGGGTGAAGCAGAAGAAGCAGAAGAAGGAGAAGGAGAAGGTGAAGTCTGGAGGGTGAAGCAGAAGAAGCAGAAGAAGGAGAAGGAGAAGGTGAAGTCTGGAGGGTGAAGCAGAAGAAGTAGAAGAAGGAGAAGGAGAAAGTGAAGTCAGGAGGGTGAATCAGAATAAGTATAAGAAGGAGAAGGAGAAGGTGAAGTCCGGAGGGTGAATCAGAAGAAGTAGAAGAAGGAGAAGGAGAAGGTGAAGGCTGGAGGGTGAATCAGAAGAAGTAGAAGAAGGAGAAGGAGAAGGTGAAGTCTGGAGGGTGAATCAGAAGAAGCAGAAGAAGGAGAAGGAGAAGGTGAAGTCTGGAGGGAGAAGCAGAAGAAGAAGAAGAAGGAGAAGGAGAAGGTGAAGTCTGGAGGGTGAATCAGAAGAAGTAGAAGAAGGAGAAGGAAAAGGTGAAGTCTGGAGGGTGAATCAGAAGAAGTAGAAGAAGGAGAAGGAGAAGGTGAAGTCTGGAGGGTGAATCAGAAGAAGCAGAAGAAGGAGAAGGAGAAGGTGAAGTCTGGAGGGTGATTCAGAAGAAGTAGAAGTAGGAGAAGGAGAAGGTGTAGTCTGGAGGGTGAATCAGAAGAAGTAGACGAAGGAGAAGTAGAAGGTGAAGTCTGGAGGGTGAATCAGAAGAAGTAGAAGAAGGAGAAGGAGAAGGTGAAGTCAGGAGGGTGAATCAGAAGAAGCAGAAGAAGGAGGAGGAGAAGGTGAAGTCTGGAGGGTGTATCAGAAGAAGCAGAAGAAGGAGAAGGAGGAGGTGAAGACTGGAGGGTGAATCAGAAGAAGTAGAAGAAGGAGAAGGAGAAGGTGAAGTCTGGAGTGTGAATCAGAAGAAGTAGAAGAATGAGAAGGAGAAGGCGAAGTCTGGAGGGTGAATCAGAAGAAGCAGAAGAAGGAGAAGGAGAAGATGAAGTCTGGAGGGTGAATCAGAAGAATTAGAAGAAGGAGAAGGTGAGGTCTGGAGGGTGAATCAGAAGAAGCAGAAGAAGGAGAAGTCGAAGGTGACGTCTGAAGGGTGAATCAGAAGAAGCAGAAGAAGGAGAAGGAGAAGTTGAAGTCTGGAGGGTGAATCAGAAGAAGCAGAAGAAGGAGAAGGAGAATGTGAAGTCTGGAGGGTGAATCAGAAGAAGCAGAAGAAGGAGAAGGAGAAGGTGAAGTCTGGAGGGTGAATCAGAAGAAGTAGAAGAAGGAGAAGGAGAAGGTGAAGTCTGGAGGGTGAATCAGAAGAAGTAGAAGTAGGAGAAGGAGAAGGTGAAGTCTGGAGGGTGAATCAGAAGAAGCAGAAGAAGGAGAAGGAGAAGGTGAAGTTTGGACGGTGAATCAGAAGAAGTAGAAGAAGGAGAAGGTGAAGTCTGGAGGGTGAATCAGAAGAAGCAGAAAAAGGAGAAGGAGAAGGTGAAGTCTGGAGGGTGAATCAGAAGAAGCAGAAGAAGGAGAAGGAGAAGGTGAAGCCTGGAGGGTGAATCAGAAGAATCAGAAGAAGGAGAAGGAGAAGGTGAAGTCTGGAGGGTGAATCAGAAGAAGCAGAAGAAGTAGGAGGAGAAGGTTATGTCTGGAGGGTGAATCAGAAGAAGTAGAAGAAGGAGAAGGAGAAGGTGAAATCTGGAGGGTGAATCAGAAGAAGCAGAAGAAGGAGAAGGAGAAGGTGAAGTCAGGAGGGTGAATCAGAAGAAGCAGAAGAAGGAGAAGGAGAAGGTGAAGTCTGGAGGGTGAATCAGAAGAAGCAGAAGAAGGAGATGGAGAAGGTGAAGACTGGAGGGTGAATCAGAAGAAGTAGAAGAAGGAGAAGGAGAAGGTGAAGTCTGGAGGGTGAATCAGAAGAAGTAGAAGAGGGAGAAGGAGAAGGCGAAGTCTGGAGGGTGAATCAGAAGAAGCTGAAGAAGGAGAAGGAGAAGGTGATGTCTGGAGGGTGAATCAGTAGAAGCAGAAGAAGGAGAAGGAGAAGATGAAGTCTGGAGGGTGAATCAGAAGAAGTAGAAGAAGGAGAAGGAGAAGGTGAGGTCTGGAGGGTGAATCAGAAGAAGCAGAAGAAGGAGAAGGAGAAGGTGAAGTCTGAAGGGTGAATCAGAAGATGCAGAAGAAGGAGAAGGAGAAGGTGAAGTCTGGAGGGTGAATCAGAAGAAGCAGAAGAAGGAGAAGGAGAAGGTGAAGTCTGGAGGGTGAATCAGAAGAAGCAGAAGAAGGAGAAGGAGAAGGTGAAGTCTGGAGGGTGAATCAGAAGAAGTAGAAGGAGGAGAAGGAGAAGGTGAAGTCTGGAGGGTGAATCAGAAGAAGTAGAAGAAGGAGAAGGAGAAGGTGATATCTGGAGGGTGAATCAGAAGAAGCAGAAGAAGGAGAAGGAGAAGGCGATGTCTGGAGGGTGAATCAGAAGAAGCAGAAGAAGGAGAAGGAGAAGATGAAGTCTGGAGGGTGAATCAGAAGAAGTAGAAGAAGGAGAAGGAGAAGGTGAAGTCTGGAGGGTGAATCAGAAGAAGCAGAAGAAGGAGAAGGAGAAGGTGAAGTCTGGAGGGTGAAGCAGAAGAAGCAGAAGAAGGAGAAGGAGAAGGTGAAGTCTGGAGGGTGAATCAGAAGAAGCAGAATAAGGAGAAGGAGAAGGTGAAGTCTAGAGGGTGAATCAGAAGAAGCAGAAGAAGGAGAAGGAGAAGGTGAAGTCTGGAGGGTGAATCAGAAGAAGTAGAAGAAGGAGAAGGAGAAGGTGAAGTCTGGAGGGTGAAGCAGAAGAAGTAGAAGAAGGAGAAGGAGAAGGTGAAGTCAGGAGGGTGAATCAGAAGAAGCAGAAGAAAGAGAAGGAGAAGGTGAAGTCTGGAGGGTGAAGCAGAAGAAGCAGAAGAAGGAGAAGGAGAAGGTGAAAGCTGGAGGGTGAATCAGAAGAAGTAGAAGAAGGAGAAGGAGAAGGTGAAGTCTGGAGGGTGAATCAGAAGAAGTAGAAGAAGGAGAAGGAGAAGGTGAAGTCTGGAGGGTGAATCAGAAGAAGCAGAAGAAGGAGAAGGAGACGGTGAAGTCTGGAGGGTGAATCAGAAGAAGCAGAAGAAGGAGAAGGAGACGATGAAGTCTGGAGGGTGAATCAGAAGAAGTAGAAGAAGGAGAAGGAGAAGGTGAGGTCTGGAGGGTGAATCAGAAGAAGCAGAAGAAGGAGAAGGAGAAGGTGAAGTCTGGAGGGTGAATCAGAAGAAGCAGAAGAAGGAGAAGGAGAAGGTGAAGTCTGGAGGGTGAATCAGAAGAAGCAGAAGAAGGAGAAGGAGAAGGTGAAGTCAGGAGGGAGAATCAGAAGAAGCAGAAGAAGGAGAAGGAGAAGGTGAAGTTAGGAGGGTGAATCAGAAGAAGCAGAAGAAGGAGAAGGAGAAGGTGAAGTCAGGGGGGTGAAGCAGAAGAAGTAGAAGAAGGAGAAGGAGAAGGTGAAGTCAGGAGGGTGAAGCTGAAGAAGCAGAAGAAGGAGAAGGAGAAGGTGAAGTCTGGAGGGCGCAGCAGAAGAATCAGAAGAAGGAGAAGGAGAAGGTGAAGTCTGGAGGGTGAAGCAGAAGAAGCAGAAGAAGGAGAAGGAGAAGGTGAAGTCTGGAGGGTGAATCAGAAGAAGTAGAAGAAGGAGAAGGAGAAGGTGATGTCAGGAGGGTGAAGCAGAAGAAGCAGTAGAAGGAGAAGGAGAAGGTGAAGTCTGGAGGGTGAAGCAGAAGAAGCAGAAGAAGGAGAAGGAGAAGGTGAAGTCTGGAGGGTGAAGCAGAAGAAGCAGAACAAGGAGAAGGAGAAGGTGAAGTCTGGAGGGTGAAGCAGAAGAAGCAGAAGAAGGAGAAGGAGAAAGTGAAGTCAGGAGGGTGAATCAGAAGAAGTAGAAGAAGTAGAAGGAGAAGGTAAAGTCTGGAGGGTGAATCAGAAGAAGTAAAAGAAGGAGAAGGAGAAGGTGAAGGCTGGAGGGTGAATCAGAAGAAGTAGAAGAAGGAGAAGGAGAAGGTGAAGTCTGGAGGGTGAAACAGAAGAAGCAGAAGAAGGAGAAGGAGAAGTTGAAGTCTGGAGGGAGAAGCAGAAGAAGAAGAAGAAGGAGAAGGAGAAGGTGAAGTTTGGAGGGTGAATCAGAAGAAGTAGAAGAAGGAGAAGGAAAAGGTGAAGTCTGGAGGGTGAATCAGAAGAGGTAGAAGAAGGAGAAGGAGAAGGTGAAGTCTGGAGGGTGAATCAGAAGAAGCAGAAGAAGGAGAAGGAGAAGGTGAAGTCTGGAGGGTGAATCAGAAGAAGTAGAAGAAGGAGAAGGAGAAGGTGAAGTCTGGAGGGTGAATGAGAAGAAGTAGAAGAAGGAGAAGGAGAAGGTGAAGTCTGGAGGGTGAATCAGAAGAAGCAGAAGAAGGAGAAGGAGAAGGTGAAGTATGGAGGGTGAATCAGAAGAAGCAGAAGAAGGAGAAGGAGAAGGTGAAGTCTGGAGGGTGAATCAGAAGAAGCAGAAGAAGGAGAAGGAGAAGGTGAAGTCTGGAGGGTGAATGAGAAGAAGTAGAAGAAGGAGAAGGAGAAGGTGAAGTCTGGAGGGTGAATCAGAAGAAGCAGAAGAAGGAGAAGGAGAAAGTGAAGTCTGGAGGGTGAATCAGAAGAAGCAGAAGAAGGAGAAGGAGAAGGTGAAGTATGGAGGGTGAATCAGAAGAAGCAGAAGAAGGAGAAGGAGAAGGTGAAGTCTGGAGGGTGAATCAGAAGAAGCAGAAGAAGTAGAAGGAGAAGGTGAAGTCTGGAGGGTGAATCAGAAGAAGTAGAAGAAGGAGAAGGAGAAGGTGAAGTCTCGAGGGTGAATCAGAAAAAGCAGAAGAAGGAGAAGGAGAAGGTAAAGTCAGGAGGGTGAATCAGAAGAAGCAGAAGAAGGAGGAGGAGAAGGTGAAGTCTGGAGGGTGAATCAGAAGAAGCAGAAGAAGGAGAAGGAGGAGATGAAGACTGGAGGGTGAATCAGAAGAAGTAGAAGAATGAGAAGGAGAAGGTGAAGCCTGGAGGGTGAATCAGAAGAAGTAGAAGAAGGAGAAGGAGAAGGCGAAGTCTGGAGGGTGAATCAGAAGAAGCAGAAGAAGGAGAAGGAGAAGGTGAAGTCTGGAGGGTGAATCAGAAGAAGCAGAAGAAGGAGAAGGAGAAGATGAAGTCTGGAGGGTGAATCAGAAGAATTAGAAGAAGGAGAAGGAGAAGGTGAAGTCTGAAGGGTGGATCAGAAGAAGCAGAAGAAGGAGAAGGAGAAGTTGAAGTCTGGAGGGTGAATCAGAAGAAGCAGAAGAAGGAGAAGGAGAAGGTGAAGTCTGGAGGGTGAATCAGAAGAAGCAGAAGAAGGAGAAGGAGAAGGTGAAGTCTAGAGGGTGAATCAGAAGAAGTAGAAGAAGGAGAAGGAGAAGGTGAAGTCTGGAGGGTGAATCAGAAGAAGTAGAAGAAGGAGAAGGAGAAGGTGAAGTCTGGAGGGTGAATCAGAAGAAACAGAAAAGGAGAAGGAGAAGGTGAAGTCTGGAGGGTGAATCAGAAGAAGTAGAAGAAGGAAAGGTGAAGTCTGGAGGGTGAATCAGAAGAAGCAGAAGAAGGAGAAGGAGAAGGTGAAGTCTGGAGGGTGAATCAGAAGAAGCAGAAGAAGGAGAAGGAGAAGGTGAAGTCTGGAGGGTGAATCAGAAGAAGCAGAAGAAGGAGAAGGAGAAGGTGAAGTCTGGAGGGTGAATCAGAAGAAGCAGAAGAAGTAGAAGGAGAAGGTGATGTCTGGAGGGTGAATCAGAAGAAGTAGAAGAAGGAGAAGGAGAAGGTGAAATCTGGAGGGTGAATCAGAAGAAGCAGAAGAAGGAGAAGGAGAAGGTGAAGTCAGGAGGGTGAATCAGAAGAAGCAGAAGAAGGAGAAGGAGAAGTTGAAGTCTGGAGGGTGAATCAGAAGAAGCAGAAGAAGGAGAAGGAGAAGGTGAAGTCTGGAGGGTGAAGCAGAAGAAGTAGAAGAAGGAGAAGGAGAAGGTGAAGTCAGGAGGGTGAATCAGTAGAAGTAGAAGAAGGAGAAGGAGAAGGTGAAGTCAGGAGGGTGAATCAGAAGAAGCAGAAGAAGGAGAAGGAGAAGGTGAAGTCTGGAAGGTGAATCAGAAGAATCAGAAGAAGGAGAAGGAGAAGGTGAAGTCTGGAGGGTGAATCAGAAGAAGCAGAAGAAAGAGAAGGAGAAGGTGAAGTCTGGAGGGTGAAGCAGAAGAAGCAGAAGAAGGAGAAGGAGAAGGTGAAAGCTGGAGGGTGAATCAGAAGAAGTAGAAGAAGGAGAAGGTGAAGGTGAAGTCTGGAGGGTGAATCAGAAGAAGTAGAAGAAGGAGAAGGAGAAGGTGAAGTCTGGAGGGTGAATCAGAAGAAGCAGAAGAAGGAGAAGGAGAAGGTGAAGTCTGGAGGGTGAATCAGAAGAAGCAGAAGAAGGAGAAGGAGACGATGAAGTCTGGAGGGTGAATCAGAAGAAGTAGAAGAAGGAGAAGGAGAAGGTGAGGTCTGGAGGGTGAATCAGAAGAAGCAGAAGAAGGAGAAGGAGAAGGTGAAGTCTGGAGGGTGAATCAGAAGAAGCAGAAGAAGGAGAAGGAGAAGGTGAATTCTGGAGGGTGAATCAGAAGAAGCAGAAGAAGGAGAAGGAGAAGGTGAAGTCAGGAGGGAGAATCAGAAGAAGCAGAAGAAGGAGAAGGAGAAGGTGAAGTTAGGAGGGTGAATCAGAAGAAGCAGAAGAAGGAGAAGGAGAAGGTGAAGTCAGGGAGTGAAGCAGAAGAAGTAGAAGAAGGAGAAGGAGAAGGTGAAGTCAGGAGGGTGAAGCTGAAGAAGCAGAAGAAGGAGAAGGAGAAGGTGAAGTCTGGAGGGCGCAGCAGAAGAAGCAGAAGAAGGAGAAGGAGAAGGTGAAGTCTGGAGGGTGAAGCAGAAGAAGCAGAAGAAGGAGAAGGAGAAGGTGAAGTCTGGAGGGTGAATCAGAAGAAGTAGAAGAAGGAGAAGGAGAAGGTGATGTCAGGAGGGTGAAGCAGAAGAAGCAGTAGAAGGAGAAGGAGAAGGTGAAGTCTGGTGGGTGAAGCAGAAGAAGCAGAAGAAGGAGAAGGAGAAGGTGAAGTCTGGAGGGTGAAGCAGAAGAAGCAGAACAAGGAGAAGGAGAAGGTGAAGTCTGGAGGGTGAAGCAGAAGAAGCAGAAGAAGGAGAAGGAGAAAGTGAAGTCAGGAGGGTGAATCAGAAGAAGTAGAAGAAGTAGAAGGAGAAGGTAAAGTCTGGAGGGTGAATCAGAAGAAGTAAAAGAAGGAGAAGGAGAAGGTGAAGGCTGGAGGGTGAATCAGAAGAAGTAGAAGAAGGAGAAGGAGAAGGTGAAGTCTGGAGGGTGAAACAGAAGAAGCAGAAGAAGGAGAAGGAGAAGTTGAAGTCTGGAGGGAGAAGCAGAAGAAGAAGAAGAAGGAGAAGGAGAAGGTGAAGTTTGGAGGGTGAATCAGAAGAAGTAGAAGAAGGAGAAGGAAAAGGTGAAGTCTGGAGGGTGAATCAGAAGAGGTAGAAGAAGGAGAAGGAGAAGGTGAAGTCTGGAGGGTGAATCAGAAGAAGCAGAAGAAGGAGAAGGAGAAGGTGAAGTCTGGAGGGTGAATCAGAAGAAGTAGAAGAAGGAGAAGGAGAAGGTGTAGTCTGGAGGGTGAATCAGAAGAAGTAGACGAAGGAGAAGTAGAAGGTGAAGTCTGGAGGGTGAATCAGAAGAAGCAGAAGAAGGAGAAGGAGAAGGTGAAGTCTGGAGGGTGAATGAGAAGAAGTAGAAGAAGGAGAAGGAGAAGGTGAAGTCTGGAGGGTGAATCAGAAGAAGCAGAAGAAGGAGAAGGAGAAAGTGAAGTCTGGAGGGTGAATCAGAAGAAGTAGAAGAAGGAGAAGGAGAAGGTGAAGTTAGGAGGGTGAATCAGAAGAAGCAGAAGAAGGAGAAGGAGAAGGTGAAGTCAGGGAGTGAAGCAGAAGAAGTAGAAGAAGGAGAAGGAGAAGGTGAAGTCAGGAGGGTGAAGCTGAAGAAGCAGAAGAAGGAGAAGGAGAAGGTGAAGTCTGGAGGGCGCAGCAGAAGAAGCAGAAGAAGGAGAAGGAGAAGGTGAAGTCTGGAGGGTGAAGCAGAAGAAGCAGAAGAAGGAGAAGGAGAAGGTGAAGTCTGGAGGGTGAATCAGAAGAAGTAGAAGAAGGAGAAGGAGAAGGTGATGTCAGGAGGGTGAAGCAGAAGAAGCAGTAGAAGGAGAAGGAGAAGGTGAAGTCTGGAGGGTGAAGCAGAAGAAGCAGAAGAAGGAGAAGGAGAAGGTGAAGTCTGGAGGGTGAAGCAGAAGAAGCAGAACAAGGAGAAGGAGAAGGTGAAGTCTGGAGGGTGAAGCAGAAGAAGCAGAAGAAGGAGAAGGAGAAAGTGAAGTCAGGAGGGTGAATCAGAAGAAGTAGAAGAAGTAGAAGGAGAAGGTAAAGTCTGGAGGGTGAATCAGAAGAAGTAAAAGAAGGAGAAGGAGAAGGTGAAGGCTGGAGGGTGAATCAGAAGAAGTAGAAGAAGGAGAAGGAGAAGGTGAAGTCTGGAGGGTGAAACAGAAGAAGCAGAAGAAGGAGAAGGAGAAGTTGAAGTCTGGAGGGAGAAGCAGAAGAAGAAGAAGAAGGAGAAGGAGAAGGTGAAGTTTGGAGGGTGAATCAGAAGAAGTAGAAGAAGGAGAAGGAAAAGGTGAAGTCTGGAGGGTGAATCAGAAGAGGTAGAAGAAGGAGAAGGAGAAGGTGAAGTCTGGAGGGTGAATCAGAAGAAGCAGAAGAAGGAGAAGGAGAAGGTGAAGTCTGGAGGGTGAATCAGAAGAAGTAGAAGAAGGAGAAGGAGAAGGTGTAGTCTGGAGGGTGAATCAGAAGAAGTAGACGAAGGAGAAGTAGAAGGTGAAGTCTGGAGGGTGAATGAGAAGAAGTAGAAGAAGGAGAAGGAGAAGGTGAAGTCTGGAGGGTGAATCAGAAGAAGCAGAAGAAGGAGAAGGAGAAAGTGAAGTCTGGAGGGTGAATCAGAAGAAGCAGAAGAAGGAGAAGGAGAAGGTGAAGTATGGAGGGTGAATCAGAAGAAGCAGAAGAAGGAGAAGGAGAAGGTGAAGTCTGGAGGGTGAATCAGAAGAAGCAGAAGAAGTAGAAGGAGAAGGTGAAGTCTGGAGGGTGAATCAGAAGAAGTAGAAGAAGGAGAAGGAGAAGGTGAAGTCTCGAGGGTGAATCAGAAAAAGCAGAAGAAGGAGAAGGAGAAGGTGAAGTCAGGAGGGTGAATCAGAAGAAGCAGAAGAAGGAGGAGGAGAAGGTGAAGTCTGGAGGGTGAATCAGAAGAAGCAGAAGAAGGAGAAGGAGGAGATGAAGACTGGAGGGTGAATCAGAAGAAGTAGAAGAATGAGAAGGAGAAGGTGAAGTCTGGAGGGTGAATCAGAAGAAGTAGAAGAAGGAGAAGGAGAAGGCGAAGTCTGGAGGGTGAATCAGAAGAAGCAGAAGAAGGAGAAGGAGAAGGTGAGGTCTGGAGGGTGAATCAGAAGAAGCAGAAGAAGGAGAAGGAGAAGATGAAGTCTGGAGGGAGAATCAGAAGAATTAGAAGAAGGAGAAGGAGAAGGTGAAGTCTGAAGGGTGAATCAGAAGAAGCAGAAGAAGGAGAAGGAGAAGTTGAAGTCTGGAGGGTGAATCAGAAGAAGCAGAAGAAGGAGAAGGAGAAGGTGAAGTCTGGAGGGTGAATCAGAAGAAGCAGAAGAAGGAGAAGGAGAAGGTGAAGTCTAGAGGGTGAATCAGAAGAAGTAGAAGAAGGAGAAGGAGAAGGTGAAGTCTGGAGGGTGAATCAGAAGAAGTAGAAGAAGGAGAAGGAGAAGGTGAAGTCTGGAGGGTGAATCAGAAGAAGCAGAAAAGGAGAAGGAGAAGGTGAAGTCTGGAGGGTGAATCAGAAGAAGTAGAAGAAGGAGAAGGTGAAGTCTGGAGGGTGAATCAGAAGAAGCAGAAGAAGGAGAAGGAGAAGGTGAATTCTGGAGGGTGAATCAGAAGAAGCAGAAGAAGGAGAAGGAGAAGGTGAAGTCTGGAGGGTGAATCAGAAGAAGCAGAAGAAGGAGAAGGAGAAGGTGAAGTCTGGAGGGTGAATCAGAAGAAGCAGAAGAAGTAGAAGGAGAAGGTGATGTCTGGAGGGTGAATCAGAAGAAGTAGAAGAAGGAGAAGGAGAAGGTGAAATCTGGAGGGTGAATCAGAAGAAGCAGAAGAAGGAGAAGGAGAAGGTGAAGTCAGGAGGGTGAATCAGAAGAAGCAGAAGAAGGAGAAGGAGAAGTTGAAGTCTGGAGGGTGAATCAGAAGAAGCAGAAGAAGGAGATGGAGAAGGTGAAGACAGGAGGGTGAATCAGAAGAAGTAGAAGAAGGAGAAGGAGAAGGTGAAGTCTGGAGGGTGAATCAGAAGAAGTAGAAGAAGGAGAAGGAGAAGGCGAAGTCTGGAGGGTGAATCAGAAGAAGCAGAAGAAGGAGAAGGAGAAGGTGAAGTCTGGAGGGTGAATCAGAAGAAGCAGAAGAAGGAGAAGGAGAAGATGAAGTCTGGATGGTGAATCAGAAGAAGTAGAAGAAGGAGAAGGAGAAGGTGAGGTCTGGAGGGTGAATCAGAAGAAGCAGAAGAAGGAGAAGGAGAAGGTGAAGTCTGAAGGGTGAATCAGAAGATGCAGAAGAAGGAGAAGGAGAAGGTGAAGTCTGGAGGGTGAATCAGAAGAAGCAGAAGAAGGAGAAGGAGAAGGTGAAGTCTGGAGGGTGAATCAGAAGAAGCAGAAGAAGGAGAAGGAGAAGGTGAAGTCTGGAGGGTGAATCAGAAGAAGCAGAAGAAGGAGAAGGAGAAGGTGAAGTCTGGAGGGTGAATCAGAAGAAGCAGAAGAAGGAGAAGGAGAAGGTGAAGTCTGGAGGGTGAATCAGAAGAAGCAGAAGAAGTAGAAGGAGAAGGTGATGTCTGGAGGGTGAATCAGAAGAAGTAGAAGAAGGAGAAGGAGAAGGTGAAATCTGGAGGGTGAATCAGAAGAAGCAGAAGAAGGAGAAGGAGAAGGTGAAGTCAGGAGGGTGAATCAGAAGAAGCAGAAGAAGGAGAAGGAGAAGTTGAAGTCTGGAGGGTGAATCAGAAGAAGCAGAAGAAGGAGATGGAGAAGGTGAAGACTGGAGGGTGAATCAGAAGAAGTAGAAGAAGGAGAAGGAGAAGGTGAAGTCTGGAGGGTGAATCAGAAGAAGTAGAAGAAGGAGAAGGAGAAGGCGAAGTCTGGAGGGTGAATCAGAAGAAGCAGAAGAAGGAGAAGGTGAAGTCTGGAGGGTGAATCAGAAGAAGCAGAAGAAGGAGAAGGAGAAGATGAAGTCTGGAGGGTGAATCAGAAGAAGTAGAAGAAGGAGAAGGAGAAGGTGAAGTCTGAAGGGTGAATCAGAAGATGCAGAAGAAGGAGAAGGAGAAGGTGAAGTCTGGAGGGTGAATCAGAAGAAGCAGAAGAAGGAGAAGGAGAAGGTGAAGTCTGGAGGGTGAATCAGAAGAAGCAGAAGAAGGAGAAGGAGAAGGTGAAGTCTGGAGGGTGAATCAGAAGAAGCAGAAGAAGGAGAAGGAGAAGGTGAAGTCTGGAGGGTGAATCAGAAGAAGCAGAAGAAGGAGAAGGAGAAGGTGAAGTCTGGAGGGTGAATCAGAAGAAGCAGAAGAAGTAGAAGGAGAAGGTGATGTCTGGAGGGTGAATCAGAAGAAGTAGAAGAAGGAGAAGGAGAAGGTGAAATCTGGAGGGTGAATCAGAAGAAGCAGAAGAAGGAGAAGGAGAAGGTGAAGTCAGGATGGTGAATCAGAAGAAGCAGAAGAAGGAGAAGGAGAAGTTGAAGTCTGGAGGGTGAATCAGAAGAAGCAGAAGAAGGAGATGGAGAAGGTGAAGACTGGAGGGTGAATCAGAAGAAGTAGAAGAAGGAGAAGGAGAAGGTGAAGTCTGGAGGGTGAATCAGAAGAAGTAGAAGAAGGAGAAGGAGAAGGCGAAGTCTGGAGGGTGAATCAGAAGAAGCAGAAGAAGGAGAAGGAGAAGGTGAAGTCTGGAGGGTGAATCAGAAGAAGCAGAAGAAGGAGAAGGAGAAGATGAAGTCTGGAGGGTGAATCAGAAGAAGTAGAAGAAGGAGAAGGAGAAGGTGAGGTCTGGAGGGTGAATCAGAAGAAGCAGAAGAAGGAGAAGGAGAAGGTGAAGTCTGAAGGGTGAATCAGAAGATGCAGAAGAAGGAGAAGGAGAAGGTGAAGTCTGGAGGGTGAATCAGAAGAAGCAGAAGAAGGAGAAGGAGAAGGTGAAGTCTGGAGGGTGAATCAGAAGAAGCAGAAGAAGGAGAAGGAGAAGGTGAAGTCTGGAGGGTGAATCAGAAGAAGTAGAAGGAGGAGAAGGAGAAGGTGAAGTCTGGAGGGTGAATCAGAAGAAGCAGAAGAAGGAGAAGGAGAAGGTGAAGTCTGGAGGGTGAAGCAGAAGAAGCAGAAGAAGGAGAAGGAGAAGGTGAAGTCTGGAGGGTGAATCAGAAGAAGCAGAATAAGGAGAAGGAGAAGGTGAAGTCTGGAGGGTGAATCAGAAGAAGCAGAAGAAGGAGAAGGAGAAGGTGAAGTCTGGAGGGTGAATCAGAAGAAGCAGAAGAAGGAGAAGGAGAAGGTGAAGTCTGGAGGGTGAATGAGAAGAAGTAGAAGAAGGAGAAGGAGAAGGTGAAGTCTGGAGGGTGAATCAGAAGAAGCAGAAGAAGGAGAAGGAGAAAGTGAAGTCTGGAGGGTGAATCAGAAGAAGCAGAAGAAGGAGAAGGAGAAGGTGAAGTATGGAGGGTGAATCAGAAGAAGCAGAAGAAGGAGAAGGAGAAGGTGAAGTCTGGAGGGTGAATCAGAAGAAGCAGAAGAAGTAGAAGGAGAAGGTGAAGTCTGGAGGGTGAATCAGAAGAAGTAGAAGAAGGAGAAGGAGAAGGTGAAGTCTCGAGGGTGAATCAGAAAAAGCAGAAGAAGGAGAAGGAGAAGGTGAAGTCAGGAGGGTGAATCAGAAGAAGCAGAAGAAGGAGGAGGAGAAGGTGAAGTCTGGAGGGTGAATCAGAAGAAGCAGAAGAAGGAGAAGGAGGAGGTGAAGACTGGAGGGTGAATCAGAAGAAGTAGAAGAAGGAGAAGGAGAAGGTGAAGTCTGGAGGGTGAATCAGAAGAAGTAGAAGAAGGAGAAGGAGAAGGTGAAGTCTGGAGGGTGAATCAGAAGAAGCAGAAGAAGGAGAAGGAGAAGATGAAGTCTGGAGGGTGAATCAGAAGAATTAGAAGAAGGAGAAGGAGAAGGTGAGGTCTGGAGGGTGAACCAGAAGAAGCAGAAGAAGGAGAAGGAGAAGGTGATGTCTGAAGGGTGAATCAGAAGAAGCAGAAGAAGGAGAAGGAGAAGTTGAAGTCTGGAGGGTGAATCAGAAGAAGCAGAAGAAGGAGAAGGAGAAGGTGAAGTCTGGAGGGTGAATCAGAAGAAGCAGAAGAAGGACAAGGAGAAGGTGAAGTCTGGAGGGTGAATCAGAAGAAGTAGAAGAAGGAGAAGGAGAAGGTGAAGTCTGGAGGGTGAATCAGAAGAAGTAGAAGAAGGAGCAGGAGAAGGTGAAGTCTGGAGGGTGAATCAGAAGAAGCAGAAAAGGAGAAGGAGAAGTTGAAGTCTGGAGGGTGAATCAGAAGAAGTAGAAGAAGGAGAAGGTGAAGTCTGGAGGGTGAATCAGAAGAAGCAGAAGAAGGAGAAGGAGAAGGTGATGTCTGGAGGGTGAATCAGAAGAAGCAGAAGAAGGTGAAGGAGAAGGTGAAGTCTGGAGGGTGAATCAGAAGAAGCAGAAGAAGGAGAAGGAGAAGGTGAAGTCTGGAGGGTGAATCAGAAGAAGCAGAAGAAGTAGAAGGAGAAGGTGATGTCTGGAGGGTGAATCAGAAGAAGTAGAAGAAGGAGAAGGAGAAGGTGAAATCTGGAGGGTGAATCAGAAGAAGCAGAAGAAGGAGAAGGAGAAGGTGAAGTCAGGAGGGTGAATCAGAAGAAGCAGGAGAAGGAGAAGGTGAAGTCTGGAGGGTGAATCAGAAGAAGCAGAAGAAGGAGATGGAGAAGGTGAAGACTGGAGGGTGAATCAGAAGAAGTAGAAGAAGGAGAAGGAGAAGGTGAAGTCTGGAGGGTGAATCAGAAGAAGTAGAAGAAGGAGAAGGAGAAGGCGAAGTCTGGAGGGTGAATCAGAAGAAGCAGAAGAAGGAGAAGGAGAAGGTGAAGTCTGGAGGGTGAATCAGAAGAAGCAGAAGAAGGAGAAGGAGAAGATGAAGTCTGGAGGGTGAATGAGAAGAAGTAGAAGAAGGAGAAGGAGAAGGTGAAGTCTGGAGGGTGAATCAGAAGAAGCAGAAGAAGGAGAAGGAGAAAGTGAAGTCTGGAGGGTGAATCAGAAGAAGCAGAAGAAGGAGAAGGAGAAGGTGAAGTATGGAGGGTGAATCAGAAGAAGCAGAAGAAGGAGAAGGAGAAGGTGAAGTCTGGAGGGTGAATCAGAAGAAGCAGAAGAAGTAGAAGGAGAAGGTGAAGTCTGGAGGGTGAATCAGAAGAAGTAGAAGAAGGAGAAGGAGAAGGTGAAGTCTCGAGGGTGAATCAGAAAAAGCAGAAGAAGGAGAAGGAGAAGGTGAAGTCAGGAGGGTGAATCAGAAGAAGCAGAAGAAGGAGGAGGAGAAGGTGAAGTCTGGAGGGTGAATCAGAAGAAGCAGAAGAAGGAGAAGGAGGAGGTGAAGACTGGAGGGTGAATCAGAAGAAGTAGAAGAAGGAGAAGGAGAAGGTGAAGTCTGGAGGGTGAATCAGAAGAAGTAGAAGAAGGAGAAGGAGAAGGTGAAGTCTGGAGGGTGAATCAGAAGAAGCAGAAGAAGGAGAAGGAGAAGATGAAGTCTGGAGGGTGAATCAGAAGAATTAGAAGAAGGAGAAGGAGAAGGTGAGGTCTGGAGGGTGAACCAGAAGAAGCAGAAGAAGGAGAAGGAGAAGGTGATGTCTGAAGGGTGAATCAGAAGAAGCAGAAGAAGGAGAAGGAGAAGTTGAAGTCTGGAGGGTGAATCAGAAGAAGCAGAAGAAGGAGAAGGAGAAGGTGAAGTCTGGAGGGTGAATCAGAAGAAGCAGAAGAAGGACAAGGAGAAGGTGAAGTCTGGAGGGTGAATCAGAAGAAGTAGAAGAAGGAGAAGGAGAAGGTGAAGTCTGGAGGGTGAATCAGAAGAAGTAGAAGAAGGAGCAGGAGAAGGTGAAGTCTGGAGGGTGAATCAGAAGAAGCAGAAAAGGAGAAGGAGAAGTTGAAGTCTGGAGGGTGAATCAGAAGAAGTAGAAGAAGGAGAAGGTGAAGTCTGGAGGGTGAATCAGAAGAAGCAGAAGAAGGAGAAGGAGAAGGTGATGTCTGGAGGGTGAATCAGAAGAAGCAGAAGAAGGTGAAGGAGAAGGTGAAGTCTGGAGGGTGAATCAGAAGAAGCAGAAGAAGGAGAAGGAGAAGGTGAAGTCTGGAGGGTGAATCAGAAGAAGCAGAAGAAGTAGAAGGAGAAGGTGATGTCTGGAGGGTGAATCAGAAGAAGTAGAAGAAGGAGAAGGAGAAGGTGAAATCTGGAGGGTGAATCAGAAGAAGCAGAAGAAGGAGAAGGAGAAGGTGAAGTCAGGAGGGTGAATCAGAAGAAGCAGGAGAAGGAGAAGGAGAAGGTGAAGTCTGGAGGGTGAATCAGAAGAAGCAGAAGAAGGAGATGGAGAAGGTGAAGACTGGAGGGTGAATCAGAAGAAGTAGAAGAAGGAGAAGGAGAAGGTGAAGTCTGGAGGGTGAATCAGAAGAAGTAGAAGAAGGAGAAGGAGAAGGCGAAGTCTGGAGGGTGAATCAGAAGAAGCAGAAGAAGGAGAAGGAGAAGGTGAAGTCTGGAGGGTGAATCAGAAGAAGCAGAAGAAGGAGAAGGAGAAGATGAAGTCTGGAGGGTGAATCAGAAAAAGTAGAAGAAGGAGAAGGAGAAGGTGAGGTCTGGAGGGTGAATCAGAAGAAGCAGAAGAAGGAGAAGGAGAAGGAGAAGTCTGAAGGGTGAATCAGAAGATGCAGAAGAAGGAGAAGGAGAAGGTGAAGTCTGGAGGGTGAATCAGAAGAAGCAGAAGAAGGAGAAGGAGAAGGTGAAGTCTGGAGGGTGAATCAGAAGAAGCAGAAGAAGGAGAAGGAGAAGGTGAAGTCTGGAGGGTGAATCAGAAGAAGTAGAAGGAGGAGAAGGAGAAGGTGAAGTCTGGAGGGTGAATCAGAAGAAGTAGAAGAAGGAGAAGGAGAAGGTGATGTCTGGAGGGTGAATCAGAAGAAGCAGAAGAAGGAGAAGGAGAAGGTGATGTCTGGAGGGTGAATCAGAAGAAGCAGAAGAAGGAGAAGGAGAAGATGAAGTCTGGAGGGTGAATCAGAAGAAGTAGAAGAAGGCGAAGGAGAAGGTGAAGTCTGGAGGGTGAATCAGAAGAAGCAGAAGAAGGAGAAGGAGAAGGTGAAGTCTGGAGGGTGAAGCAGAAGAAGCAGAAGAAGGAGAAGGAGAAGGTGAAGTCTGGAGGGTGAATCAGAAGAAGCAGAATAAGGAGAAGGAGAAGGTGAAGTCTGGAGGGTGAATCAGAAGAAGCAGAAGAAGGAGAAGGAGAAGGTGAAGTCTGGAGGGTGAATCAGAAGAAGTAGAAGAAGGAGAAGGAGAAGGTGAAGTTTGGAGGGTGAAGCAGAAGAAGTAGAAGAAGGAGAAGGAGAAGGTGAAGTCAGGAGGGTGAATCAGTAGAAGTAGAAGAAGGAGAAGGAGAAGGTGAAGTCAGGAGGGTGAATCAGAAGAATCAGAAGAAGGAGAAGGAGAAGGTGAAGTCTGGAAGGTGAATCAGAAGAATCAGAAGAAGGAGAAGGAGAAGGTGAAGTCTGGAGGGTGAATCAGAAGGAGCAGAAGAAAGAGAAGGAGAAGGTGAAGTCTGGAGGGTGAAGCAGAAGAAGCAGAAGAAGGAGAAGGAGAAGGTGAAAGCTGGATGATGAATCAGAAGAAGTAGAAGAAGGAGAAGGAGAAGGTGAAGTCTGGAGGGTGAATCAGAAGAAGTAGAAGAAGGAGAAGGAGAAGGTGAAGTCTGGAGGGTGAATCAGAAGAAGCAGAAGAAGGAGAAGGAGACGATGAAGTCTGGAGGGTGAATCAGAAGAAGCAGAAGAAGGAGAAGGAGAAGATGAAGTCTGGAGGGTGAATCAGAAGAAGTAGAAGAAGGAGAAGGAGAAGGTGAAGTCTGGAGGGTGAATCAGAAGAAGCAGAAGAAGGAGAAGGAGAAGGTGAAGTCTGGAGGGTGAAGCAGAAGAAGCAGAAGAAGGAGAAGGAGAAGGTGAAGTCTGGAGGGTGAATCAGAAGAAGCAGAATAAGGAGAAGGAGAAGGTGAAGTCTGGAGGGTGAATCAGAAGAAGCAGAAGAAGGAGAAGGAGAAGGTGAAGTCTGGAGGGTGAATCAGAAGAAGTAGAAGAAGGAGAAGGAGAAGGTGAAGTTTGGAGGGTGAAGCAGAAGAAGTAGAAGAAGGAGAAGGAGAAGGTGAAGTCAGGAGGGTGAATCAGTAGAAGTAGAAGAAGGAGAAGGAGAAGGTGAAGTCTGGAGGGTGAAGCAGAAGAAGCAGAAGAAGGAGAAGGAGAAAGTGAAGTCAGGAGGGTGAATCAGAAGAAGTAGAAGAAGGAGAAGGAGAAGGTGAAGTCTGGAGGGTGAATCAGAAGAAGTAGAAGAAGGAGAAGGAGAAGGTGAAGGCTGGAGGGTGAATCAGAAGAAGTAGAAGAAGGAGAAGGAGAAGGTGAAGTCTGGAGGGTGAATCAGAAGAAGCAGAAGAAGGAGAAGGTGAAGTCTGGAGGGAGAAGCAGAAGAAGAAGAAGAAGGAGAAGGAGAAGGTGAAGTCTGGAGGGTGAATCAGAAGAAGTAGAAGAAGGAGAAGGAAAAGGTGAAGTCTGGAGGGTGAATCAGAAGAGGTAGAAGAAGGAGAAGGAGAAGGTGAAGTCTGGAGGGTGAATCAGAAGAAGTAGAAGAAGTAGAAGGAGAAGGTGTAGTCTGGAGGGTGAATCAGAAGAAGTAGACGAAGGAGAAGTAGAAGGTGAAGTCTGGAGGGTGAATCAGAAGAAGCAGAAGAAGGAGAAGGAGAAGGTGAAGTCTGGAGGGTGAATGAGAAGAAGTAGAAGAAGGAGAAGGAGAAGGTGAAGTCTGGAGGGTGAATCAGAAGAAGCAGAAGAAGGAGAAGGAGAAAGTGAAGTCTGGAGGGTGAATCAGAAGAAGCAGAAGAAGGAGAAGGAGAAGGTGAAGTATGGAGGGTGAATCAGAAGAAGCAGAAGAAGGAGAAGGAGAAGGTGAAGTCTGGAGGGTGAATCAGAAGAAGCAGAAGAAGTAGAAGGAGAAGGTGAAGTCTGGAGGGTGAATCAGAAGAAGTAGAAGAAGGAGAAGGAGAAGGTGAAGTCTCGAGGGTGAATCAGAAAAAGCAGAAGAAGGAGAAGGAGAAGGTGAAGTCAGGAGGGTGAATCAGAAGAAGCAGAAGAAGGAGGAGGAGAAGGTGAAGTCTGGAGGGTGAATCAGAAGAAGCAGAAGAAGGAGAAGGAGGAGGTGAAGACTGGAGGGTGAATCAGAAGAAGTAGAAGAAGGAGAAGGAGAAGGTGAAGTCTGGAGGGTGAATCAGAAGAAGTAGAAGAAGGAGAAGGAGAAGGTGAAGTCTGGAGGGTGAATCAGAAGAAGCAGAAGAAGGAGAAGGAGAAGATGAAGTCTGGAGGGTGAATCAGAAGAATTAGAAGAAGGAGAAGGAGAAGGTGAGGTCTGGAGGGTGAACCAGAAGAAGCAGAAGAAGGAGAAGGAGAAGGTGATGTCTGAAGGGTGAATCAGAAGAAGCAGAAGAAGGAGAAGGAGAAGTTGAAGTCTGGAGGGTGAATCAGAAGAAGCAGAAGAAGGAGAAGGAGAAGGTGAAGTCTGGAGGGTGAATCAGAAGAAGCAGAAGAAGGACAAGGAGAAGGTGAAGTCTGGAGGGTGAATCAGAAGAAGTAGAAGAAGGATAAGGAGAAGGTGAAGTCTGGAGGGTGAATCAGAAGAAGTAGAAGAAGGAGCAGGAGAAGGTGAAGTCTGGAGGGTGAATCAGAAGAAGCAGAAAAGGAGAAGGAGAAGTTGAAGTCTGGAGGGTGAATCAGAAGAAGTAGAAGAAGGAGAAGGTGAAGTCTGGAGGGTGAATCAGAAGAAGCAGAAGAAGGAGAAGGAGAAGGTGATGTCTGGAGGGTGAATCAGAAGAAGCAGAAGAAGGTGAAGGAGAAGGTGAAGTCTGGAGGGTGAATCAGAAGAAGCAGAAGAAGGAGAAGGAGAAGGTGAAGTCTGGAGGGTGAATCAGAAGAAGCAGAAGAAGTAGAAGGAGAAGGTGATGTCTGGAGGGTGAATCAGAAGAAGTAGAAGAAGGAGAAGGAGAAGGTGAAATCTGGAGGGTGAATCAGAAGAAGCAGAAGAAGGAGAAGGAGAAGGTGAAGTCAGGAGGGTGAATCAGAAGAAGCAGGAGAAGGAGAAGGAGAAGGTGAAGTCTGGAGGGTGAATCAGAAGAAGCAGAAGAAGGAGATGGAGAAGGTGAAGACTGGAGGGTGAATCAGAAGAAGTAGAAGAAGGAGAAGGAGAAGGTGAAGTCTGGAGGGTGAATCAGAAGAAGTAGAAGAAGGAGAAGGAGAAGGCGAAGTCTGGAGGGTGAATCAGAAGAAGCAGAAGAAGGAGAAGGAGAAGGTGAAGTCTGGAGGGTGAATCAGAAGAAGCAGAAGAAGGAGAAGGAGAAGATGAAGTCTGGAGGGTGAATCAGAAAAAGTAGAAGAAGGAGAAGGAGAAGGTGAGGTCTGGAGGGTGAATCAGAAGAAGCAGAAGAAGGAGAAGGAGAAGGAGAAGTCTGAAGGGTGAATCAGAAGATGCAGAAGAAGGAGAAGGAGAAGGTGAAGTCTGGAGGGTGAATCAGAAGAAGCAGAAGAAGGAGAAGGAGAAGGTGAAGTCTGGAGGGTGAATCAGAAGAAGCAGAAGAAGGAGAAGGAGAAGGTGAAGTCTGGAGGGTGAATCAGAAGAAGTAGAAGGAGGAGAAGGAGAAGGTGAAGTCTGGAGGGTGAATCAGAAGAAGTAGAAGAAGGAGAAGGAGAAGGTGATGTCTGGAGGGTGAATCAGAAGAAGCAGAAGAAGGAGAAGGAGAAGGTGATGTCTGGAGGGTGAATCAGAAGAAGCAGAAGAAGGAGAAGGAGAAGATGAAGTCTGGAGGGTGAATCAGAAGAAGTAGAAGAAGGCGAAGGAGAAGGTGAAGTCTGGAGGGTGAATCAGAAGAAGCAGAAGAAGGAGAAGGAGAAGGTGAAGTCTGGAGGGTGAAGCAGAAGAAGCAGAAGAAGGAGAAGGAGAAGGTGAAGTCTGGAGGGTGAATCAGAAGAAGCAGAATAAGGAGAAGGAGAAGGTGAAGTCTGGAGGGTGAATCAGAAGAAGCAGAAGAAGGAGAAGGAGAAGGTGAAGTCTGGAGGGTGAATCAGAAGAAGTAGAAGAAGGAGAAGGAGAAGGTGAAGTTTGGAGGGTGAAGCAGAAGAAGTAGAAGAAGGAGAAGGAGAAGGTGAAGTCAGGAGGGTGAATCAGTAGAAGTAGAAGAAGGAGAAGGAGAAGGTGAAGTCAGGAGGGTGAATCAGAAGAATCAGAAGAAGGAGAAGGAGAAGGTGAAGTCTGGAAGGTGAATCAGAAGAATCAGAAGAAGGAGAAGGAGAAGGTGAAGTCTGGAGGGTGAATCAGAAGGAGCAGAAGAAAGAGAAGGAGAAGGTGAAGTCTGGAGGGTGAAGCAGAAGAAGCAGAAGAAGGAGAAGGAGAAGGTGAAAGCTGGAGGATGAATCAGAAGAAGTAGAAGAAGGAGAAGGAGAAGGTGAAGTCTGGAGGGTGAATCAGAAGAAGTAGAAGAAGGAGAAGGAGAAGGTGAAGTCTGGAGGGTGAATCAGAAGAAGCAGAAGAAGGAGAAGGAGACGATGAAGTCTGGAGGGTGAATCAGAAGAAGTAGAAGAAGGAGAAGGAGAAGGTGAGGTCTGGAGGGTGAATCAGAAGAAGCAGAAGAAGGAGAAGGAGAAGGTGAAGTCTGGAGGGTGAATCAGAAGAAGCAGAAGAAGTAGAAGGAGAAGGTGATGTCTGGAGGGTGAATCAGAAGAAGTAGAAGAAGGAGAAGGAGAAGGTGAAATCTGGAGGGTGAATCAGAAGAAGCAGAAGAAGGAGAAGGAGAAGGTGAAGTCAGGAGGGTGAATCAGAAGAAGCAGAAGAAGGAGAAGGAGAAGTTGAAGTCTGGAGGGTGAATCAGAAGAAGCAGAAGAAGGAGATGGAGAAGGTGAAGACAGGAGGGTGAATCAGAAGAAGTAGAAGAAGGAGAAGGAGAAGGTGAAGTCTGGAGGGTGAATCAGAAGAAGTAGAAGAAGGAGAAGGAGAAGGCGAAGTCTGGAGGGTGAATCAGAAGAAGCAGAAGAAGGAGAAGGAGAAGGTGAAGTCTGGAGGGTGAATCAGAAGAAGCAGAAGAAGGAGAAGGAGAAGATGAAGTCTGGAGGGTGAATCAGAAGAAGTAGAAGAAGGAGAAGGAGAAGGTGAGGTCTGGAGGGTGAATCAGAAGAAGCAGAAGAAGGAGAAGGAGAAGGTGAAGTCTGAAGGCTGAATCAGAAGATGCAGAAGAAGGAGAAGGAGAAGGTGAAGTCTGGAGGGTGAATCAGAAGAAGCAGAAGAAGGAGAAGGAGAAGGTGAAGTCTGGAGGGTGAATCAGAAGAAGCAGAAGAAGGAGAAGGAGAAGGTGAAGTCTGGAGGGTGAATCAGAAGAAGCAGAAGAAGGAGAAGGAGAAGGTGAAGTCTGGAGGGTGAATCAGAAGAAGCAGAAGAAGGAGAAGGAGAAGGTGAAGTCTGGAGGGTGAATCAGAAGAAGCAGAAGAAGTAGAAGGAGAAGGTGATGTCTGGAGGGTGAATCAGAAGAAGTAGAAGAAGGAGAAGGAGAAGGTGAAATCTGGAGGGTGAATCAGAAGAAGCAGAAGAAGGAGAAGGAGACGGTGAAGTCAGGAGGGTGAATCAGAAGAAGCAGAAGAAGGAGAAGGAGAAGTTGAAGTCTGGAGGGTGAATCAGAAGAAGCAGAAGAAGGAGATGGAGAAGGTGAAGACTGGAGGGTGAATCAGAAGAAGTAGAAGAAGGAGAAGCAGAAGGTGAAGTCTGGAGGGTGAATCAGAAGAAGTAGAAGAAGGAGAAGGAGAAGGCGAAGTCTGGAGGGTGAATCAGAAGAAGCAGAAGAAGGAGAAGGAGAAGGTGAAGTCTGGAGGGTGAATCAGAAGAAGCAGAAGAAGGAGAAGGAGAAGATGAAGTCTGGAGGGTGAATCAGAAGAAGTAGAAGAAGGAGAAGGTGAGGTCTGGAGGGTGAATCAGAAGAAGCAGAAGAAGGAGAAGGAGAAGGTGAAGTCTGAAGGGTGAATCAGAAGATGCAGAAGAAGGAGAAGGAGAAGGTGAAGTCTGGAGGGTGAATCAGAAGAAGCAGAAGAAGGAGAAGGAGAAGGTGAAGTCTGGAGGGTGAATCAGTAGAAGCAGAAGAAGGAGAAGGAGAAGGTGAAGTCTGGAGGGTGAATCAGAAGAAGTAGAAGGAGGAGAAGGAGAAGGTGAAGTCTGGAGGGTGAATCAGAAGAAGCAGAAGAAGGAGAAGGAGAAGGTGAAGTCTGGAGGGTGAAGCAGAAGAAGCAGAAGAAGGAGAAGGAGAAGGTGAAGTCTGGAGGGTGAATCAGAAGAAGCAGAATAAGGAGAAGGAGAAGGTGAAGTCTGGAGGGTGAATCAGAAGAAGCAGAAGAAGGAGAAGGAGAAGGTGAAGTCTGGAGGGTGAATCAGAAGAAGTAGAAGAAGGAGAAGGAGAAGGTGAAGTTTGGAGGGTGAAGCAGAAGAAGTAGAAGAAGGAGAAGGAGAAGGTGAAGTCAGGAGGGTGAATCAGTAGAAGTAGAAGAAGGAGAAGGAGAAGGTGAAGTCTGGAGGGTGAAGCAGAAGAAGCAGAAGAAGGAGAAGGAGAAAGTGAAGTCAGGAGGGTGAATCAGAAGAAGTAGAAGAAGGAGAAGGAGAAGGTGAAGTCTGGAGGGTGAATCAGAAGAAGTAGAAGAAGGAGAAGGAGAAGGTGAAGGCTGGAGGGTGAATCAGAAGAAGTAGAAGAAGGAGAAGGAGAAGGTGAAGTCTGGAGGGTGAATCAGAAGAAGCAGAAGAAGGAGAAGGTGAAGTCTGGAGGGAGAAGCAGAAGAAGAAGAAGAAGGAGAAGGAGAAGGTGAAGTCTGGAGGGTGAATCAGAAGAAGTAGAAGAAGGAGAAGGAAAAGGTGAAGTCTGGAGGGTGAATCAGAAGAGGTAGAAGAAGGAGAAGGAGAAGGTGAAGTCTGGAGGGTGAATCAGAAGAAGTAGAAGAAGGAGAAGGAGAAGGTGTAGTCTGGAGGGTGAATCAGAAGAAGTAGACGAAGGAGAAGTAGAAGGTGAAGTCTGGAGGGTGAATCAGAAGAAGCAGAAGAAGGAGAAGGAGAAGGTGAAGTGTGGAGGGTGAATGAGAAGAAGTAGAAGAAGGAGAAGGAGAAGATGAAGTATGGAGGGTGAATCAGAAGAAGCAGAAGAAGGAGAAGGAGAAGGTGAAGTCTGGAGGGTGAATCAGAAGAAGCAGAAGAAGTAGAAGGAGAAGGTGAAGTCTGGAGGGTGAATCAGAAGAAGCAGAAGAAGGAGAAGGAGAAAGTGAAGTCTGGAGGGTGAATCAGAAGAAGCAGAAGAAGGAGAAGGAGAAGGTGAAGTATGGAGGGTGAATCAGAAGAAGCAGAAGAAGGAGAAGGAGAAGGTGAAGTCTGGAGGGTGAATCAGAAGAAGCAGAAGAAGGAGAAGGAGAAGGTGAAGTCTGGAGGGTGAATCAGAAGAAGCAGAAGAAGGAGAAGGAGAAGTTGAAGTCTGGAGGGTGAATCAGAAGAAGCAGAAGAAGGAGAAGGAGAAGGTGAAGTCTGGAGGGTGAATCAGAAGAAGTAGAAGAAGGAGAAGGAGAAGGTGAAGTCTGGAGCGTGAATCAGAAGAAGTAGAAGAAGGGGAAGGAGAAGGTGAAGTCTGGAGGGTGAATCAGAAGAAGTAGAAGAAGGAGAAGGAGAAGGTGTAGTCTGGAGGGTGAATCAGAAGAGGTAGACGAAGGAGAAGGAGAAGGTGAAGTCTGGAGGGTGAATCAGAAGAAGCAAAAGAAGGAGAAGGAGAAGGTGAAGTCTGGAGGGTGAATCAGAAGAAGTAGAAGAAGGAGAAGGAGAAGGTGAAGTCTGGAGGGTGAATCAGAAGGAGCAGAAGAAGGAGAAGGAGAAGGTGAAGTCTGGTGGGTGAATCAGAAGAAGCAGAAGAAGGAGAAGGAGAAGGTGAAGTCTGGAGGGTGAATCAGAAGAAGCAGAAGAAGGAGAAGGAGAAGATGAAGTCTGGAGGGTGAATCAGAAGAAGCAGAAGAAGTAGAAGGAGAAGGTGAAGTCTGGAGGGTGAATCAGAAGAAGTAGAAGAAGGAGAAGGAGAAGGTGAAGTCTGGAGCGTGAATCAGAAGAAGCAGAAGAAGGAGAAGGAGAAGGTGAAGTCAGGAGGGTGAATCAGCAGAAGAAGGAGAAGGAGATGGTGAAGACTGGAGGGTGAATCAGAAGAAGTAGAAGAAGGAGAAGGAGAAGGTGAAGTCTGAAGGGTACATCAGAAGAAGTAGAAGAAGGAGAAGGAGAAGGTGAAGTCTGGAGGGTGAATCAGAAGAAGCAGAAGAAGGAGAAGGAGAAGGAGAAGGTGAAGTCTGGAGGGTGAATCAGAAGAAGCAGATGAAGGAGAAGGAGAAGGTGAAGTCTGGAGGGTGAATCAGAAGAAGTAGAAGAAGGAGAAGGAGAAGGTGAAGTCTGGAGGGTGAATCAGAAGAAGTAGAAGAAGGAGAAGGAGAAGGTGAAGTCTGGAGGGTGAATCAGAAGAAGCAGAAGAAGGAGAAGGAGAAGGTGAAGTCTGGAGGGTGAATCAGAAGAAGCAGAAGAAGGAGAAGGAGAAGATGAAGTCTGGAGGGTGAATCAGAAGAAGTAGAAGAAGGAGAAGGAGAAGGTGAAGTCTGGAGGGTGAATCAGAAGAAGCAGAAGAAGGAGAAGGAGAAGGTGAAGTCTGGAGGGTGAATCAGAAGAAGCAGAATAAGGAGAAGGAGAAGGTGAAGTCTGGAGGGTGAATCAGAAGAAGCAGAAGAAGGAGAAGGAGAAGATGAAGTCTGGAGGGTGAATCAGAAGAAGCAGAATAAGGAGAAGGAGAAGATGAAGTCTGGAGGGTGAATCAGAAGAAGCAGAAGAAGGAGAAGGAGAAGCAGAAGGTGAAGTCTGGAGGGTGAATCAGAAGAAGTAGAAGAAGGAGAAGGAGAAGGTGAAGTCTGGAGGGTGAAGCAGAAGAAGTAGAAGAAGGAGAAGTTGAAGGTGAAGTCAGGAGGGTGAATCAGAAGAAGTAGAAGAAGGAGAAGGAGAAGGTGAAGTCAGGAGGGTGAATCAGAAGAAGGAGAAGGAGGAGGTGAAGTCTGGAGGGTGAATCAGAAGAAGCAGAAGAAGGAGAAGGAGAAGGTGAAGTCTGGAGGGTGAATCAGAAGAAGCAGAAGAAAGAGAAGGAGAAGGTGAAGTCTGGAGGGTGAAGCAGAAGAAGCAGAAGAAGCAGAATGAGAAGGTGAAGGCTGGAGGGTGAATCAGAAGAAGTAGAAGAAGGAGAAGGAGAAGGTGAAGTCTGGGGTTAATCAGAAGAAGTAGAAGAAGGAGAAGGAGAAGGTGAAGTCTGGAGGGTGAATCAGAAGAAGCAGAAGAAGGAGAAGGAGAAGGTGAAGTCTGGAGGGTGAATCAGAAGAAGCAGAAGAAGGAGAAGGAGAAGATGAAGTCTGGAGGGTGAATCAGAAGAAGCAGAAGAAGGAGAAGGAGAAGGCCAAGTCAGGAGGGTGAATCAGAAGAAGCAGCAGAAGGAGAACGAGAAGGTGAAGTTAGGAGAGTGAATCAGAAGAAGCAGAAGAAGGAGAAGGAGAAGGTGAAGTCAGGGGGGTGAAGCAGAAGAAGTAGAAGAAGGAGAAGGAGAAGGAGAAGTCAGGAGGGTGAAGCAGAAGAAGCAGAAGAAGGAGAAGGAGAAGGTGAAGTCTGGAGGGCGCAGCAGAAGAAGCAGAAGAAGGAGAAGGAGAAGGTGAAGTCTGGAGGGTGAAGCAGAAGAAGCAGAAGAAGGAGAAGGAGAAGGTGAAGTCTGGAGGGTGAATCAGAAGAAGAAGAAGAAGGAGAAGGAGAAGGTGAAGTCAGGAGGGTGAAGCAGAAGAAGCAGAAGAAGGAGAAGGAGAAGGTGAAGTCTGGAGGGTGAAGCAGAAGAAGCAGAAGAAGGAGAAGGAGAAGGTGAAGTCTGGAGCGTGAAGCAGAAGAAGCAGAAGACGGAGAAGGAGAAGGTGAAGTCTGGAGGGTGAATCAGAAGACGTAGAAGAAGGAGAAGGAGAAGGTGAAGTCAGGAGGGTGAAGCAGAAGAAGCAGAAGAAGGAGAAGGAGAAGGTGAAGTCTGGAGGGTGAAGCAGAAGAAGCAGGAGAAGGAGAAGGAGAAGGTGAAGTCTGGAGGGTGAAGCAGAAGAAGCAGAAGAAGGAGAAGGAGAAAGTGAAGTCAGGAGGGTGAATCAGAAGAAGTAGAAGAAGGAGAAGGAGAAGGTGAAGTCTGGAGGGTGAATCAGAAGAAGTAGAAGAAGGAGAAGGAGAAGGTGAAGGCTGGAGGGTGAATCAGAAGAAGTAGAAGAAGGAGAAGGAGAAGATGAAGTCTGGAGGGTGAATCAGAAGAAGCAGAAGAAGGAGAAGGAGAAGGTGAAGTCTGGAGGGAGAAGCAGAAGAAGAAGAAGAAGGAGAAGGAGAAGGTGAAGTCTGGAGGGTGAATCAGAAGAAGTAGAAGAAGGAGAAGGAAAAGGTGAAGTCTGGAGGGTTAATCAGAAGAAGTAGAAGAAGGAGAAGGAGAAGGTGAAGTCTGGAGGGTGAATCAGAAGAAGCAGAAGAAGGAGAAGGAGAAGTTGAAGTCTGGAGGCTGAATCGGAAGAAGTAGAAGAAGGAGAAGGAGAAGGTGTAGTCTGGAGGGTGAATCAGAAGAAGTAGACGAAGGAGAAGTAGAAGGTGAAGTCTGGAGGGTGAATCAGAAGAAGCAGAAGAAGGAGAAGGAGAAGGTGAAGTCTGGAGGGTGAATGAGAAGAAGTAGAAGAAGGAGAAGGAGAAGGTGAAGTCTGGAGGGAGAATCAGAAGAAGCAGAAGAAGGAGAAGGAGAAAGTGAAGTCTGGAGGGTGAATCAGAAGAAGCAGAAGAAGGAGAAGGAGAAGGTGAAGTATGGAGGGTGAATCAGAAGAAGCAGAAGAAGGAGAAGGAGAAGGTGAAGTCTGGAGGGTGAATCAGAAGAAGCAGAAGAAGTAGAAGGAGAAGGTGAAGTCTGGAGGGTGAATCAGAAGAAGTAGAAGAAGGAGAAGGAGAAGGTGAAGTCTGGAGGGTGAATCAGAAAAAGCAGAAGAAGGAGAAGGAGAAGGTGAAGTCAGGAGGGTTAATCAGAAGAAGCAGAAGAAGGAGAAGGAGAAGGTGAAGTCTGGAGGGTGAATCAGAAGAAGCAGAAGAAGGAGAAGGAGGAGGTGAAGACTGGAGGGTGAATCAGAAGAAGTAGATGAAGGAGAAGGAGAAGGTGAAGTCTGGAGGGTGAATCAGAAGAAGTAGAAGAAGGAGAAGGAGAAGGCGAAGTCTGTAGGGTGAATCAGAAGAAGCAGAAGAAGGAGAAGGAGAAGGTGAAGTCTGGAGGGTGAATCAGAAGAAGCAGAAGAAGGAGAAGGAGAAGATGAAGTCTGAAGGGTGAATCAGAAGAATTAGAAGAAGGAGAAGGAGAAGGTGAGGTCTGGAGGGTGAATCAGAAGAAGCAGAAGAAGGAGAAGGAGAAGGTGAAGTCTGAAGGGTGAATCAGAAGAAGCAGAAGAAGGAGAAGGAGAAGGTGAAGTCTGGAGGGTGAATCAGAAGAAGCAGAAGAAGGAGAAGGAGAAGGTGAAGTCTGGAGGGTGAATCAGAAGAAGCAGAAGAAGGAGAAGGAGAAGGTGAAGTCTGGAGGGTGAATCAGAAGAAGTAGAAGAAGGAGAAGGAGAAGGTGAAGACTGGGGGGTGAATCAGAAGAAGTAGAAGAAGGAGAAGGAGAAGGTGAAGTCTGGAGGGTGAATCAGAAGAAGCAGAAGAAGGAGAAGGAGAAGGTGAAGTCTGGAGGGTGAATCAGAAGAAGCAGAAGAAGGAGAAGGAGAAGATGTAGTCTGGAGGGTGAATCAGAAGAAGTAGAAGAAGGAGAAGGAGAAGGTGAGGTCTGGAGGGTGAATCAGAAGAAGCAGAAGAAGGAGAAGGAGGAGGTGAAGTTTGGAGGGTGAATCAGAAGAAGCAGAAGAAGGAGAAGGAGAAGGTGAAGTCTGGAGGGTGAATCAGAAGAAGCAGAAGAAGGAGAAGGAGAAGGCGAAGTCAGGAGGGTGAATCAGAAGAAGCAGCAGAAGGAGAAGGAGAAGGTGAAGTTAGGAGAGTGAAGCAGAAGAAGCAGAAGAAGGAGAAGGAGAAGGTGAAGTCAGGGGGGTGAAGCAGAAGAAGTAGAAGAAGGAGAAGGAGAAGGTGAAGTCAGGAGGGTGAAGCAGAAGAAGCAGAAGAAGGAGAAGGAGAAGGTGAGGTCTGGAGGGCGCAGCAGAAGAAGCAGGAGAAGGAGAAGGAGAAGGTGAAGTCTGGAGGGTGAAGCAGAAGAAGCAGAAGAAGGAGAAGGAGAAAGTGAAGTCAGGAGGGTGAATCAGAAGAAGTAGAAGAAGGAGAAGGAGAAGGTGAAGTCTGGAGGGTGAATCAGAAGAAGTAGAAGAAGGAGAAGGAGAAGGTGAAGGCTGGAGGGTGAATCAGAAGAAGTAGAAGAAGGAGAAGGAGAAGATGAAGTCTGGAGGGTGAATCAGAAGAAGTAGAAGAAGGAGAAGGAGAAGGTGAAGTCTGGAGGGTGAATCAGAAAAAGCAGAAGAAGGAGAAGGAGAAGGTGAAGTCAGGAGGGTGAATCAGAAGAAGCAGAAGAAGGAGAAGGAGAAGGTGAAGTCTGGAGGGTGAATCAGAAGAAGCAGAAGAAGGAGAAGGAGGAGGTGAAGACTGGAGGGTGAATCAGAAGAAGTAGATGAAGGAGAAGGAGAAGGTGAAGTCTGGAGGGTGAATCAGAAGAAGTAGAAGAAGGAGAAGGAGAAGGCGAAGTCTGTAGGGTGAATCAGAAGAAGCAGAAGAAGGAGAAGGAGAAGGTGAAGTCTGGAGGGTGAATCAGAAGAAGCAGAAGAAGGAGAAGGAGAAGATGAAGTCTGGTGGGTGAATCAGAAGAATTAGAAGAAGGAGAAGGAGAAGGTGAGGTCTGGAGGGTGAATCAGAAGAAGCAGAAGAAGGAGAAGGAGAAGGTGAAGTCTGAAGGGTGAATCAGAAGAAGCAGAAGAAGGAGAAGGAGAAGGTGAAGTCTGGAGGGTGAATCAGAAGAAGCAGAAGAAGGAGAAGGAGAAGGTGAAGTCTGGAGGGTGAATCAGAAGAAGCAGAAGAAGGAGAAGGAGAAGATGAAGTCTGGAGGGTGAATCAGAAGAAGCAGAAGAAGGAGAAGGAGAAGGCCAAGTCAGGAGGGTGAATCAGAAGAAGCAGCAGAAGGAGAACGAGAAGGTGAAGTTAGGAGAGTGAATCAGAAGAAGCAGAAGAAGGAGAAGGAGAAGGTGAAGTCAGGGGGGTGAAGCAGAAGAAGTAGAAGAAGGAGAAGGAGAAGGTGAAGTCAGGAGGGTGAAGCAGAAGAAGCAGAAGAAGGAGAAGGAGAAGGTGAAGTCTGGAGGGCGCAGCAGAAGAAGCAGAAGAAGGAGAAGGAGAAGGTGAAGTCTGGAGGGTGAAGCAGAAGAAGGAGAAGAAGGAGAAGGAGAAGGTGAAGTCTGGAGGGTGAATCAGAAGAAGAAGAAGAAGGAGAAGGAGAAGGTGAAGTCAGGAGGGTGAAGCAGAAGAAGCAGAAGAAGGAGAAGGAGAAGGTGAAGTCTGGAGGGTGAATCAGAAGAAGCAGAAGAAGCAGAATGAGAAGGTGAAGGCTGGAGGGTGAATCAGAAGAAGTAGAAGAAGGAGAAGGAGAAGGTGAAGTCTGGGGGTTAATCAGAAGAAGTAGAAGAAGGAGAAGGAGAAGGTGAAGTCTGGAGGGTGAATCAGAAGAAGCAGAAGAAGGAGAAGGAGAAGGTGAAGTCTGGAGGGTGAATCAGAAGAAGCAGAAGAAGGAGAAGGAGAAGATGAAGTCTGGAGGGTGAATCAGAAGAAGCAGAAGAAGGAGAAGGAGAAGGCCAAGTCAGGAGGGTGAATCAGAAGAAGCAGCAGAAGGAGAACGAGAAGGTGAAGTTAGGAGAGTGAATCAGAAGAAGCAGAAGAAGGAGAAGGAGAAGGTGAAGTCAGGGGGGTGAAGCAGAAGAAGTAGAAGAAGGAGAAGGAGAAGGTGAAGTCAGGAGGGTGAAGCAGAAGAAGCAGAAGAAGGAGAAGGAGAAGGTGAAGTCTGGAGGGCGCAGCAGAAGAAGCAGAAGAAGGAGAAGGAGAAGGTGAAGTCTGGAGGGTGAAGCAGAAGAAGCAGAAGAAGGAGAAGGAGAAGGTGAAGTCTGGAGCGTGAAGCAGAAGAAGCAGAAGAAGGAGAAGGAGAAGGTGAAGTCTGGAGGGTGAATCAGAAGAAGTAGAAGAAGGAGAAGGAGAAGGTGAAGTCAGGAGGGTGAAGCAGAAGAAGCAGAAGAAGGAGAAGGAGAAGGTGAAGTCTGGAGGGTGAAGCAGAAGAAGCAGGAGAAGGAGAAGGAGAAGGTGAAGTCTGGAGGGTGAAGCAGAAGAAGCAGAAGAAGGAGAAGGAGAAAGTGAAGTCAGGAGGGTGAATCAGAAGAAGTAGAAGAAGGAGAAGGAGAAGGTGAAGTCTGGAGGGTGAAGCAGAAGAAGTAGAAGAAGGAGAAGGAGAAGGTGAAGGCTGGAGGGTGAATCAGAAGAAGTAGAAGAAGGAGAAGGAGAAGATGAAGTCTGGAGGGTGAATCAGAAGAAGCAGAAGAAGGAGAAGGAGACTGTGAAGTCTGGAGGGAGAAGCAGAAGCAGAAGAAGAAGGAGAAGGAGAAGGTGAAGTCTGGAGGGTGAATCAGAAGAAGTAGAAGAAGGAGAAGGAAAAGGTGAAGTCTGGAGGGTTAATCAGAAGAAGTAGAAGAAGGAGAAGGAGAAGGTGAAGTCTGGAGGGTGAATCAGAAGAAGCAGGAGAAGGAGAAGTTGAAGTCTGGAGGCTGAATCGGAAGAAGTAGAAGAAGGAGAAGGAGAAGGTGTAGTCTGGAGGGTGAATCAGAAGAAGTAGACGAAGGAGAAGTAGAAGGTGAAGTCTGGAGGGTGAATCAGAAGAAGCAGAAGAAGGAGAAGGAGAAGGTGAAGTCTGGAGGGTGAATGAGAAGAAGTAGAAGAAGGAGAAGGAGAAGGTGAAGTCTGGAGGGAGAATCAGAAGAAGCAGAAGAAGGAGAAGGAGAAAGTGAAGTCTGAAGGGTGAATCAGAAGAAGCAGAAGAAGGAGAAGGAGAAGGTGAAGTATGGAGGGTGAATCAGAAGAAGCAGAAGAAGGAGAAGGAGAAGGTGAAGTCTGGAGGGTGAATCAGAAGAAGCAGAAGAAGTAGAAGGAGAAGGTGAAGTCTGGAGGGTGAATCAGAAGAAGTAGAAGAAGGAGAAGGAGAAGGTGAAGTCTGGAGGGTGAATCAGAAAAAGCAGAAGAAGGAGAAGGAGAAGATGAAGTCAGGAGGGTGAATCAGAAGAAGCAGAAGAAGGAGAAGGAGAAGGTGAAGTCTGGAGGGTGAATCAGAAGAAGCAGAAGAAGGAGAAGGAGGAGGTGAAGACTGGAGGGTGAATCAGAAGAAGTAGATGAAGGAGAAGGAGAAGGTGAAGTCTGGAGGGTGAATCAGAAGAAGTAGAAGAAGGAGAAGGAGAAGGCGAAGTCTGTAGGGTGAATCAGAAGAAGCAGAAGAAGGAGAAGGAGAAGGTGAAGTCTGGAGGGTGAATCAGAAGAAGCAGAAGAAGGAGAAGGAGAAGATGAAGTCTGAAGGGTGAATCAGAAGAATTAGAAGAAGGAGAAGGAGAAGGTGAGGTCTGGAGGGTGAATCAGAAGAAGCAGAAGAAGGAGAAGGAGAAGGTGAAGTCTGAAGGGTGAATCAGAAGAAGCAGAAGAAGGAGAAGGAGAAGGTGAAGTCTGGAGGGTGAATCAGAAGAAGCAGAAGAAGGAGAAGGAGAAGGTGAAGTCTGGAGGGTGAATCAGAAGAAGCAGAAGAAGGAGAAGGAGAAGGTGAAGTCTGGAGGGTGAATCAGAAGAAGCAGAAGAAGGAGAAGGAGAAGATGTAGTCTGGAGGGTGAATCAGAAGAAGTAGAAGAAGGAGAAGGAGAAGGTGAGGTCTGGAGGGTGAATCAGAAGAAGCAGAAGAAGGAGAAGGAGGAGGTGAAGTTTGGAGGGTGAATCAGAAGAAGCCGAAGAAGGAGAAGGAGAAGGTGAAGTCTGGAGGGTGAATCAGAAGAAGCAGAAGAAGGAGAAGGAGAAGGCGAAGTCAGGAGGGTGAATCAGAAGAAGCAGCAGAAGGAGAAGGAGAAGGTGAAGTTAGGAGAGTGAAGCAGAAGAAGCAGAAGAAGGAGAAGGAGAAGGTGAAGTCAGGGGGGTGAAGCAGAAGAAGTAGAAGAAGGAGAAGGAGAAGGTGAAGTCAGGAGGGTGAAGCAGAAGAAGCAGAAGAAGGAGAAGGAGAAGGTGAGGTCTGGAGGGCGCAGCAGAAGAAGCAGGAGAAGGAGAAGGAGAAGGTGAAGTCTGGAGGGTGAAGCAGAAGAAGCAGAAGAAGGAGAAGGAGAAAGTGAAGTCAGGAGGGTGAATCAGAAGAAGTAGAAGAAGGAGAAGGAGAAGGTGAAGTCTGGAGGGTGAATCAGAAGAAGTAGAAGAAGGAGAAGGAGAAGGTGAAGGCTGGAGGGTGAATCAGAAGAAGTAGAAGAAGGAGAAGGAGAAGATGAAGTCTGGAGGGTGAATCAGAAGAAGTAGAAGAAGGAGAAGGAGAAGGTGAAGTCTGGAGGGTGAATCAGAAAAAGCAGAAGAAGGAGAAGGAGAAGGTGAAGTCAGGAGGGTGAATCAGAAGAAGCAGAAGAAGGAGAAGGAGAAGGTGAAGTCTGGAGGGTGAATCAGAAGAAGCAGAAGAAGGAGAAGGAGGAGGTGAAGACTGGAGGGTGAATCAGAAGAAGAAGATGAAGGAGAAGGAGAAGGTGAAGTCTGGAGGGTGAATCAGAAGAAGTAGAAGAAGGAGAAGAAGAAGGCGAAGTCTGTAGGGTGAATCAGAAGAAGCAGAAGAAGGAGAAGGAGAAGGTGAAGTCTGGAGGGTGAATCAGAAGAAGCAGAAGAAGGAGAAGGAGAAGATGAAGTCTGGAGGGTGAATCAGAAGAATTAGAAGAAGGAGAAGGAGAAGGTGAGGTCTGGAGGGTGAATCAGAAGAAGCAGAAGAAGGAGAAGGAGAAGGTGAAGTCTGAAGGGTGAATCAGAAGAAGCAGAAGAAGGAGAAGGAGAAGGTGAAGTCTGGAGGGTGAATCAGAAGAAGCAGAAGAAGGAGAAGGAGAAGGTGAAGTCTGGAGGGTGAATCAGAAGAAGCAGAAGAAGGAGAAGGAGAAGGTGAAGTCTGGAGGGTGAATCAGAAGAAGTAGAAGAAGGAGAAGGAGAAGGTGAAGACTGGGGGGTGAATCAGAAGAAGTAGAAGAAGGAGATGGAGAAGGTGAAGTCTGGAGGGTGAATCAGAAGAAGCAGAAGAAGGAGAAGGAGAAGGTGAAGTCTGGAGGGTGAATCAGAAGAAGCAGAAGAAGGAGAAGGAGAAGATGTAGTCTGGAGGGTGAATCAGAAGAAGTAGAAGAAGGAGAAGGAGAAGGTGAGGTCTGGAGGGTGAATCAGAAGAAGCAGAAGAAGGAGAAGGAGGAGGTGAAGTTTGGAGGGTGAATCAGAAGAAGCCGAAGAAGGAGAAGGAGAAGGTGAAGTCTGGAGGGTGAATCAGAAGAAGCAGAAGAAGGAGAAGGAGAAGGCGAAGTCAGGAGGGTGAATCAGAAGAAGCAGCAGAAGGAGAAGGAGAAGGTGAAGTTAGGAGAGTGAAGCAGAAGAAGCAGAAGAAGGAGAAGGAGAAGGTGAAGTCAGGGGGGTGAAGCAGAAGAAGTAGAAGAAGGAGAAGGAGAAGGTGAAGTCAGGAGGGTGAAGCAGAAGAAGCAGAAGAAGGAGAAGGAGAAGGTGAGGTCTGGAGGGCGCAGCAGAAGAAGCAGGAGAAGGAGAAGGAGAAGGTGAAGTCTGGAGGGTGAAGCAGAAGAAGCAGAAGAAGGAGAAGGAGAAAGTGAAGTCAGGAGGGTGAATCAGAAGAAGTAGAAGAAGGAGAAGGAGAAGGTGAAGTCTGGAGGGTGAATCAGAAGAAGTAGAAGAAGGAGAAGGAGAAGGTGAAGGCTGGAGGGTGAATCAGAAGAAGTAGAAGAAGGAGAAGGAGAAGATGAAGTCTGGAGGGTGAATCAGAAGAAGTAGAAGAAGGAGAAGGAGAAGGTGAAGTCTGGAGGGTGAATCAGAAAAAGCAGAAGAAGGAGAAGGAGAAGGTGAAGTCAGGAGGGTGAATCAGAAGAAGCAGAAGAAGGAGAAGGAGAAGGTGAAGTCTGGAGGGTGAATCAGAAGAAGCAGAAGAAGGAGAAGGAGGAGGTGAAGACTGGAGGGTGAATCAGAAGAAGAAGATGAAGGAGAAGGAGAAGGTGAAGTCTGGAGGGTGAATCAGAAGAAGTAGAAGAAGGAGAAGAAGAAGGCGAAGTCTGTAGGGTGAATCAGGAAGAAGCAGAAGAAGGAGAAGGAGAAGGTGAAGTCTGGAGGGTGAATCAGAAGAAGCAGAAGAAGGAGAAGGAGAAGATGAAGTCTGGAGGGTGAATCAGAAGAATTAGAAAGAAGGAGAAGGAGAAGGTGAGGTCTGGAGGGTGAATCAGAAGAAGCAGAAGAAGGAGAAGGAGAAGGTGAAGTCTGAAGGGTGAATCAGAAGAAGCAGAAGAAGGAGAAGGAGAAGGTGAAGTCTGGAGGGTGAATCAGAAGAAGCAGAAGAAGGAGAAGGAGAAGGTGAAGTCTGGAGGGTGAATCAGAAGAAGCAGAAGAAGGAGAAGGAGAAGGTGAAGTCTGGAGGGTGAATCAGAAGAAGTAGAAGAAGGAGAAGGAGAAGGTGAAAGACTGGGGGGTGAATCAGAAGAAGTAGAAGAAGGAGAAGGAGAAGTTGAAGTCTGGAGGGTGAATCAGAAGAAGCAGAAGAAGGAGAAGGAGAAGGTGAAGTCTGGAGGGTGAATCAGAAGAAGCAGAAGAAGGATAAGGAGAAGATGTAGTCTGGAGGGTGAATCAGAAGATGTAGAAGAAGGAGAAGGAGAAGGTGAGGTCCTGGGAGGGTGAATCAGAAGAAGCAGAAGAAGGAGAAGGAGGAGGTGAAGTCTGGAGGGTGAATCAGAAGAAGCAGAAGAAGGAGAAGGAGAAGGTGAAGTCTGGAGGGTGAATCAGAAGAAGCAGAAGAAGGAGAAGGAGAAGGCGAAGTCAGGAGGTGAATCAGCAGAAGCAGCAGAAGGGAGAAGGAGAAGGTGAAGTTAGGAGAGTGAAGCAGAAGAAGCAGAAGAAGGAGAAGGAGAAGGTGAAGTCAGGGGGGTGAAGCAGAAGAAGTAGAAGAAGGAGAAGGAGAAGGTGAAGTCAGGAGGGTGAAGCAGAAGAGCAGAAGAAGGAGAAGGAGGAAGGTGAGGTCTGGAGGGCGCAGCAGAAGAAGCAGGAGAAGGAGAAGGAGAGGTGAAGTCCTGGAGGGTGAAGCAGAAGAAGCAGAAGAAGGAGAAGGAGAAAGTGAAGTCAGGAGGGTGAATCAGAAGAAGTAGAAGAAGGAGAAGGAGAAGGTGAAGTCTGGAGGGTGAATCAGAAGAAGTAGAAGAAGGAGAAGGAGAAGGTGAAGGCTGGAGGGTGAATCAGAAGAAGTAGAAGAAGGAGAAGGAGAAGATGAAGTCTGGAGGGTGAATCAGAAGAAGCAGAAGAAGGAGAAGGAGAAGGTGAAGTCTGGAGGAGAAGCAGAAGAAGAAGAAGAAGGAGAAGGAGAAGGTGAAGTCTGGAGGGTGAATCAGAAGAAGTAGAAGAAGGAGAAGGAAAAGGTGAAGTCCTGGAGGGTTAATCAGAAGAAGTAGAAGAAGGAGAAGGAGAAGGTGAAGTCTGGAGGGTGAATCAGAAGAAGCGGAAGAAGGAGAAGGAGAAGTTGAAGGCTGGAGGCTGAATCGGAAGAAGTAGAAGAAGGAGAAGGAGAAGGTGTAGTCTGGAGGGTGAATCAGAAGAAGTAGACGAAGGAGAAGTAGAAGGTGAAGTCTGGAGGGTGAATCAGAAGAAGCAGAAGAAGGAGAAGGAGAAGGTGAAGTCTGGAGGGTGAATGAGAAGAAGTAGAAGAAGGAGATGGAGAAGGTGAAGTCTGGAGGGAGAATCAGAAGAAGCAGAAGAAGGAGAAGGAGAAAGTGAAGTCTGGAGGGTGAATCAGAAGAAGCAGAAGAAGGAGAAGGAGAAGGTGAAGTATGGAGGGTGAATCAGAAGAAGCAGAAGAAGGAGAAGGAGCAGGTGAAGTCTGGAGGGTGAATCAGAAGAAGCAGAAGAAGTAGAAGGAGAAGGTGAAGTCTGGAGGGTGAATCAGAAGAAGTAGAAGAAGGAGAAGGAGAAGGTGAAGTCTGGAGGGTGAATCAGAAAAAGCAGAAGAAGGAGAAGGAGAAGGTGAAGTCAGGAGGGTGAATCAGAAGAAGCAGAAGAAGGAGAAGGAGAAGGTGAAGTCTGGAGGGTGAATCAGAAGAAGCAGAAGAAGGAGAAGGAGGAGGTGAAGACTGGAGGGTGAATCAGAAGAAGTAGATGAAGGAGAAGGAGAAGGTGAAGTCTGGAGGGTGAATCAGAAGAAGTAGAAGAAGGAGAAGGAGAAGGCGAAGTCTGTAGGGTGAATCAGAAGAAGCAGAAGAAGGAGAAGGAGAAGGTGAAGTCTGGAGGGTGAATCAGAAGAAGCAGAAGAAGGAGAAGGAGAAGATGAAGTCTGGAGGGTGAATCAGAAGAATTAGAAGAAGGAGAAGGAGAAGGTGAGGTCTGGAGGGGGAATCAGAAGAAGCAGAAGAAGGAGAAGGAGAAGGTGAAGTCTGAAGGGTGAATCAGAAGAAGCAGAAGAAGGAGAAGGAGAAGGTGAAGTCTGGAGGGTGAATCAGAAGAAGCAGAAGAAGGAGAAGGAGAAGGTGAAGTCTGGAGGGTGAATCAGAAGAAGCAGAAGAAGGAGAAGGAGAAGGTGAAGTCTGGAGGGTGAATCAGAAGAAGTAGAAGAAGGAGAAGGAGAAGGTGAAGACTGGGGGGTGAATCAGAAGAAGTAGAAGAAGGAGAAGGAGAAGGTGAAGTCTGGAGGGTGAATCAGAAGAAGCAGAAGAAGGAGAAGGAGAAGGTGAAGTCTGGAGGGTGAATCAGAAGAAGCAGAAGAAGGAGAAGGAGAAGATGTAGTCTGGAGGGTGAATCAGAAGAAGTAGAAGAAGGAGAAGGAGAAGGTGAGGTCTGGAGGGTGAATCAGAAGAAGCAGAAGAAGGAGAAGGAGGAGGTGAAGTCTGGAGGGTGAATCAGAAGAAGCAGAAGAAGGAGAAGAAGGAGAAGGAGAAGGCGAAGTCAGGAGGGTGAATCAGAAGAAGCAGCAGAAGAAGAAGGAGAAGGTGAAGTTAGGAGAGTGAAGCAGAAGAAGCAGAAGAAGGAGAAGGAGGTGAAGTCTGGAGGGTGAATCAGAAGAAGTAGAAGAAGGAGAAGGAGAAGGTGAAGACTGGGGGGTGAATCAGAAGAAGTAGAAGAAGGAGAAGGAGAAGGTGAAGTCTGGAGGGTGAATCAGAAGAAGCAGAAGAAGGAGAAGGAGGAGGTGAAGACTGGAGGGTGAATCAGAAGAAGTAGATGAAGGAGAAGGAGAAGGTGAAGTCTGGAGGGTGAATCAGAAGAAGCAGAAGAAGGAGAAGGAGAAGGTGAAGTCTGGAGGGTGAATCAGAAGAAGCAGAAGAAGGAGAAGGAGAAGGTGAAGTCTGGAGGGTGAATCAGAAGAAGCAGAAGAAGGAGAAGGAGAAGGTGAAGTCTGGAGGGTGAATCAGAAGAAGTAGAAGAAGGAGAAGGAGAAGGTGAAGACTGGGGGGTGAATCAGAAGAAGTAGAAGAAGGAGAAGGAGAAGGTGAAGTCTGGAGGGTGAATCAGAAGAAGCAGAAGAAGGAGAAGGAGAAGGTGAAGTCTGGAGGGTGAATCAGAAGAAGCAGAAGAAGGAGAAGGAGAAGATGTAGTCTGGAGGGTGAATCAGAAGAAGTAGAAGAAGGAGAAGGAGAAGGTGAGGTCTGGAGGGTGAATCAGAAGAAGCAGAAGAAGGAGAAGGAGGAGGTGAAGTCTGGAGGGTGAATCAGAAGAAGCAGAAGAAGGAGAAGGAGAAGGTGAAGTCTGGAGGGTGAATCAGAAGAAGCAGAAGAAGGAGAAGGAGAAGGTGAGGTCTGGAGGGTGAAGCAGAAGAAGCAGAAGAAGGAGAAGGAGAAGGTGAAGTCTGGAGGGTGAATCAGAAGAAGAAGAAGAAGGAGAAGGAGAAGGTGAAGTCAGGAGGGTGAAGCAGAAGAAGCAGAAGAAGGAGAAGGAGAAGGTGAGTCTGGAGGGTGAAGCAGAAGAAGCAGAAGAAGGAGAAGGAGAAGTGAAGTCTGGAGCGTGAAGCAGAAGAAGCAGAAGAAGGAGAAGGAGAAGTGAAGTCTGGAGGGTGAATCAGAAGAAGTAGAAGAAGGAGAAGGAGAAGGTGAAGTCAGGAGGGTGAAGCAGAAGAAGCAGAAGAAGGAGAAGGAGAAGTGAAGTCTGGAGGGTGAAGCAGAAGAAGCAGAAGAAGGAGAAGGAGAAGGTGAAGTCTGGAGGGTGAAGCAGAAGAAGCAGAAGAAGGAGAAGGAGAAAGTGAAGTCAGGAGGGTAAATCAGAAGAAGTAGAAGAAGGAGAAGGAGAAGGTGAAGTCTGGAGGGTGAATCAGAAGAAGTAGAAGAAGGAGAAGGAGAAGGTGAAGGCTGGAGGGTGAATCAGAAGAAGTAGAAGAAGGAGAAGGAGAAGGTGAAGTCTGGAGGGTGAATCAGAAGAAGCAGAAGAAGGAGAAGGAGAAGGTGAAGTCCCTGGAGGGAGAAGCAGAAGAAGAAGAAGAAGGAGAAGGAGAAGGTGAAGTCTGGAGGTGAATCAGAAGAAGTAGAAGAAGGAGAAGGAAAAGGTGAAGTCTGGAGGGTGAATCAGAAGAAGTAGAAGAAGGAGAAGGAGAAGGTGAAGTCTGGAGGGTGAATCAGAAGAAGCAGAAGAAGGAGAAGGAGAAGGTGAAGTCTGGAGGGTCAATCAGAAGAAGTAGAAGAAGGAGAAGGAGAAGGTGTAGTCTGGAGGGCGAATCAGAAGAAGTAGACGAAGGAGAAGTAGAAGGTGAAGTCTGGAGGGTGAATCAGAAGAAGCAGAATAAGGAGAAGGAGAAGGTGAAGTCTGGAGGGTGAATGAGAAGAAGTAGAAGAAGGAGAAGGAGAAGGTGAAGTCTGGAGGGTGAATCAGAAGAAGCAGAAGAAGGAGAAGGAGAAAGTGAAGTCTGGAGGGTGAATCAGAAGAAGCAGAAGAAGGAGAAGGAGAAAGTGAAGTCTGGAGGGTGAATCAGAAGAAGCAGAAGAAGGAGAAGGAGAAGGTGAAGTATGGAGGGTGAATCAGAAGAAGCAGAAGAAGGAGAAGGAGAAGGTGAAGTCTGGAGGGTGAATCAGAAGAAGCAGAAGAAGTAGAAGGAGAAGGTGAAGTCTGGAGGGTGAATCAGAAGAAGTAGAAGAAGGAGAAGGAGAAGGTGAAGTCTGGAGGGTGAATCAGAAAAAGCAGAAGAAGGAGAAGGAGAAGGTGAAGTCAGGAGGGTGAATCAGAAGAAGCAGAAGAAGGAGAAGGAGAAGGTGAAGTCTGGAGGGTGAATCAGAAGAAGCAGAAGAAGGAGAAGGAGGAGGTGAAGACTGGAGGGTGAATCAGAAGAAGTAGATGAAGGAGAAGGAGAAGGTGAAGTCTGGAGGGTGAATCAGAAGAAGTAGAAGAAGGAGAAGGAGAAGGCGAAGTCTGTAGGGTGAATCAGAAGAAGCAGGAGAAGGAGAAGGTGAAGTCTGGAGGGTGAATCAGAAGAAGCAGAAGAAGGAGAAGGAGAAGATGAAGTCTGAAGGGTGAATCAGAAGAATTAGAAGAAGGAGAAGGAGAAGGTGAGGTCTGGAGGGTGAATCAGAAGAAGCAGAAGAAGGAGAAGGAGAAGGTGAAGTCTGAAGGGTGAATCAGAAGAAGCAGAAGAAGGAGAAGGAGAAGGTGAAGTCTGGAGGGTGAATCAGAAGAAGCAGAAGAAGGAGAAGGAGAAGGTGAAGTCTGGAGGGTGAATCAGAAGAAGCAGAAGAAGGAGAAGGAGAAGGTGAAGTCTGGAGGGTGAATCAGAAGAAGTAGAAGAAGGAGAAGGAGAAGGTGAAGACTGGGGGGTGAATCAGAAGAAGTAGAAGAAGGAGAAGGAGAAGGTGAAGTCTGGAGGGTGAATCAGAAGAAGCAGAAGAAGGAGAAGGAGAAGGTGAAGTCTGGAGGGTGAATCAGAAGAAGCAGAAGAAGGAGAAGGAGAAGATGTAGTCTGGAGGGTGAATCAGAAGAAGTAGAAGAAGGAGAAGGAGAAGGTGAGGTCTGGAGGGTGAATCAGAAGAAGCAGAAGAAGGAGAAGGAGGAGGTGAAGTTTGGAGGGTGAATCAGAAGAAGCAGAAGAAGGAGAAGGAGAAGGTGAAGTCTGGAGGGTGAATCAGAAGAAGCAGAAGAAGGAGAAGGAGAAGGTGAAGTTAGGAGAGTGAAGCAGAAGAAGCAGAAGAAGGAGAAGGAGAAGGTGAAGTCAGGGGGGTGAAGAAGAAGAAGTAGAAGAAGGAGAAGGAGAAGGTGAAGTCAGGAGGGTGAAGCAGAAGAAGCAGAAGAAGGAGAAGGAGAAGGTGAGGTCTGGAGGGCGCAGCAGAAGAAGCAGGAGAAGGAGAAGGAGAAGGTGAAGTCTGGAGGGTGAAGCAGAAGAAGCAGAAGAAGGAGAAGGAGAAAGTGAAGTCAGGAGGGTGAATCAGAAGAAGTAGAAGATGGAGAAGGAGAAGGTGAAGTCTGGAGGGTGAATCAGAAGAAGTAGAAGAAGGAGAAGGAGAAGGTGAAGGCTGGAGGGTGAATCAGAAGAAGTAGAAGAAGGAGAAGGAGAAGATGAAGTCTGGAGGGTGAATCAGAAGAAGTAGAAGAAGGAGAAGGAGAAGGTGAAGTCTGGAGGGTGAATCAGAAAAAGCAGAAGAAGGAGAAGGAGAAGGTGAAGTCAGGAGGGTGAATCAGAAGAAGCAGAAGAAGGAGAAGGAGAAGGTGAAGTCTGGAGGGTGAATCAGAAGAAGCAGAAGAAGGAGAAGGAGGAGGTGAAGACTGGAGGGTGAATCAGAAGAAGTAGATGAAGGAGAAGGAGAAGGTGAAGTCTGGAGGGTGAATCAGAAGAAGTAGAAGAAGGAGAAGGAGAAGGCGAAGTCTGTAGGGTGAATCAGAAGAAGCAGAAGAAGGAGAAGGAGAAGGTGAAGTCTGGAGGGTGAATCAGAAGAAGCAGAAGAAGGAGAAGGAGAAGATGAAGTCTGGAGGGTGAATCAGAAGAATTAGAAGAAGGAGAAGGAGAAGGTGAGGTCTGGAGGGTGAATCAGAAGAAGCAGAAGAAGGAGAAGGAGAAGGTGAAGTCTGAAGGGTGAATCAGAAGAAGCAGAAGAAGGAGAAGGAGAAGGTGAAGTCTGCAGGGTGAGTCAGAAGAAGCAGAAGAAGGAGAAGGAGAAGGTGAAGTCTGGAGGGTGAATCAGAAGAAGCAGAAGAAGGAGAAGGAGAAGGTGAAGTCTGGAGGGTGAATCAGAAGAAGTAGAAGAAGGAGAAGGAGAAGGTGAAGACTGGGGGGTGAATCAGAAGAAGTAGAAGAAGGAGAAGGAGAAGGTGAAGTCTGGAGGGTGAATCAGAAGAAGCAGAAGAAGGAGAAGGAGAAGGTGAAGTCTGGAGGGTGAATCAGAAGAAGCAGAAGAAGGAGAAGGAGAAGGCGAAGTCAGGAGGGTGAATCAGAAGAAGCAGCAGAAGGAGAAGGAGAAGGTGAAGTTAGGAGAGTGAAGCAGAAGAAGCAGAAGAAGGAGAAGGAGAAGGTGACATCAGGGGGGTGAAGCAGAAGAAGTAGAAGAAGGAGAAGGAGAAGGTGAAGTCAGGAGGGTGAAGCAGAAGAAGCAGAAGAAGGAGAAGGAGAAGGTGAGGTCTGGAGGGCGCAGCAGAAGAAGCAGGAGAAGGAGAAGGAGAAGGTGAAGTCTGGAGGGTGAAGCAGAAGAAGCAGAAGAAGGAGAAGGAGAAAGTGAAGTCAGGAGGGTGAATCAGAAGAAGTAGAAGAAGGAGAAGGAGAAGGTGAAGTCTGGAGGGTGAATCAGAAGAAGTAGAAGAAGGAGAAGGAGAAGGTGAAGGCTGGAGGGTGAATCAGAAGAAGTAGAAGAAGGAGAAGGAGAAGATGAAGTCTGGAGGGTGAATCAGAAGAAGCAGAAGAAGGAGAAGGAGAAGGTGAAGTCTGGAGGGAGAAGCAGAAGAAGAAGAAGAAGGAGAAGGAGAAGGTGAAGTCTGGAGGGTGAATCAGAAGAAGTAGAAGAAGAAGAAGGAAAAGGTGAAGTCTGGAGGGTTAATCAGAAGAAGTAGAAGAAGGAGAAGGAGAAGGTGAAGTCTGGAGGGTGAATCAGAAGAAGCAGAAGAAGGAGAAGGAGAAGTTGAAGTCTGGAGGCTGAATCGGAAGAAGTAGAAGAAGGAGAAGGAGAAGGTGTAGTCTGGAGGGTGAATCAGAAGAAGTAGACGAAGGAGAAGTAGAAGATGAAGTCTGGAGGGTGAATCAGAAGAAGCAGAAGAAGGAGAAGGAGAAGGTGAAGTCTGGAGGGTGAATGAGAAGAAGTAGAAGAAGGAGAAGGAGAAGGTGAAGTCTGGAGGGAGAATCAGAAGAAGCAGAAGAAGGAGAAGGAGAAAGTGAAGTCTGGAGAGTGAATCAGAAGAAGCAGAAGAAGGAGAAGGAGAAGGTGAAGTATGGAGGGTGAATCAGAAGATGCAGAAGAAGGAGAAGGAGAAGGTGAAGTCTGGAGGGTGAATCAGAAGAAGCAGAAGAAGTAGAAGGAGAAGGTGAAGTCTGGAGGGTGAATCAGAAGAAGTAGAAGAAGGAGAAGGAGAAGGTGAAGTCTGGAGGGTGAATCAGAAAAAGCAGAAGAAGGAGAAGGAGAAGGTGAAGTCAGGAGGGTGAATCAGAAGAAGCAGAAGAAGGAGAAGGAGAAGGTGAAGTCTGGAGGGTGAATCAGAAGAAGCAGAAGAAGGAGAAGGAGGAGGTGAAGACTGGAGGGTGAATCAGAAGAAGTAGATGAAGGAGAAGGAGAAGGTGAAGTCTGGAGGGTGAATCAGAAGAAGTAGAAGAAGGAGAAGGAGAAGGCGAAGTCTGTAGGGTGAATCAGAAGAAGCAGAAGAAGGAGAAGGAAAAGGTGAAGTCTGGAGGGTGAATCAGAAGAAGCAGAAGAAGGAGAAGGAGAAGATGAAGTCTGGAGGGTGAATCAGAAGAATTAGAAGAAGGAGAAGGAGAAGGTGAGGTCTGGAGGGTGAATCAGAAGAAGCAGAAGAAGGAGAAGGAGAAGGTGAAGTCTGAAGGGTGAATCAGAAGAAGCAGAAGAAGGAGAAGGAGAAGGTGAAGTCTGGAGGGTGAATCAGAAGAAGCAGAAGAAGGAGAAGGAGAAGGTGAAGTCTGGAGGGTGAATCAGAAGAAGCAGAAGAAGGAGAAGGAGAAGATGTAGTCTGGAGGGTGAATCAGAAGAAGTAGAAGAAGGAGAAGGAGGAGGTGAAGTCTGGAGGGAGAATCAGAAGAAGCAGAAGAAGGAGAAGGAGAAGGTGAAGTCTGGAGGGTGAATCAGAAGAAGCAGAAGAAGGAGAAGGAGAAGGCGAAGTCAGGAGGGTGAATCAGAAGAAGCAGCAGAAGGAGAAGGAGAAGGTGAAGTTAGGGGGGTGAAGCAGAAGAAGTAGAAGAAGGAGAAGGAGAAGGTGAAGTCAGGAGGGTGAAGCAGAAGAAGCAGAAGAAGGAGAAGGAGAAGGTGAGGTCTGGAGGGCGCAGCAGAAGAAGCAGAAGAAGGAGAAGGAGAAGGTGAAGTCTGGAGGGTGAAGCAGAAGAAGCAGAAGAAGGAGAAGGAGAAGGTGAAGTCTGGAGGGTGAATCAGAAGAAGAAGAAGAAGGAGAAGGAGAAGGTGAAGTCAGGAGGGTGAAGCAGAAGAAGCAGAAGAAGGAGAAGGAGAAGGTGAAGTCTGGAGCGTGAAGCAGAAGAAGCAGAAGAAGGAGAAGGAGAAGGTGAAGTCTGGAGGGTGAATCAGAAGAAGTAGAAGAAGGAGAAGGAGAAGGTGAAGTCAGGAGGGTGAAGCAGAAGAAGCAGAAGAAGGAGAAGGAGAAGGTGAAGTCTGGAGGGTGAAGCAGAAGAAGCAGAAGAAGGAGAAGGAGAAGGTGAAGTCTGGAGGGTGAAGCAGAAGAAGCAGAAGAAGGAGAAGGAGAAAGTGAAGTCAGGAGGGTAAATCAGAAGAAGTAGAAGAAGGAGAAGGAGAAGGTGAAGTCTGGAGGGTGAATCAGAAGAAGTAGAAGAAGGAGAAGGAGAAGGTGAAGGCTGGATGGTGAATCAGAAGAAGTAGAAGAAGGAGAAGGAGAAGGTGAAGTCTGGAGGGTGAATCAGAAGAAGCAGAAGAAGGAGATGGAGAAGGTGAAGTCTGGAGGGAGAAGCAGAGGAAGAAGAAGAAGGAGAAGCAGAAGGTGAAGTCTGGAGGGTGAATCAGAAGAAGTAGAAGAAGGAGAAGGAAAAGGTGAAGTCTGGAGGGTGAATCAGAAGAAGTAGAAGAAGGAGAAGGAGAAGGTGAAGTCTGGAGGGTGAATCAGAAGAAGCAGAAGAAGGAGAAGGAGAAGGTGAAGTCTGGAGGGTCAATCAGAAGAAGTAGAAGAAGGAGAAGGAGAAGGTGTAGTCTGGAGGGCGAATCAGAAGAAGTAGACGAAGGAGAAGTAGAAGGTGAAGTCTGGAGGGTGAATCAGAAGAAGCAGAATAAGGAGAAGGAGAAGGTGAAGTCTGGAGGGTGAATGAGAAGAAGTAGAAGAAGGAGAAGGAGAAGGTGAAGTCTGGAGGGTGAATCAGAAGAAGCAGAAGAAGGAGAAGGAGAAAGTGAAGTCTGGAGGGTGAATCAGAAGAAGCAGAAGAAGGAGAAGGAGAAGGTGAAGTATGGAGGGTGAATCTGAAGAAGCAGAAGAAGGAGAAGGAGAAGGTGAAGTCTGGAGGGTGAATCAGAAGAAGCAGAAGAAGTAGAAGGAGAAGGTGAAGTCTGGAGGGTGAATCAGAAGAAGTAGAAGATGGAGAAGGAGAAGGTGAAGTCTGGAGGGTGAATCAGAAAAAGCAGAAGAAGGAGAAGGAGAAGGTGAAGTCAGGAGGGTGAATCAGAAGAAGCAGAAGAAGGAGAAGGAGAAGGTGAAGTCTGGAGGGTGAATCAGAAGAAGCAGAAGAAGGAGAAGGAGGAGGTGAAGACTGGAGGGTGAATCAGAAGAAGTAGAATAAGGAGAAGGAGAAGGTGAAGTCTGGAGGGTGAATCAGAAGAAGTAGAAGAAGGAGAAGGAGAAGGCGAAGTCTGGAGGGTGAATCAGAAGAAGCAGAAGAAGGAGAAGGAGAAGGTGAAGTCTGGAGGGTGAATCAGAAGAAGCAGAAGAAGGAGAAGGAGAAGATGAAGTCTGGAGGGTAAATCAGAAGAATTAGAAGAAGGAGAAGGAGAAGGTGAGGTCTGGAGGGTGAATCAGAAGAAGCAGAAGAAGGAGAAGGAGAAGGTGAAGTCTGAAGGGTGAATCAGAAGAAGCAGCAGAAGGAGAAGGAGAAGGTGAAGTTAGGAGAGTGAAGCAGAAGAAGCAGAAGAAGGAGAAGGAGAAGGTGAAGTCAGGGGGTGAAGCAGAAGAAGTAGAAGAAGGAGAAGGAGAAGGTGAAGTCAGGAGGGTGAAGCAGAAGAAGCAGAAGAAGGAGAAGGAGAAGGTGAGGTCTGGAGGGCGCAGCAGAAGAAGCAGGAGAAGGAGAAGGAGAAGGTGAAGTCTGGAGGGTGAAGCAGAAGAAGCAGAAGAAGGAGAAGGAGAAGGTGAAGACTGGGGGGTGAATCAGAAGAAGTAGAAGAAGGAGAAGGAGAAGGTGAAGTCTGGAGGGTGAATCAGAAGAAGCAGAAGAAGGAGAAGGAGAAGGTGAAGTCTGGAGGGTGAATCAGAAGAAGCAGAAGAAGGAGAAGGAGAAGATGTAGTCTGGAGGGTGAATCAGAAGAAGTAGAAGAAGGAGAAGGAGAAGGTGAAGTCTGGAGGGTGAATCAGAAGAAGCAGAAGAAGGAGAAGGAGAAGGTGAAGTCTGGAGGGTGAATCAGAAGAAGCAGAAGAAGGACAAGGAGAAGGCGAAGTCAGGAGGGTGAATCAGAAGAAGCAGCAGAAGGAGAAGGAGAAGGTGAAGTTAGGAGAGTGAAGCAGAAAAAGCAGAAGAAGGAGAAGGAGAAGGTGAAGTCAGGGGGGTGAAGCAGAAGAAGTAGAAGAAGGAGAAGGAGAAGGTGAAGTCAGGAGGGTGAAGCAGAAGAAGCAGAAGAAGGAGAAGGAGAAGGTGAGGTCTGGAGGGCGCAGCAGAAGAAGCAGAAGAAGGAGAAGGAGAAAGTGAAGTCTGGAGGGTGAAGCAGAAGAAGCAGAAGAAGGAGAAGGAGAAGGTGAAGTCTGGAGAGTGAATCAGAAGAAGAAGAAGAAGGAGAAGGAGAAGGTGAAGTCAGGAGGGTGAAGCAGAAGAAGCAGAAGAAGGAGAAGGAGAAGGTGAAGTCTGGAGGGTGAAGCAGAAGAAGCAGAAGAAGGAGAAGGAGAAGGTGAAGTCTGGAGCGTGAAGCAGAAGAAGCAGAAGAAGGAGAAGGAGAAGGTGAAGTCTGGAGGTTGAATCAGAAGAAGTAGAAGAAGGAGAAGGAGAAGGTGAAGTCAGGAGGGTGAAGCAGAAGAAGCAGAAGAAGGAGAAGGAGAAGGTGAAGTCTGGAGGGTGAAGCAGAAGAAGCAGAAGAAGGAGAAGGAGAAGGTGAAGTCTGGAGGGTGAAGCAGAAGAAGCAGAAGAAGGAGAAGGAGAAAGTGAAGTCAGGAGGGTAAATCAGAAGAAGTAGAAGAAGGAGAAGGAGAAGGTGAAGTCTGGAGGGTGAATCAGAAGAAGTAGAAGAAGGAGAAGGAGAAGGTGAAGGCTGGAGGGTGAATCAGAAGAAGTAGAAGAAGGAGAAGGAGAAGGTGAAGTCTGGAGGGTGAATCAGAAGAAGCAGAAGAAGGAGAAGGAGAAGGTGAAGTCTGGAGGGAGAAGCAGAAGAAGAAGAAGAAGGAGAAGGAGAAGGTGAAGTCTGGAGGGTGAATCAGAAGAAGTAGAAGAAGGAGAAGGAAAAGCTGAAGTCTGGAGGGTGAATCAGAAGAAGTAGAAGAAGGAGAAGGAGAAGGTGAAGTCTGGAGGGTGAATCAGAAGAAGCAGAAGAAGGAAAAGGAGAAGGTGAAGTCTGGAGGGTCAATCAGAAGAAGTAGTAGAAGGAGAAGGAGAAGGTGTAGTCTGGAGGGCGAATCAGAAGAAGTAGACGAAGGAGAAGTAGAAGGTGAAGTCTGGAGGGTGAATCAGAAGAAGCAGAATAAGGAGAAGGAGAAGGTGAAGTCTGGAGGGTGAATGAGAAGAAGTAGAAGAAGGAGAAGGAGAAGGTGAAGTCTGGAGGGTGAATCAGAAGAAGCAGGAGAAGGAGAAGGAGAAAGTGAAGTCTGGAGGGTGAATCAGAAGAAGCAGAAGAAGGAGAAGGAGAAGGTGAAGTATGGAGGGTGAATCAGAAGAAGCAGAAGAAGGAGAAGGAGAAGGTGAAGTCTGGAGGGTGAATCAGAAGAAGCAGAAGAAGTAGAAGGAGAAGGTGAAGTCTGGAGGGTGAATCAGAAGAAGTAGAAGATGGAGAAGGAGAAGGTGAAGTCTGGAGGGTGAATCAGAAAAAGCAGAAGAAGGAGAAGGAGAAGGTGAAGTCAGGAGGGTGAATCAGAAGAAGCAGAAGAAGGAGAAGGAGAAGGTGAAGTCTGGAGGGTGAATCAGAAGAAGCAGAAGAAGGAGAAGGAGGAGGTGAAGACTGGAGGGTGAATCAGAAGAAGTAGAATAAGGAGAAAGAGAAGGTGAAGTCTGGAGGGTGAATCAGAAGAAGTAGAAGAAGGAGAAGGAGAAGGCGAAGTCTGGAGGGTGAATCAGAAGAAGCAGAAGAAGGAGAAGGAGAAGGTGAAGTCTGGAGGGTGAATCAGAAGAAGCAGAAGAAGGAGAAGGAGAAGATGAAGTCTGGAGGGTAAATCAGAAGAATTAGAAGAAGGAGAAGGAGAAGGTGAGGTCTGGAGGGTGAATCAGAAGAAGCAGAAGAAGGAGAAGGAGAAGGTGAAGTCTGAAGGGTGAATCAGAAGAAGCAGCAGAAGGAGAAGGAGAAGGTGAAGTTAGGAGAGTGAAGCAGAAGAAGCAGAAGAAGGAGAAGGAGAAGGTGAAGTCAGGGGGGTGAAGCAGAAGAAGTAGAAGAAGGAGAAGGAGAAGGTGAAGTCAGGAGGGTGAAGCAGAAGAAGCAGAAGAAGGAGAAGGAGAAGGTGAGGTCTGGAGGGCGCAGCAGAAGAAGCAGGAGAAGGAGAAGGAGAAGGTGAAGTCTGGAGGGTGAAGCAGAAGAGGCAGAAGAAGGAGAAGGAGAAAGTGAAGTCAGGAGGGTGAATCAGAAGAAGTAGAAGAAGGAGAAGGAGAAGGTGAAGTCTGGAGGGTGAATCAGAAGAAGTAGAAGAAGGAGAAGGAGAAGGTGAAGGCTGGAGGGTGAATCAGAAGAAGTAGAAGAAGGAGAAGGAGAAGATGAAGTCTGGAGGGTGAATCAGAAGAAGCAGAAGAAGGAGAAGGAGAAGGTGAAGTCTGGAGGGAGAAGCAGAAGAAGAAGAAGAAGGAGAAGGAGAAGGTGAAGTCTGGAGGGTGAATCAGAAGAAGTAGAAGAAGGAGAAGGAAAAGGTGAAGTCTGGAGGGTTAATCAGAAGAAGTAGAAGAAGGAGAAGGAGAAGGTGAAGTCTGGAGGGTGAATCAGAAGAAGCAGAAGAAGGAGAAGGAGAAGTTGAAGTCTGGAGGCTGAATCGGAAGAAGTAGAAGAAGGAGAAGGAGAAGGTGTAGTCTGGAGGGTGAATCAGAAGAAGTAGACGAAGGAGAAGTAGAAGGTGAAGTCTGGAGGTTGAATCAGAAGAAGCAGAAGAAGGAGAAGGAGAAGGTGAAGTCTGGAGGGTGAATGAGAAGAAGTAGAAGAAGGAGAAGGAGAAGGTGAAGTCTGGAGGGAGAATCAGAAGAAGCAGAAGAAGGAGAAGGAGAAAGTGAAGTCTGGAGGGTGAATCAGAAGAAGCAGAAGAAGGAGAAGGAGAAGGTGAAGTATGGAGGGTGAATCAGAAGAAGCAGAAGAAGGAGAAGGAGAAGGTGAAGTCTGGAGGGTGAATCAGAAGAAGCAGAAGAAGTAGAAGGAGAAGGTGAAGTCTGGAGGGTGAATCAGAAGAAGTAGAAGAAGGAGAAGGAGAAGGTGAAGTCTGGAGGGTGAATCAGAAAAAGCAGAAGAAGGAGAAGGAGAAGGTGAAGTCAGGAGGGTGAATCAGAAGAAGCAGAAGAAGGAGAAGGAGAAGGTGAAGTCTGGAGGGTGAATCAGAAGAAGCAGAAGAAGGAGAAGGAGGAGGTGAAGACTGGAGGGTGAATCAGAAGAAGTAGATGAAGGAGAAGGAGAAGGTGAAGTCTGGAGGGTGAATCAGAAGAAGTAGAAGAAGGAGAAGGAGAAGGCGAAGTCTGTAGGGTGAATCAGAAGAAGCAGAAGAAGGAGAAGGAGAAGGTGAAGTCTGGAGGGTGAATCAGAAGAAGCAGAAGAAGGAGAAGGAGAAGATGAAGTCTGGAGGGTGAATCAGAAGAATTAGAAGAAGGAGAAGGAGAAGGTGAGGTCTGGAGGGTGAATCAGAAGAAGCAGAAGAAGGAGAAGGAGAAGGTGAAGTCTGAAGGGTGAATCAGAAGAAGCAGAAGAAGGAGAAGGAGAAGGTGAAGTCTGGAGGGTGAATCAGAAGAAGCAGAAGAAGGAGAAGGAGAAGGTGAAGTCTGGAGGGTGAATCAGAAGAAGCAGAAGAAGGAGAAGGAGAAGGTGAAGTCTGGAGGGTGAATCAGAAGAAGTAGAAGAAGGAGAAGGAGAAGGTGAAGACTGGGGGGTGAATCAGAAGAAGTAGAAGAAGGAGAAGGAGAAGGTGAAGTCTGGAGGGTGAATCAGAAGAAGCAGAAGAAGGAGAAGGAGAAGGTGAAGTCTGGAGGGTGAATCAGAAGAAGCAGAAGAAGGAGAAGGAGAAGATGTAGTCTGGAGGGTGAATCAGAAGAAGTAGAAGAAGGAGAAGGAGAAGGTGAGGTCTGGAGGGTGAATCAGAAGAAGCAGAAGAAGGAGAAGGAGGAAGTGAAGTCTGGAGGGTGAATCAGAAGAAGCAGAAGAAGGAGAAGGAGAAGGTGAAGTCTGGAGGGTGAATCAGAAGAAGCAGAAGAAGGAGAAGGAGAAGGCGAAGTCAGGAGGGTGAATCAGAAGAAGCAGCAGAAGGAGAAGGAGAAGGTGAAGTTAGGAGAGTGAAGCAGAAGAAGCAGAAGAAGGAGAAGGAGAAGGTGAAGTCAGGGGGGTGAAGCAGAAGAAGTAGAAGAAGGAGAAGGAGAAGGTGAAGTCAGGAGGGTGAAGCAGAAGAAGCAGAAGAAGGAGAAGGAGAAGGTGAGGTCTGGAGGGCGCAGCAGAAGAAGCAGAAGAAGGAGAAGGAGAAGGTGAAGTCTGGAGGGTGAAGCAGAAGAAGCAGAAGAAGGAGAAGGAGAAGGTGAAGTCTGGAGGGTGAATCAGAAGAAGAAGAAGAAGGAGAAGGAGAAGGTGAAGTCAGGAGGGTGAAGCAGAAGAAGCAGAAGAAGGAGAAGGAGAAGGTGAAGTCTGGAGGGTGAAGCAGAAGAAGCAGAAGAAGGAGAAGGAGAAGGTGAAGTCTGGAGCGTGAAGCAGAAGAAGCAGAAGAAGGAGAAGGAGAAGGTGAAGTCTGGAGGGTGAATCAGAAGAAGTAGAAGAAGGAGAAGGAGAAGGTGAAGTCAGGAGGGTGAAGCAGAAGAAGCAGAAGAAGGAGAAGGAGAAGGTGAAGTCTGGAGGGTGAAGCAGAAGAAGCAGAAGAAGGAGAAGGAGAAGGTGAAGTCTGGAGGGTGAAGCAGAAGAAGCAGAAGAAGGAGAAGGAGAAAGTGAAGTCACGAGGGTAAATCAGAAGAAGTAGAAGAAGGAGAAGGAGAAGGTGAAGTCTGGAGGGTGAATCAGAAGAAGTAGAAGAAGGAGAAGGAGAAGGTGAAGGCTGGAGGGTGAATCAGAAGAAGTAGAAGAAGGAGAAGGAGAAGGTGAAGTCTGGAGGGTGAATCAGAAGAAGCAGAAGAAGGAGAAGGAGAAGTTGAAGTCTGGAGGGAGAAGCAGAAGAAGAAGAAGAAGGAGAAGGAGAAGGTGAAGTCTGGAGGGTGAATCAGAAGAAGTAGAAGAAGGAGAAGGAAATGGTGAAGTATGGAGTGTGAATCAGAAGAAGTAGAAGAAGGAGAAGGAGAAGGTGAAGTCTGGAGGGTGAATCAGAAGAAGCAGAAGAAGGAGAAGGAGAAGGTGAAGTCTGGAGGGTCAATCAGAAGAAGTAAAAGAAGGAGAAGGAGAAGGTGTAGTCTGGAGGGCGAATCAGAAGAAGTAGACGAAGGAGAAGTAGAAGGTGAAGTCTGGAGGGTGAATCAGAAGAAGCAGAATAAGGAGAAGGAGAAGGTGAAGTCTGGAGGGTGAATGAGAAGAAGTAGAAGAAGGAGAAGGAGAAGGTGAAGTCTGGAGGGTGAATCAGAAGAAGCAGAAGAAGGAGAAGGAGAAAGTGAAGTCTGGAGGGTGAATCAGAAGAAGCAGAAGAAGGAGAAGGAGAAGGTGAAGTATGGAGGGTGAATCAGAAGAAGCAGAAGAAGGAGAAGGAGAAGGTGAAGTCTGGAGGGTGAATCAGAAGAAGCAGAAGAAGTAGAAGGAGAAGGTGAAGTCTGGAGGGTGAATCAGAAGAAGTAGAAGATGGAGAAGGAGAAGGTGAAGTCTGGAGGGTGAATCAGAAAAAGCAGAAGAAGGAGAAGAAGAAGGTGAAGTCAGGAGGGTGAATCAGAAGAAGCAGAAGAAGGAGAAGGAGAAGGTGAAGTCTGGAGGGTGAATCAGAAGAAGCAGAAGAAGGAGAAGGAGGAGGTGAAGACTGGAGGGTGAATCAGAAGATGTAGAAAAAGGAGAAGGAGAAGGTGAAGTCTGGAGGGTGAATCAGAAGAAGTAGAAGAAGGAGAAGGAGAAGGCGAAGTCTGGAGGGTGAATCAGAAGAAGCAGAAGAAGGAGAAGGAGAAGGTGAAGTCTGGAGGGTGAATCAGAAGAAGCAGAAGAAGGAGAAGGAGAAGATGAAGTCTGGAGGGTAAATCAGAAGAATTAGAAGAAGGAGAAGGAGAAGGTGAGGTCTGGAGGGTGAATCAGAAGAAGCAGAAGAAGGAGAAGGAGAAGGTGAAGTCTGAAGGGTGAATCAGAAGAAGCAGAAGAAGGAGAAGGAGAAGGTGAAGTCTGGAGGGTGAATCAGAAGAAGCAGAAGAAGGAGAAGGAGAAGGTGAAGTCTGGAGGGTGAATCAGAAGAAGCAGAAGAAGGAAAAGGAGAAGGTGAAGTCTGGAGGGTGAATCAGAAGAAGTAGAAGAAGGAGAAGGAGAAGGTGAAGACTGGAGGGTGAGTCAGAAGAAGTAGAAGAAGGAGAAGGAGAAGGTGAAGTCTGGAGGGTGAATCAGAAGAAGGAGAAGGAGAAGGTGAAGTCTGGAGGTTGAATCAGTAGAAGCAGAAGAAGGAGAAGGAGAAGGTGAAGTCTGGAGGGTGAATCAGAAGAAGCAGAAGAAGGAGAAGGAGAAGTTGAAGTCTGGAGGGTGAATCAGAAGAAGCAGAAGAAGTAGAAGGAGAAGGTGAAGTCTGGAGGGTGAATCAGAAGAAGTAGAAGAAGGAGAAGGAGAAGGTGAAGTCTGGAGGGTGAATCAGAAGAAGTAGAAGAAGGAGAAGGAGAAGGCGAAGTCTGGAGGGTGAATCAGAAGAAGCAGAAGAAGGAGAAGGAGAAGGTGAAGTCTGGAGGGTGAATCAGAAGAAGCAGAGGAAGGAGAAGGAGAAGATGAAGTCTGGAGGGTGAATCAGAAGAATTAGAAGAAGGAGAAGGAGAAGGTGAGGTCTGGAGGGTGAATCAGAAGAAGCAGAAGAAGGAGAAGGAGAAGGTGAAGTCTGAAGGGTGAATCAGAAGAAGCAGAAGAAGAAGAAGGAGAAGGTGAAGTCTGGAGGGTGTATCAGAAGAAGCAGAAGAAGGAGAAGGAGAAGGTGAAGTCTGGAGGGTGAATCAGAAGAAGCAGAAGAAGGAGAAGGAGAAGGTGAAGTCTGGAGGGTGAATCAGAAGAAGTAGAAGAAGGAGAAGGAGAAGGTGAAGTCTGGAGGGTGAATCGGAAGAAGTAGAAGAAGGAGAAGGAGAAGGTGAAGTCTGGAGGGAGAATCAGAAGAAGCAGAAGAAGGAGAAGGAGAAGGTGAAGTCTGGAGGGTGAATCAGAAGAAGCAGAAGAAGGAGAAGTAGAAGGTGAAGTCTGGAGGGTGAATCAGAATAAGTAGAAGAAGATGAAGGAGAAGGTGAAGTCTGGAGGGTGAATCAGAAGAAGCAGAAGAAGGAGAAGGAGAAGGTGAAGTCAGGAGAGTGAATCAGAAGAAGCAGAAGAAGGAGAAGGAGAAGGTGAAGTCTGGAGGGTGAATCAGAAGAAGCAGAATAAGGAGAAGGAGAAGGTGAAGTCTGGAGGGTGAATCAGAAGAAGCAGAAGAAGGAGAAGGAGAAGGTAAAGTCTGGAGGGTCAATCAGAAGAAGTAGAAGAAGGAGAAGGAGAAGGTGAAGTCTGGAGGGTGAAGCAGAAGAAGTAGAAGAAGGAGGAGAAGGTGAAGTCAGGAGGGTGAATCAGAAGAAGCAGAAGAAGGAGAAGGAGAAGGTGAAGTCTGGAGTGTGAATCAGAAGAATCAGAAGAAGGAGAAGGAGAAGGTGAAGTCTGGAGGGTGAATCAGAAGAAGCAGAAGAAAGAGAAGGAGAAGGTGAAGTATGGAGGGTGAAGCAGAAGAAGCAGAAGAAGGAGAAGTAGAAGGTGAAGACTGGAGGGTGAATCAGAAGAAGTAGAAGAAGGAGAAGGAGAAGGTGAAGTCTGGAGGGTGAATCAGAAGACGTAGAAGAAGGAGAAGGAGAAGGTGAAGTCTGGAGGGTGAATCAGAAGAAGTAGAAGAAGGAGAAGGAGAAGGTGAAGTCTGGAGATGAATCAGAAGAAGTAGAAGAAGGAGAAGGAGAAGGTGAAGTCAGGAGGGTGAATCAGAAGAAGTAGAAGAAGGAGAAGGAGAAGGTGAGGTCTGGAGGGAGAATCAGAAGAAGCAGAAGAAGGAGAAGGAGAAGGTGAAGTCAGGGGGGTGAAGCAGAAGAAGTAGAAGAAGGAGAAGGAGAAGGTGAAGTCAGGAAGGTGAAGCAGAAGAAGCAGAAGAAGGAGAAGGAGAAGGTGAAGTCTGGCGGGCGCAGCAGAAGAAGCAGAAGAAGGAGAAGGAGAAGGTGAAGTCTGGAGGGAAAGCAGAAGAAGCAGAAGAAGGAGAAGGAGAAGGTGAAGTCTGGAGGGTGAATCAGAAGAAGTAGAAGAAGGAGAAGGAGAAGGTGAAGTCAGGAGGGTGAAGCAGAAGAAGCAGAAGAAGGAGAAGGAGAAGGTGACGTCTGGAGGGTGAAGCAGAAGAAGCAGAAGAAGGAGAAGGAGAAGGTGAAGTCTGGAGGGTGAAGCAGAAGAAGTGGAAGAAGGAGAAGGAGAAGGTGAAGTCTGGAGGGTGAAGCAGAAGAAGCAGAAGAAGGAGAAGGAGAAGGTGAAGTCTGGAGGGTGAATCAGAAGAAGTAGAAGAAGGAGAAGGAGAAGGTGAAGTCAGGAGGGTGAAGCAGAAGAAGCAGAAGAAGGAGAAGGAGAAGGTGAAGTCTGGAGGGTGAAGCAGAAGAAGCAGAAGAAGGAGAAGGAGAAGGTGAAGTCTGGGGGGTGAATCAGAAGAAGTAGAAGAAGGAGAAGGAGAAGATGAAGTCTGGAGGGTGAATCAGAAGAAGCAGAAGAAGGAGAAGGAGAAGGTGAAGTCTGGAGGGAGAAGCAGAAGAAGAAGAAGAAGGAGAAGGAGAAGGTGAAGTCTGGAGGGTGAATCAGAAGAAGTAGAAGAAGGAGAAGGAAAAGATGAAGTCTGGAGGGTGAATCAAAAGAAGTAGAAGAAGGAGAAGGAGAAGGTGAAGTCTGGAGGGTGAATCAGAAGAAGCAGAAGAAGGAGAAGGAGAAGTTGAAGTCTGGAGGCTGAATCGGAAGAAGTAGAAGAAGGAGAAGGAGAAGGTGTAGTCTGGAGGGTGAATCAGAAGAAGTAGACGAAGGAGAAGTAGAAGGTGAAGTCTGGAGGGTGAATCAGAAGAAGCAGAAGAAGGAGAAGGAGAAGGTGAAGTCTGGAGGGTGAATGAGAAGAAGTAGAAGAAGGAGAAGGAGAAGGTGAAGTCTGGAGGGTGAATCAGAAGAAGCAGAAGAAGGAGAAGGAGAAAGTGAAGTCTGGAGGGTGAATCAGAAGAAGCAGAAGAAGGAGAAGGAGAAGGTGAAGTATGGAGGGTGAATCAGAAGAAGCAGAAGAAGGAGAAGGAGAAGGTGAAGTCTGGAGGGTGAATCAGAAGAAGTAGAAGAAGGAGAAGGAGAAGGTGAAGTCTGGAGGGTGAATCAGAAGAAGTAGAAGAAGGAGAAGGAGAAGGTGAAGTCTGGAGGGTGAATCAGAAAAAGCAGAAGAAGGAGAAGGAGAAGGTGAAGTCAGGAGGGTGAATCAGAAGAAGCAGAAGAAGGAGAAGGAGAAGGTGAAGTCTGGAGGGTGAATCAGAAGAAGCAGAAGAAGGAAAAGGAGGAGGTGAAGACTGGAGGGTGAATCAGAAGAAGTAGATGAAGGAGAAGGAGAAGGTGAAGTCTGGAGGGTGAATCAGAAGAAGTAGAAGAAGGAGAAGGAGAAGGCGAAGTCTGTAGGGTGAATCAGAAGAAGCAGAAGAAGGAGAAGGAGAAGGTGAAGTCTGGAGAGTGAATCAGAAGAAGCAGAAGAAGGAGAAGGAGAAGGTGAAGTCTGAAGGGTGAATCAGAAGAATTAGAAGAAGGAGAAGGAGAAGGTGAGGTCTGGAGGGTGAATCAGAAGAAGCAGAAGAAGGAGAAGGAGAAGGTGAAGTCTGAAGGGTGAATCAGAAGAATTAGAAGAAGGAGAAGGAGAAGGTGAGGTCTGGAGGGTGAATCAGAAGAAGCAGAAGAAGGAGAAGGAGAAGGTGAAGTCAGGAGGGTGAATCAGAAGAAGGAGAAGAAGGAGAAGGAGAAGGTGAAGTCTGGAGGGTGAATCAGAAGAAGTAGAAGAAGGATAAGGAGAAGGTGAAGTCTGGAGGGTGAATCAGAAGAAGCAGAAGAAGGAGAAGGAGAAGGTGAAATCTGGAGGGTGAATCAGAAGAAGCAGAAGAAGGAGAAGGAGAAGGTGAAGTCTGGAGGGTGAATCAGAAGAAGTAGAAGAAGGAGAAGGAGAAGGTGAAGTCTGGAGCGTGAATCAGAAGAAGTAGAAGAAGGGGAAGGAGAAGGTGAAGTCTGGAGGGTGAATCAGAAGAAGTAGAAGAAGGAGAAGGAGAAGGTGTAGTCTGGAGGGTGAATCAGAAGAAGTAGACGAAGGAGAAGGAGAAGGTGAAGTCTGGAGGGTGAATCAGAAGAAGCAAAAGAAGGAGAAGGAGAAGGTGAAGTCTGGAGGGTGAATCAGAAGAAGTAGAAGAAGGAGAAGGAGAAGGTGAAGTCTGGAGGGTGAATCAGAAGGAGCAGAAGAAGGAGAAGGAGAAGGTGAAGTCTAGAGGGTGTATCAGAAGAAGCAGAAGAAGGAGAAGGAGAAGGTGAAGTCTGGAGGGTGAATCAGAAGAAGCAGAAGAAGGAGAAGGAGAAGATGAAGTCTGGAGGGTGAATCAGAAGAAGCAGAAGAAGTAGAAGGAGAAGGTGAAGTCTGGAGGGTGAATCAGAAGAAGTAGAAGAAGGAGAAGGAGAAGGTGAAGTCTGGAGCGTGAATCAGAAGAAGCAGAAGAAGGAGAAGGAGAAGGTGAAGTCAGGAGGGTGAATCAGCAGAAGAAGGAGAAGGAGATGGTGAAGACTGGAGGGTGAATCAGAAGAAGCAGAAGAAGGAGAAGGAGAAGTTGAAGTCTGGAGGCTGAATCGGAAGAAGTAGAAGAAGGAGAAGGAGAAGGTGTAGTCTGGAGGGTGAATCAGAAGAAGTAGACGAAGGAGAAGTAGAAGGTGAAGTCTGGAGGGTGAATCAGAAGAAGCAGAAGAAGGAGAAGGAGAAGGTGAAGTCTGGAGGGTGAATGAGAAGAAGTAGAAGAAGGAGAAGGAGAAGGTGAAGTCTGGAGGGTGAATCAGAAGAAGCAGAAGAAGGAGAAGGAGAAAGTGAAGTCTGGAGGGTGAATCAGAAGAAGCAGAAGAAGGAGAAGGAGAAGGTGAAGTATGGAGGGTGAATCAGAAGAAGCAGAAGAAGGAGAAGGAGAAGGTGAAGTCTGGAGGGTGAATCAGAAGAAGTAGAAGAAGGAGAAGGAGAAGGTGAAGTCTGGAGGGTGAATCAGAAGAAGTAGAAGAAGGAGAAGGAGAAGGTGAAGTCTGGAGGGTGAATCAGAAAAAGCAGAAGAAGGAGAAGGAGAAGGTGAAGTCAGGAGGGTGAATCAGAAGAAGCAGAAGAAGGAGAAGGAGAAGGTGAAGTCTGGAGGGTGAATCAGAAGAAGCAGAAGAAGGAAAAGGAGGAGGTTAAGACTGGAGGGTGAATCAGAAGAAGTAGATGAAGGAGAAGGAGAAGGTGAAGTCTGGAGGGTGAATCAGAAGAAGTAGAAGAAGGAGAAGGAGACGGCGAAGTCTGTAGGGTGAATCAGAAGAAGCAGAAGAAGGAGAAGGAGAAGGTGAAGTCTGGAGAGTGAATCAGAAGAAGCAGAAGAAGGAGAAGGAGAAGGTGAAGTCTGAAGGGTGAATCAGAAGAATTAGAAGAAGGAGAAGGAGAAGGTGAGGTCTGGAGGGTGAATCAGAAGAAGCTGAAGAAGGAGAAGGAGAAGGTGAAGTCAGGAGGGTGAATCAGAAGAAGGAGAAGAAGGAGAAGGAGAAGGTGAAGTCTGGAGGGTGAATCAGAAGAAGTAGAAGAAGGATAAGGAGAAGGTGAAGTCTGGAGGGTGAATCAGAAGAAGTAGAAGAAGGAGAAGGAGAAGGTGAAATCTGGAGGGTGAATCAGAAGAAGCAGAAGAAGGAGAAGGAGAAGGTGAAGTCTGGAGGGTGAATCAGAAGAAGTAGAAGAAGGAGAAGGAGAAGGTGAAGTCTGGAGCGTGAATCAGAAGAAGTAGAAGAAGGGGAAGGAGAAGGTGAAGTCTGGAGGGTGAATCAGAAGAAGTAGAAGAAGGAGAAGGAGAAGGTGTAGTCTGGAGGGTGAATCAGAAGAAGTAGACGAAGGAGAAGGAGAAGGTGAAGTCTGGAGGGTGAATCAGAAGAAGCAAAAGAAGGAGAAGGAGAAGGTGAAGTCTGGAGGGTGAATCAGAAGAAGTAGAAGAAGGAGAAGGAGAAGGTGAAGTCTGGAGGGTGAATCAGAAGGAGCAGAAGAAGGAGAAGGAGAAGGTGAAGTCTGGAGGGTGAATCAGAAGAAGCAGAAGAAGGAGAAGGAGAAGGTGAAGTCTGGAGGGTGAATCAGAAGAAGCAGAAGAAGTAGAAGGAGAAGGTGAAGTCTGGAGGGAGAATCAGAAGAAGCAGAAGAAGGAGAAGGAGAAAGTGAAGTCTGGAGGGTGAATCAGAAGAAGCAGAAGAAGGAGAAGGAGAAGGTGAAGTATGGAGGGTGAATCAGAAGAAGCAGAAGAAGGAGAAGGAGAAGGTGAAGTCTGGAGGGTGAATCAGAAGAAGCAGAAGAAGTAGAAGGAGAAGGTGAAGTCTGGAGGGTGAATCAGAAGAAGTAGAAGAAGGAGAAGGAGAAGGTGAAGTCTGGAGGGTGAATCAGAAAAAGCAGAAGAAGGAGAAGGAGAAGGTGAAGTCAGGAGGGTGAATCAGAAGAAGCAGAAGAAGGAGAAGGAGAAGGTGAAGTCTGGAGGGTGAATCAGAAGAAGCAGAAGAAGGAGAAGGAGGAGGTGAAGACTGGAGGGTGAATCAGAAGAAGTAGATGAAGGAGAAGGAGAAGGTGAAGTCTGGAGGGTGAATCAGAAGAAGTAGAAGAAGGAGAAGGAGAAGGTGAAGTCTGGAGGGTGAATCAGAAGAAGCAGAAGAAGGAGAAGGAGAAGATGAAGTCTGAAGGGTGAATCAGAAGAATTAGAAGAAGGAGAAGGAGAAGGTGAAGTCTGGAGGGTGAATCAGAAGAAGCAGAAGAAGGAGAAGGAGAAGGTGAAGTCTGGAGGGTGAATCAGAAGAAGCAGAAGAAGGAGAAGGAGAAGATGTAGTCTGGAGGGTGAATCAGAAGAAGCAGAAGAAGGAGAAGGAGAAGGTGAAGTCTGGAGGGTGAATCAGAAGAAGCAGAAGAAGGAGAAGGAGAAGGTGAAGTCTGGAGGGTGAATCAGAAGAAGTAGAAGAAGGAGAAGGAGAAGGTGAAGAATGGGGGTGAATCAGAAGAAGTAGAAGAAGGAGAAGGAGAAGGTGAAGTCTGGAGGGTGAATCAGAAGAAGCAGAAGAAGGAGAAGGAGAAGGTGAAGTCTGGAGGGTGAATCAGAAGAAGCAAAGAAGGAGAAGGAGAAGATGTAGTCTGGCGGGTGAATCAGAAGAAGTAGAAGAAGGAGAAGGAGAAGGTGAGGTCTGGAGGGTGAATCAGAAGAAGCAGAAGAAGGAGAAGGAGGAGGTGAAGTTTGGAGGGTGAATCAGAAGAAGCAGAAGAAGGAGAAGGAGAAGGTGAAGTCTGGAGGGTGAATCAGAAGAAGCAGAAGAAGGAGAAGGAGAAGGCGAAGTCAGGAGGGTGAATCAGAAGAAGCAGCAGAAGGAGAAGGAGAAGGTGAAGTTAGGAGAGTGAAGCAGAAGAAGCAGAAGAAGGAGAAGGAGAAGGTGAAGTCAGGGGGGTGAAGCAGAAGAAGTAGAAGAAGGAGAAGGAGAAGGTGAAGTCAGGAGGGTGAAGCAGAAGAAGCAGAAGAAGGAGAAGGAGAAGGTGAGGTCTGGAGGGCGCAGCAGAAGAAGCAGGAGAAGGAGAAGGAGAAGGTGAAGTCTGGAGGGTGAAGCAGAAGAAGCAGAAGAAGGAGAAGGAGAAAGTGAAGTCAGGAGGGTGAATCAGAAGAAGTAGAAGAAGGAGAAGGAGAAGGTGAAGTCTGGAGGGTGAATCAGAAGAAGTAGAAGAATGAGAAGGAGAAGGTGAAGGCTGGAGGGTGAATCAGAAGAAGTAGAAGAAGGAGAAGGAGAAGATGAAGTCTGGAGGGTGAATCAGAAGAAGTAGAAGAAGGAGAAGGAGAAGGTGAAGTCTGGAGGGTGAATCAGAAAAAGCAGAAGAAGGAGAAGGAGAAGGTGAAGTCAGGAGGGTGAATCAGAAGAAGCAGAAGAAGGAGAAGGAGAAGGTGAAGTCTGGAGGGTGAATCAGAAGAAGCAGAAGAAGGAGAAGGAGGAGGTGAAGACTGGAGGGTGAATCAGAAGAAGTAGATGAAGGAGAAGGAGAAGGTGAAGTCTGGAGGGAGAATCAGAAGAAGCAGAAGAAGGAGAAGGAGAAAGTGAAGTCTGGAGGGTGAATCAGAAGAAGCAGAAGAAGGAGAAGGAGAAGGTGAAGTATGGAGGGTGAATCAGAAGAAGCAGAAGAAGGAGAAGGAGAAGGTGAAGTCTGGAGGGTGAATCAGAAGAAGCAGAAGAAGTAGAAGGAGAAGGTGAAGTCTGGAGGGTGAATCAGAAGAAGTAGAAGAAGGAGAAGGAGAAGGTGAAGTCTGGAGGGTGAATCAGAAAAAGCAGAAGAAGAAGAAGGAGAAGGTGAAGTCAGGAGGGTGAATCAGAAGAAGCAGAAGAAGGAGAAGGAGAAGGTGAAGTCTGGAGGGTGAATCAGAAGAAGCAGAAGAAGGAGAAGGAGGAGGTGAAGACTGGAGGGTGAATCAGAAGAAGTAGATGAAGGAGAAGGAGAAGGTGAAGTCTGGAGGGTGAATCAGAAGAAGTAGAAGAAGGAGAAGGAGAAGGCGAAGTCTGTAGGGTGAATCAGAAGAAGCAGAAGAAGGAGAAGGAGAAGGTGAAGTCTGGAGGGTGAATCAGAAGAAGCAGAAGAAGGAGAAGGAGAAGATGAAGTCTGAAGGGTGAATCAGAAGAATTAGAAGAAGGAGAAGGAGAAGGTGAAGTCTGGAGGGTGAATCAGAAGAAGTAGAAGAAGGAGAAGGAGAAGGTGAAGAATGGGGGGTGAATCAGAAGAAGTAGAAGAAGGAGAAGGAGAAGGTGAAGTCTGGAGGGTGAATCAGAAGAAGCAGAAGAAGGAGAAGGAGAAGGTGAAGTCTGGAGGGTGAATCAGACGAAGCAGAAGAAGGAGAAGGAGAAGATGTAGTCTGGAGGGTGAATCAGAAGAAGTAGAAGAAGGAGAAGGAGAAGGTGAGGTCTGGAGGGTGAATCAGAAGAAGCAGAAGAAGGAGAAGGAGGAGGTGAAGTTTGGAGGGTGAATCAGAAGAAGCAGAAGAAGGAGAAGGAGAAGGTGAAGTCTGGAGGGTGAATCAGAAGAAGCAGAAGAAGGAGAAGGAGAAGGCGAAGTCAGGAGGGTGAATCAGAAGAAGCAGCAGAAGGAGAAGGAGAAGGTGAAGTTAGGAGAGTGAAGCAGAAGAAGCAGAAGAAGGAGAAGGAGAAGGTGAAGTCAGGGGGGTGAAGCAGAAGAAGTAGAAGAAGGAGAAGGAGAAGGTGAAGTCAGGAGGGTGAAGCAGAAGAAGCAGAAGAAGGAGAAGGAGAAGGTGAGGTCTGGAGGGCGCAGCAGAAGAAGCAGGAGAAGGAGAAGGAGAAGGTGAAGTCTGGAGGGTGAAGCAGAAGAAGCAGAAGAAGGAGAAGGAGAAAGTGAAGTCAGGAGGGTGAATCAGAAGAAGTAGAAGAAGGAGAAGGAGAAGGTGAAGTCTGGAGGGTGAATCAGAAGAAGTAGAAGAATGAGAAGGAGAAGGTGAAGGCTGGAGGGTGAATCAGAAGAAGTAGAAGAAGGAGAAGGAGAAGATGAAGTCTGGAGGGTGAATCAGAAGAAGTAGAAGAAGGAGAAGGAGAAGGTGAAGTCTGGAGGGTGAATCAGAAAAAGCAGAAGAAGGAGAAGGAGAAGGTGAAGTCAGGAGGGTGAATCAGAAGAAGCAGAAGAAGGAGAAGGAGAAGGTGAAGTCTGGAGGGTGAATCAGAAGAAGCAGAAGAAGGAGAAGGAGGAGGTGAAGACTGGAGGGTGAATCATAAGAAGTAGATGAAGGAGAAGGAGAAGGTGAAGTCTGGAGGGTGAATCAGAAGAAGTAGAAGAAGGAGAAGGAGAAGGCGAAGTCTGCAGGGTGAATCAGAAGAAGCAGAAGAAGGAGAAGGAGAAGGTGAAGTCTGGAGGGTGAATCAGAAGAAGCAGAAGAAGGAGAAGGAGAAGATGAAGTCTGGAGGGTGAATCAGAAGAATTAGAAGAAGGAGAAGGAGAAGGTGAGGTCTGGAGGGTGAATCAGAAGAAGCAGAAGAAGGAGAAGGAGAAGGTGAAGTCTGAAGGGTGAATCAGAAGAAGCAGAAGAAGGAGAAGGAGAAGGTGAAGTCTGGAGGGTGAATCAGAAGAAGCAGAAGAAGGAGAAGGAGAAGGTGAAGTCTGGAGGGTGAATCAGAAGAAGCAGAAGAAGGAGAAGGAGAAGGTGAAGTCTGGAGGGTGAATCAGAAGAAGCAGAAGAAGGAGAAGGAGAAGTTGAAGTCTGGAGGGAGAAGCAGAAGAAGAAGAAGAAGGAGAAGGAGAAGGTGAAGTCTGGAGGGTGAATCAGAAGAAGTAGAAGAAGGAGAAGGAAAAGGTGAAGTCTGGAGGGTGAATCAGAAGAAGCAGAAGAAGGAGAAGGAGAAGGTGAAGTCTGGAGGGTCAATCAGAAGAAGTAGAAGAAGGAGAAGCAGAAGGTGTAGTCTGGAGGGCGAATCAGAAGAAGTAGACGAAGGAGAAGTAGAAGGTGAAGTCTGGAGGGTGAATCAGAAGAAGCAGAATAAGGAGAAGGAGAAGGTGAAGTCTGGAGGGTGAATGAGAAGAAGTAGAAGAAGGAGAAGGAGAAGGTGAAGTCTGGAGGGTGAATCAGAAGAAGCAGAAGAAGGAGAAGGAGAAAGTGAAGTCTGGAGGGTGAATCAGAAGAAGCAGAAGAAGGAGAAGGAGAAGGTGAAGTATGGAGGGTGAATCAGAAGAAGCAGAAGAAGGAGAAGGAGAAGGTGAAGTCTGGAGGGTGAATCAGAAGAAGCAGAAGAAGTAGAAGGAGAAGGTGAAGTCTGGAGGGTGAATCAGAAGAAGTAGAAGATGGAGAAGGAGAAGGTGATGTCTGGAGGGTGAATCAGAAAAAGCAGAAGAAGGAGAAGGAGAAGGTGAAGTCAGGAGGGTGAATCAGAAGAAGCAGAAGAAGGAGAAGGAGAAGGTGAAGTCTGGAGGGTGAATCAGAAGAAGCAGAAGATGGAGAAGGAGGAGGTGAAGACTGGAGGGTGAATCAGAAGAAGTAGAATAAGGACAAGGAGAAGGTGAAGTCTGGAGGGAGAATCAGAAGAAGTAGAAGAAGGAGAAGGAGAAGGCGAAGTCTGGAGGGTGAATCAGAAGAAGCAGAAGAAGGAGAAGGAGAAGGTGAAGTCTGGAGGGTGAATCAGAAGAAGTAGAAGAAGGAGAAGGAGAAGGTGAAGACTGGAGGGTGAGTCAGAAGAAGTAGAAGAAGGAGAAGGAGAAGGTGAAGACTGGAGGGTGAGTCAGAAGAAGTAGAAGAAGGAGAAGGAGAAGGTGAAGTCTGGAGGGTGAATCAGAAGAAGGAGAAGGAGAAGGTGAAGTCTGGAGGTTGAATCAGTAGAAGCAGAAGAAGGAGAAGGAGAAGGTGAAGTCTGGAGGGTGAATCAGAAGAAGCAGAAGAAGGAGAAGGAGAAGGTGAAGTCTGGAGGGTGAATCAGAAGAAGCAGAAGAAGGAGAAGGAGAAGGTGAAGTCTGGAGGGTGAATCAGAAGAAGTAGAAGAAGGAGAAGGAGAAGGTGAAGACTGGAGGGTTATTCAGAAGAAGTAGAAGAAGGAGAAGGAGAAGGTGATGTCTGGAGGGTGAATCAGAAGAAGGAGAAGGAGAAGGTGAAGTCTGGAGGTTGAATCAGTAGAAGCAGAAGAAGGAGAAGGAGAAGGTGAAGTCTGGAGGGTGAATCAGAAGAAGCAGAAGAAGGAGAAGGAGAAGTTGAAGTCTGGAGGGTGAATCAGAAGAAGCAGAAGAAGTAGAAGGAGAAGGTGAAGTCTGGAGGGTGAATCAGAAGAAGTAGAAGAAGGAGAAGGAGAAGGTGAAGTCTGGAGGGTGAATCAGAAGAAGTAGAAGAAGGAGAAGGAGAAGGCGAAGTCTGGAGGGTGAATCAGTAGAAGCAGAAGAAGGAGATGGAGAAGGTGAAGTCTGGAGGGTGAATCAGAAGAAGCAGAAGAAGGAGAAGGAGAAGATGAAGTCTGGAGGGTGAATCAGAAGAATTAGAAGAAGGAGAAGGAGAAGGTGAGGTCTGGAGGGTGAATCAGAAGAAGCAGAAGAAGGAGAAGGAGAAGGTGAAGTCTGAAGGGTGAATCAGAAGAAGCAGAAGAAGAAGAAGGAGAAGGTGAAGTCTGGAGGGTGTATCAGAAGAAGCAGAAGAAGGAGAAGGAGAAGGTGAAGTCTGGAGGGTGAATCAGAAGAAGCAGAAGAAGGAGAAGGAGAAATGAAGTCTGGAGGGTGAATCAGAAGAAGTAGAAGAAGGAGAAGGAGAAGGTGAAGTCTGGAGGGTGAATCGGAAGAAGTAGAAGAAGGAGAAGGAGAAGGTGAAGTCTGGAGGGAGAATCAGAAGAAGCAGAAGAAGGAGAAGGAGAAGGTGAAGTCTGGAGGGTGAATCAGAAGAAGCAGAAGAAGGAGAAGGAGAAGGTGAAGTCTGGAGGGTGAATCAGAATAAGTAGAAGAAGATGAAGGAGAAGGTGAAGTCTGGAGGGTGAATCAGAAGAAGCAGAAGAAGGAGAAGGAGAAGGTGAAGTCAGGAGAGTGAATCAGAAGAAGCAGAAGAAGGAGAAGGAGAAGGTGAAGTCTGGAGGGTGAATCAGAAGAAGCAGAATAAGGAGAAGGAGAAGGTGAAGTCTGGAGGGTGAATCAGAAGAAGCAGAAGAAGGAGAAGGAGAAGGTAAAGTCTGGAGGGTCAATCAGAAGAAGTAGAAGAAGGAGAAGGAGAAGGTGAAGTCTGGAGGGTGAAGCAGAAGAAGTAGAAGAAGGAGGAGAAGGTGAAGTCAGGAGGGTGAATCAGAAGAAGCAGAAGAAGGAGAAGGAGAAGGTGAAGTCTGGAGTGTGAATCAGAAGAATCAGAAGAAGGAGAAGGAGAAGGTGAAGTCTGGAGGGTGAATAAGAAGAAGCAGAAGAAAGAGAAGGAGAAGGTGAAGTCTGGAGCGTGAAGCAGAAGAAGCAGAAGAAGGAGAAGTAGAAGGTGAAGACTGGAGGGTGAATCAGAAGAAGGAGAAGAAGGAGAAGGAGAAGGTGAAGTCTGGAGGGTGAATCAGAAGAAGTAGAAGAAGGAGAAGGAGAAGGTGAAGTCTGGAGGGTGAATCAGAAGAAGAAGAAGAAGGAGAAGGAGAAGGTGAAGTCTGGAGATGAATCAGATGAAGTAGAAGAAGGAGAAGGAGAAGGTGAAGTCAGGAGGGTGAATCAGAAGAAGTAGAAGAAGGAGAAGGAGAAGGTGAGGTCTGGAGGGTGAATCAGAAGAAGCAGAAGAAGGAGAAGGAGAAGGTGAAGTCAGGGGGGTGAAGCAGAAGAAGTAGAAGAAGGAGAAGGAGAAGGTGAAGTCAGGAAGGTGAAGCAGAAGAAGCAGAAGAAGGAGAAGGAGAAGGTGAAGTCTGGCGGGCGCAGCAGAAGAAGCAGAAGAAGGAGAAGGAGAAGGTGAAGTCTGGAGGGTGAAGCAGAAGAAGGAGAAGGAGAAGGTGAAGTCTGGAGGGTGAATCAGAAGAAGTAGAAGAAGGAGAAGGAGAAGGTGAAGTCAGGAGGGTGAAGCAGAAGAAGCAGAAGAAGGAGAAGGAGAAGGTGACGTCTGGAGGGTGAAGCAGAAGAAGCAGAAGAAGGAGAAGGAGAAGGTGAAGTCTGGAGGGCGAAGCAGAAGAAGTGGAAGAAGGAGAAGGAGAAGGTGAAGTCTGGAGGGTGAAGCAGAAGAAGCAGAAGAAGGAGAAGGAGAAGGTGAAGTCTGGAGGGTGAATCAGAAGAAGTAGAAGAAGGAGAAGGAGAAGGTGAAGTCAGGAGGGTGAAGCAGAAGAAGCAGAAGAAGGAGAAGGAGAAGGTGAAGTCTGGAGGGTGAAGCAGAAGAAGCAGAAGAAGGAGAAGGAGAAGGTGAAGGCTGGGGGGTGAATCAGAAGAAGTAGAAGAAGGAGAAGGAGAAGATGAAGTCTGGAGGGTGAATCAGAAGAAGCAGAAGAAGGAGAACGAGAAGGTGAAGTCTGGAGGGAGAAGCAGAAGAAGAAGAAGGAGAAGGAGAAGGTGAAGTCTGGAGGGTGAATCAGAAGAAGTAGAAGAAGGAGAAGGAAAAGGTGAAGTCTGGAGGGTGAATCAGAAGAAGTAGAAGAAGGAGAAGGAGAAGGTGAAGTCTGGAGGGTGAATCAAAAGAAGCAGAAGAAGGAGAAGGAGAAGTTGAAGTCTGGAGGCTGAATCGGAAGAAGTAGAAGAAGGAGAAGGAGAAGGTGTAGTCTGGAGGGTGAATCAGAAGAAGTAGACGAAGGAGAAGTAGAAGGTGAAGTCTGGAGGGTGAATCAGAAGAAGCAGAAGAATAAGAAGGAGAAGGTGAAGTCTGGAGGGTGAATGAGAAGAAGTAGAAGAAGGAGAAGGAGAAGGTGAAGTCTGGAGGGTGAATCAGAAGAAGCAGAAGAAGGAGAAGGAGAAAGTGAAGTCTGGAGGGTGAATCAGAAGAAGCAGAAGAAGGAGAAGGAGAAGGTGAAGTATGGAGGGTGAATCAGAAGAAGCAGAAGAAGGAGAAGGAGAAGGTGAAGTCTGGAGGGTGAATCAGAAGAAGTAGAAGAAGGAGAAGGAGAAGGTGAAGTCTGGAGGGTGAATCAGAAGAAGTAGAAGAAGGAGAAGGAGAAGGTGAAGTCTGGAGGGTGAATCAGAAAAAGCAGAAGAAGGAGAAGGAGAAGGTGAAGTCAGGAGGGTGAATCAGAAGAAGCAGAAGAAGGAGAAGGAGAAGGTGAAGTCTGGAGGGTGAATCAGAAGAAGCAGAAGAAGGAAAAGGAGGAGGTGAAGACTGGAGGGTGAATCAGAAGAAGTAGATGAAGGAGAAGGAGAAGGTGAAGTCTGGAGGGTGAATCAGAAGAAGTAGAAGAAGGAGAAGGAGAAGGCGAAGTCTGTAGGGTGAATCAGAAGAAGCAGAAGAAGGAGAAGGAGAAGGTGAAGTCTGGAGAGTGAATCAGAAGAAGCAGAAGAAGGAGAAGGAGAAGGTGAAGTCTGAAGGGTGAATCAGAAGAATTAGAAGAAGGAGAAGGAGAAGGTGAGGTCTGGAGGGTGAATCAGAAGAAGCAGAAGAAGGAGAAGGAGAAGGTGAAGTCTGAAGGGTGAATCAGAAGAAGCAGAAGAAGGAGAAGGAGAAGGTGAAGTCTGGAGGGTGAATCAGAAGAAGCAGAAGAAGGAGAAGGAGAAGGTGAAGTCTGGAGCGTGAATCAGAAGAAGCAGAAGAAGGAGAAGGAGAAGGTGAAGTCTGGAGCGTGAATCAGAAGAAGCAGAAGAAGGAGAAGGAGAAGATGAAGTCTGGAGGGTGCATCAGAAGAAGGAGAAGAAGGAGAAGGAGAAGGTGAGGTCTGGAGGGTGAATCAGAAGAAGCAGAAGAAGGAGAAGGAGAAGGTGAAGTCTGGAGGGTGAATCAGAAGAAGCAGAAGAAGGAGAAGGAGAAGGTGAAGTCTGGAGGGTGAATCAGAAGAAGCAGAAGAAGGAGAAGGAGAAGGTGAAGTCTGGAGGGTGAATCAGAAGTAGCAGAAGAAGGAGAAGGAGAAGGCGAAGTCAGGAGGGTGAATCAGAAGAAGCAGCAGAAGGAGAAGGAGAAGGTGAAGTTAGGAGAGTGAATCAGAAGAAGCAGAAGAAGGAGAAGGAGAAGGTGAAGTCAGGGGGGTGAAGCAGAAGAAGCAGAAGAAGGAGAAGGAGAAGGTGAAGTCTGGAGGGTGAAGCAGAAGAAGCAGAAGAAGGAGAAGGAGAAGGTGAAGGCTGGGGGGTGAATCAGAAGAAGTAGAAGAAGGAGAAGGAGAAGATGAAGTCTGGAGGGTGAATCAGAAGAAGCAGAAGAAGGAGAAGGAGAAGGTGAAGTCTGGAGGGAGAAGCAGAAGAAGAAGAAGGAGAAGGAGAAGGTGAAGTCTGGAGGGTGAATCAGAAGAAGTAGAAGAAGGAGAAGGAAAAGGTGAAGTCTGGAGGGTGAATCAGAAGAAGTAGAAGAAGGAGAAGGAGAAGGTGAAGTCTGGAGGGTGAATCAGAAGAAGCAGAAGAAGGAGAAGGAGAAGTTGAAGTCTGGAGGCTGAATCGGAAGAAGTAGAAGAAGGAGAAGGAGAAGGTGTAGTCTGGAGGGTGAATCAGAAGAAGTAGACGAAGGAGAAGTAGAAGGTGAAGTCTGGAGGGTGAATCAGAAGAAGCAGAAGAAGGAGAAGGAGAAGGTGAAGTCTGGAGGGTGAATGAGAAGAAGTAGAAGAAGGAGAAGTAGAAGGTGAAGTCTGGAGGGTGAATCAGAAGAAGCAGAAGAAGGAGAAGGAGAAAGTGAAGTCTGGAGGGTGAATCAGAAGAAGCAGAAGAAGGAGAAGGAGAAGGTGAAGTATGGAGGGTGAATCAGAAGAAGCAGAAGAAGGAGAAGGAGAAGGTGAAGTCTGGAGGGTGAATCAGAAGAAGTAGAAGAAGGAGAAGGAGAAGGTGAAGTCTGGAGGGTGAATCAGAAGAAGTAGAAGAAGGAGAAGGAGAAGGTGAAGTCTGGAGGGTGAATCAGAAAAAGCAGAAGAAGGAGAAGGAGAAGGTGAAGTCAGGAGGGTGAATCAGAAGAAGCAGAAGAAGGAGAAGGAGAAGGTGAAGTCTGGAGGGTGAATCAGAAGAAGCAGAAGAAGGAAAAGGAGGAGGTGAAGACTGGAGGGTGAATCAGAAGAAGTAGATGAAGGAGAAGGAGAAGGTGAAGTCTGGAGGGTGAATCAGAAGAAGTAGAAGAAGGAGAAGGAGAAGGCGAAGTCTGTAGGGTGAATCAGAAGAAGCAGAAGAAGGAGAAGGAGAAGGTGAAGTCTGGAGAGTGAATCAGAAGAAGCAGAAGAAGGAGAAGGAGAAGGTGAAGTCTGAAGGGTGAATCAGAAGAATTAGAAGAAGGAGAAGGAGAAGGTGAGGTCTGGAGGGTGAATCAGAAGAAGCAGAAGAAGGAGAAGGAGAAGGTGAAGTCTGAAGGGTGAATCAGAAGAAGCAGAAGAAGGAGAAGGAGAAGGTGAAGTCTGGAGGGTGAATCAGAAGAAGCAGAAGAAGGAGAAGGAGAAGGTGAAGTCTGGAGCGTGAATCAGAGGAAGCAGAAGAAGGAGAAGGAGAAGGTGAAGTCTGGAGCGTGAATCAGAAGAAGCAGAAGAAGGAGAAGGAGAAGATGAAGTCTGGAGGGTGAATCAGAAGAAGGAGAAGAAGGAGAAGGAGAAGGTGAGGTCTGGAGGGTGAATCAGAAGAAGCAGAAGAAGGAGAAGGAGAAGGTGAAGTCTGGAGGGTGAATCAGAAGAAGCAGAAGAAGGAGAAGGAGAAGGTGAAGTCTGGAGGGTGAATCAGAAGAAGCAGAAGAAGGAGAAGGAGAAGGTGAAGTCTGGAGGGTGAATCAGAAGTAGCAGAAGAAGGAGAAGGAGAAGGCGAAGTCAGGAGGGTGAATCAGAAGAAGCAGCAGAAGGAGAAGGAGAAGGTGAAGTTAGGAGAGTGAATCAGAAGAAGCAGAAGAAGGAGAAGGAGAAGGTGAAGTCAGGGGGGTGAAGCAGAAGAAGTAGAAGAAGGAGAAGGAGAAGGTGAAGTCAGGAGGGTGAAGCAGAAGAAGCAGAAGAAGGAGAAGGAGAAGGTGAGGTCTGGAGGGCGCAGCAGAAGAAGCAGAAGAAGGAGAAGGAGAAGGTGAAGTTTGGAGGGTGAAGCAGAAGAAGCAGAAGAAGGAGAAGGAGAAGGTGAAGTCTGGAGGGTGAATCAGAAGAAGAAGAAGAAGGAGAAGGAGAAGGTGAAGTCAGGAGGGTGAAGCAGAAGAAGCAGAAGAAGGAGAAGCAGAAGGTGAAGTCTGGAGGGTGAAGCAGAAGAAGCAGAAGAAGGAGAAGGAGAAGGTGAAGTCTGGAGCGTGAATCAGAAGAAGTAGACGAAGGAGAAGTAGAAGGTGAAGTCTGGAGGGTGAATCAGAAGAAGTAGAAGAAGGAGAAGGAGAAGGTGAAGTCTGGAGGGTGAATCAGAAGAAGAAGAAGAAGGAGAAGGAGAAGGTGTAGTCTGGAGATGAATCAGATGAAGTAGAAGAAGGAGAAGGAGAAGGTGAAGTCAGGAGGGTGAATCAGAAGAAGTAGAAGAAGGAGAAGGAGAAGGTGAGGTCTGGAGGGTGAATCAGAAGAAGCAGAAGAAGGAGAAGGAGAAGGTGAAGTCAGGGGGGTGAAGCAGAAGAAGTAGAAGAAGGAGAAGGAGAAGGTGAAGTCAGGAAGGTGAAGCAGAAGAAGCAGAAGAAGGAGAAGGAGAAGGTGAAGTCTGGCGGGCGCAGCAGAAGAAGCAGAAGAAGGAGAAGGAGAAGGTGAAGTCTGGAGGGTGAAGCAGAAGAAGGAGAAGGAGAAGGTGAAGTCTGGAGGGTGAATCAGAAGAAGTAGAAGAAGGAGAAGGAGAAGGTGAAGTCAGGAGGGTGAAGCAGAAGAAGCAGAAGAAGGAGAAGGAGAAGGTGACGTCTGGAGGGTGAAGCAGAAGAAGCAGAAGAAGGAGAAGGAGAAGGTGAAGTCTGGAGGGCGAAGCAGAAGAAGTGGAAGAAGGAGAAGGAGAAGGTGAAGTCTGGAGGGTGAAGCAGAAGAAGCAGAAGAAGGAGAAGGAGAAGGTGAAGTCTGGAGGGTGAATCAGAAGAAGTAGAAGAAGGAGAAGGAGAAGGTGAAGTCAGGAGGGTGAAGCAGAAGAAGCAGAAGAAGGAGAAGGAGAAGGTGAAGTCTGGAGGGTGAAGCAGAAGAAGCAGAAGAAGGAGAAGGAGAAGGTGAAGGCTGGGGGGTGAATCAGAAGAAGTAGAAGAAGGAGAAGGAGAAGATGAAGTCTGGAGGGTGAATCAGAAGAAGCAGAAGAAGGAGAACGAGAAGGTGAAGTCTGGAGGGAGAAGCAGAAGAAGAAGAAGGAGAAGGAGAAGGTGAAGTCTGGAGGGTGAATCAGAAGAAGTAGAAGAAGGAGAAGGAAAAGGTGAAGTCTGGAGGGTGAATCAGAAGAAGTAGAAGAAGGAGAAGGAGAAGGTGAAGTCTGGAGGGTGAATCAGAAGAAGCAGAAGAAGGAGAAGGAGAAGTTGAAGTCTGGAGGCTGAATCGGAAGAAGTAGAAGAAGGAGAAGGAGAAGGTGTAGTCTGGAGGGTGAATCAGAAGAAGTAGACGAAGGAGAAGTAGAAGGTGAAGTCTGGAGGGTGAATCAGAAGAAGCAGAAGAATAAGAAGGAGAAGGTGAAGTCTGGAGGGTGAATGAGAAGAAGTAGAAGAAGGAGAAGGAGAAGGTGAAGTCTGGAGGGTGAATCAGAAGAAGCAGAAGAAGGAGAAGGAGAAAGTGAAGTCTGGAGGGTGAATCAGAAGAAGCAGAAGAAGGAGAAGGAGAAGGTGAAGTATGGAGGGTGAATCAGAAGAAGCAGAAGAAGGAGAAGGAGAAGGTGAAGTCTGGAGGGTGAATCAGAAGAAGTAGAAGAAGGAGAAGGAGAAGGTGAAGTCTGGAGGGTGAATCAGAAGAAGTAGAAGAAGGAGAAGGAGAAGGTGAAGTCTGGAGGGTGAATCAGAAAAAGCAGAAGAAGGAGAAGGAGAAGGTGAAGTCAGGAGGGTGAATCAGAAGAAGCAGAAGAAGGAGAAGGAGAAGGTGAAGTCTGGAGGGTGAATCAGAAGAAGCAGAAGAAGGAAAAGGAGGAGGTGAAGACTGGAGGGTGAATCAGAAGAAGTAGATGAAGGAGAAGGAGAAGGTGAAGTCTGGAGGGTGAATCAGAAGAAGTAGAAGAAGGAGAAGGAGAAGGCGAAGTCTGTAGGGTGAATCAGAAGAAGCAGAAGAAGGAGAAGGAGAAGGTGAAGTCTGGAGAGTGAATCAGAAGAAGCAGAAGAAGGAGAAGGAGAAGGTGAAGTCTGAAGGGTGAATCAGAAGAATTAGAAGAAGGAGAAGGAGAAGGTGAGGTCTGGAGGGTGAATCAGAAGAAGCAGAAGAAGGAGAAGGAGAAGGTGAAGTCTGAAGGGTGAATCAGAAGAAGCAGAAGAAGGAGAAGGAGAAGGTGAAGTCTGGAGGGTGAATCAGAAGAAGCAGAAGAAGGAGAAGGAGAAGGTGAAGTCTGGAGCGTGAATCAGAAGAAGCAGAAGAAGGAGAAGGAGAAGGTGAAGTCTGGAGCGTGAATCAGAAGAAGCAGAAGAAGGAGAAGGAGAAGATGAAGTCTGGAGGGTGAATCAGAAGAAGGAGAAGAAGGAGAAGGAGAAGGTGAGGTCTGGAGGGTGAATCAGAAGAAGCAGAAGAAGGAGAAGGAGAAGGTGAAGTCTGGAGGGTGAATCAGAAGAAGCAGAAGAAGGAGAAGGAGAAGGTGAAGTCTGGAGGGTGAATCAGAAGAAGCAGAAGAAGGAGAAGGAGAAGGTGAAGTCTGGAGGGTGAATCAGAAGTAGCAGAAGAAGGAGAAGGAGAAGGCGAAGTCAGGAGGGTGAATCAGAAGAAGCAGCAGAAGGAGAAGGAGAAGGTGAAGTTAGGAGAGTGAATCAGAAGAAGCAGAAGAAGGAGAAGGAGAAGGTGAAGTCAGGGGGGTGAAGCAGAAGAAGCAGAAGAAGGAGAAGGAGAAGGTGAAGTCTGGAGGGTGAAGCAGAAGAAGCAGAAGAAGGAGAAGGAGAAGGTGAAGGCTGGGGGGTGAATCAGAAGAAGTAGAAGAAGGAGAAGGAGAAGATGAAGTCTGGAGGGTGAATCAGAAGAAGCAGAAGAAGGAGAAGGAGAAGGTGAAGTCTGGAGGGAGAAGCAGAAGAAGAAGAAGGAGAAGGAGAAGGTGAAGTCTGGAGGGTGAATCAGAAGAAGTAGAAGAAGGAGAAGGAAAAGGTGAAGTCTGGAGGGTGAATCAGAAGAAGTAGAAGAAGGAGAAGGAGAAGGTGAAGTCTGGAGGGTGAATCAGAAGAAGCAGAAGAAGGAGAAGGAGAAGTTGAAGTCTGGAGGCTGAATCGGAAGAAGTAGAAGAAGGAGAAGGAGAAGGTGTAGTCTGGAGGGTGAATCAGAAGAAGTAGACGAAGGAGAAGTAGAAGGTGAAGTCTGGAGGGTGAATCAGAAGAAGCAGAAGAAGGAGAAGGAGAAGGTGAAGTCTGGAGGGTGAATGAGAAGAAGTAGAAGAAGGAGAAGGAGAAGGTGAAGTCTGGAGGGTGAATCAGAAGAAGCAGAAGAAGGAGAAGGAGAAAGTGAAGTCTGGAGGGTGAATCAGAAGAAGCAGAAGAAGGAGAAGGAGAAGGTGAAGTCTGAAGGGTGAATCAGAAGAATTAGAAGAAGGAGAAGGAGAAGGTGAGGTCTGGAGGGTGAATCAGAAGAAGCAGAAGAAGGAGAAGGAGAAGGTGAAGTCTGAAGGGTGAATCAGAAGAAGCAGAAGAAGGAGAAGGAGAAGGTGAAGTCTGGAGGGTGAATCAGAAGAAGCAGAAGAAGGAGAAGGAGAAGGTGAAGTCTGGAGCGTGAATCAGAGGAAGCAGAAGAAGGAGAAGGAGAAGGTGAAGTCTGGAGCGTGAATCAGAAGAAGCAGAAGAAGGAGAAGGAGAAGATGAAGTCTGGAGGGTGAATCAGAAGAAGGAGAAGAAGGAGAAGGAGAAGGTGAGGTCTGGAGGGTGAATCAGAAGAAGCAGAAGAAGGAGAAGGAGAAGGTGAAGTCTGGAGGGTGAATCAGAAGAAGCAGAAGAAGGAGAAGGAGAAGGTGAAGTCTGGAGGGTGAATCAGAAGAAGCAGAAGAAGGAGAAGGAGAAGGTGAAGTCTGGAGGGTGAATCAGAAGTAGCAGAAGAAGGAGAAGGAGAAGGCGAAGTCAGGAGGGTGAATCAGAAGAAGCAGCAGAAGGAGAAGGAGAAGGTGAAGTTAGGAGAGTGAATCAGAAGAAGCAGAAGAAGGAGAAGGAGAAGGTGAAGTCAGGGGGGTGAAGCAGAAGAAGTAGAAGAAGGAGAAGGAGAAGGTGAAGTCAGGAGGGTGAAGCAGAAGAAGCAGAAGAAGGAGAAGGAGAAGGTGAGGTCTGGAGGGCGCAGCAGAAGAAGCAGAAGAAGGAGAAGGAGAAGGTGAAGTTTGGAGGGTGAAGCAGAAGAAGCAGAAGAAGGAGAAGGAGAAGGTGAAGTCTGGAGGGTGAATCAGAAGAAGAAGAAGAAGGAGAAGGAGAAGGTGAAGTCAGGAGGGTGAAGCAGAAGAAGCAGAAGAAGGAGAAGCAGAAGGTGAAGTCTGGAGGGTGAAGCAGAAGAAGCAGAAGAAGGAGAAGGAGAAGGTGAAGTCTGGAGCGTGAATCAGAAGAAGTAGACGAAGGAGAAGTAGAAGGTGAAGTCTGGAGGGTAAATCAGAAGAAGTAGAAGAAGGAGAAGGAGAAGGTGAAGTCTGGAGGGTGAATCAGAAGAAGAAGAAGAAGGAGAAGGAGAAGGTGAAGTCTGGAGATGAATCAGATGAAGTAGAAGAAGGAGAAGGAGAAGGTGAAGTCAGGAGGGTGAATCAGAAGAAGTAGAAGAAGGAGAAGGAGAAGGTGAGGTCTGGAGGGTGAATCAGAAGAAGCAGAAGAAGGAGAAGGAGAAGGTGAAGTCAGGGGGGTGAAGCAGAAGAAGTAGAAGAAGGAGAAGGAGAAGGTGAAGTCAGGAAGGTGAAGCAGAAGAAGCAGAAGAAGGAGAAGGAGAAGGTGAAGTCTGGCGGGCGCAGCAGAAGAAGCAGAAGAAGGAGAAGGAGAAGGTGAACTCTGGAGGGTGAAGCAGAAGAAGGAGAAGGAGAAGGTGAAGTCTGGAGGGTGAATCAGAAGAAGTAGAAGAAGGAGAAGGAGAAGGTGAAGTCAGGAGGGTGAAGCAGAAGAAGCAGAAGAAGGAGAAGGAGAAGGTGACGTCTGGAGGGTGAAGCAGAAGAAGCAGAAGAAGGAGAAGGAGAAGGTGAAGTCTGGAGGGCGAAGCAGAAGAAGTGGAAGAAGGAGAAGGAGAAGGTGAAGTCTGGAGGGTGAAGCAGAAGAAGCAGAAGAAGGAGAAGGAGAAGGTGAAGTCTGGAGGGTGAATCAGAAGAAGTAGAAGAAGGAGAAGGAGAAGGTGAAGTCAGGAGGGTGAAGCAGAAGAAGCAGAAGAAGGAGAAGGAGAAGGTGAAGTCTGGAGGGTGAAGCAGAAGAAGCAGAAGAAGGAGAAGGAGAAGGTGAAGGCTGGGGGGTGAATCAGAAGAAGTAGAAGAAGGAGAAGGAGAAGATGAAGTCTGGAGGGTGAATCAGAAGAAGCAGAAGAAGGAGAACGAGAAGGTGAAGTCTGGAGGGAGAAGCAGAAGAAGAAGAAGGAGAAGGAGAAGGTGAAGTCTGGAGGGTGAATCAGAAGAAGTAGAAGAAGGAGAAGGAAAAGGTGAAGTCTGGAGGGTGAATCAGAAGAAGTAGAAGAAGGAGAAGGAGAAGGTGAAGTCTGGAGGGTGAATCAGAAGAAGCAGAAGAAGGAGAAGGAGAAGTTGAAGTCTGGAGGCTGAATCGGAAGAAGTAGAAGAAGGAGAAGGAGAAGGTGTAGTCTGGAGGGTGAATCAGAAGAAGTAGACGAAGGAGAAGTAGAAGGTGAAGTCTGGAGGGTGAATCAGAAGAAGCAGAAGAATAAGAAGGAGAAGGTGAAGTCTGGAGGGTGAATGAGAAGAAGTAGAAGAAGGAGAAGGAGAAGGTGAAGTCTGGAGGGTGAATCAGAAGAAGCAGAAGAAGGAGAAGGAGAAAGTGAAGTCTGGAGGGTGAATCAGAAGAAGCAGAAGAAGGAGAAGGAGAAGGTGAAGTATGGAGGGTGAATCAGAAGAAGCAGAAGAAGGAGAAGGAGAAGGTGAAGTCTGGAGGGTGAATCAGAAGAAGTAGAAGAAGGAGAAGGAGAAGGTGAAGTCTGGAGGGTGAATCAGAAGAAGTAGAAGAAGGAGAAGGAGAAGGTGAAGTCTGGAGGGTGAATCAGAAAAAGCAGAAGAAGGAGAAGGAGAAGGTGAAGTCAGGAGGGTGAATCAGAAGAAGCAGAAGAAGGAGAAGGAGAAGGTGAAGTCTGGAGGGTGAATCAGAAGAAGCAGAAGAAGGAAAAGGAGGAGGTGAAGACTGGAGGGTGAATCAGAAGAAGTAGATGAAGGAGAAGGAGAAGGTGAAGTCTGGAGGGTGAATCAGAAGAAGTAGAAGAAGGAGAAGGAGAAGGCGAAGTCTGTAGGGTGAATCAGAAGAAGCAGAAGAAGGAGAAGGAGAAGGTGAAGTCTGGAGAGTGAATCAGAAGAAGCAGAAGAAGGAGAAGGAGAAGGTGAAGTCTGAAGGGTGAATCAGAAGAATTAGAAGAAGGAGAAGGAGAAGGTGAGGTCTGGAGGGTGAATCAGAAGAAGCAGAAGAAGGAGAAGGAGAAGGTGAAGTCTGAAGGGTGAATCAGAAGAAGCAGAAGAAGGAGAAGGAGAAGGTGAAGTCTGGAGGGTGAATCAGAAGAAGCAGAAGAAGGAGAAGGAGAAGGTGAAGTCTGGAGCGTGAATCAGAAGAAGCAGAAGAAGGAGAAGGAGAAGGTGAAGTCTGGAGCGTGAATCAGAAGAAGCAGAAGAAGGAGAAGGAGAAGATGAAGTCTGGAGGGTGAATCAGAAGAAGGAGAAGAAGGAGAAGGAGAAGGTGAGGTCTGGAGGGTGAATCAGAAGAAGCAGAAGAAGGAGAAGGAGAAGGTGAAGTCTGGAGGGTGAATCAGAAGAAGCAGAAGAAGGAGAAGGAGAAGGTGAAGTCTGGAGGGTGAATCAGAAGAAGCAGAAGAAGGAGAAGGAGAAGGTGAAGTCTGGAGGGTGAATCAGAAGTAGCAGAAGAAGGAGAAGGAGAAGGCGAAGTCAGGAGGGTGAATCAGAAGAAGCAGCAGAAGGAGAAGGAGAAGGTGAAGTTAGGAGAGTGAATCAGAAGAAGCAGAAGAAGGAGAAGGAGAAGGTGAAGTCAGGGGGGTGAAGCAGAAGAAGCAGAAGAAGGAGAAGGAGAAGGTGAAGTCTGGAGGGTGAAGCAGAAGAAGCAGAAGAAGGAGAAGGAGAAGGTGAAGGCTGGGGGGTGAATCAGAAGAAGTAGAAGAAGGAGAAGGAGAAGATGAAGTCTGGAGGGTGAATCAGAAGAAGCAGAAGAAGGAGAAGGAGAAGGTGAAGTCTGGAGGGAGAAGCAGAAGAAGAAGAAGGAGAAGGAGAAGGTGAAGTCTGGAGGGTGAATCAGAAGAAGTAGAAGAAGGAGAAGGAAAAGGTGAAGTCTGGAGGGTGAATCAGAAGAAGTAGAAGAAGGAGAAGGAGAAGGTGAAGTCTGGAGGGTGAATCAGAAGAAGCAGAAGAAGGAGAAGGAGAAGTTGAAGTCTGGAGGCTGAATCGGAAGAAGTAGAAGAAGGAGAAGGAGAAGGTGTAGTCTGGAGGGTGAATCAGAAGAAGTAGACGAAGGAGAAGTAGAAGGGGAAGTCTGGAGGGTGAATCAGAAGAAGCAGAAGAAGGAGAAGGAGAAGGTGAAGTCTGGAGGGTGAATGAGAAGAAGTAGAAGAAGGAGAAGGAGAAGGTGAAGTCTGGAGGGTGAATCAGAAGAAGCAGAAGAAGGAGAAGGAGAAAGTGAAGTCTGGAGGGTGAATCAGAAGAAGCAGAAGAAGGAGAAGGAGAAGGTGAAGTATGGAGGGTGAATCAGAAGAAGCAGAAGAAGGAGAAGGAGAAGGTGAAGTCTGGAGGGTGAATCAGAAGAAGTAGAAGAAGGAGAAGGAGAAGGTGAAGTCTGGAGGGTGAATCAGAAGAAGTAGAAGAAGGAGAAGGAGAAGGTGAAGTCTGGAGGGTGAATCAGAAAAAGCAGAAGAAGGAGAAGGAGAAGGTGAAGTCAGGAGGGTGAATCAGAAGAAGCAGAAGAAGGAGAAGGAGAAGGTGAAGTCTGGAGGGTGAATCAGAAGAAGCAGAAGAAGGAAAAGGAGGAGGTGAAGACTGGAGGGTGAATCAGAAGAAGTAGATGAAGGAGAAGGAGAAGGTGAAGTCTGGAGGGTGAATCAGAAGAAGTAGAAGAAGGAGAAGGAGAAGGCGAAGTCTGTAGGGTGAATCAGAAGAAGCAGAAGAAGGAGAAGGAGAAGGTGAAGTCTGGAGAGTGAATCAGAAGAAGCAGAAGAAGGAGAAGGAGAAGGTGAAGTCTGAAGGGTGAATCAGAAGAATTAGAAGAAGGAGAAGGAGAAGGTGAGGTCTGGAGGGTGAATCAGAAGAAGCAGAAGAAGGAGAAGGAGAAGGTGAAGTCTGAAGGGTGAATCAGAAGAAGCAGAAGAAGGAGAAGGAGAAGGTGAAGTCTGGAGGGTGAATCAGAAGAAGCAGAAGAAGGAGAAGGAGAAGGTGAAGTCTGGAGCGTGAATCAGAGGAAGCAGAAGAAGGAGAAGGAGAAGGTGAAGTCTGGAGCGTGAATCAGAAGAAGCAGAAGAAGGAGAAGGAGAAGATGAAGTCTGGAGGGTGAATCAGAAGAAGGAGAAGAAGGAGAAGGAGAAGGTGAGGTCTGGAGGGTGAATCAGAAGAAGCAGAAGAAGGAGAAGGAGAAGGTGAAGTCTGGAGGGTGAATCAGAAGAAGCAGAAGAAGGAGAAGGAGAAGGTGAAGTCTGGAGGGTGAATCAGAAGAAGCAGAAGAAGGAGAAGGAGAAGGTGAAGTCTGGAGGGTGAATCAGAAGTAGCAGAAGAAGGAGAAGGAGAAGGCGAAGTCAGGAGGGTGAATCAGAAGAAGCAGCAGAAGGAGAAGGAGAAGGTGAAGTTAGGAGAGTGAATCAGAAGAAGCAGAAGAAGGAGAAGGAGAAGGTGAAGTCAGGGGGGTGAAGCAGAAGAAGTAGAAGAAGGAGAAGGAGAAGGTGAAGTCAGGAGGGTGAAGCAGAAGAAGCAGAAGAAGGAGAAGGAGAAGGTGAGGTCTGGAGGGCGCAGCAGAAGAAGCAGAAGAAGGAGAAGGAGAAGGTGAAGTTTGGAGGGTGAAGCAGAAGAAGCAGAAGAAGGAGAAGGAGAAGGTGAAGTCTGGAGGGTGAATCAGAAGAAGAAGAAGAAGGAGAAGGAGAAGGTGAAGTCAGGAGGGTGAAGCAGAAGAAGCAGAAGAAGGAGAAGCAGAAGGTGAAGTCTGGAGGGTGAAGCAGAAGAAGCAGAAGAAGGAGAAGGAGAAGGTGAAGTCTGGAGCGTGAAGCAGAAGAAGCAGAAGAAGGAGAAGGAGAAGGTGAAGTCTGGAGGGTGAATCAGAAGAAGTAGAAGAAGGAGAAGGAGAAGGTGAAGTCAGGAGGGTGAAGCAGAAGAAGCAGAAGAAGGAGAAGGAGAAGGTGAAGTCTGGAGGGTGAAGCAGAAGAAGCAGAAGAAGGAGAAGGAGAAGGTGAAGTCTGGAGGGTGAAGCAGAAGAAGCAGAAGAAGGAGAAGGAGAAAGTGAAGTCAGGAGGGTGAATCAGAAGAAGTAGAAGAAGGAGAAGGAGAAGGTGAAGTCTGGAGGGTGAATCAGAAGAAGTAGAAGAAGGAGAAGGAGAAGGTGAAGGCTGGAGGGTGAATCAGAAGAAGTAGAAGAAGGAGAAGGAGAAGGTGAAGTCTGAAGGGTGAATCAGAAGAAGCAGAAGAAGGAGAAGGAGAAGGTGAAGTCTGGAGGGAGAAGCAGAAGAAGAAGAAGAAGGAGAAGGAGAAGGTGAAGTCTGGAGGGTGAATCAGAAGAAGTAGAAGAAGGAGAAGGAAAAGGTGAAGTCTGGAGGGTGAATCAGAAGAAGTAGAAGAAGGAGAAGGAGAAGGTGAAGTCAGGAGGGTGAATCAGAAGAAGCAGAAGAAGAAGAAGGAGAAGGTGAAGTCTGGAGGGTGAATCAGAAGAAGTAGAAGAAGGAGAAGGAGAAGGTGTAGTCTGGAGGGCGAATCAGAAGAAGTAGACGAAGGAGAAGTAGAAGGTGAAGTCTGGAGGGTGAATCAGAAGAAGCAGAATAAGGAGAAGGAGAAGGTGAAGTCTGGAGGGTGAATGAGAAGAAGTAGAAGAAGGAGAAGGAGAAGGTGAAGTCTGGAGGGTGAATCAGAAGAAGCAGAAGAAGGAGAAGGAGAAAGTGAAGTCTGGAGGGTGAATCAGAAGAAGCAGAAGAAGGAGAAGGAGAAGGTGAAGTATGGAGGGTGAATCAGAAGAAGCAGAAGAAGGAGAAGGAGAAGGTGAAGTCTGGAGGGTGAATCAGAAGAAGCAGAAGAAGTAGAAGGAGAAGGTGAAGTCTGGAGGGTGAATCAGAAGAAGTAGAAGAAGGAGAAGGAGAAGGTGAAGTCTGGAGGGTGAATCAGAAAAAGCAGAAGAAGGAGAAGGAGAAGGTGAAGTCAGGAGGGTGAATCAGAAGAAGCAGAAGAAGGAGAAGGAGAAGGTGAAGTCTGGAGGGTGAATCAGAAGAAGCAGAAGAAGGAGAAGGAGGAGGTGAAGACTGGAGGGTGAATCAGAAGATGTAGAAGAAGGAGAAGGAGAAGGTGAAGTCTGGAGGGTGAATCAGAAGAAGTAGAAGAAGGAGAAGGAGAAGGCGAAGTCTGGAGGGTGAATCAGAAGAAGCAGAAGAAGGAGAAGGAGAAGGTGAAGTCTGGAGGGTGAATCAGAAGAAGCAGAAGAAGGAGAAGGAGAAGATGAAGTCTGGAGGTTGAATCAGAAGAATTAGAAGAAGGAGAAGGAGAAGGTGAGGTCTGGAGGGTGAATCAGAAGAAGCAGAAGAAGGAGAAGGAGAAGGTGAAGTCTGAAGGGTGAATCAGAAGAAGCAGAAGAAGGAGAAGGAGAAGGTGAAGTCTGGAGGGTGAATCAGAAGAAGCAGAAGAAGGAGAAGGAGAAGGTGAAGTCTGGAGGGTGAAGCAGAAGAAGCAGAAGAAGGAGAAGGAGAAGGTGAAGTCTGGAGGGTGAAGCAGAAGAAGCAGAAGAAGGAGAAGGAGAAGGTGAAGTCTGGAGGGTGAAGCAGAAGAAGCAGAAGAAGGAGAAGGAGAAAGTGAAGTCAGGAGGGTGAATCAGAAGAAGTAGAAGAAGGAGAAGGAGAAGGTGAAGTCTGGAGGGTGAATCAGAAGAAGTAGAAGAAGGAGAAGGAGAAGGTGAAGGTTGGAGGGTGAATCAGAAGAAGTAGAAGAAGGAGAAGGAGAAGGTGAAGTCTGAAGGGTGAATCAGAAGAAGCAGAAGAAGGAGAAGGAGAAGGTGAAGTCTGGAGGGAGAAGCAGAAGAAGAAGAAGAAGGAGAAGGAGAAGGTGAAGTCTGGAGGGTGAATCAGAAGAAGTAGAAGAAGGAGAAGGAAAAGGTGAAGTCTGGAGGGTGAATCAGAAGAAGTAGAAGAAGGAGAAGGAGAAGGTGAAGTCTGGAGGTTGAATCAGAAGAAGCAGAAGAAGGAGAAGGAGAAGGTGAAGTCTGGAGGGTGAATCAGAAGAAGTAGAAGAAGGAGAAGGAGAAGGTGTAGTCTGGAGGGCGAATCAGAAGAAGTAGACGAAGGAGAAGTAGAAGGTGAAGTCTGGAGGGTGAATCAGAAGAAGCAGAATAAGGAGAAGGAGAAGGTGAAGTCTGGAGGGTGAATGAGAAGAAGTAGAAGAAGGAGAAGGAGAAGGTGAAGTCTGGAGGGTGAATCAGAAGAAGCAGAAGAAGGAGAAGGAGAAAGTGAAGTCTGGAGGGTGAATCAGAAGAAGCAGAAGAAGTAGAAGGAGAAGGTGAAGTCTGGAGGGTGAATCAGAAGAAGTAGAAGAAGGAGAAGGAGAAGGTGAAGTCTGGAGGGTGAATCAGAAAAAGCAGAAGAAGGAGAAGGAGAAGGTGAAGTCAGGAGGGTGAATCAGAAGAAGCAGAAGAAGGAGAAGGAGAAGGTGAAGTCTGGAGGGTGAATCAGAAGAAGCAGAAGAAGGAGAAGGAGGAGGTGAAGACTGGAGGGTGAATCAGAAGAAGTAGAAGAAGGAGAAGGAGAAGGTGAAGACTGGAGGGTGAGTCAGAAGAAGTAGAAGAAGGAGAAGGAGAAGGTGAAGTCTGGATGGTGAATCAGAAGAAGGAGAAGGAGAAGGTGCAGTCTGGAGGGTGAATCAGAAGAAGCAGAAGAAGGAGAAGGAGAAGGTGAAGTCTGAAGGGTGAATCAGAAGAAGCAGAAGAAGGAAAAGGAGAAGGTGAAGTCTGGAGGGTGAATCAGAAGAAGCAGAAGAAGGAGAAGGAGAAGGTGAAGTCTGGAGGGTGAATCAGAAGAAGCAGAAGAAGGAGAAGGAGAAGGTGAAGTCTGGAGGGTGAATCAGAAGAAGTAGAAGAAGGAGAAGGAGAAGGTGAAGACTGGAGGGTGAGTCAGAAGAAGTAGAAGAAGGAGAAGGAGAAGGTGAAGTCTGGAGGGTGAATCAGAAGAAGGAGAAGGAGAAGGTGCAGTCTGGAGGGTGAATCAGTGGAAGCAGAAGAAGGAGAAGGAGAAGGTGAAGTCTGGAGGGTGAATCAGAAGAAGCAGAAGAAGGAGAAGGAGAAGTTGAAGTCTGGAGGGTGAATCAGAAGAAGCAGAAGAAGTAGAAGGGGAAGGTGAAGTCTGGAGGGTGAATCAGAAGAAGTAGAAGAAGGAGAAGGAGAAGGTGAAGTCTGGAGTGTGAATCAGAAGAAGTAGAAGAAGGAGAAGGAGAAGGCGAAGTCTGGAGGGTGAATCAGAAGAAGCAGAAGAAGGAGAAGGAGAAGGTGAAGTCTGGAGGGTGAATCAGAAGAAGCAGAAGAAGGAGAAGGAGAAGATGAAGTCTGGAGGGTGAATCAGAAGAATTAGAAGAAGGAGAAGGAGAAGGTGAGGTCTGGAGGGTGAATCAGTAGAAGCAGAAGAAGGAGAAGGAGAAGGTGAAGTCTGAAGGGTGAATCAGAAGAAGCAGAAGAAGAAGAAGGAGAAGGTGAAGTCTGGAGGGTGTATCAGAAGAAGCAAAAGAAGGAGAAGGAGAAGGTGAAGTCTGGAGGGTGAATCAGAAGAAGCAGAAGAAGGAGAAGGAGAAGGTGAAGTCTGGAGGGTGAATCAGAAGAAGTGGAAGAAGGAGAAGGAGAAGGTGAAGTCTGGAGGGTGAATCGGAAGAAGTAGAAGAAGGAGAAGGAGAAGGTGAAGTCTGGAGGGAGAATCAGAAGAAGCAGAAGAAGGAGAAGGAGAAGGTGAAGTCTGGAGGGTGAATCAGAAGAAGCAGAAGAAGGAGAAGGAGAAGGTGAAGTCTGGAGGGTGAATCAGAATAAGTAGAAGAAGATGAAGGAGATGGTGAAGTCTGGAGGGTGAATCAGAAGAAGCAGAAGAAGGAGAAGGAGAAGGTGAAGTCAGGAGAGTGAATCAGAAGAAGCAGAAGAAGGAGAAGGAGAAGGTGAAGTCTGGAGGGTGAATCAGAAGAAGCAGAATAAGGAGAAGGAGAAGGTGAAGTCTGGAGGGTGAATCAGAAGAAGCAGAAGAAGGAGAAGGAGAAGTTAAAGTCTGGAGGGTGAATCAGAAAAAGTAGAAGAAGGAGAAGGAGAAGGTGAAGTCTGGAGGGTGAAGCAGAAGAAGTAGAAGAAGGAGGAGAAGGTGAAGTCAGGAGGGTGAATCAGAAGAAGCAGAAGAAGGAGAAGGAGAAGGTGAAGTCTGGAGTGTGAATCCGAAGAATCAGAAGAAGGAGAAGGAGAAGGTGAAGTCTGGAGGGTGAATCAGAAGAAGCAGAAGAAAGAGAAGGAGAAGGTGAAGTCAGGAGGGTGAAGCAGAAGAAGCAGAAGAAGGAGAAGTAGAAGGTGAAGACTGGAGGGTGAATCAGAAGAAGTAGAAGAAGGAGAAGGAGAAGGTGAAGTCTGGAGGGTTAATAAGAAGAAGTAGAAAAAGGAGAAGGAGAAGGTGAAGTCTGGAGGGTGAATCAGAAGAAGTAGAAGAAGGAGAAGGAGAAGGTGAAGTCTGGAGATGAATCAGAAGAAGTAGAAGAAGGAGAAGGAGAAGGTGAAGTCAGGAGGGTGAATCAGAAGAAGTAGAAGAAGGAGAAGGAGAAGGTGAGGTCTGGAGGGTGAATCAGAAGAAGCAGAAGAAGGAGAAGGAGAAGGTGAAGTCAGGAGGGTGAATCAGAAGAAGCAGAAGAAGGAGAAGGAGAAGGTGAAGTTAGGAGGGTGAATCAGAAGAAGCAGAAGAAGGAGAAGGAGACGGTGAAGTCAGGGGGGTGAAGCAGAAGAAGTAGAAGAAGGAGAAGGAGAAGGTGAAGTCAGGAAGGTGAAGCAGAAGAAGCAGAAGAAGGAGAAGGAGAAGGTGAAGTCTGGCGGGCGCAGCAGAAGAAGTAGAAGAAGGAGAAGGAGAAGGTGAAGTCAGGAGGGTGAAGCAGAAGAAGCAGAAGAAGGAGAAGGAGAAGGTGAAGTCTGGAGGGTGAAGCAGAAGAAGCAGAAGAAGGAGAAGGAGAAGGTGAAGTCTGGAGGGTGAAGCAGAAGAAGCAGAAGAAGGAGAAGGAGAAGGTGAAGTCAGGAGGGTGAATCAGAAGAAGTAGAAGAAGGAGAAGGAGAAGGTGAAGTCTGGAGGGTGAATCAGAAGAAGTAGAAGAAGGAGAAGGAGAAGGTGAAGTCTGGAGGGTGAATCAGAAGAAGTAGAAGAAGGAGAAGGAGAAGGTGAAATCTGGAGGGTGAATCAGAAGAAGCAGAAGAAGGAGAAGGAGAAGGTGAAGTCTGGAGGGTGAATCAGAAGAAGTAGAAGAAGGAGAAGGAGAAGGTGAAGTCTGGAGGGTGAAGCAGAAGAAGCAGAAGAAGGAGAAGGAGAATGTGAAGTCTGGAGGGTGAAGCAGAAGAAGCAGAAGAAGGAGAAGGAGAAGGTGAAGTCAGGAGGGTGAATCAGAAGAAGTAGAAGAAGGAGAAGGAGAAGGTGAAGTCTGGAGGGTGAATCAGAAGAAGTAGAAGAAGGAGAAGGAGAAGGTGAAGTCTGGAGGGTGAATCAGAAGAAGTAGAAGAAGGAGAAGGAGAAGGTGAAGTCTGGAGGGTGAATTAGAAGAAGCAGAAGAAGGAGAAGGAGAAGGTGAAGTCTGGAGGGAGAAGCAGAAGAAGTAGAAGAAGGAGAAGGAGAAGGTGAAATCTGGAGGGTGAATCAGAAGAAGTAGAAGAAGGAGAAGGAGAAGGTGAAGTCTGGAGGGTGAATCAGAAGAAGCAGAAGAAGGAGAAGGAGAAGGTGGAGTCTGGAGGGTGAATCAGAAGAAGTAGAAGAAGGAGAAGGAGAAGGTGTGGTCTGGAGGGTGAATCAGAAGAAGTAGACGAAGGAGAAGGAGAAGGTGAAGTCTGGAGGGTGAATCAGAAAAAGCAGAAGAAGGAGAAGGAGAAGGTGAAGTCTGGAGGGTGAATCAGAAGAAGCAGAAGAAGGAGAAGGAGAACGTGAAGTCTGGAGGGTGAATCAGAAGAAGCAGAAGAAGGAGAAGGAGAAGGTGGAGTCTGGAGGGTGAATCAGAAGAAGTAGAAGAAGGAGAAGGAGAAGGTGTGGTCTGGAGGGTGAATCAGAAGAAGTAGACGAATGAGAAGGAGAAGGTGAAGTCTGGAGGGTGAATCAGAAAAAGCAGAAGAAGGAGAAGGAGAAGGTGAAGTCTGGAGGGTGAATCTGAAGAAGCAGAAGAAGGAGAAGGAGAAGGTGAAGTCTGGAGGGTTAATCAGAAGAAGCAGAAGAAGTGGAAGGAGAAGGTGAAGTCTGGAGGGTGAATCAGAAGAAGTAGAAGAAGGAAAAGGAGAAGGTGAAGTCTGGAGGGTGAATCAGAAGAAGCAGAAGAAGGAGAAGGAGAAGGTGAAGTCAGGAGGGTGAATCAGAAGAAGCAGAAGAAGGAGAAGGAGAAGGTGAAGTCTGGAGGGTGAATCAGAAAAAGCAGAAGAAGGAGAAGGAGAAGGTGAAGTCTGGAGGGTGAATCAGAAGAAGTAGAAGAAGCAGAAGGAAAAGGTAAAGTCTGGAGGGTGAATCAGAAGAAGTGGAAGAAGGAGAAGGAGATGGTGAGGTCTGGAGGGTGAATCAGAAGAAGCGGAAGAAGGAGAAGGAGAAGATGAAGTCTGGAGGGTGAATCAGAAGAAGTAGAAGAAGGAGAAGGAGAAGGTGAGGTCTGGAGGGTGAATCAGAAGAAGCAGAAGAAGGAGAAGGAGAAGGTGAAGTCTCGAGGGTGAATCAGAAGAAGCAGGAGAAGGAGAAGGTGAAGTCTGGAGGATGAATCAGAAGAAGCAGAAGAAGGAGAAGGAGAAGGTGAAGTCAGGAGGGTGAATCAGAAGAAGCAGAAGAAGGAGAAGGAGAAGATTGAAGTTAGGAGGGTGAATCAGAAGAAGCAGAAGAAGGAGAAGGAGAAGGTGAAGTCAGGGGGGTGAAGCAGAAGAAGTAGAAGAAGGAGAAGGAGAAGCTGAAGTCAGGAGGGTGAAGCAGAAGAAGCAGAAGAAGGAGAAGGTGAAGTCTGGCGGGCGCAGCAGAAGAAGCAGAAGAAGGAGAAGGAGAAGGTGAAGTCTGGAGGGTGAAGCAGAAGAAGCAGAAGAAGGAGAAGGAGAAGGTGAAGTCTGGAGGGCGAATCAGAAGAAGTAGAAGAAGGAGAAGGAGAAGGTGAAGTCAGGAGGGAGAAGCAGAAGAAGCAGAAGAAGGAGAAGGAGAAGGTGAAGTCTGGAGGGTGAATCAGAAGAAGCAGAAGAAGGAGAAGGAGAAGATGAAGTCTGGAGGGTGAATCAGAAGAATTGGAAGAAGGAGAAGGAGAAGGTGAGGTCTGGAGGGTGAATCAGAAGAAGCAGAAGAAGGAGAAGGAGAAGGTGAAGTCTGAAGGGTGAATCAGAAGAAGCAGAAGAAGGAGAAGGAGAAGGTGAAGTATGGAGGGTGAATCAGAAGAAGCAGAAGAAGGAGAAGGAAAAGGTGAAGTCTGGAGGGTGAATCAGAAGAAGCAGAAGAAGGAGAAGGAGAAGGTGAAGTCTGGAGGGTGAATCAGAAGAAGTAGAAGAAGGAGAAGGAGAAGTCTGGAGGGTGAATCAGAAGAAGTAGAAGAAGGAGAAGGAGAAGGTGAAGTCTGGAGGGTGAATCAGAAGAAGCAGAAGAAGGAGAAGGGGAAGGTGAAGTCTGGAGGGTGAATCAGTAGAAGCAGAAGAAGGAGAAGGAGAAGGTGAAGTCTGGAGGGTGAATCAGAAGAAGCAGAAGAAGGAGAAGGAGAAGGTGAAGTCTGGAGGGTGAATCAGAAGAAGGAGAAGATGAAGTCTGGAGGGTGAATCAGAAGAAGTAGAAGAAGGAGAAGGAGAAGGTGAAGTCTGGAGGGTGAATCTGAAGAAACAGAAGAAGGAGAAGGAGAAGGTGAAGTCAGGAGGGTGAATCAGAAGAAGCAGAAGAAGGAGAAGGAGAAGGTGAAATCTGGAGGGTGAATCAGAAGAAGCAGAAGAAGGAGAAGGAGAAGGTGAAGACTGGAGGTTGAATCAGAAGAAGTAGAAGAAGGAGAAGGAGAAGGTGAAGTCTGGAGGGTGAATCAGAAGAAGTAGAAGAAGGAGAAGGAGAAGGCGAAGTCTGGAGGCTGAATCAGAAGAAGCAGAAGAAGGAGAAGGAAAAGGTGAAGTCTGGAGGGTGAATCAGAAGAAGCAGAAGAAGGAGAAGGAGAAGATGAAGTCTGGAGGGTGAATCAGAAGAATTAGAAGAAGGAGAAGGAGAAGGTGAGGTCTGGAGGTTGAATCAGTAGAAGCAGAAGAAGGAGAAGGAGAAGGTGAAGTCTGAAGTGTGAATCAGAAGAAGCAGAAGAAGGAGAAGGAGAAGGTGAAGTCTGGAGGGTGTATCAGAAGAAGCAGAAGAAGGAGAAGGAGAAGGTGAAGTCTGGAGGGTGAATCAGAAGAAGCAGAAGAAGGAGAAGGAGAAGGTGAAGTCTGGAGGGTGAATCACAAGAAGTAGAAGAAGGAGAAGGAGAAGGTGAAGTCTGGAGGGTGAATCAGAAGAAGCAGAAGAAGGAGAAGGAGAAGATGAGGTCTTGAGGGTGAATCAGAATAAGTAGAAGAAGGAGAAGGAGAAGGTGAAGTCTGGAGGGTGAATCAGAAGAAGCAGAAGAAGGAGAAGGAGAAGGTGAAGTCTGGAGAGTGAATCAGAAGAAGCAGAAGAAGGAGAAGGAGAAGGTGAAGTCTGGAGGATGAATCAGAAGAAGCAGAATAAGGAGAAGGAGAAGGTGAAGTCTGGAGGGTGAATCAGAAGAAGCAGAATAAGGAGAAGGAGAAGGTGAAGTCTGGAGGGTGAATCAGAAGAAGCAGAAGAAGGAGAAGGAGAAGGTGAAGTCTGGAGGGTGAAGCAGAAGAAGTAGAAGAAGGAGAAGGAGAAGGTGAAGTCATGAGGGTGAAGCAGAAGAAGTAGAAGAAGGAGAAGGAGAAGGTGAAGTCATGAGGGTGAATCAGAAGAAGTAGAAGAAGGAGAAGGAGAAGGTGAAGTCAGGAGGGTGAATCAGAAGAAGCAGAAGAAGGAGAAGGAGAAGGTGAAGTCTGGAGTGTGAATCAGAAGAATCAGAAGAAGGAGAAGGAGAAGGTGAAGTCTGGAGGGTGAATCAGAAGAAGCAGAAGAAAGAGAAGGAGAAGGTGAAGTCTAGAGGGTGAAGCAGAAGAAGCAGAAGAAGGAGAAGTAGAAGGTGAAGACTGGAGGGTGAATCAGAAGAAGTAGAAGAAGGAGAAGGAGAAGGTGAAGTCTGGAGGGTGAATCAGAAGAAGTAGAAGAAGGAGAAGGAGAAGGTGAAGTCTGGAGGGTGAATCAGAAGAAGTAGAAGAAGGAGAAGGAGAAGGTGAAGTCTGGAGGATGAATCAGAAGAAGTAGAAGAAGGAGAAGGAGAAGGTGAAGTCAGGAGGGTCAATCAGAAGAAGCAGAAGAAGGAGAAGGAGAAGGTGAAGTTAGGAGGGTGAATCAGAAGAAGCAGAAGAAGGAGAAGGAGAAGGTGAAGTCAGGGGGGTGAAGCAGAAAAAGTAGAAGAAGGAGAAGGAGAAGGTGAAGTCAGGAGGGTGAATCAGAAGAAGCAGAAGAAGGAGAAGGAGAAGGTGAAGTCAGGGGGGTGAAGCAGAAAAAGTAGAAGAAGGAGAAGGAGAAGGTGAAGTCAGGAGGGTGATGCAGAAGAAGCAGAAGAAGGAGAAGGAGAAGGTGAAGTCTGTCGGGCGCATCAGAAGAAGCAGAAGAAGGAGAAGGAGAAGGTGAAGTCTGGAGGGTGAAGCAGAAGAAGCAGAAGAAGGAGAAGGAGAAGGTGAAGTCTGGAGGGTGAATCAGAAGAAGTAGAAGAAGGAGAAGGAGAAGGTGAAGTCAGGAGGGTGAAGCAGAAGAAGCAGAAGAAGGAGAAGAAGAAGGTGAAGTCTGGAGGGTGAAGCAGAAGAAGCAGAAGAAGGAGAAGGAGAAGGTGAAGTCTGGAGGGCGAAGCAGATGAAGTAGAAGAAGGAGAAGGAGAAGGTGAAGTCTGGAGGGTGAAGCAGAAGAAGCTGAAGAAGGAGAAGGAGAAGGTGAAGTCTGGAGGGTGAATCAGAAGAAGTAGAAGAAGGAGAAGGAGAAGGTGAAGTCAGGAGGGTGAAGCAGAAGAAGCAGAAGAAGGAGAAGGAGAAGGTGAAGTCTGGAGCGTGAAGCAGAAGAAGCAGAAGAAGGAGAAGGAGAAGGTGAAGTCTGGAGGGTGAAGCAGAAGAAGCAGAAGAAGGAGAAGGAGAAGGTGAAGTCAGGAGGGTGAATCAGAAGAAGTAGAAGAAGGAGAAGGAGAAGGTGAAGTCTGGAGGTTGAATCAGAAGAAGTAGAAGAAGGAGAAGGAGAAGGTGAAGTCTGGAGGTTGAATCAGAAGAAGTAGAAGAAGGAGAAGGAGAAGGTGAAGTCTGGAGGGTGAATCAGAAGAAGCAGAAGAAGGAGAAGGAGAAGGTGAAGTCTGGAGGGAGAAGCAGAAGATGTAGAAGAAGGAGAAGGAGAAGGTGAAATCTGGAGGGTGAATAAGAAGAAGTAGAAGAAGGAGAAGGAGAAGATGAAGTCTGGAGGGTGAATCAGAAGAAGTAGAAGAAGGAGAAGCAGAAGGTGAAGTCTGGAGGGTGAATCAGAAGAAGCAGAAGAAGGAGAAGGAGAAGGTGGAGTCTGGAGGGTGAATCAGAAGAAGTAGAAGAAGGGGAAGGAGAAGGTATAGTCTGGAGGGTGAATCAGAAGCAGTAGACGAAGGAGAAGGAGAAGGTGAAGTCTGGAGGGTGAATCAGAAAAAGCAGAAGAAGGAGAAGGGGAAGGTGAAGTCTGGTGGGTGAATCAGAAGAAGTAGAAGAAGGAGAAGGAGAAGGGGAAGTCTGGAGGGTGAATCAGAAGAAGCAGAAGAAGGAGAAGGAGAAGGTGAAGTCTAGAGGGTGAATCTGAAGAAGCAGAAGAAGGAGAAGGAGAAGGTGAAGTCTGGAGGGTGAATCAGAAGAAGCAGAAGAAGGAGAAGAAGAAGGTGAAGTCTGGAGGGTGAATCAGAAGAAGCAGAAGAAGTAGAAGGAGAAGGTGAAGTCTGGAGGGTGAATCAGAAGAAGTAGAAGAAGGAGAAGGAGAAGGTGAAGTCTGGCGGGTGAATCAGAAGAAGCAGAAGAAGGAGAAGGAGAAGGTGAAGTCAGGAGGGTGAATGAGAAGAAGCAGAAGAAGGAGAAGGAGAAGGTGAAGACTGGAGGGTGAATCAGAAGAAGTAGAAGAAGCAGAAGGAGAAGGTGAAGTCTGGAGGGTGAATCAGAAGAAGTAGAAGAAGGAGAAGGAGATGGTGAGGTCTGGAGGGTGAATCAGAAGAAGCAGAAGAACGAGAAGGAGAAGGTGAAGTCTGGAGGGTGAATCAGAAGAAGCAGAAGAAGGAGAAGGAGAAGGTGAAGACTGGAGGGTGAATCAGAAGAAGTAGAAGAAGGAGAAGGAGAAAATGAAGTCTGGAGGGTGAATCAGAAGAAGTCGAAGAAGGAGAAGGTGAGGTCTGGAGGGTGAATCAGAAGAAGCAGAAGAAGGAGAAGGAGAAGGTGAAGTCAGGAGGGTGAATCAGAAGAAGCAGAAGAAGGAGAAGGAGAAGGTGAAGTTAGGAGGGTGAATCAGAAGAAGCAGAAGAAGGAGAAGGAGAAGGTGAAGTCAAGGGGGTGAAGCAGAAGAAGTAGAAGAAGGAGAAGGAGAAGGTGAAGTCAGGAAGGTGAAGCAGAAGAAGCAGAAGAAGGAGAAGGAGAAGGTGAAGTCTGGCGGGCGCAGCAGAAGAAGCAGAAGAAGGAGAAGGAGAAGGTGAAGTCTGGAGGGTGAAGCAGAAGAAGCAGAAGAAGGAGAAGGAGAAGGTGAAGTCTGGAGGGTGAATCAGAAGAATTAGAAGAAGGAGAAGGAGAAGGTGAAGTCAGGAGGGTGAAGCAGAAGAAGCAGAAGAAGGAGAAGGAGAAGGTGAAGTCTGGAGGGTGAAGCCGAAGAAGCAGAAGAAGGAGAAGGAGAAGGTGAAGTCTGGAGGGCGAAGCAGAAGAAGTTGAAGAAGGAGAAGGAGAAGGTGAAGTCTGGAGGGTGAAGCAGAAGAAGCAGAAGAAGGAGAAGGAGAAGGTGAAGTCTGGAGGGTGAAGCAGAAGAAGCAGAAGAAGGAGAAGGAGAAGGTGAAGTCAGGAGGGTGAATCAGAAGAAGTAGAAGAAGGAGAAGGAGAAGGTGAAGTCTGGAGGGTGAATCAGAAGAAGTAGAAGAAGGAGAAGGAGAAGGTGAAGTCTGTAGGGTGAATCAGAAGAAGTAGAAGAAGGAGAAGGAGAAGGTGTAGTCTGGAGTGTGAATCAGAAGAAGTAGAAGAAGGAGAAGGAGAAGGTGTAGTCTGGAGGGTGAATCAGAAGAAGTAGACGAAGGAGAAGGAGAAGGTGAAGTCTGGAGGGTGAATCAGAAAAAGCAGAAGAAGGAGAAGGAGAAGGTGAAGTCTGGAGGGTGAATCAGAAGAAGTAGAAGAAGGAGAAGAAGAAGGTGAAGTCTGGAGGGCGAATCAGAAGAAGCAGAAGAAGTAGAAGGAGAAGGTGAAGTCTGGAGGGTGAATCAGAAGAAGTAGAAGAAGGAGAAGGAGAAGGTGAAGTCTGGATGGTGAATCAGAAGAAGCAGAAGAAGGAGAAGGAGAAGGTGAAGTCAGGAGGGTGAATCAGAAGAAGCAGAAGAAGGAGAAGGAGAAGGTGAAGACTGGAGGGTGAATCAGAAGAAGTAGAAGAAGCAGAAGGAGAAGGTGAAGTCTGGAGGGTGAATCAGAAGAAGTAGAAGAAGGAGAAGGAGATGGTGAGGTCTGGAGGGTGAATCAGAAGAAGCAGAAGAAGGAGAAGGAGAAGGTGAAGTCTGGAGGGTGAATCAGAAGAAGCAGAAGAAGGAGAAGGAGAAGGTGAAGTCTGGAGGGTGAATCAGAAGAAGTCGAAGAAGGAGAAGGAGAAGGTGAGGTCTGGAGGGTGAATCAGAAGAAGCAGAAGAAGGAGAAGGAGAAGGTGAAGTCAGGAGGGTGAATCAGAAGAAGCAGAAGAAGGAGAAGGAGAAGGTGAAGTTAGGAGGGTGAATCAGAAGAAGCACAAGAAGGAGAAGGAGAAGGTGAAGTCAAGGGGGTGAAGCAGAAGAAGTAGAGGAAGGAGAAGGAGAAGGTGAAGTCAGGAAGGTGAAGCAGAAGAAGCAGAAGAAGGAGAAGGAGAAGGTGAAGTCTGGCGGGCGCAGCAGAAGAAGCAGAAGAAGGAGAAGGAGAAGGTGAAGTCTGGAGGGTGAAGCAGAAGAAGCAGAAGAAGGAGAAGGAGAAGGTGAAGTCTGGAGGGTGAATCAGAAGAATTAGAAGAAGGAGAAGGAGAAGGTGAAGTCAGGAGGGTGAAGCAGAAGAAGCAGAAGAAGGAGAAGGAGAAGGTGAAGTCTGGAGGGTGAAGCAGAAGAAGCAGAAGAAGGAGAAGGAGAAGGTGAAGTCTGGAGGGCGAAGCAGAAGAAGTTGAAGAAGGAGAAGGAGAAGGTGAAGTCTGGAGGGTGAAGCAGAAGAAGCAGAAGAAGGAGAAGGAGAAGGTGAAGTCTGGAGGGTGAAGCAGAAGAAGCAGAAGAAGGAGAAGGAGAAGGTGAAGTCAGGAGGGTGAATCAGAAGAAGTAGAAGAAGGAGAAGGAGAAGGTGAAGTCTGGAGGGTGAATCAGAAGAAGTAGAAGAAGGAGAAGGAGAAGGTGAAGTCTGTAGGGTGAATCAGAAGAAGTAGAAGAAGGAGAAGGAGAAGGTGTAGTCTGGAGTGTGAATCAGAAGAAGTAGAAGAAGGAGAAGGAGAAGGTGTAGTCTGGAGGGTGAATCAGAAGAAGTAGAAGAAGGAGAAGGAGAAAATGAAGTCTGGAGGGTGAATCAGAAGAAGTCGAAGAAGGAGAAGGTGAGGTCTGGAGGGTGAATCAGAAGAAGCAGAAGAAGGAGAAGGAGAAGGTGAAGTCAGGAGGGTGAATCAGAAGAAGCAGAAGAAGGAGAAGGAGAAGGTGAAGTCAGGAAGGTGAAGCAGAAGAAGCAGAAGAAGGAGAAGGAGAAGGTGAAGTCTGGCGGGCGCAGCAGAAGAAGCAGAAGAAGGAGAAGGAGAAGGTGAAGTCTGGAGGGTGAAGCAGAAGAAGCAGAAGAAGGAGAAGGAGAAGGTGAAGTCTGGAGGGTGAATCAGAAGAATTAGAAGAAGGAGAAGGAGAAGGTGAAGTCAGGAGGGTGAAGCAGAAGAAGCAGAAGAAGGAGAAGGAGAAGGTGAAGTCTGGAGGGTGAAGCCGAAGAAGCAGAAGAAGGAGAAGGAGAAGGTGAAGTCTGGAGGGCGAAGCAGAAGAAGTTGAAGAAGGAGAAGGAGAAGGTGAAGTCTGGAGGGTGAAGCAGAAGAAGCAGAAGAAGGAGAAGGAGAAGGTGAAGTCTGGAGGGTGAAGCAGAAGAAGCAGAAGAAGGAGAAGGAGAAGGTGAAGTCAGGAGGGTGAATCAGAAGAAGTAGAAGAAGGAGAAGGAGAAGGTGAAGTCTGGAGGGTGAATCAGAAGAAGTAGAAGAAGGAGAAGGAGAAGGTGAAGTCTGTAGGGTGAATCAGAAGAAGTAGAAGAAGGAGAAGGAGAAGGTGTAGTCTGGAGTGTGAATCAGAAGAAGTAGAAGAAGGAGAAGGAGAAGGTGTAGTCTGGAGGGTGAATCAGAAGAAGTAGACGAAGGAGAAGGAGAAGGTGAAGTCTGGAGGGTGAATCAGAAAAAGCAGAAGAAGGAGAAGGAGAAGGTGAAGTCTGGAGGGTGAATCAGAAGAAGTAGAAGAAGGAGAAGAAGAAGGTGAAGTCTGGAGGGCGAATCAGAAGAAGCAGAAGAAGTAGAAGGAGAAGGTGAAGTCTGGAGGGTGAATCAGAAGAAGTAGAAGAAGGAGAAGGAGAAGGTGAAGTCTGGATGGTGAATCAGAAGAAGCAGAAGAAGGAGAAGGAGAAGGTGAAGTCAGGAGGGTGAATCAGAAGAAGCAGAAGAAGGAGAAGGAGAAGGTGAAGACTGGAGGGTGAATCAGAAGAAGTAGAAGAAGCAGAAGGAGAAGGTGAAGTCTGGAGGGTGAATCAGAAGAAGTAGAAGAAGGAGAAGGAGATGGTGAGGTCTGGAGGGTGAATCAGAAGAAGCAGAAGAAGGAGAAGGAGAAGGTGAAGTCTGGAGGGTGAATCAGAAGAAGCAGAAGAAGGAGAAGGAGAAGGTGAAGTCTGGAGGGTGAATCAGAAGAAGTCGAAGAAGGAGAAGGAGAAGGTGAGGTCTGGAGGGTGAATCAGAAGAAGCAGAAGAAGGAGAAGGAGAAGGTGAAGTCAGGAGGGTGAATCAGAAGAAGCAGAAGAAGGAGAAGGAGAAGGTGAAGTTAGGAGGGTGAATCAGAAGAAGCAGAAGAAGGAGAAGGAGAAGGTGAAGTCAAGGGGGTGAAGCAGAAGAAGTAGAGGAAGGAGAAGGAGAAGGTGAAGTCAGGAAGGTGAAGCAGAAGAAGCAGAAGAAGGAGAAGGAGAAGGTGAAGTCTGGCGGGCGCAGCAGAAGAAGCAGAAGAAGGAGAAGGAGAAGGTGAAGTCTGGAGGGTGAAGCAGAAGAAGCAGAAGAAGGAGAAGGAGAAGGTGAAGTCTGGAGGGTGAATCAGAAGAATTAGAAGAAGGAGAAGGAGAAGGTGAAGTCAGGAGGGTGAAGCAGAAGAAGCAGAAGAAGGAGAAGGAGAAGGTGAAGTCTGGAGGGTGAAGCAGAAGAAGCAGAAGAAGGAGAAGGAGAAGGTGAAGTCTGGAGGGCGAAGCAGAAGAAGTTGAAGAAGGAGAAGGAGAAGGTGAAGTCTGGAGGGTGAAGCAGAAGAAGCAGAAGAAGGAGAAGGAGAAGGTGAAGTCTGGAGGGTGAAGCAGAAGAAGCAGAAGAAGGAGAAGGAGAAGGTGAAGTCAGGAGGGTGAATCAGAAGAAGTAGAAGAAGGAGAAGGAGAAGGTGAAGTCTGGAGGGTGAATCAGAAGAAGTAGAAGAAGGAGAAGGAGAAGGTGAAGTCTGTAGGGTGAATCAGAAGAAGTAGAAGAAGGAGAAGGAGAAGGTGTAGTCTGGAGTGTGAATCAGAAGAAGTAGAAGAAGGAGAAGGAGAAGGTGTAGTCTGGAGGGTGAATCAGAAGAAGTAGACGAAGGAGAAGGAGAAGGTGAAGTCTGGAGGGTGAATCAGAAAAAGCAGAAGAAGGAGAAGGAGAAGGTGAAGTCTGGAGGGTGAATCAGAAGAAGTAGAAGAAGGAGAAGAAGAAGGTGAAGTCTGGAGGGCGAATCAGAAGAAGTAGAAGAAGGAGAAGGAGAAGGTGAAGTCAGGAGGGAGAAGCAGAAGAAGCAGAAGAAGGAGAAGGAGAAGGTGAAGTCTGGAGGGTGAATCAGAAGAAGCAGAAGAAGGAGAAGGAGAAGATGAAGTCTGGAGGGTGAATCAGAAGAATTGGAAGAAGGAGAAGGAGAAGGTGAGGTCTGGAGGGTGAATCAGATGAAGCAGAAGAAGGAGAAGGAGAAGGTGAAGTCTGAAGGGTGAATCAGAAGAAGCAGAAGAAGGAGAAGGAGAAGGTGAAGTATGGAGGGTGAATCAGAAGAAGCAGAAGAAGGAGAAGGAGAAGGTGAAGTCTGGAGGGTGAATCAGAAGATGCAGAAGAAGGAGAAGGAGAAGGTGAAGTCTGGAGGGTGAATCAGAAGAAGTAGAAGAAGGAGAAGGAGAAGGCTGGAGGGTGAATCAGAAGAAGTAGAAGAAGGAGAAGGAGAAGGTGAAGTCTGGAGGGTGAATCAGAAGAAGCAGAAGAAGGAGAAGGAGAAGGTGAAGTCTGGAGGGTGAATCAGTAGAAGCAGAAGAAGGAGAAGGAGAAGGTGAAGTCTGGAGGGTGAATCAGAAGAAGCAGAAGAAGGAGAAGGAGAAGGTGAAGTCTGGAGGGTGAATCAGAAGAAGCAGAAGAAGTAGAAGGAGAAGATGAAGTCTGGAGGGTGAATCAGAAGAAGTAGAAGAAGGAGAAGGAGGAGGTGAAGTCTGGAGGGTGAATCTGAAGAAACAGAAGAAGGAGAAGGAGAAGGTGAAGTCAGGAGGGTGAATCAGAAGAAGCAGAAGAAGGAGAAGGAGAAGGTGAAATCTGGACGGTGAATCAGAAGAAGCAGAAGAAGGAGAAGGAGAAGGTGAAGACTGGAGGTTGAATCAGAAGAAGTAGAAGAAGGAGAAGGAGAAGGTGAAGTCTGGAGGGTGAATCAGAAGAAGTAGAAGAAGGAGAAGGAGAAGGCGAAGTCTGGAGGGTGAATCAGAAGAAGCAGAAGAAGGAGAAGGAGAAGGTGAAGTCTGGAGGGTGAATCAGAAGAAGCAGAAGAAGGAGAAGGAGAAGATGAAGTCTGGAGGGTGAATCAGAAGAATTAGAAGAAGGAGAAGGAGAAGGTGAGGTCTGGAGGTTGAATCAGTAGAAGCAGAAGAAGGAGAAGGAGAAGGTGAAGTCTGAAGGGTGAATCAGAAGAAGCAGAAGAAGGAGAAGGAGAAGGTGAAGTCTGGAGGGTGTATCAGAAGAAGCAGAAGAAGGAGAAGGAGAAGGTGAAGTCTGGAGGGTGAATCAGAAGAAGCAGAAGAAGGAGAAGGAGAAGGTGAAGTCTGGAGGGTGAATCACAAGAAGTAGAAGAAGGAGAAGGAGAAGGTGAAGTCATGAGGGTGAATCAGAAGAAGCAGAAGAAGGAGAAGGAGAAGGTGAAATCTGGAGGGTGAATCAGAAGAAGCAGAAGAAGGAGAAGGAGAAGGTGAAGTCTGGAGGGTGAATCAGAAGAAGCAGAAGGAGAAGGAGAAGGTGAAGTCTGGAGAGTGAATCAGAAGAAGCAGAAGAAGGAGAAGGAGAAGGTGAAGTCTGGAGGGTGAATCAGAAGAAGCAGAATAAGGAGAAGGAGAAGGTGAAGTCTGGAGGGTGAATCAGAAGAAGCAGAATAAGGAGAAGGAGAAGGTGAAGTCTGGAGGGTGAATCAGAGGAAGCAGAGGAAGGAGAAGGAGAAGGTGAAGTCTGGAAGGTGAAGCAGAAGAAGTAGAAGAAGGAGAAGGAGATGGTGAAGTCATGAGGGTGAAGCAGAAGAAGTAGAAGAAGGAGAAGGAGAAGGTGAAGTCATGAGGGTGAATCAGAAGAAGCAGAAGAAGGAGAAGGAGAAGGTGAAATCTGGAGGGTGAATCAGAAGAAGCAGAAGAAGGAGAAGGAGAAGGTGAAGACTGGAGGTTGAATCAGAAGAAGTAGAAGAAGGAGAAGGAGAAGGTGAAGTCTGGAGGGTGAATCAGAAGAAGTAGAAGAAGGAGAAGGAGAAGGCGAAGTCTGGAGGGTGAATCAGAATAAGCAGAAGAAGGAGAAGGAGAAGGTGAAGTCTGGAGGGTGAATCAGAAGAAGCAGAAGAAGGAGAAGGAGAAGATGAAGTCTGGAGGGTGAATCAGAAGAATTAGAAGAAGGAGAAGGAGAAGGTGAGGTCTGGAGGTTGAATCAGTAGAAGCAGAAGAAGGAGAAGGAGAAGGTGAAGTCTGAAGGGTGAATCAGAAGAAGCAGAAGAAGGAGAAGGAGAAGGTGAAGTCTGGAGGGTGTATCAGAAGAAGCAGAAGAAGGAGAAGGAGAAGGTGAAGTCTGGAGGGTGAATCAGAAGAAGCAGAAGAAGGAGAAGGAGAAGGTGAAGTCTGGAGGGTGAATCACAAGAAGTAGAAGAAGGAGAAGGAGAAGGTGAAGTCTGGAGGGTGAATCAGAAGAAGCAGACGAAGGAGAAGGAGAAGATGAGGTCTTGAGGGTGAATCAGAATAAGTAGAAGAAGGGGAAGGAGAAGGTGAAGTCTGGAGGGTGAATCAGAAGAAGCAGAAGAAGGAGAAGGAGAAGGTGAAGTCTGGAGAGTGAATCAGAAGAAGCAGAAGAAGGAGAAGGAGAAGGTGAAGTCTGGAGGGTGAATCAGAAGAAGCAGAATAAGGAGAAGGAGAAGGTGAAGTCTGGAGGGTGAATCAGAAGAAGCAGAATAAGGAGAAGGAGAAGGTGAAGTCTGGAGGGTGAATCAGAAGAAGCAGAAGAAGGAGAAGGAGAAGGTGAAGTCTGGAGGGTGAAGCAGAAGAAGTAGAAGAAGGAGAAGGAGAAGGTGAAGTCATGAGGGTGAAGCAGAAGAAGTAGAAGAAGGAGAAGGAGAAGGTGAAGTCATGAGGGTGAATCAGAAGAAGTAGAAGAAGGAGAAGGAGAAGGTGAAGTCAGGAGGGTGAATCAGAAGAAGCAGAAGAAGGAGAAGGAGAAGGTGAAGTCTGGAGTGTGAATCAGAAGAATCAGAAGAAGGAGAAGGAGAAGGTGAAGTCTGGAGGGTGAATCAGAAGAAGCAGAAGAAAGAGAAGGAGAAGGTGAAGTCTAGAGGGTGAAGCAGAAGAAGCAGAAGAAGGAGAAGTAGAAGGTGAAGACTGGAGGGTGAATCAGAAGAAGTAGAAGAAGGAGAAGGAGAAGGTGAAGTCTGGAGGGTGAATCAGAAGAAGTAGAAGAAGGAGAAGGAGAAGGTGAAGTCTGGAGGGTGAAGCAGAAGAAGCAGAAGAAGGAGAAGGAGAAGGTGAAGTCAGGAGGGTGAATCAGAAGAAGTAGAAGAAGGAGAAGGAGAAGGTGAAGTCTGGAGGGTGAATCAGAAGAAGTAGACGAAGGAGAAGGAGAAGGTGAAGTCTGGAGGGTGAATCAGAAAAAGCAGAAGAAGGAGAAGGAGAAGGTGAAGTCTGGAGGGTGAATCAGAAGAAGTAGAAGAAGGAGAAGGAGAAGGTAAAGTCTGGAGGGCGAATCAGAAGAAGTAGAAGAAGGAGAAGGAGAAGGTGAAGTCAGGAGGGAGAAGCAGAAGAAGCAGAAGAAGGAGAAGGAGAAGGTGAAGTCTGGAGGGTGAATCAGAAGAAGCAGAAGAAGGAGAAGGAGAAGATGAAGTCTGGAGGGTGAATCAGAAGAATTGGAAGAAGGAGAAGGAGAAGGTGAGGTCTGGAGGGTGAATCAGAAGAAGCAGAAGAAGGAGAAGGAGAAGGTGAAGTCTGAAGGGTGAATCAGAAGAAGCAGTAGAAGGAGAAGGAGAAGGTGAAGTATGGAGGGTGAATCAGAAGAAGCAGAAGAAGGAGAAGGAGAAGGTGAAGTCTGGAGGGTGAATCAGAAGAAGCAGAAGAAGGAGAAGGAGAAGGTGAAGTCTGGAGGGTGAATCAGAAGAAGTAGAAGAAGGAGAAGGAGAAGTCTGGAGGGTGAATCAGAAGAAGTAGAAGAAGGAGAAGGAGAAGGTGAAGTCTGGAGGGTGAATCAGAAGAAGCAGAAGAAGGAGAAGGAGAAGGTGAAGTCTGGAGGGTGAATCAGTAGAAGCTGAAGAAGGAGAAGGAGAAGGTGAAGTCTGGAGGGTGAATCAGAAGAAGCAGAAGAAGGAGAAGGAGAAGGTGAAGTCTGGAGGGTGAATCAGAAGAAGCAGAAGAAGTAGAAGGAGAAGATGAAGTCTGGAGGGTGAATCAGAAGAAGTAGAAGAAGGAGAAGGAGAAGGTGAAGTCTGGAGGGTGAATCTGAAGAAACAGAAGAAGGAGAAGGAGAAGGTGAAGTCAGGAGGGTGAATCAGAAGAAGCAGAAGAAGGAGAAGGAGAAGGTGAAATCTGGAGGGTGAATCAGAAGAAGCAGAAGAAGGAGAAGGAGAAGGTGAAGACTGGAGGTTGAATCAGAAGAAGTAGAAGAAGGAGAAGGAGAAGGTAAAGTCTGGAGGGTGAATCAGAAGAAGTAGAAGAAGGAGAAGGAGAAGGCGAAGTCTGGAGGGTGAATCAGAAGAAGCAGAAGAAGGAGAAGGAGAAGGTGAAGTCTGGAGGGTGAATCAGAAGAAGCAGAAGAAGGAGAAGGAGAAGATGAAGTCTGGAGGGTGAATCAGAAGAATTAGAAGAAGGAGAAGGAGAAGGTGAGGTCTGGAGGTTGAATCAGTAGAAGCAGAAGAAGGAGAAGGAGAAGGTGAAGTCTGAAGGGTGAATCAGAAGAAGCAGAAGAAGGAGAAGGAGAAGGTGAAGTCTGGAGGGTGTATCAGAAGAAGCAGAAGAAGGAGAAGGAGAAGGTGAAGTCTGGAGGGTGAATCAGAAGAAGCAGAAGAAGGAGAAGGAGAAGGTGAAGTCTGGAGGGTGAATCACAAGAAGTAGAAGAAGGAGAAGGAGAAGGTGAAGTCTGGAGGGTGAATCAGAAGAAGCAGAAGAAGGAGAAGGAGAAGATGAGGTCTTGAGGGTGAATCAGAATAAGTAGAAGAAGGAGAAGGAGAAGGTGAAGTCTGGAGGGTGAATCAGAAGAAGCAGAAGAAGGAGAAGGAGAAGGTGAAGTCTGGAGAGTGAATCAGAAGAAGCAGAAGAAGGAGAAGGAGAAGGTGAAGTCTGGAGGGTGAATCAGAAGAAGCAGAATAAGGAGAAGGAGAAGGTGAAGTCTGGAGGGTGAATCAGAAGAAGCAGAATAAGGAGAAGGAGAAGGTGAAGTCTGGAGGGTGAAGCAGAAGAAGCAGAAGAAGGAGAAGGAGAAGGTGAAGTCTGGAGGGTGAATCAGAAGAAGTAGAAGAAGGAGAAGGAGAAGGTGAAGTCAGGAGGGTGAAGCAGAAGAAGCAGAAGAAGGAGAAGAAGAAGGTGAAGTCTGGAGGGTGAAGCAGAAGAAGCAGAAGAAGGAGAAGGAGAAGGTGAAGTCTGGAGGGCGAAGCAGATGAAGTAGAAGAAGGAGAAGGAGAAGGTGAAGTCTGGAGGGTGAAGCAGAAGAAGCTGAAGAAGGAGAAGGAGAAGGTGAAGTCTGGAGGGTGAATCAGAAGAAGTAGAAGAAGGAGAAGGAGAAGGTGAAGTCAGGAGGGTGAAGCAGAAGAAGCAGAAGAAGGAGAAGGAGAAGGTGAAGTCTGGAGGGTGAATCAGAAGAATTGGAAGAAGGAGAAGGAGAAGGTGAGGTCTGGAGGGTGAATCAGAAGAAGCAGAAGAAGGAGAAGGAGAAGGTGAAGTCTGAAGGGTGAATCAGAAGAAGCAGTAGAAGGAGAAGGAGAAGGTGAAGTATGGAGGGTGAATCAGAAGAAGCAGAAGAAGGAGAAGGAGAAGGTGAAGTCTGGAGGGTGAATCAGAAGAAGCAGAAGAAGGAGAAGGAGAAGGTGAAGTCTGGAGGGTGAATCAGAAGAAGTAGAAGAAGGAGAAGGAGAAGTCTGGAGGGTGAATCAGAAGAAGTAGAAGAAGGAGAAGGAGAAGGTGAAGTCTGGAGGGTGAATCAGAAGAAGCAGAAGAAGGAGAAGGAGAAGGTGAAGTCTGGAGGGTGAATCAGTAGAAGCTGAAGAAGGAGAAGGAGAAGGTGAAGTCTGGAGGGTGAATCAGAAGAAGCAGAAGAAGGAGAAGGAGAAGGTGAAGTCTGGAGGGTGAATCAGAAGAAGCAGAAGAAGTAGAAGGAGAAGATGAAGTCTGGAGGGTGAATCAGAAGAAGTAGAAGAAGGAGAAGGAGAAGGTGAAGTCTGGAGGGTGAATCTGAAGAAACAGAAGAAGGAGAAGGAGAAGGTGAAGTCAGGAGGGTGAATCAGAAGAAGCAGAAGAAGGAGAAGGAGAAGGTGAAATCTGGAGGGTGAATCAGAAGAAGCAGAAGAAGGAGAAGGAGAAGGTGAAGACTGGAGGTTGAATCAGAAGAAGTAGAAGAAGGAGAAGGAGAAGGTAAAGTCTGGAGGGTGAATCAGAAGAAGTAGAAGAAGGAGAAGGAGAAGGCGAAGTCTGGAGGGTGAATCAGAAGAAGCAGAAGAAGGAGAAGGAGAAGGTGAAGTCTGGAGGGTGAATCAGAAGAAGCAGAAGAAGGAGAAGGAGAAGATGAAGTCTGGAGGGTGAATCAGAAGAATTAGAAGAAGGAGAAGGAGAAGGTGAGGTCTGGAGGTTGAATCAGTAGAAGCAGAAGAAGGAGAAGGAGAAGGTGAAGTCTGAAGGGTGAATCAGAAGAAGCAGAAGAAGGAGAAGGAGAAGGTGAAGTCTGGAGGGTGTATCAGAAGAAGCAGAAGAAGGAGAAGGAGAAGGTGAAGTCTGGAGGGTGAATCAGAAGAAGCAGAAGAAGGAGAAGGAGAAGGTGAAGTCTGGAGGGTGAATCACAAGAAGTAGAAGAAGGAGAAGGAGAAGGTGAAGTCTGGAGGGTGAATCAGAAGAAGCAGAAGAAGGAGAAGGAGAAGATGAGGTCTTGAGGGTGAATCAGAATAAGTAGAAGAAGGAGAAGGAGAAGGTGAAGTCTGGAGGGTGAATCAGAAGAAGCAGAAGAAGGAGAAGGAGAAGGTGAAGTCTGGAGAGTGAATCAGAAGAAGCAGAAGAAGGAGAAGGAGAAGGTGAAGTCTGGAGGGTGAATCAGAAGAAGCAGAATAAGGAGAAGGAGAAGGTGAAGTCTGGAGGGTGAATCAGAAGAAGCAGAATAAGGAGAAGGAGAAGGTGAAGTCTGGAGGGTGATGCAGAAGAAGCAGAAGAAGGAGAAGGAGAAGGTGAAGTCTGGAGGGTGAATCAGAAGAAGTAGAAGAAGGAGAAGGAGAAGGTGAAGTCAGGAGGGTGAAGCAGAAGAAGCAGAAGAAGGAGAAGAAGAAGGTGAAGTCTGGAGGGTGAAGCAGAAGAAGCAGAAGAAGGAGAAGGAGAAGGTGAAGTCTGGAGGGCGAAGCAGATGAAGTAGAAGAAGGAGAAGGAGAAGGTGAAGTCTGGAGGGTGAAGCAGAAGAAGCTGAAGAAGGAGAAGGAGAAGGTGAAGTCTGGAGGGTGAATCAGAAGAAGTAGAAGAAGGAGAAGGAGAAGGTGAAGTCAGGAGGGTGAAGCAGAAGAAGCAGAAGAAGGAGAAGGAGAAGGTGAAGTCTGGAGCGTGAAGCAGAAGAAGCAGAAGAAGGAGAAGGAGAAGGTGAAGTCTGGAGGGTGAAGCAGAAGAAGCAGAAGAAGGAGAAGGAGAAGGTGAAGTCAGGAGGGTGAATCAGAAGAAGTAGAAGAAGGAGAAGGAGAAGGTGAAGTCTGGAGGTTGAATCAGAAGAAGTAGAAGAAGGAGAAGGAGAAGGTGAAGTCTGGAGGTTGAATCAGAAGAAGTAGAAGAAGGAGAAGGAGAAGGTGAAGTCTGGAGGGTGAATCAGAAGAAGCAGAAGAAGGAGAAGGAGAAGGTGAAGTCTGGAGGGAGAAGCAGAAGATGTAGAAGAAGGAGAAGGAGAAGGTGAAATCTGGAGGGTGAATAAGAAGAAGTAGAAGAAGGAGAAGGAGAAGATGAAGTCTGGAGGGTGAATCAGAAGAAGTAGAAGAAGGAGAAGCAGAAGGTGAAGTCTGGAGGGTGAATCAGAAGAAGCAGAAGAAGGAGAAGGAGAAGGTGGAGTCTGGAGGGTGAATCAGAAGAAGTAGAAGAAGGGGAAGGAGAAGGTATAGTCTGGAGGGTGAATCAGAAGCAGTAGACGAAGGAGAAGGAGAAGGTGAAGTCTGGAGGGTGAATCAGAAAAAGCAGAAGAAGGAGAAGGGGAAGGTGAAGTCTGGTGGGTGAATCAGAAGAAGTAGAAGAAGGAGAAGGAGAAGGGGAAGTCTGGAGGGTGAATCAGAAGAAGCAGAAGAAGGAGAAGGAGAAGGTGAAGTCTGGAGGGTGAATCTGAAGAAGCAGAAGAAGGAGAAGGAGAAGGTGAAGTCTGGAGGGTGAATCAGAAGAAGCAGAAGAAGGAGAAGAAGAAGGTGAAGTCTGGAGGGTGAATCAGAAGAAGCAGAAGAAGTAGAAGGAGAAGGTGAAGTCTGGAGGGTGAATCAGAAGAAGTAGAAGAAGGAGAAGGAGAAGGTGAAGTCTGGAGGGTGAATCAGAAGAAGCAGAAGAAGGAGAAGGAGAAGGTGAAGTCAGGAGGGTGAATCAGAAGAAGCAGAAGAAGGAGAAGGAGAAGGTGAAGACTGGAGGGTGAATCAGAAGAAGTAGAAGAAGCAGAAGGAGAAGGTGAAGTCTGGAGGGTGAATCAGAAGAAGTAGAAGAAGGAGAAGGAGATGGTGAGGTCTGGAGGGTGAATCAGAAGAAGCAGGAGAACGAGAAGGAGAAGGTGAAGTCTGGAGGGTGAATCAGAAGAAGCAGAAGAAGGAGAAGGAGAAGGTGAAGACTGGAGGGTGAATCAGAAGAAGTAGAAGAAGGAGAAGGAGAAAATGAAGTCTGGAGGGTGAATCAGAAGAAGTCGAAGAAGGAGAAGGTGAGGTCTGGAGGGTGAATCAGAAGAAGCAGAAGAAGGAGAAGGAGAAGGTGAAGTCAGGAGGGTGAATCAGAAGAAGCAGAAGAAGGAGAAGGAGAAGGTGAAGTTAGGAGGGTGAATCAGAAGAAGCAGAAGAAGGAGAAGGAGAAGGTGAAGTCAAGGGGGTGAAGCAGAAGAAGTAGAAGAAGGAGAAGGAGAAGGTGAAGTCAGGAAGGTGAAGCAGAAGAAGCAGAAGAAGGAGAAGGAGAAGGTGAAGTCTGGCGGGCGCAGCAGAAGAAGCAGAAGAAGGAGAAGGAGAAGGTGAAGTCTGGAGGGTGAAGCAGAAGAAGCAGAAGAAGGAGAAGGAGAAGGTGAAGTCTGGAGGGTGAATCAGAAGAATTAGAAGAAGGAGAAGGAGAAGGTGAAGTCAGGAGGGTGAAGCAGAAGAAGCAGAAGAAGGAGAAGGAGAAGGTGAAGTCTGGAGGGTGAAGCCGAAGAAGCAGAAGAAGGAGAAGGAGAAGGTGAAGTCTGGAGGGCGAAGCAGAAGAAGTTGAAGAAGGAGAAGGAGAAGGTGAAGTCTGGAGGGTGAAGCAGAAGAAGCAGAAGAAGGAGAAGGAGAAGGTGAAGTCTGGAGGGTGAAGCAGAAGAAGCAGAAGAAGGAGAAGGAGAAGGTGAAGTCAGGAGGGTGAATCAGAAGAAGTAGAAGAAGGAGAAGGAGAAGGTGAAGTCTGGAGGGTGAATCAGAAGAAGTAGAAGAAGGAGAAGGAGAAGGTGAAGTCTGTAGGGTGAATCAGAAGAAGTAGAAGAAGGAGAAGGAGAAGGTGTAGTCTGGAGTGTGAATCAGAAGAAGTAGAAGAAGGAGAAGGAGAAGGTGTAGTCTGGAGGGTGAATCAGAAGAAGTAGACGAAGGAGAAGGAGAAGGTGAAGTCTGGAGGGTGAATCAGAAAAAGCAGAAGAAGGAGAAGGAGAAGGTGAAGTCTGGAGGGTGAATCAGAAGAAGTAGAAGAAGGAGAAGAAGAAGGTGAAGTCTGGAGGGCGAATCAGAAGAAGCAGAAGAAGTAGAAGGAGAAGGTGAAGTCTGGAGGGTGAATCAGAAGAAGTAGAAGAAGGAGAAGGAGAAGGTGAAGTCTGGATGGTGAATCAGAAGAAGCAGAAGAAGGAGAAGGAGAAGGTGAAGTCAGGAGGGTGAATCAGAAGAAGCAGAAGAAGGAGAAGGAGAAGGTGAAGACTGGAGGGTGAATCAGAAGAAGTAGAAGAAGCAGAAGGAGAAGGTGAAGTCTGGAGGGTGAATCAGAAGAAGTAGAAGAAGGAGAAGGAGATGGTGAGGTCTGGAGGGTGAATCAGAAGAAGCAGAAGAAGGAGAAGGAGAAGGTGAAGTCTGGAGGGTGAATCAGAAGAAGCAGAAGAAGGAGAAGGAGAAGGTGAAGTCTGGAGGGTGAATCAGAAGAAGTCGAAGAAGGAGAAGGAGAAGGTGAGGTCTGGAGGGTGAATCAGAAGAAGCAGAAGAAGGAGAAGGAGAAGGTGAAGTCAGGAGGGTGAATCAGAAGAAGCAGAAGAAGGAGAAGGAGAAGGTGAAGTTAGGAGGGTGAATCAGAAGAAGCAGAAGAAGGAGAAGGAGAAGGTGATGTCAAGGGGGTGAAGCAGAAGAAGTAGAGGAAGGAGAAGGAGAAGGTGAAGTCAGGAAGGTGAAGCAGAAGAAGCAGAAGAAGGAGAAGGAGAAGGTGAAGTCTGGCGGGCGCAGCAGAAGAAGCAGAAGAAGGAGAAGGAGAAGGTGAAGTCTGGAGGGTGAAGCAGAAGAAGCAGAAGAAGGAGAAGGAGAAGGTGAAGTCTGGAGGGTGAATCAGAAGAATTAGAAGAAGGAGAAGGAGAAGGTGAAGTCAGGAGGGTGAAGCAGAAGAAGCAGAAGAAGGAGAAGGAGAAGGTGAAGTCTGGAGGGTGAAGCAGAAGAAGCAGAAGAAGGAGAAGGAGAAGGTGAAGTCTGGAGGGCGAAGCAGAAGAAGTTGAAGAAGGAGAAGGAGAAGGTGAAGTCTGGAGGGTGAAGCAGAAGAAGCAGAAGAAGGAGAAGGAGAAGGTGAAGTCTGGAGGGTGAAGCAGAAGAAGCAGAAGAAGGAGAAGGAGAAGGTGAAGTCAGGAGGGTGAATCAGAAGAAGTAGAAGAAGGAGAAGGAGAAGGTGAAGTCTGGAGGGTGAATCAGAAGAAGTAGAAGAAGGAGAAGGAGAAGGTGAAGTCTGTAGGGTGAATCAGAAGAAGTAGAAGAAGGAGAAGGAGAAGGTGTAGTCTGGAGTGTGAATCAGAAGAAGTAGAAGAAGGAGAAGGAGAAGGTGTAGTCTGGAGGGTGAATCAGAAGAAGTAGACGAAGGAGAAGGAGAAGGTGAAGTCTGGAGGGTGAATCAGAAAAAGCAGAAGAAGGAGAAGGAGAAGGTGAAGTCTGGAGGGTGAATCAGAAGAAGTAGAAGAAGGAGAAGAAGAAGGTGAAGTCTGGAGGGCGAATCAGAAGAAGTAGAAGAAGGAGAAGGAGAAGGTGAAGTCAGGAGGGAGAAGCAGAAGAAGCAGAAGAAGGAGAAGGAGAAGGTGAAGTCTGGAGGGTGAATCAGAAGAAGCAGAAGAAGGAGAAGGAGAAGATGAAGTCTGGAGGGTGAATCAGAAGAATTGGAAGAAGGAGAAGGAGAAGGTGAGGTCTGGAGGGTGAATCAGATGAAGCAGAAGAAGGAGAAGGAGAAGGTGAAGTCTGAAGGGTGAATCAGAAGAAGCAGAAGAAGGAGAAGGAGAAGGTGAAGTATGGAGGGTGAATCAGAAGAAGCAGAAGAAGGAGAAGGAGAAGGTGAAGTCTGGAGGGTGAATCAGAAGATGCAGAAGAAGGAGAAGGAGAAGGTGAAGTCTGGAGGGTGAATCAGAAGAAGTAGAAGAAGGAGAAGGAGAAGGCTGGAGGGTGAATCAGAAGAAGTAGAAGAAGGAGAAGGAGAAGGTGAAGTCTGGAGGGTGAATCAGAAGAAGCAGAAGAAGGAGAAGGAGAAGGTGAAGTCTGGAGGGTGAATCAGTAGAAGCAGAAGAAGGAGAAGGAGAAGGTGAAGTCTGGAGGGTGAATCAGAAGAAGCAGAAGAAGGAGAAGGAGAAGGTGAAGTCTGGAGGGTGAATCAGAAGAAGCAGAAGAAGTAGAAGGAGAAGATGAAGTCTGGAGGGTGAATCAGAAGAAGTAGAAGAAGGAGAAGGAGGAGGTGAAGTCTGGAGGGTGAATCTGAAGAAACAGAAGAAGGAGAAGGAGAAGGTGAAGTCAGGAGGGTGAATCAGAAGAAGCAGAAGAAGGAGAAGGAGAAGGTGAAATCTGGACGGTGAATCAGAAGAAGCAGAAGAAGGAGAAGGAGAAGGTGAAGACTGGAGGTTGAATCAGAAGAAGTAGAAGAAGGAGAAGGAGAAGGTGAAGTCTGGAGGGTGAATCAGAAGAAGTAGAAGAAGGAGAAGGAGAAGGCGAAGTCTGGAGGGTGAATCAGAAGAAGCAGAAGAAGGAGAAGGAGAAGGTGAAGTCTGGAGGGTGAATCAGAAGAAGCAGAAGAAGGAGAAGGAGAAGATGAAGTCTGGAGGGTGAATCAGAAGAATTAGAAGAAGGAGAAGGAGAAGGTGAGGTCTGGAGGTTGAATCAGTAGAAGAAAAGAAGGAGAAGGAGAAGGTGAAGTCTGAAGGGTGAATCAGAAGAAGCAGAAGAAGGAGAAGGAGAAGGTGAAGTCTGGAGGGTGTATCAGAAGAAGCAGAAGAAGGAGAAGGAGAAGGTGAAGTCTGGAGGGTGAATCAGAAGAAGCAGAAGAAGGAGAAGGAGAAGGTGAAGTCTGGAGGGTGAATCACAAGAAGTAGAAGAAGGAGAAGGAGAAGGTGAAGTCTGGAGGGTGAATCAGAAGAAGCAGAAGAAGGAGAAGGAGAAGATGAGGTCTTGAGGGTGAATCAGAATAAGTAGAAGAAGGGGAAGGAGAAGGTGAAGTCTGGAGGGTGAATCAGAAGAAGCAGAAGGAGAAGGAGAAGGTGAAGTCTGGAGAGTGAATCAGAAGAAGCAGAAGAAGGAGAAGGAGAAGGTGAAGTCTGGAGGGTGAATCAGAAGAAGCAGAATAAGGAGAAGGAGAAGGTGAAGTCTGGAGGGTGAATCAGAAGAAGCAGAATAAGGAGAAGGAGAAGGTGAAGTCTGGAGGGTGAATCAGAGGAAGCAGAGGAAGGAGAAGGAGAAGGTGAAGTCTGGAAGGTGAAGCAGAAGAAGTAGAAGAAGGAGAAGGAGATGGTGAAGTCATGAGGGTGAAGCAGAAGAAGTAGAAGAAGGAGAAGGAGAAGGTGAAGTCATGAGGGTGAATCAGAAGAAGCAGAAGAAGGAGAAGGAGAAGGTGAAATCTGGAGGGTGAATCAGAAGAAGCAGAAGAAGGAGAAGGAGAAGGTGAAGACTGGAGGTTGAATCAGAAGAAGTAGAAGAAGGAGAAGGAGAAGGTGAAGTCTGGAGGGTGAATCAGAAGAAGTAGAAGAAGGAGAAGGAGAAGGCGAAGTCTGGAGGGTGAATCAGAATAAGCAGAAGAAGGAGAAGGAGAAGGTGAAGTCTGGAGGGTGAATCAGAAGAAGCAGAAGAAGGAGAAGGAGAAGATGAAGTCTGGAGGGTGAATCAGAAGAATTAGAAGAAGGAGAAGGAGAAGGTGAGGTCTGGAGGTTGAATCAGTAGAAGCAGAAGAAGGAGAAGGAGAAGGTGAAGTCTGAAGGGTGAATCAGAAGAAGCAGAAGAAGGAGAAGGAGAAGGTGAAGTCTGGAGGGTGTATCAGAAGAAGCAGAAGAAGGAGAAGGAGAAGGTGAAGTCTGGAGGGTGAATCAGAAGAAGCAGAAGAAGGAGAAGGAGAAGGTGAAGTCTGGAGGGTGAATCACAAGAAGTAGAAGAAGGAGAAGGAGAAGGTGAAGTCTGGAGGGTGAATCAGAAGAAGCAGACGAAGGAGAAGGAGAAGATGAGGTCTTGAGGGTGAATCAGAATAAGTAGAAGAAGGGGAAGGAGAAGGTGAAGTCTGGAGGGTGAATCAGAAGAAGCAGAAGAAGGAGAAGGAGAAGGTGAAGTCTGGAGAGTGAATCAGAAGAAGCAGAAGAAGGAGAAGGAGAAGGTGAAGTCTGGAGGGTGAATCAGAAGAAGCAGAATAAGGAGAAGGAGAAGGTGAAGTCTGGAGGGTGAATCAGAAGAAGCAGAATAAGGAGAAGGAGAAGGTGAAGTCTGGAGGGTGAATCAGAAGAAGCAGAAGAAGGAGAAGGAGAAGGTGAAGTCTGGAGGGTGAAGCAGAAGAAGTAGAAGAAGGAGAAGGAGAAGGTGAAGTCATGAGGGTGAAGCAGAAGAAGTAGAAGAAGGAGAAGGAGAAGGTGAAGTCATGAGGGTGAATCAGAAGAAGTAGAAGAAGGAGAAGGAGAAGGTGAAGTCAGGAGGGTGAATCAGAAGAAGCAGAAGAAGGAGAAGGAGAAGGTGAAGTCTGGAGTGTGAATCAGAAGAATCAGAAGAAGGAGAAGGAGAAGGTGAAGTCTGGAGGGTGAATCAGAAGAAGCAGAAGAAAGAGAAGGAGAAGGTGAAGTCTAGAGGGTGAAGCAGAAGAAGCAGAAGAAGGAGAAGTAGAAGGTGAAGACTGGAGGGTGAATCAGAAGAAGTAGAAGAAGGAGAAGGAGAAGGTGAAGTCTGGAGGGTGAATCAGAAGAAGTAGAAGAAGGAGAAGGAGAAGGTGAAGTCTGGAGGGTGAAGCAGAAGAAGCAGAAGAAGGAGAAGGAGAAGGTGAAGTCAGGAGGGTGAATCAGAAGAAGTAGAAGAAGGAGAAGGAGAAGGTGAAGTCTGGAGGGTGAATCAGAAGAAGTAGACGAAGGAGAAGGAGAAGATGAAGTCTGGAGGGTGAATCAGAAAAAGCAGAAGAAGGAGAAGGAGAAGGTGAAGTCTGGAGGGTGAATCAGAAGAAGTAGAAGAAGGAGAAGGAGAAGGTAAAGTCTGGAGGGCGAATCAGAAGAAGTAGAAGAAGGAGAAGGAGAAGGTGAAGTCAGGAGGGAGAAGCAGAAGAAGCAGAAGAAGGAGAAGGAGAAGGTGAAGTCTGGAGGGTGAATCAGAAGAAGCAGAAGAAGGAGAAGGAGAAGATGAAGTCTGGAGGGTGAATCAGAAGAATTGGAAGAAGGAGAAGGAGAAGGTGAGGTCTGGAGGGTGAATCAGAAGAAGCAGAAGAAGGAGAAGGAGAAGGTGAAGTCTGAAGGGTGAATCAGAAGAATCAGTAGAAGGAGAAGGAGAAGGTGAAGTATGGAGGGTGAATCAGAAGAAGCAGAAGAAGGAGAAGGAGAAGGTGAAGTCTGGAGGGTGAATCAGAAGAAGCAGAAGAAGGAGAAGGAGAAGGTGAAGTCTGGAGGGTGAATCAGAAGAAGTAGAAGAAGGAGAAGGAGAAGTCTGGAGGGTGAATCAGAAGAAGTAGAAGAAGGAGAAGGAGAAGGTGAAGTCTGGAGGGTGAATCAGAAGAAGCAGAAGAAGGAGAAGGAGAAGGTGAAGTCTGGAGGGTGAATCAGTAGAAGCTGAAGAAGGAGAAGGAGAAGGTGAAGTCTGGAGGGTGAATCAGAAGAAGCAGAAGAAGGAGAAGGAGAAGGTGAAGTCTGGAGGGTGAATCAGAAGAAGTAGAAGAAGGAGAAGGAGAAGGTGAAGTCTGGAGGGTGAATCAGAAGAAGTAGAAGAAGGAGAAGGAGAAGGTGAAGTCTGGAGGGTGAAGCAGAAGAAGCAGAAGAAGGAGAAGGAGAAGGTGAAGTCAGGAGGGTGAATCAGAAGAAGTAGAAGAAGGAGAAGGAGAAGGTGAAGTCTGGAGGGTGAATCAGAAGAAGTAGACGAAGGAGAAGGAGAAGATGAAGTCTGGAGGGTGAATCAGAAAAAGCAGAAGAAGGAGAAGGAGAAGGTGAAGTCTGGAGGGTGAATCAGAAGAAGTAGAAGAAGGAGAAGGAGAAGGTAAAGTCTGGAGGGCGAATCAGAAGAAGTAGAAGAAGGAGAAGGAGAAGGTGAAGTCAGGAGGGAGAAGCAGAAGAAGCAGAAGAAGGAGAAGGAGAAGGTGAAGTCTGGAGGGTGAATCAGAAGAAGCAGAAGAAGGAGAAGGAGAAGATGAAGTCTGGAGGGTGAATCAGAAGAATTGGAAGAAGGAGAAGGAGAAGGTGAGGTCTGGAGGGTGAATCAGAAGAAGCAGAAGAAGGAGAAGGAGAAGGTGAAGTCTGAAGGGTGAATCAGAAGAAGCAGTAGAAGGAGAAGGAGAAGGTGAAGTATGGAGGGTGAATCAGAAGAAGCAGAAGAAGGAGAAGGAGAAGGTGAAGTCTGGAGGGTGAATCAGAAGAAGCAGAAGAAGGAGAAGGAGAAGGTGAAGTCTGGAGGGTGAATCAGAAGAAGTAGAAGAAGGAGAAGGAGAAGTCTGGAGGGTGAATCAGAAGAAGTAGAAGAAGGAGAAGGAGAAGGTGAAGTCTGGAGGGTGAATCAGAAGAAGCAGAAGAAGGAGAAGGAGAAGGTGAAGTCTGGAGGGTGAATCAGTAGAAGCTGAAGAAGGAGAAGGAGAAGGTGAAGTCTGGAGGGTGAATCAGAAGAAGCAGAAGAAGGAGAAGGAGAAGGTGAAGTCTGGAGGGTGAATCAGAAGAAGCAGAAGAAGTAGAAGGAGAAGATGAAGTCTGGAGGGTGAATCAGAAGAAGTAGAAGAAGGAGAAGGAGAAGGTGAAGTCTGGAGGGTGAATCTGAAGAAACAGAAGAAGGAGAAGGAGAAGGTGAAGTCAGGAGGGTGAATCAGAAGAAGCAGAAGAAGGAGAAGGAGAAGGTGAAATCTGGAGGGTGAATCAGAAGAAGCAGAAGAAGGAGAAGGAGAAGGTGAAGACTGGAGGTTGAATCAGAAGAAGTAGAAGAAGGAGAAGGAGAAGGTAAAGTCTGGAGGGTGAATCAGAAGAAGTAGAAGAAGGAGAAGGAGAAGGCGAAGTCTGGAGGGTGAATCAGAAGAAGCAGAAGAAGGAGAAGGAGAAGGTGAAGTCTGGAGGGTGAATCAGAAGAAGCAGAAGAAGGAGAAGGAGAAGATGAAGTCTGGAGGGTGAATCAGAAGAATTAGAAGAAGGAGAAGGAGAAGGTGAGGTCTGGAGGTTGAATCAGTAGAAGCAGAAGAAGGAGAAGGAGAAGGTGAAGTCTGAAGGGTGAATCAGAAGAAGCAGAAGAAGGAGAAGGAGAAGGTGAAGTCTGGAGGGTGTATCAGAAGAAGCAGAAGAAGGAGAAGGAGAAGGTGAAGTCTGGAGGGTGAATCAGAAGAAGCAGAAGAAGGAGAAGGAGAAGGTGAAGTCTGGAGGGTGAATCACAAGAAGTAGAAGAAGGAGAAGGAGAAGGTGAAGTCTGGAGGGTGAATCAGAAGAAGCAGAAGAAGGAGAAGGAGAAGATGAGGTCTTGAGGGTGAATCAGAATAAGTAGAAGAAGGAGAAGGAGAAGGTGAAGTCTGGAGGGTGAATCAGAAGAAGCAGAAGAAGGAGAAGGAGAAGGTGAAGTCTGGAGAGTGAATCAGAAGAAGCAGAAGAAGGAGAAGGAGAAGGTGAAGTCTGGAGGGTGAATCAGAAGAAGCAGAATAAGGAGAAGGAGAAGGTGAAGTCTGGAGGGTGAATCAGAAGAAGCAGAATAAGGAGAAGGAGAAGGTGAAGTCTGGAGGGTGAATCAGAAGAAGCAGAAGAAGGAGAAGGAGAAGGTGAAGTCTGGAGGGTGAAGCAGAAGAAGTAGAAGAAGGAGAAGGAGAAGGTGAAGTCATGAGGGTGAAGCAGAAGAAGTAGAAGAAGGAGAAGGAGAAGGTGAAGTCATGAGGGTGAATCAGAAGAAGTAGAAGAAGGAGAAGGAGAAGGTGAAGTCAGGAGGGTGAATCAGAAGAAGCAGAAGAAGGAGAAGGAGAAGGTGAAGTCTGGAGTGTGAATCAGAAGAATCAGAAGAAGGAGAAGGAGAAGGTGAAGTCTGGAGGGTGAATCAGAAGATGCAGAAGAAAGAGAAGGAGAAGGTGAAGTCTAGAGGGTGAAGCAGAAGAAGCAGAAGAAGGAGAAGTAGAAGGTGAAGACTGGTGGGTGAATCAGAAGAAGTAGAAGAAGGAGAAGGAGAAGGTGAAGTCTGGAGGGTGAATCAGAAGAAGTAGAAGAAGGAGAAGGAGAAGGTGAAGTCTGGAGGGTGAATCAGAAGAAGTAGAAGAAGGAGAAGGAGAAGGTGAAGTCTGGAGGATGAATCAGAAGAAGTAGAAGAAGGAGAAGGAGAAGGTGAAGTCAGGAGGGTCAATCAGAAGAAGCAGAAGAAGGAGAAGGAGAAGGTGAAGTTAGGAGGGTGAATCAGAAGAAGCAGAAGAAGGAGAAGGAGAAGGTGAAGTCTGGAGGGTGAAGCAGAAGAAGCAGAAGAAGGAGAAGGAGAAGGTGAAGTCTGGAGGGTGAAGCAGAAGAAGCAGAATAAGGAGAAGGAGAAGGTGAAGTCAGGAGGGTGAATCAGAAGAAGTAGAAGAAGGAGAAGGAGAAGGTGAAGTCAGGAGGGTGAAGCAGAAGAAGCAGAAGAAGGAGAAGGAGAAGGTGAAGTCTGGAGGGTGAAGCAGAAGAAGCAGAAGAAGGAGAAGGAGAAGGTGAAGTCTGGAGGGTGAAGCAGAAGAAGCAGAAGAAGGAGAAGGAGAAGGTGAAGTCAGGAGGGTGAATCAGAAGAAGTAGAAGAAGGAGAAGGAGAAGGTGAAGTCTGGAGGTTGAATCAGAAGAAGCAGAAGACGGAGAAGGAGAAGGTAAAGTCTGGAGGGTGTATCAGAAGAAGCAGAAGAAGGAGAAGGAGAAGGTGAAGTCTGGAGGGTGAATCAGAAGAAGCAGAAGAAGGAGAAGGAGAAGGTGAAGTCTGGAGGGTGAATCACAAGAAGTAGAAGAAGGAGAAGGAGAAGGTGAAGTCTGGAGGGTGAATCAGAAGAAGCAGAAGAAGGAGAAGGAGAAGATGAGGTCTTGAGGGTGAATCAGAATAAGTAGAAGAAGGAGAAGGAGAAGGTGAAGTCTGGAGGGTGAATCAGAAGAAGCAGAAGAAGGAGAAGGAGAAGGTGAAGTCTGGAGAGTGAATCAGAAGAAGCAGAAGAAGGAGAAGGAGAAGGTGAAGTCTGGAGGGTGAATCAGAAGAAGCAGAATAAGGAGAAGGAGAAGGTGAAGTCTGGAGGGTGAATCAGAAGAAGCAGAATAAGGAGAAGGAGAAGGTGAAGTCTGGAGGGTGAATCAGAAGAAGCAGAAGAAGGAGAAGGAGAAGGTGAAGTCTGGAGAGTGAATCAGAAGAAGCAGAAGAAGGAGAAGGAGAAGGTGAAGTCTGGAGGGTGAATCAGAAGAAGCAGAATAAGGAGAAGGAGAAGGTGAAGTCTGGAGGGTGAATCAGAAGAAGCAGAATAAGGAGAAGGAGAAGGTGAAGTCTGGAGGGTGAATCAGAAGAAGCAGAAGAAGGAGAAGGAGAAGGTGAAGTCTGGAGGGTGAAGCAGAAGAAGTAGAAGAAGTAGAAGGAGAAGGTGAAGTCATGAGGGTGAAGCAGAAGAAGTAGAAGAAGGAGAAGGAGAAGGTGAAGTCATGAGGGTGAATCAGAAGAAGTAGAAGAAGGAGAAGGAGAAGGTGAAGTCAGGAGGGTGAATCAGAAGAAGCAGAAGAAGGAGAAGGAGAAGGTGAAGTCTGGAGTGTGAATCAGAAGAATCAGAAGAAGGAGAAGGAGAAGGTGAAGTCTGGAGGGTGAATCAGAAGATGCAGAAGAAAGAGAAGGAGAAGGTGAAGTCTAGAGGGTGAAGCAGAAGAAGCAGAAGAAGGAGAAGTAGAAGGTGAAGACTGGTGGGTGAATCAGAAGAAGTAGAAGAAGGAGAAGGAGAAGGTGAAGTCTGGAGGGTGAATCAGAAGAAGTAGAAGAAGGAGAAGGAGAAGGTGAAGTCTGGAGGGTGAATCAGAAGAAGTAGAAGAAGGAGAAGGAGAAGGTGAAGTCTGGAGGATGAATCAGAAGAAGTAGAAGAAGGAGAAGGAGAAGGTGAAGTCAGGAGGGTCAATCAGAAGAAGCAGAAGAAGGAGAAGGAGAAGGTGAAGTTAGGAGGGTGAATCAGAAGAAGCAGAAGAAGGAGAAGGAGAAGGTGAAGTCTGGAGGGTGAAGCAGAAGAAGCAGAAGAAGGAGAAGGAGAAGGTGAAGTCTGGAGGGTGAAGCAGAAGAAGCAGAATAAGGAGAAGGAGAAGGTGAAGTCAGGAGGGTGAATCAGAAGAAGTAGAAGAAGGAGAAGGAGAAGGTGAAGTCAGGAGGGTGAAGCAGAAGAAGCAGAAGAAGGAGAAGGAGAAGGTGAAGTCTGGAGGGTGAAGCAGAAGAAGCAGAAGAAGGAGAAGGAGAAGGTGAAGTCTGGAGGGTGAAGCAGAAGAAGCAGAAGAAGGAGAAGGAGAAGGTGAAGTCAGGAGGGTGAATCAGAAGAAGTAGAAGAAGGAGAAGGAGAAGGTGAAGTCTGGAGGTTGAATCAGAAGAAGCAGAAGACGGAGAAGGAGAAGGTGAAGTCTGGAGGGTGTATCAGAAGAAGCAGAAGAAGGAGAAGGAGAAGGTGAAGTCTGGAGGGTGAATCAGAAGAAGCAGAAGAAGGAGAAGGAGAAGGTGAAGTCTGGAGGGTGAATCACAAGAAGTAGAAGAAGGAGAAGGAGAAGGTGAAGTCTGGAGGGTGAATCAGACGAAGCAGAAGAAGGAGAAGGAGAAGATGAGGTCTTGAGGGTGAATCAGAATAAGTAGAAGAAGGAGAAGGAGAAGGTGAAGTCTGGAGGGTGAATCAGAAGAAGCAGAAGAAGGAGAAGGAGAAGGTGAAGTCTGGAGAGTGAATCAGAAGAAGCAGAAGAAGGAGAAGGAGAAGGTGAAGTCTGGAGGGTGAATCAGAAGAAGCAGAATAAGGAGAAGGAGAAGGTGAAGTCTGGAGGGTGAATCAGAAGAAGCAGAATAAGGAGAAGGAGAAGGTGAAGTCTGGAGGGTGAATCAGAAGAAGCAGAAGAAGGAGAAGGAGAAGGTGAAGTCTGGAGGGTGAAGCAGAAGAAGTAGAAGAAGGAGAAGGAGAAGGTGAAGTCATGAGGGTGAAGCAGAAGAAGTAGAAGAAGGAGAAGGAGAAGGTGAAGTCATGAGGGTGAATCAGAAGAAGTAGAAGAAGGAGAAGGAGAAGGTGAAGTCAGGAGGGTGAATCAGAAGAAGCAGAAGAAGGAGAAGGAGAAGGTGAAGTCTGGAGTGTGAATCAGAAGAATCAGAAGAAGGAGAAGGAGAAGGTGAAGTCTGGAGGGTGAATCAGAAGATGCAGAAGAAAGAGAAGGAGAAGGTGAAGTCTAGAGGGTGAAGCAGAAGAAGCAGAAGAAGGAGAAGTAGAAGGTGAAGACTGGAGGGTGAATCAGAAGAAGTAGAAGAAGGAGAAGGAGACGGTGAAGTCTGGAGGGTGAATCAGAAGAAGTAGAAGAAGGAGAAGGAGAAGGTGAAGTCTGGAGGGTGAATCAGAAGAAGTAGGAGAAGGAGAAGGAGAAGGTGAAGTCTGGAGGATGAATCAGAAGAAGTAGAAGAAGGAGAAGGAGAAGGTGAAGTCAGGAGGGTCAATCAGAAGAAGCAGAAGAAGGAGAAGGAGAAGGTGAAGTTAGGAGGGTGAATCAGAAGAAGCAGAAGAAGGAGAAGGAGAAGGTGAAGTCTGGAGGGTGAAGCAGAAGAAGCAGAAGAAGGAGAAGGAGAAGGTGAAGTCTGGAGGGTGAAGCAGAAGAAGCAGAATAAGGAGAAGGAGAAGGTGAAGTCAGGAGGGTGAATCAGAAGAAGTAGAAGAAGGAGAAGGAGAAGGTGAAGTCAGGAGGGTGAAGCAGAAGAAGCAGAAGAAGGAGAAGGAGAAGGTGAAGTCTGGAGGGTGAAGCAGAAGAAGCAGAAGAAGGAGAAGGAGAAGGTGAAGTCTGGAGGGTGAAGCAGAAGAAGCAGAAGAAGGAGAAGGAGAAGGTGAAGTCAGGAGGGTGAATCAGAAGAAGTAGAAGAAGGAGAAGGAGAAGGTGAAGTCTGGAGGTTGAATCAGAAGAAGTAGAAGAAGGAGAAGGAGAAGGTGAAGTCTGGAGGTTGAATCAGAAGAAGTAGAAGAAGGAGAAGGAGAAGGTGAAGTCTGGAGGGTGAATCAGAAGAAGCAGAAGAAGGAGAAGGAGAAGGTGAAGTCTGGAGGGAGAAGCAGAAGATGGAGAAGAAGGAGAAGGAGAAGGTGAAATCTGGAGGGTGAATAAAAAGAAGTAGAAGAAGGAGAAGGAGAAGGTGAAGTCTGGAGGGTGAATCAGAAGAAGCAGAATAAGGAGAAGGAGAAGGTGAAGTCTGGAGGGTGAATCAGAAGAAGCAGAAGAAGGAGAAGGAGAAGGTGAAGTCTGGAGGGTGAAGCAGAAGAAGTAGAAGAAGGAGAAGGAGAAGGTGAAGTCATGAGGGTGAAGCAGAAGAAGTAGAAGAAGGAGAAGGAGAAGGTGAAGTCATGAGGGTGAATCAGAAGAAGTAGAAGAAGGAGAAGGAGAAGGTGAAGTCAGGAGGGTGAATCAGAAGAAGCAGAAGAAGGAGAAGGAGAAGGTGAAGTCTGGAGAGTGAATCAGAAGAATCAGAAGAAGGAGAAGGAGAAGGTGAAGTCTGGAGGGTGAATCAGAAGATGCAGAAGAAAGAGAAGGAGAAGGTGAAGTCTAGAGGGTGAAGCAGAAGAAGCAGAAGAAGGAGAAGTAGAAGGTGAAGACTGGAGGGTGAATCAGAAGAAGTAGAAGAAGGAGAAGGAGAAGGTGAAGTCTGGAGGGTGAATCAGAAGAAGTAGAAGAAGGAGAAGGAGAAGGTGAAGTCTGGAGGGTGAATCAGAAGAAGTAGGAGAAGGAGAAGGAGAAGGTGAAGTCTGGAGGATGAATCAGAAGAAGTAGAAGAAGGAGAAGGAGAAGGTGAAGTCAGGAGGGTCAATCAGAAGAAGCAGAAGAAGGAGAAGGAGAAGGTGAAGTTAGGAGGGTGAATCAGAAGAAGCAGAAGAAGGAGAAGGAGAAGGTGAAGTCTGGAGGGTGAAGCAGAAGAAGCAGAAGAAGGAGAAGGAGAAGGTGAAGTCTGGAGGGTGAATCAGAAGAAGTAGAAGAAGGAGAAGGAGAAGGTGAAGTCTGGAGGGTGAATCAGAAGAAGTAGAAGAAGGAGAAGGAGAAGGTGAAGTCTGGAGGATGAATCAGAAGAAGTAGAAGAAGGAGAAGGAGAAGGTGAAGTCAGGAGGGTCAATCAGAAGAAGCAGAAGAAGGAGAAGGAGAAGGTGAAGTTAGGAGGGTGAATCAGAAGAAGCAGAAGAAGGAGAAGGTGAAGTCTGGAGGGTGAAGCAGAAGAAGCAGAAGAAGGAGAAGGAGAAGGTGAAGTCTGGAGGGTGAAGCAGAAGAAGCAGAATAAGGAGAAGGAGAAGGTGAAGTCAGGAGGGTGAATCAGAAGAAGTAGAAGAAGGAGAAGGAGAAGGTGAAGTCAGGAGGGTGAAGCAGAAGAAGCAGAAGAAGGAGAAGGAGAAGGTGAAGTCTGGAGGGTGAATCAGAAGAAGCAGAAGAAGGAGAAGGAGAAGGTGAAGTCTGGAGGGTGAAGCAGAAGAAGCAGAAGAAGGAGAAGGAGAAGGTGAAGTCAGGAGGGTGAATCAGAAGAAGTAGAAGAAGGAGAAGGAGAAGGTGAAGTCTGGAGGTTGAATCAGAAGAAGCAGAAGATGGAGAAGGAGAAGGTGAAGTCTGGAGGGTGTATCAGAAGAAGCAGAAGAAGGAGAAGGAGAAGGTGAAGTCTGGAGGGTGAATCAGAAGAAGCAGAAGAAGGAGAAGGAGAAGGTGAAGTCTGGAGGGTGAATCACAAGAAGTAGAAGAAGGAGAAGGAGAAGGTGAAGTCTGGAGGGTGAATCAGAAGAAGCAGAAGAAGGAGAAGGAGAAGATGAGGTCTTGAGGGTGAATCAGAATAAGTAGAAGAAGGAGAAGGAGAAGGTGAAGTCTGGAGGGTGAATCAGAAGAAGCAGAAGAAGGAGAAGGAGAAGGTGAAGTCTGGAGAGTGAATCAGAAGAAGCAGAAGAAGGAGAAGGAGAAGGTGAAGTCTGGAGGGTGAATCAGAAGAAGCAGAATAAGGAGAAGGAGAAGGTGAAGTCTGGAGGGAGAATCAGAAGAAGCAGAATAAGGAGAAGGAGAAGGTGAAGTCTGGAGGGTGAACCAGAAGAAGCAGAAGAAGGAGAAGGAGAAGGTGAAGTCTGGTGGGTGAAGCAGAAGAAGTAGAAGAAGGAGAAGGAGAAGGTGAAGTCATGAGGGTGAAGCAGAAGAAGTAGAAGAAGGAGAAGGAGAAGGTGAAGTCATGAGGGTGAATCAGAAGAAGTAGAAGAAGGAGAAGGAGAAGGTGAAGTCAGGCGGGTGAATCAGAAGAAGCAGAAGAAGGAGAAGGAGAAGGTGAAGTCTGGAGTGTGAATCAGAAGAATCAGAAGAAGGAGAAGGAGAAGGTGAAGTCTGGAGGGTGAATCAGAAGATGCAGAAGAAAGAGAAGGAGAAGGTGAAGTCTAGAGGGTGAAGCAGAAGAAGCAGAAGAAGGAGAAGTAGAAGGTGAAGACTGGAGGGTGAATCAGAAGAAGTAGAAGAAGGAGAAGGAGACGGTGAAGTCTGGAGGGTGAATCAGAAGAAGTAGAAGAAGGAGAAGGAGAAGGTGAAGTCTGGAGGGTGAATCAGAAGAAGCAGAAGAAGGAGAAGGAGAAGGTGAAGTCTGGAGGGTGAAGCAGAAGAAGCAGAAGAAGGAGAAGGAGAAGGTGAAGTCTGGAGGGTGAAGCAGAAGAAGCAGAAGAAGGAGAAGGAGAAGGTGAAGTCTGGAGGGTGAAGCAGAAGAAGCAGAAGAAGGAGAAGGAGAAGGTGAAGTCAGGAGGGTGAATCAGAAGATGTAGAAGAAGGAGAAGGAGAAGGTGAAGTCTGGAGGTTGAATCAGAAGAAGCAGAAGACGGAGAAGGAGAAGGTGAAGTCTGGAGGGTGTATCAGAAGAAGCAGAAGAAGGAGAAGGAGAAGGTGAAGTCTGGAGGGTGAATCAGAAGAAGCAGAAGAAGGAGAAGGAGAAGGTGAAGTCTGGAGGGTGAATCACAAGAAGTAGAAGAAGGAGAAGGAGAAGGTGAAGTCTGGAGGGTGAATCAGAAGAAGCAGAAGAAGGAGAAGGAGAAGATGAGGTCTTGAGGGTGAATCAGAATAAGTAGAAGAAGGAGAAGGAGAAGGTGAAGTCTGGAGGGTGAATCAGAAGAAGCAGAAGAAGGAGAAGGAGAAGGTGAAGTCTGGAGAGTGAATCAGAAGAAGCAGAAGAAGGAGAAGGAGAAGGTGAAGTCTGGAGGGTGAATCAGAAGAAGCAGAATAAGGAGAAGGAGAAGGTGAAGTCTGGAGGGTGAATCAGAAGAAGCAGAATAAGGAGAAGGAGAAGGTGAAGTCTGGAGGGTGAATCAGAAGAAGCAGAAGAAGGAGAAGGAGAAGGTGAAGTCTGGAGAGTGAATCAGAAGAAGCAGAAGAAGGAGAAGGAGAAGGTGAAGTCTGGAGGGTGAATCAGAAGAAGCAGAATAAGGAGAAGGAGAAGGTGAAGTCTGGAGGGTGAATCAGAAGAAGCAGAATAAGGAGAAGGAGAAGGTGAAGTCTGGAGGGTGAATCAGAAGAAGCAGAAGAAGGAGAAGGAGAAGGTCAAGTCTGGAGGGTGAAGCAGAAGAAGTAGAAGAAGGAGAAGGAGAAGGTGAAGTCATGAGGGTGAAGCAGAAGAAGTAGAAGAAGGAGAAGGAGAAGGTGAAGTCATGAGGGTGAATCAGAAGAAGTAGAAGAAGGAGAAGGAGAAGGTGAAGTCAGGAGGGTGAATCAGAAGAAGCAGAAGAAGGAGAAGGAGAAGGTGAAGTCTGGAGTGTGAATCAGAAGAATCAGAAGAAGGAGAAGGAGAAGGTGAAGTCTGGAGGGTGAATCAGAAGATGCAGAAGAAAGAGAAGGAGAAGGTGAAGTCTAGAGGGTGAAGCAGAAGAAGCAGAAGAAGGAGAAGTAGAAGGTGAAGACTGGTGGGTGAATCAGAAGAAGTAGAAGAAGGAGAAGGAGAAGGTGAAGTCTGGAGGGTGAATCAGAAGAAGTAGAAGAAGGAGAAGGAGAAGGTGAAGTCTGGAGGGTGAATCAGAAGAAGTAGAAGAAGGAGAAGGAGAAGGTGAAGTCTGGAGGATGAATCAGAAGAAGTAGAAGAAGGAGAAGGAGAAGGTGAAGTCAGGAGGGTCAATCAGAAGAAGCAGAAGAAGGAGAAGGAGAAGGTGAAGTTAGGAGGGTGAATCAGAAGAAGCAGAAGAAGGAGAAGGAGAAGGTGAAGTCTGGAGGGTGAAGCAGAAGAAGCAGAAGAAGGAGAAGGAGAAGGTGAAGTCTGGAGGGTGAAGCAGAAGAAGCAGAATAAGGAGAAGGAGAAGGTGAAGTCAGGAGGGTGAATCAGAAGAAGTAGAAGAAGGAGAAGGAGAAGGTGAAGTCAGGAGGGTGAAGCAGAAGAAGCAGAAGAAGGAGAAGGAGAAGGTGAAGTCTGGAGGGTGAAGCAGAAGAAGCAGAAGAAGGAGAAGGAGAAGGTGAAGTCTGGAGGGTGAAGCAGAAGAAGCAGAAGAAGGAGAAGGAGAAGGTGAAGTCAGGAGGGTGAATCAGAAGAAGTAGAAGAAGGAGAAGGAGAAGGTGAAGTCTGGAGGTTGAATCAGAAGAAGCAGAAGACGGAGAAGGAGAAGGTGAAGTCTGGAGGGTGTATCAGAAGAAGCAGAAGAAGGAGAAGGAGAAGGTGAAGTCTGGAGGGTGAATCAGAAGAAGCAGAAGAAGGAGAAGGAGAAGGTGAAGTCTGGAGGGTGAATCACAAGAAGTAGAAGAAGGAGAAGGAGAAGGTGAAGTCTGGAGGGTGAATCAGAAGAAGCAGAAGAAGGAGAAGGAGAAGATGAGGTCTTGAGGGTGAATCAGAATAAGTAGAAGAAGGAGAAGGAGAAGGTGAAGTCTGGAGGGTGAATCAGAAGAAGCAGAAGAAGGAGAAGGAGAAGGTGAAGTCTGGAGAGTGAATCAGAAGAAGCAGAAGAAGGAGAAGGAGAAGGTGAAGTCTGGAGGGTGAATCAGAAGAAGCAGAATAAGGAGAAGGAGAAGGTGAAGTCTGGAGGGTGAATCAGAAGAAGCAGAATAAGGAGAAGGAGAAGGTGAAGTCTGGAGGGTGAATCAGAAGAAGCAGAAGAAGGAGAAGGAGAAGGTGAAGTCTGGAGGGTGAAGCAGAAGAAGTAGAAGAAGGAGAAGGAGAAGGTGAAGTCATGAGGGTGAAGCAGAAGAAGTAGAAGAAGGAGAAGGAGAAGGTGAAGTCATGAGGGTGAATCAGAAGAAGTAGAAGAAGGAGAAGGAGAAGGTGAAGTCAGGAGGGTGAATCAGAAGAAGCAGAAGAAGGAGAAGGAGAAGGTGAAGTCTGGAGTGTGAATCAGAAGAATCAGAAGAAGGAGAAGGAGAAGGTGAAGTCTGGAGGGTGAATCAGAAGATGCAGAAGAAAGAGAAGGAGAAGGTGAAGTCTAGAGGGTGAAGCAGAAGAAGCAGAAGAAGGAGAAGTAGAAGGTGAAGACTGGAGGGTGAATCAGAAGAAGTAGAAGAAGGAGAAGGAGACGGTGAAGTCTGGAGGGTGAATCAGAAGAAGTAGAAGAAGGAGAAGGAGAAGGTGAAGTCTGGAGGGTGAATCAGAAGAAGTAGGAGAAGGAGAAGGAGAAGGTGAAGTCTGGAGGATGAATCAGAAGAAGTAGAAGAAGGAGAAGGAGAAGGTGAAGTCAGGAGGGTCAATCAGAAGAAGCAGAAGAAGGAGAAGGAGAAGGTGAAGTTAGGAGGGTGAATCAGAAGAAGCAGAAGAAGGAGAAGGAGAAGGTGAAGTCTGGAGGGTGAAGCAGAAGAAGCAGAAGAAGGAGAAGGAGAAGGTGAAGTCTGGAGGGTGAAGCAGAAGAAGCAGAATAAGGAGAAGGAGAAGGTGAAGTCAGGAGGGTGAATCAGAAGAAGTAGAAGAAGGAGAAGGAGAAGGTGAAGTCAGGAGGGTGAAGCAGAAGAAGCAGAAGAAGGAGAAGGAGAAGGTGAAGTCTGGAGGGTGAAGCAGAAGAAGCAGAAGAAGGAGAAGGAGAAGGTGAAGTCTGGAGGGTGAAGCAGAAGAAGCAGAAGAAGGAGAAGGAGAAGGTGAAGTCAGGAGGGTGAATCAGAAGAAGTAGAAGAAGGAGAAGGAGAAGGTGAAGTCTGGAGGTTGAATCAGAAGAAGTAGAAGAAGGAGAAGGAGAAGGTGAAGTCTGGAGGTTGAATCAGAAGAAGTAGAAGAAGGAGAAGGAGAAGGTGAAGTCTGGAGGGTGAATCAGAAGAAGCAGAAGAAGGAGAAGGAGAAGGTGAAGTCTGGAGGGAGAAGCAGAAGATGTAGAAGAAGGAGAAGGAGAAGGTGAAATCTGGAGGGTGAATAAAAAGAAGTAGAAGAAGGAGAAGGAGAAGGTGAAGTCTGGAGGGTGAATCAGAAGAAGCAGAATAAGGAGAAGGAGAAGGTGAAGTCTGGAGGGTGAATCAGAAGAAGCAGAAGAAGGAGAAGGAGAAGGTGAAGTCTGGAGGGTGAAGCAGAAGAAGTAGAAGAAGGAGAAGGAGAAGGTGAAGTCATGAGGGTGAAGCAGAAGAAGTAGAAGAAGGAGAAGGAGAAGGTGAAGTCATGAGGGTGAATCAGAAGAAGTAGAAGAAGGAGAAGGAGAAGGTGAAGTCAGGAGGGTGAATCAGAAGAAGCAGAAGAAGGAGAAGGAGAAGGTGAAGTCTGGAGAGTGAATCAGAAGAATCAGAAGAAGGAGAAGGAGAAGGTGAAGTCTGGAGGGTGAATCAGAAGATGCAGAAGAAAGAGAAGGAGAAGGTGAAGTCTAGAGGGTGAAGCAGAAGAAGCAGAAGAAGGAGAAGTAGAAGGTGAAGACTGGAGGGTGAATCAGAAGAAGTAGAAGAAGGAGAAGGAGAAGGTGAAGTCTGGAGGGTGAATCAGAAGAAGTAGAAGAAGGAGAAGGAGAAGGTGAAGTCTGGAGGGTGAATCAGAAGAAGTAGGAGAAGGAGAAGGAGAAGGTGAAGTCTGGAGGATGAATCAGAAGAAGTAGAAGAAGGAGAAGGAGAAGGTGAAGTCAGGAGGGTCAATCAGAAGAAGCAGAAGAAGGAGAAGGAGAAGGTGAAGTTAGGAGGGTGAATCAGAAGAAGCAGAAGAAGGAGAAGGAGAAGGTGAAGTCTGGAGGGTGAAGCAGAAGAAGCAGAAGAAGGAGAAGGAGAAGGTGAAGTCTGGAGGGTGAATCAGAAGAAGTAGAAGAAGGAGAAGGAGAAGGTGAAGTCTGGAGGGTGAATCAGAAGAAGTAGAAGAAGGAGAAGGAGAAGGTGAAGTCTGGAGGATGAATCAGAAGAAGTAGAAGAAGGAGAAGGAGAAGGTGAAGTCAGGAGGGTCAATCAGAAGAAGCAGAAGAAGGAGAAGGAGAAGGTGAAGTTAGGAGGGTGAATCAGAAGAAGCAGAAGAAGGAGAAGGTGAAGTCTGGAGGGTGAAGCAGAAGAAGCAGAAGAAGGAGAAGGAGAAGGTGAAGTCTGGAGGGTGAAGCAGAAGAAGCAGAATAAGGAGAAGGAGAAGGTGAAGTCAGGAGGGTGAATCAGAAGAAGTAGAAGAAGGAGAAGGAGAAGGTGAAGTCAGGAGGGTGAAGCAGAAGAAGCAGAAGAAGGAGAAGGAGAAGGTGAAGTCTGGAGGGTGAAGCAGAAGAAGCAGAAGAAGGAGAAGGAGAAGGTGAAGTCTGGAGGGTGAAGCAGAAGAAGCAGAAGAAGGAGAAGGAGAAGGTGAAGTCAGGAGGGTGAATCAGAAGAAGTAGAAGAAGGAGAAGGAGAAGGTGAAGTCTGGAGGTTGAATCAGAAGAAGCAGAAGACGGAGAAGGAGAAGGTGAAGTCTGGAGGGTGTATCAGAAGAAGCAGAAGAAGGAGAAGGAGAAGGTGAAGTCTGGAGGGTGAATCAGAAGAAGCAGAAGAAGGAGAAGGAGAAGGTGAAGTCTGGAGGGTGAATCACAAGAAGTAGAAGAAGGAGAAGGAGAAGGTGAAGTCTGGAGGGTGAATCAGAAGAAGCAGAAGAAGGAGAAGGAGAAGATGAGGTCTTGAGGGTGAATCAGAATAAGTAGAAGAAGGAGAAGGAGAAGGTGAAGTCTGGAGGGTGAATCAGAAGAAGCAGAAGAAGGAGAAGGAGAAGGTGAAGTCTGGAGAGTGAATCAGAAGAAGCAGAAGAAGGAGAAGGAGAAGCTGAAGTCTGGAGGGTGAATCAGAAGAAGCAGAATAAGGAGAAGGAGAAGGTGAAGTCTGGAGGGTGAATCAGAAGAAGCAGAATAAGGAGAAGGAGAAGGTGAAGTCTGGAGGGTGAATCAGAAGAAGCAGAAGAAGGAGAAGGAGAAGGTGAAGTCTGGTGGGTGAAGCAGAAGAAGTAGAAGAAGGAGAAGGAGAAGGTGAAGTCATGAGGGTGAAGCAGAAGAAGTAGAAGAAGGAGAAGGAGAAGGTGAAGTCATGAGGGTGAATCAGAAGAAGTAGAAGAAGGAGAAGGAGAAGGTGAAGTCAGGCGGGTGAATCAGAAGAAGCAGAAGAAGGAGAAGGAGAAGGTGAAGTCTGGAGTGTGAATCAGAAGAATCAGAAGAAGGAGAAGGAGAAGGTGAAGTCTGGAGGGTGAATCAGAAGATGCAGAAGAAAGAGAAGGAGAAGGTGAAGTCTAGAGGGTGAAGCAGAAGAAGCAGAAGAAGGAGAAGTAGAAGGTGAAGACTGGAGGGTGAATCAGAAGAAGTAGAAGAAGGAGAAGGAGACGGTGAAGTCTGGAGGGTGAATCAGAAGAAGTAGAAGAAGGAGAAGGAGAAGGTGAAGTCTGGAGGGTGAATCAGAAGAAGTAGGAGAAGGAGAAGGAGAAGGTGAAGTCTGGAGGATGAATCAGAAGAAGTAGAAGAAGGAGAAGGAGAAGGTGAAGTCAGGAGGGTCAATCAGAAGAAGCAGAAGAAGGAGAAGGAGAAGGTGAAGTTAGGAGGGTGAATCAGAAGAAGCAGAAGAAGGAGAAGGAGAAGGTGAAGTCTGGAGGGTGAAGCAGAAGAAGCAGAAGAAGGAGAAGGAGAAGGTGAAGTCTGGAGGGTGAAGCAGAAGAAGCAGAATAAGGAGAAGGAGAAGGTGAAGTCAGGAGGGTGAATCAGAAGAAGTAGAAGAAGGAGAAGGAGAAGGTGAAGTCAGGAGGGTGAAGCAGAAGAAGCAGAAGAAGGAGAAGGAGAAGGTGAAGTCTGGAGGGTGAAGCAGAAGAAGCAGAAGAAGGAGAAGGAGAAGGTGAAATCTGGAGGGTGAAGCAGAAGAAGCAGAAGAAGGAGAAGGAGAAGGTGAAGTCAGGAGGGTGAATCAGAAGAAGTAGAAGAAGGAGAAGGAGAAGGTGAAGTCTGGAGGTTGAATCAGAAGAAGTAGAAGAAGGAGAAGGAGAAGGTGAAGTCTGGAGGTTGAATCAGAAGAAGTAGAAGAAGGAGAAGGAGAAGGTGAAGTCTGGAGGGTGAATCAGAAGAAGCAGAAGAAGGAGAAGGAGAAGGTGAAGTCTGGAGGGAGAAGCAGAAGATGTAGAAGAAGGAGAAGGAGAAGGTGAAATCTGGAGGGTGAATAAAAAGAAGTAGAAGAAGGAGAAGGAGAAGGTGAAGTCTGGAGGGTGAATCAGAAGAAGCAGAATAAGGAGAAGGAGAAGGTGAAGTCTGGAGGGTGAATCAGAAGAAGCAGAAGAAGGAGAAGGAGAAGGTGAAGTCTGGAGGGTGAAGCAGAAGAAGTAGAAGAAGGAGAAGGAGAAGGTGAAGTCATGAGGGTGAAGCAGAAGAAGTAGAAGAAGGAGAAGGAGAAGGTGAAGTCATGAGGGTGAATCAGAAGAAGTAGAAGAAGGAGAAGGAGAAGGTGAAGTCAGGAGGGTGAATCAGAAGAAGCAGAAGAAGGAGAAGGAGAAGGTGAAGTCTGGAGTGTGAATCAGAAGAATCAGAAGAAGGAGAAGGAGAAGGTGAAGTCTGGAGGGTGAATCAGAAGATGCAGAAGAAAGAGAAGGAGAAGGTGAAGTCTAGAGGGTGAAGCAGAAGAAGCAGAAGAAGGAGAAGTAGAAGGTGAAGACTGGAGGGTGAATCAGAAGAAGTAGAAGAAGGAGAAGGAGAAGGTGAAGTCTGGAGGGTGAATCAGAAGAAGTAGAAGAAGGAGAAGGAGAAGGTGAAGTCTGGAGGGTGAATCAGAAGAAGTAGGAGAAGGAGAAGGAGAAGGTGAAGTCTGGAGGATGAATCAGAAGAAGTAGAAGAAGGAGAAGGAGAAGGTGAAGTCAGGAGGGTCAATCAGAAGAAGCAGAAGACGGAGAAGGAGAAGGTGAAGTTAGGAGGGTGAATCAGAAGAAGCAGAAGAAGGAGAAGGAGAAGGTGAAGTCTGGAGGGTGAAGCAGAAGAAGCAGAAGAAGGAGAAGGAGAAGGTGAAGTCTGGAGGGGTGAAGCAGAAGAAGCAGAATAAGGAGAAGGAGAAGGTGAAGTCAGGAGGGTGAATCAGAAGAAGTAGAAGAAGGAGAAGGAGAAGGTGAAGTCAGGAGGGTGAAGCAGAAGAAGCAGAAGAAGGAGAAGGAGAAGGTGAAGTCTGGAGGGTGAAGCAGAAGAAGCAGAAGAAGGAGAAGGAGAAGGTGAAGTCTGGAGGGTGAAGCAGAAGAAGCAGAAGAAGGAGAAGGAAAAGGTGAAGTCAGGAGGGTGAATCAGAAGAAGTAGAAGAAGGAGAAGGAGAAGGTGAAGTCTGGAGGTTGAATCAGAAGAAGTAGAAGAAGGAGAAGGAGAAGGTGAAGTCTGGAGGTTGAATCAGAAGAAGTAGAAGAAGGAGAAGGAGAAGGTGAAGTCTGGAGGGTGAATCAGAAGAAGCAGAAGAAGGAGAAGGAGAAGGTGAAGTCTGGAGGGAGAAGCAGAAGATGTAGAAGAAGGAGAAGGAGAAGGTGAAATCTGGAGGGTGAATAAAAAGAAGTAGAAGAAGGAGAAGG